>NC_135247.1:16421939-17039511 GCF_947623445.1 Clavelina lepadiformis
ATTGGTGAGGTTTACATTACATTAGAAGAATATTGTTTCAGCTGTTTATTTTCTGTTACAAATTGCCGGCTGCTCCACGCAACGTGTGCGGAAAGTTTTATTTTTCATTTCTGGTAAACGCTCAGTATATTAAGAAAAAATCATGTAAGTTAAAAGTTTTATTCATACTAATCAAAGTTAAAAACCCACCGTATTTAATTCCTTAAAATTGTTCACCTACGACGTAAGCCTGCCAAGCCGGATTCATTGAAATAATTCTGGTAAAGTGAAATGCAAAATAATTCCAGTAAAATCATTATTATTCTGTCGGTGTTGTCTCTTCGTACGCGAACATTGGAAAGAATTTGAATGTCACCCGTAGTGAGTGAATGGCCAACACATCCGCTAAAAACTAACACTTACGTCAGAAAGTCGTCATCCAATTACATAATCCCACGGAAATTGTTAAAAATGGGAGATGGATGCGCTATTTACATGTTGGTCCCAACAGATATGACAGGCATGACAGCCTTGCATAAGCCTATCGTCTACTCTATATAATCAGTGACTGACGGTATATGTTAAACTTCCGGTCATCCGTCGATGCACAACCTAACAACGCATCTTGCCTCCACGCAATATCCATAATAATGTGCAGTAGCTATAGGCCGCATAAAAATTTTTCTTATAGCCCTCATTTAACCCAAAACTGTCTACCAGAAGCCGTCGTTAAGTAATATCTATACCAGCTTGTCTATCTTGAAAGGGCGTTTGATAACTTACCTACTGAACTAAAGTTTGTCATAAACTAAGCTTGTAATATGTCGTTCATACAGTATATCCAAGTATGTTTTATCACAGACCTCACGCAGTTGACAAAAAACATTGTGATGTTCATTTGTCCCTCCAAAGTTTGACATCAAAGTTCGCTAAGGACTTCACGCTTGAACGGCGCGAGTGCATAATAATAGTTTATTGGCGCTGAGAAGTACCTGGTGGACTATGTCACCAATGATAGTGGGGTGAATGAAAAATTGAAATGTGCGTGAATAAGAAAGATATATTGCTTAGCTTGTTTTAAGACAGGCTTGATTATAGGTGCACCGTATGTACCGTACAATTATACATAACTTATTTTTCATTTCTCGTCCACTTTCCTATTCAAATAAATTTTGTATGACAGCTTTGATGCAGTGACATGATCCTTTTAGTAACTGATGGCAAATTAACAGGTAGGAGTTTTAAGTCTAAAGTCATGGTTTAAATATCGATACATTTTGAAAGCCGGATGATGGACGCAGACGTTGTCAGCAAACGTATTTAGGTTTGTTTTTCAACGACCTTAAACTAAATTGTAAGCTGTAACTGCACAACCTTTCGCCACAGTTATTACTCGTCTTACTGAGGAAGTTGTCTTCATTTCTTGAAGAGCAAATTCTGCCACTGACAACCTTCTGTTATACAAATCATTTTCATAATGCTGCAGAATAAGGCGTAGTGTGGGTGCAGTTATGGCAAAGGTGGTTATGGCATGGTAAAGTGGATTTTAGGATACCTTGTGTGATAAAAATATTATAAAAATGCATAAAATGCACAAAGTGGAAAGCTTTAGAATGCACCACACGCAAGGTACAGCCGCAGATTTTCTTGCTAACTTCTAGACACACAATGTCACTAAAACCTAAGCTGGAAATTGGAAAAAGTTTTTTGTAATTTTAAAAAGCTGTGTTTCGACGTTTTATCGTCTCTCCTAACATGCGTGCACATGTCAATGTGTGTGTTCTTGTTTTTAAAAAGTATTTTAAACAGTGCTTGCCAAACCCACGACAACAAAGGAAAGCGCACACAAAACCTTCTAAACAACTTACGCTCGGTTGCAGGTGAATTGAACAAGCACGAGCTGCAGCTTCTTCAGTATTCCGCCGAGGGTAACTTGGAAGGTCTGAAGGAGATGTTCGAACAACAAACCTACTACTTATTTCATCTCGACGTAAATTGCGTCGACTCTCTCGACCGTACAGCTTTGAGCTTGGCCACTTTGAATCATCATTTGGAGATCATTCAGTTTCTTCTCAGTGACGAGATACGTAAGTTTTATTGATTTATGTCATCTTATACGATCAGTTTTACGCAGCAGGAGCTGTTAGGAACATCAAACGGAAATTTTGCTTGATAGCTAGCCAGCAATTATGTGAAAATTTGCTGCTTGATAAAGATTATGACCGTGTGACTGTGATGCTTTAAACGCGGGAACGATTAATGGAACTATACTATATAATGTCACGACTTGCTGTAGGCGGAAATGTCTGGTTTCATTTTTTATCTGGCGTTTAGGTGAAACAACTATTACATTAAAATCCTTTGCTATTGAAATTTGGCGTGTTCGTTTGGCTCACAATTAATTGAGAGTTTTTCTCTTGCCAATCCTGTGCTAAACCACCACCCACAACGTTATGGATTAAAATGTCTAAATATAGGTGAAAAAAATAGAATTTTAACAAGGTTGACTAAAAGTAAATGCTTGGGGGCATTTGACAATAGACCAAACGTAACCTTATTTTGCCAAACAGAGAATCAGAGTATTGATCTTCAACCCGAAATTTTATAATAACTTTCAGACGGCTTGAAGCTTGGAGATGCACTTTTTTATGCTATTCAATGCGAATTTGTTGAAGCGATTGAACTTTTGTTGGAAAAAGACCCTCAGACATCACTACAAGTTGCTCCAGGAACTACGTCACCCTTCGAGCCCGGCTTAACGCCTTTTATGTTGGCCGCACATCGCAACAACTACAGGATTCTATCTATGCTCTACAAGTAGGAAAATCTGAATATTGAATACACTAGTTTTAACTAAAGAAAAGAACAGACAATGAGATTCAGAGAGAGAAAGACAGAAAGAAGGAGAGAGAGAGAGAGAGAGAGAGAGAGAGAGAGAGAGAGAGAGAAATAATTTATTTAATTCTTTGTTTTCAGCTACTCTCATCGATTGACATTCAGTGACAACGAGCTTCTTCTGGATGAGGGATTCGATCCATTTTCGTGGGATGCAGTGATGGAGAGACTCCTGCACTATCGAGCCAGAGCCAGCCCTGCATTTATGCTTCTCATGTTCAAGTAAGTTAAACTTTTTAACCTGGTCTATACACAATGTAAAGAAACTGATTGACAGAAAATTTCGGTTTGTTATGAAACTTGCAAAACATTTGACGAACAGGTCACTGGATACTGGCAACGATTGTAATCTTTTTATAGATCCCCATTTCTAATGATTTTTCAGTGTCCTTAGTTTTAGCGCTTTTACGCTTTTCCGTTACCGTTCGATATTTACAAGTTTTTGTGTCCTTCAAAGCGAAAAGGGTATGTCGTGGGACCCGCTGAACGCCGCCATGGACTTGTTTGGGGAACTCCATGTCTTGGCAACGCGCGAGAGAGAAGTTGACGAGTCGTATCTCCATATGGCAGAACAATGTGAAATGTTTGCCACGGATCTCTTGCAGGTTTGATGCGTTCAGATTTTCCCTTTATTCTTAATTAACTGCAGCATATCTAACCCTGCTGCAAGTTGCAAGCTTTATGTAATACATCAATGACACAACAGCCGATGACATTCCATGTCTGCAAAAAAGGATGTGATTAAAAATTCTAACATACTCTGTCGGTACAACAAATTCACATCCCTCCATCCATAACTGTAGGCAATTATTAACCTCGGATTAACCTATTTCGTTGACCTTTGCAACCTTTCCCCAAATTAATCCCGAATCGTTTCATACAACTCATCTGGCGACGTGTTGAACATTAAAAAGTCACCTTCTTGCCTCCTATGAACATTATAAAAATGTCGTTGTGGTATAGGAAGTCCGGTCAGCAAACGAGTTGGCTGACTTGATGTGTTACGATCTGGA
Source organism: Clavelina lepadiformis (assembly GCF_947623445.1). Lineage (NCBI taxonomy): Eukaryota > Metazoa > Chordata > Ascidiacea > Aplousobranchia > Clavelinidae > Clavelina > Clavelina lepadiformis. Next base: position 16,425,827 of record NC_135247.1, read on the forward strand.
GGACGACGAGGGCTCTTTAGCAGTTGTTAACGCTGATGACGCAAACAGCCTGGAACCTTTGCAACGGCAGAAAACAAAACATTATCTTAAACCAATAGAAAAGGTATTAACATTTTACAACTTACCGCTACTGTAATATGTTGTTTGCTTTTTTCAGTCTTAGCACGTCGGATATCTTTACTGAAAGTGGTAGAGTTTTTACCCCAGTTGTAGTGCATATCTAGGCATACCTATATGAGGCAAAACGTAAATTGAGAGACTTCCGTTATTTAAATTATAAATGACTATTCCAGGCGGTTAAATACGAAATGAAGGATTTTGTCACTTCTGACAACGCTCAGTTGGCTCTGATTTATATTCAAAAGGGAAGTCTATTTCGTGGTTTGAAAGGTTACAAAGCGACGCTACTCCAGGTAAAAGTTCGCTCTAAATTATTCATTTTAGGCTTTTAAAAGAGATATTCTCCATGTGTGGTCGCATCGTAACTTATACAACGTTAAGAATTACAAGACTAAAATTGACTTTTGCACAACATTTTGTTTTTTTTTTCAGGCGTTTCTTGGTTGTATCTTTCCGTTTCTCAGCATCGCTTTCCTGCTGGCTCCCAAGAGCGCTTTCGGTCGGCTCATGTTGAATCCAACTGTGAAGTTTTGGTGCTGGCTTTTGTCAGAAATCGTGTTTGTTCTTTTGCTTTTGTCCAACACAATCTTAATGCAATATGACGTCTTCAATGGACTTGATGAGGTGAGTTAATAACCACAATGACCTAAACCCATGACACCGTATATAGACAAGAAGGCGTTGCCTATGTTGCGTTCTGACGTGTATAGAAAATAAGTTACACATTTATGTTGACATTTGACATTTTTGTTTGGTTTACTTTTATTAGTTTGGTGTATATGGGCTCAGGCTAACCGTAAATGTTGCATTCCACGATGTTAACTGAATATATTAACCATGTACGTTATATTACATGAGCAGTGCTGCCATACGATCATGCTTCAAAATGCCTTGGCTGTAGCGTTTATCCAAGCTTGATTCATTTTTTACGATGTAACCTCATTGGGTTTTTTCCTGAAGTTTACTGCCTGACCTATAATATGATAGTTGCAACGTGTTGTGCAACTAATTTTGATTGTATACTTAACACTGAACTGACTAAAGTCTATGGAAATAACGACTGACACACATGACACGGAATCTGTTAAACACTGCTCGTTACACAGCTCTTATACCCACGAACCAAGTTCTGATTTTGGTTACTTTTGACGTCGGCTTTGATGTACAGCATATTTTCGACTTATATTTTTCGGCTAAAGCATTTAAATCCCACTTGTATTCCAGATATCACCGTTTCTGATAGCAGCCTACTTCTGGATTGTTGGAAAATTTATCCAAGAAGTCAAAGAGATCAAGAATCAGGTTAGCTTAAAAGTTTGGACAAAATTTATCCTAAAAATCTTTGTTTTTTGGCAAACAAACACAACAAGTTTCATTTGTTGCATTGATGCTGCATGTAAACGGCAAATATAACAAACAAGAAACCCGGAAAATCTATAAATGAATGTTTGCTTTACCCAACTTACGGTATATACAAGAATTTTCTGAGTTTCCGCCTATCTCGACAAGGCTCAATAAATAATTCAAACGCAACTCAGCATAAGCCTAATATCTCTTCGTTTTCCGGGGCCCTTAGGAGTTCGTCTCCCTCGCAGACATCTTTTCTGTAGAATTACAAATCAGGGGAATGGTATAATTGACCCTTTAGTAAGTGGTAATCTGCTTGATATAGCCCAATCGTGAACTCTGTAATTTATGTTAATGTTTTCTTCTTGTTTCTGTATTTAGATCATTAAACGAAATATTCTTGTAGGGTTTGCGTGAATACATGTCTGATATATGGAACTGGAACGATATGGCCACGATTCTACTTTACACGGCATTTATGATTTTAAGAATAATTCATTTTGCACGAAAAGGTAAGACCCCATACAACTTATTCCAAATACACTAACTTGTTAAAGCTGTCTTAAACGGCCTGTTCTATGTAGATTACTTGTAAGTTCATGTTTCAGTTCACATAAAAGTTTTAGTGGTAGCCTTTGAACTGTAAGTGGGAAGCTTCTGATAAGATATTTAATCAGACGACAGAAAGTTGCGAGAACGTTGTCAATTTACAACAGGACTTTAAATTTCACTTTCTCAGAAACCTAGCACTGCGGACCGATGCTACTATGCCGCACCTTATATTCGTTCCTTTGTCATGCGATTACAAGTAGCTCGTTGCATGTGTAAGCGTTTAAATAATTTAAGAATATATTTTGAAACCTCCAAAGGCACACAGTCAAAATTTCGCCAATCAGTTACAGTACGAAGATCAGTCATATTTTACTGGGCTTTTTGTGCTGTGTTAAACGTTTTTCCATCGCGGACCTGCTTCACTTCCCGTACTATGATGTAAGGCCCATTCCCCAATGACGATAGCCCGACTGCTTTTACAGCTTATAACCATAGGCAAGGCATTTCGATTCGTAAATGTTACGGCATTCTCAATTTTGGTGAATTCGTCATGCAGTTTGCTGTCAGTTACGACAAGACAATTTGGGTTAAAAAGTATATGAGACATTTTGGTAAATTTCTTCAATTTGTTTACTTCTTATCCGAGTCATCAAGATAACAACAATCTCGGCCTGCAGCCGAATTCCAAGTAAACGGCGAGAATCTTGTAAAAAAATCAGTTTCAGGGAACGTTGAAGCTGAAGAAGAAGTCTATTAAGGGAGTTAAACGCGTTAGCTATCCGGGTGGAATGGGCACAAACGATAGGTGATGTGATATAAAGGTGAAATTGAAGGTGGAAATGGTGAATAGATGTTTGAACGTCTCAAGAAATTGCAAAGGCGACACCACAGCAAAGAAACGTATATGAGCAGCTACGTCAACATGGCAATTTCTGCTGGTCGATGCGAAACTTGGCGAAACTTAGGTTGCCTGACGTCAGAGCTTAGAGGAGAGCGTCAAGCTGGAAGAGCAAGTTAAGTAACAGTTAATTGCCACGGTTGGTGTATCACTGGAATTGTCATCGCCTTAAGAAGAAAGAGAAGAGCAAATTCTGAGCATGCATCATCAGTGATAGAGGTCTATTGTCAGACATGAAGCTGTGCACAAGCTCCAGAAGAAGACGACAACGGATCTGTTTCAACGATGCACAAAGCTGGATGAAAAAGAACGAGAATCGATGTAATTAGATCCGATTGGATGATTCGGTTTAAAGAACTAGGCGAAAACTGGGTCAATTGGAGAAATAATAAAGAAATATAAAAACCGAGAGAGATAAACGGCTTTCAACTTTCCTAAGGGGTTAGAACTCGACAGGCTGATTCAAATGTTATCTATAAACGTGAAACAAACATGACGCGCCGTGACTCATTGAACGAAAAATTTCTTAGATTTTCATCATAACATCTGAAACAAAATTCAAAATTGATCCTGTTTACGATCAAGCGATTGTGACATCATGTATTTGTTGTAGATGACGACTATGTGAGACGAGGCAGCGGTTACTGGCATGCGGAGATGTGGGACCCTTTACCCCTTTCAGATATATGTATCGCGGTATCCTACATCCTTATTCACATGAGAATCATGGAGCTTTTACGAGCTGAGAGAACATTTGGGCCCCTACAGGTGAGGAAATATGCGTCGGTCTAACACAGGGGTTCCCAAACATAAACGTGAAGCGTTTGCTATAAGAATTGGCGGAGAGGTTTAAACTTCAGATTGCGTAGTAGGCTACAACCTATAGTACATTTTGCTTTGTCGTATGATCTAATCTAATGTAACTAGTGTATAATTGTGGAGGCTGCTTTAGTTTGGTCAGATAACCATAAAATCGAGAAATTTTGCAATATTATTTTTGGCAAAGCAAAAGGGTTACGTTGATACCACGGGTTTCCATAATTTTTGGACCCCGGGTTGCAGAAAGTCAGAAACTGAACTCACCGGCGTCGGGTTGTGGGACCTCTGGTTTAGTTGGCTCTGTGGTGGAGCGATGAAAGCGCTGGGTTCGCAGTAATGTGACCCGGGTTCGATACCCAGCGCTGCACTGTTGTCATGCCTTGAACAAAGCGTACACGAAGGTCGTTCCTGTTTAGTGGTCCTTGTGTACAATAGGCTACACATTTCGGCAAGACTATACCTGAAAATCGTCACACATAAAAAAATATTGTCAATCGAAATTTTTCACTCAGACGAACTCGGTAACCCGGTTCAAGCGGCAAGGAATCATCGCTTGTAGTTTGTAATTCGCGAAAAGATTTCTCTCAGTCAGAAGATAAAAATTCTACTGTACAATAACACACCATACGACTGGTATAAAAACAAAAACTTTGGGAACCACTTCTCCTAATTTTTTCTGCCTGGTCCGTTATTCTTTTTGTCTTGCCTTAGCATAGCACATAAGCATGCATCCCAGCAAACCCGAAGGTTATGTTTAGTCAAATAAGTCTGTTTTGCATCAATCACGCCTAATTGATATGTTTATTTGGTTTAAATATGTGATTACATAACGCGATCAACCTGCAGGAGAAAGAAAAACATAAATGAAGACGAACAGTACATTTAAAACGATTGTTGAAATAGATATACAGCTCTATTTAAATGTTTAATAACATCAGCTCTTCCGATAGACGAAGGGCACTAAATACGTACCGGGTAGAAACGGTACATGCGTTTTCTTGCCCAATTATTGCTACTGAGTTTCAACGTATCAAACAAAGCTTTTAAACTTCCAAAATAAACCCGAGTCCGAATCATCAAAAAGAAAATTTATTACGGAATTCTAACTTCCTTTTCTAGATCATGTACCAAAGTCAAATCGCCTAATAATAACAAAATGCTCATTTGTGACTAAAATTTTGAATATTTATTCTTGCTTCTTGATACCGTTGGCCACTGATCCGTTTTGATGATGGCTGTAGCCATTTGCCAACCCTCCGTTGATTTGCTTCCTTACACCATTGCTAGCCGCCGACTTGGCCTTGCTTCCACGATTTAAATAGGCCTTAATGTAAAAGTTCAGGAAGAGTACGAGAAGGGAGATAGCGTAGCCTATCATCATGGAACACATCCATTTTGCATATTTGCAATCCACGGCGATGCTTCGTATGCAGTAGAAGAACAAAATCACAAACTGGCTCTGTAACAATAAAAGCATGTCACGTGTCACTTTCAAACGTTAGCAGTTTCTTTGTTGGCGCCAGTCATTAGATAAGTCCTTGCCAATGACGACTTAAATGCGCCTCTTATACGTCACTAAATTTTGATATTAACGGTTTGACCCGGCTTTTGAAATCGCTTCCAAACATCCAAACTACACTTTGCGATATCTTGTGGAATGCCACTAAGGTGCCATTAAATGTGAAATTATCGCTTACCAATTGTAGCATCGTTATGTATTTCTTCCACCATAAGTATTTTTGCATTTTTGGTCCACCCGCGCTTAACCCGTAATAAGTGTACATGACGGCGTGCACAAAGGAATTGATTCCGCCAAATATGTAACCTGTAACAAGTGAATTCCTATGAATGGCAATCCCTTACATAGGAAGTCGAATATCGAACTAAATGTCCCGATGGTGTAGTCGACTGCTGTACTGTAACATTATTTTAAGGTATCATTTGCAGAAAAGCTTTATCTTAAATAGTCAACCTGTAGCTGTACGACACTGTTTATTAGGATCATTGGCACAGGAACTCGCGATAAATAACATCTGTTCAAACTAACCTTGACCGCCGGGTAGGTACTTAGTTGTGAGCCACCAAATCCCAATCATACTGGTGTGGTGGTAGCTATGAAGGAATGAAATCTGGTTGTATTTTTTGCGCAAGGCAAACACGGCCGTCTCCATTAGTTCGATGTACTTGGAGAAGTAGTATAGCCAGCACACTTTCGCCATCTAGGGGGAATCAATTAAACGATAGTTAGATCAAATTGAAAAATAACTTTGGACGTTGTTAAATCGCGACAATTTAATCGATAAAGATAAAGAGCAAACACTTTTCAAACTGCAAATAAATTATTAGACATTCGTTTAATTATAACCTCTGTATCATTCAGGCAACCAGTAAAGCCTATATACTGTAGCATGTATATGATTCTATAATTCGGCAAACAGAAAATCTCAAGCGACAACTCAGTGCGTACAAAGTGCACAGCAAACGCTCTCATTCGTAAACACATTAAGTTGCCACGCCTCTTACCCGTAGCGAGGTCGGAGAGTTGTCATAAATGACTGGTTGACATGTCACGCTGTAACCGGCTACGTAGGCAGTCATGAAGAACTGAAAAGAATTACGAATTGTGGTTAAAAGAAACCGAACAAACTCTAAGTAAACTCTCGTATACCTCAGTGTGTACAGGGCTGGTATACACGCCTTGGCCAAATATAAGGTATTGGTCGAACTAAATTATCGCCGATGCTTTGTATACGTTAGCAACCAAATCAAGACTGCCAGTAATATTTCAACCAGCATATTCAAAATTCGTTAAACGTTTTAGTTCGTGCCAAACACATTAAGCATCTTAATTGTTTACGTACCTATAATGTGGCACGATTCTCTAAAGTTGTCCTATGTTCTAACGTAGCACATGGGGTAAGGTGTCATATTACCGAGCAATTAAAAACAATAGCAAGTACGTTTTACTTTAAAGGACCCTCCAAAAAGACTTAGTATTAAATAATAGCGATGAATACACATCGTTGTAAGTGCACACCGTCTATTAACCATACCTCGTATGTCATATAAACAGACAGAGCCACCATTGTCGCGTTGTAGGCAATTATGAAAGACTTTAGGTTGTACGTTGGCATTTTGGCCGTCAGAGACCTTGCATTAAAGCTCATATATGCGTAACAACATGCTATGGCAATCGGATAGACAGGAGATTCAACAAGAAGCCATCCAGCTGTTCGTTGATCTGCAAAATAACAGCTTAAAACTGACTCTTCGTTAACATACGGTCATCGCCACGCTGTCGTATGATTGTAAAGGAAAGCATTACCGCTAAGATTGCCAAAAGCTATGGTTGCGTCTTTTTAGCGCGTTTGTATTAGAAAATGATACTGGGGATATCCGTCACGAGCCTTGTGTGTTTACAGCACCAGCATAATTATCGAATACCGCGTATGTCAGTTAAACGGAGAAAGACAAAACTGTCATCAGCATTCACATTTTGAAAAACGTATCCGCAATCCACATACCTGCTCTGTCGTAGATCGCCTCTTTGTAAGCATCTGCTAGTTCGTGCCATAGCATATTCATTTGCAAAAATTGCCACTGGCCCTAAACACCAAGTTAGCACTTATCTATCGCTTTCTTGCGAAATTCGAAGCGACGGTCAGTTTTATGGTTTGCTTACTCCTAGACTCAATTAATTAAACGTCTGAAATACAAAGCTGCAAATACGTTAGATTCGAAGCAACGGTACTTGATGTTTCTTTAAGATACTACTCTCAGAGACGTTTGTCGGAAACAAAAACCATTGCCCGGTAACCCTAAGGAGGTATCTTTGATCGACGTTGGTTACAGTTGTTGGGTTGGTTGCCGATTGCTTGGAATCGAACCGCTTGAATCAATATGTAGCTTAAATACGCCTCGAACCTTAACCTTAAACACCACTACATGGGTGCTTGGGTCAAGTTACTAATATCCCATGATGCATCAAATCACTACCGAGCGCCTGTGCTGGATCGTTCAGCTGGAAGCGTTACTGTAAATACAGCCTCTACAGTACACTGCTGCTGTCGGTTTCATCTACTACCATCACTAAAACTTTGCTTTACCGCCAAGCGCTATATCCTACTTCCTGTAATCCAAAACTTATATACGCTAAGCTAACGAACATAGATGACCTTAACTGCACCAAACCTAAGTTAAAAATATATTTCAGTGCGAAACCTGAAGGCTATTCCTTTGCTTTTGCTTGGTCAGAGACTAACGGTAACCAATTTACCAATCTTTTGAAATTATTGAAAAAAAACACAGTATAATTCCTCAGTGTGTAATTCTTCATAGCGTATGACTAGCCAGCTGTTGGTTTTGCAAAAAGGCACTGTAGACCAGTAATTCAACAACATTTTAAAATAACGGTTAAGCGCAACAAACTTCCACTCAATGAACACATAATGACTAGCCTGTGCGGTTGCCTTTGAAGCTAGTCCTTTATGGTCTTATCCAATACCAATACAACGTTTGATTTTCTGAATCTTTAAGACTGTATATGTTAAAAATTAACTTGGTTGATTTCTGCCGCCTTCCGTACTTCGAGTACTGCTGCCGTTTTGATGGTACTGCTCTGCTTATTATTATTAAGCGTATGCTATGAGCGCTATTACGATAGAGTCACGTGGTGAAGCGTGCAGAGCGAAAAACGTGACATATTTTCAAAAGTATTACGTCATTTTCTTCTCTACCCGGAGGTCGCTTGCTCGGCTTCGACTTACATGAACCAAACATAAAGTATGCTGCCTAGTACTTCGTGTCATCAACCGTTAACATTTGAGGGCGACAACCAGAAGGTCCTTTTTTGTTTAGTAAACCGCAGGAGGTAGTTTCAGGTCGTGTTATGTTTAACAGAGAAGACATCTGACATATTGTGTCATGTGCTTGAACAAGCTTACAAACGTTACTTTCTAGTGTTGACTTTTGACAGCACGAAAGTTAGTTTGAAAACTTTTAAACCTATAAGTCAAATTATAATTTAACCAACAACATTTCTCATATTCTAAGAATTTTCTAAAACTGTCGTCATATATAGACGACGTAGTACATAACCGGACACATCTTGTTTATATGTGAACTTTGATTTTTGAACTTCGATCTTTTCGTAGGTGTCGCTTGATTTAATGCTCCACGATGCCTTGCGATTTTCCATCATTTTTTGCATCGTCTTCTTAGCCTTCGGGAGCGGCATTACGGAGCTCTACATCCCTTACGGAAAGGACAAAAACTGTTCGTGCAACGCTACAAACCTCTGCGACACCGTATGTTGTCTGTTGTTTATGGTGGTTGTTGCGTCAAACCTACCAACTAAGATCTGTGTGGTGTTTGTTTTATTAAATTTTGTTTGTGTTCAGGATATTCCCATGGTCAACAGTTTACCAGAAGCTTATTGGTCTTGGGATCCGATAATTAATGGTACCAATAGCACCAAACCACCTTGCGTGTCTTGTAAAAGTAAGTTTGTTTCTTTGTAGATTACGTGGTATTATTAATATAACGATTTTTTCACCAGGGCAATGGGAATCATTTTCACCGACACAGCTGTAAGCTACAGACTGTACCATTACTAAATGTGCTCTGCGCAACATATTCGGAAATATAGCCGTTTTGTAACAGAACTTTTTAAGTGAAAACTGTTTTATCAATAACGTATAGCCATGTCTTTCAAACGTAAGTGAAATACATTTGAACTCTTCCGTGAAAATCACAAAAACTTACAAATTACAAAGGCTCGGACGACTCTTCATTGCAATTGACAAGCTTACAGCAAACGGCGGTCGGACTTTTTTGGACAATGTTTGGTTACAGGGATCTGTCAATGTCGATTTTCAGTGATAATTGCCCAGAAAAAAACACCGTGGTGTCCATGGTTCGTGGGTGAAAGTCTATGGTTTTTTGTCCTTTGATTTTTTAAAGGTTTCGAGAGTTTTTTAATCAAGTGTGCAAATCATAACTAAAAATTTTTTATGGAGTGTATCGTGTGATGAAGAGTGAAAAAATGCTACGCCGCTAAAGCTGCCAAAATTGGCAGTTTTCTTGCCCATAGTTTAAGTCTTTCTTCAACCAAATAACGTTATGTGGCAATTCGTTTGCTTCTGTCTCGTCAGTGAGACTTGTGAAAGTAGTGAAAACCTTTTCTATTACGGTAGAGTGAAACCTGATAATATTCTGTCCGTCAATTGAACAACTATTCGACAAGTTCCGTATATTTGCAGTCTTCTTTGCCATAATGATTAACATAATTGTGTGGGTGTGGTAGTAGTTAGATGATTGAGCTAATATGATATGCTTTATTTTATATTTTGTTATGCTGCCCTAATTTGAATAATTTCTGTTCCCCGGAATACGTTTGTCATTTCTACTTAAACATCTTGTCGTCAGCATAGTCTTGAAAGTATTCACTCCTGCCATTCCTTCACAGAATCTGACGAAAGAGCCTACGAGCTGACGTCATTTTTTTCGTCACTTGTTGGTTTGTTTTGGACATTGTTTGGTTACGGGACCCCCCAGCTGTGGTACAAGATTGAAAATTGTCCACAACCCCATCAAGTTACAGAAACGGTCAGTTCAAATGAATGGCTTTGGAAGACTCGGTCGCTTTTATACGCGTCCAGCATTCTAACCTGGGCTGGCCTACTCACTTCATCCTAACAAACGTCTTGAGCACTTTTTGCACAACTCAACCCAAACCGAAACCTACTAGCATAAAAAACCTTACTAACACCACTAAATGTACTTTAGGTACTTTTGTGACCTTTTTTGTCGAACGAAAATGTACGAATTAGTTTGATACAATTACACAAAGTCTATTGGTTCTTAATTGTCGTGTAGATGTAGGCGACGAAAAATCCTTGCAAATGACTGGACTATTTTCTGGTCTCAATGGAATGTTCTGGACTCTATTCGGTTATGGTTCGCCTCAAGAATGGTATCCAATCAATTGTGATAGCAACAGTTATGAAATTCAGGAAGCGGTTAGGAAACAGTTTTGCATGAGTTTGTGCTTAGATATACGCGTCGTAATCTTGCTTTCAGTCGACGTTGTCGATATTTTCCTTTAGTACAATATTCCTATATACAGTAGATGGCGGCAGGTGTTCGTATCTGGTATATGTACAGTAGTTGGTATGTTTGTTATATACTGTATACGTTTGCATGGTTTTGATTATGTGGTATTTTGTCGACGAATACGATTTCGGAAGAGTATATATGTCGTGCTTTGTGCAAGCGTTTCCCTTTCAGAAATATCGCTAATGCTAATGAAATTGTAAGTTGCTAGCCGTGCTTTTTTGCTTATCCTGCTACATTTTTGTGGACAAGCAAAAAACAAAACATTACTTTTGCAGTATTTTGTCAGAGTTTATAAACTTCTTTTTATGAGGACGTTGATTCGCGATCACCAAGACATCTTTTAAACAGCCAAAAATAAACATTTATTAAATTTTTAGCGATTTCTGGTGAGGCCCAAGAGCCAACCCAGTTTTTCTGGGTGCTGCTTGGACTTTTCTGGACCCTATTTGGCTACGGTACTCCAAGAGAATGGTATACTATCAACAATTGCCCCGAAAAATATTACCTGGAAGAAGTGGTTAGTTACGGAAGAGAGTCGTTTTTTTAGCTTTTTGTTCTGTCATGATCTTTGACCTCTTCAACCTTTTTCAATTCGCTTTTATGTTCATTGCATTTCGAAATTACAGGACCGTTAAAAGTTAACTATGTGACTTTTAACTCTTCCTTTTGTTTTACCTTCGCAATACACATTGTTTTTGTTCCATATATCGTCCCATATAGAATTGTATTCAGAAATGCATGCTGTGCATGTCAGATATCTAAATGGTGTTTTTTTCACCACGAATTTCCTTATTTTGTTTTATTTTTCTCATAAATGTGGGTTGCCAAATGTTAAACAACTCCAAACACGGTCGATGCGTTTTCGGTTTTTATTTTTGCTCTGTTGCGCTACCTTGCGGTGATCGAAAGTAACGCCATATTTTCGACTGAAATCAGGTCATCGCTTTTCCGAAAGCATTTTTATATCATCAAGCTGTATTTTGGCAATCAATACATTTTTCAAATGATGGTGTGTGACTGGCATGATATACTGTATCTTATTCGGCAGCATTGCAACATTTTTTATTTGTCCAAACGTTTTCAATTGTAAGTGCAGTATAGTCCTAGACCAAAAATTTACCATTTGCATAACAATCAACAAATTCTCGGGTTCCGGTCATTTGAATTTTCTTATTTGACATTGTTCTTAATTGTGCTATCTAAACGCGTGTTTGCAATCGTTCTTAATTAAATTATTAGCCAGTTACAAAAGATGGCGTTTGGACAAAGTAAATCTTAGCGTGCGTGGAAACGTTGAAAGTTTGCAGCGGTTGGTTTGGCTTTGCATTTTGGACACTAATGGTTATGGCATGATTTGTTTTGAGCAATAAAGTTTGTGCTTCAATATAAACACTGTAGTTTTTATAACATTAATAAACACTAAAAGTTAACGATTTCCTGGTTTGATTTCCGTTTGTTCAGCATGCTACTTCTTCCCACAGATTGGTGGTATTATTATCGGACTTTACCATTTTGGGGCTATCATTGTTATTGTTAACATGCTTATTGCCATGATGAGTAACAGTTTCCAGAAGACTCATGATGATTCCGAAAGGGAATGGAAGTTTCACCGGTAAAGTATAGCTATGTTTATTTGAAAGTTTCGTTTCAGATCTATTGATGCAAGTTTAATTCTCTCTATATATTATATAATTCTTCATTGAGGAGTGCGTTTTTCACCCATTTTTAAATTCTTACATCACACTGTATTCTTTACTGATAAGCTTCAACCTTTCTTCGTACCCGTGTAAACTTTTGACTGATATTTAATAACATTTGTTTACTAGCTAATATAAATTTCTGTGTACTGTTGCATAATGAATGGATTTAGCTGAATCTGCGTTTTTGTTAATCTAATTGTTTCTTGAAGTAAAACCGGAATGAGAATAGTTTTTTGAGAGTTAACTTAACCTTGTCCGATTGCGTTTCATAGCACACAACTCTGGCTCAAGTTCATCCGAAATGAGATCAATAGACCCCCTCCAATGAACATTATTCCTCAGTGGAAGGTGATCAAGGCGTTCTTTCAATCTATCGGCCATTTCTTCCGGAGGTTGGGCACCGTTTGTATGAAGAAAAGAAGTAACGAGAGTATGCAAAACCACAATGGAAGTCACTTACCAATGGTAAGAATTCTCTCATTTGTTGTAATTATATTGGACGCACAGTCATGTACGGTTGATGAAGAATCCACATATACTTCTTCGATCCCATACTCTTGTTCAAACACATTCAAAGTATCGAATACGTTTATCATTTATCTCTGAACATTTTTTTACCAACAGCAAAACCGTCGCCATCAGTTGCATGACGACATAAATGGAAGTCTTTTTGACGGAGAAACCCGATACGCGAAAGTCGTACGACTGGTTGTGCTACGTTACGTCAAGCTAAAAGTTCTGCGATCTGAGATGGTTATATGACAACCTTTGCTGTTCCTATCATACTGCTGTATTAAAATTTGTATCGTTTCTAATATAGTGCCGAACTCTATACCTGTTTTCTGAGTGAGCCGACTGCTCACAATATTAGACACTACAGGTCTTTTTCTGCGAGAAAATGTTGTTTGCATGTTCAAAATGTGATCGATCACATCCTATTCTGGCCTTCAGAGAAGTGTTACGTTCTCTTTTTTAATCTGCACTTTTCTCTGTTTTGTTTTGTGATATCTATTATTCTTTTTGAAGATTTTTGAGGATATTTTTGCAACAACTTCTGCATTTTGTTTGCATAACGATTGAATTTCATCTCAAAACTAATTTCAAATACTGTTTAAATGACGATAGCTGATAATTCTGAAGTAACTATGATTGCAAACTCTGCATACTGCGTGTTGCCACCCAATGTTGCCAACCTTCAGCTGAATGTTTCTGCTGAACCTAAGAATAAAGAAAAATATCGCACAATTTTAGCATCGTCATTTCCGCCTATCAACCGACGGCACTCGATTCCGCTCGAATCTCATCGAAATATAGGAAGTGACAACCTCTGTGGCGTGGAGGAGCAAACTGCAGAGCATGTCACATATCCGATTATCCCATTTACTGTGCCCCAAAGAAATACATGGTCTGCGGGTTTTGGATGACAGCACCATCTACGCCACCATCCGCTGATCGGCTCCTGCTCAGGCGTCGAACTCTGGTGGTAGAACAACGACTGATCACAGAATGACGACCACCTTCCTCAAAGGAGCCGACAACACTTTTAAAAAGGACTAATTTCCTTGTTTGTTTTATAGAGTGGAATTACTAAAAACGCAATTACTTGAAAAATTCCGTCTGGGTCTCCCTGAAATTTTACATTTTAGTATGCCTTAGGTTATTATCTCACAGAATCCCAATGAAATCACATATCTACAACTCTTGCAATAGCTCACTAAACTCAAGACTAAACTTTTAGGCTGAGAAAGTCAAAATTCCTCAGTTTTCATCTACATTTCAGGTTAACTTAAGCATGAGACTTGGAAGTTTTCAGCGAGCAATTTGGTAGGATATTTCCCGCATTGAAAAACAACACCAGTCATGCTGGCCTCCGATTGGTCTAACAACAAAATCCCGAAAATCGCAAAATTTGAGGGTTGTCGGCTTCTCAAAGAAAACCTCTTTTCAAACTGCAGCAGGATTTCATTCTAGTGACCTTACAGAAACTCAGTACAAGTTTGTGCATAGTACTGGAGGAAGTTTGAGGAAACTAACACATTTTGCAGAAGTACTTGTAGACAGTACGCCTAGTAAACAGTAAAGTATCCATAACAATATACTTAAAAAGGTCAAGGTCTCTGCCTTAATCCCAATGCCGGGATAATCCAAATTGCTTAATAAGAAACCTTTTTGGTAACGTCCAAACTACAAAAAGTTCTCAAAAATATTCTCAATTGTCGGTGTTAATGAGAATTTTCCGTTTTTGCTCCGCTATCTCTTGTGTATATGGAGGCATAAATCCGTTTTAAATATAGTTTCGTGTTCCCAGACAGTGGGGACCAGTTCGTTAACCAGCTAATCAGCAGCAACTCGTAAACGTTGCAACTGGACTAATCGTTTGGCTTTCAACCATTACGTATGTACAACCACAACGGAATAACCAGTAGGCCTACCTGTAAAAGTTTTGCGCGTTTTAATAAAAGATAAATATCGATACAAACACATTAAATCATGAAAATATTTATCACAACCACTTACAATTAAACAATCTTGGCAGTATCACACGAGGACGGGTGTGTAAAAGGATTACTAATACGGAGTTTTCGCAAAAAGGCCGGACATATACTAAAGCCTCGCTGAAAACAACAGTAAGTAAAATAAACGGTCCTTACGCCAATTGAAATTTCTAATCAAACAACTATTTCTTAATTACGACCGATTAAAGTTTTTAATACATCTTCAACGCAAGTAAAAAGAATATTGGCACAAGGTTAATCGCATGAGGTTGGTACATTCGAACGTTAAAAGACTGATAAAGTTAACTGGTGAGCACTGCTACCGACTACAAAAAAATGGCATGGGATATGGACAAGGAATAATCGATTGGCCCACGCGTTAGCAATCATTTTGTAGAACAATTGCATCCAAGCTTAGAAGAAAAGCAAATTACAGTGTTTCTGTGAAGGGCTTTTCAATTACAATAAATAATATGAGAAGAATAGGAAAAAGCAAAACAAAGAAGAAGCGAAACTTTGTCACCGTCTAAGCGGTGTATGGTTGACAGGAGAGCTCCTATCCGCAGGAGGAGAACTTCGAAACTTTCGAAGGGGATCTTGAAGGAGAAGAGATCTTGAGGTACTCGAATCGTGGGAAGAGTGCCTGTGCTTTAAGGATGGAGTCCTCCGGTGTCCTTTGCCTTGGCAAGAGCAGGGAGAGTCGAGATGATGGTGATGATGGATGTGCTGGATCTTGCTTAATGCAGGATCACCCTCCTGGAAAACATTTGAGCTTCCGTTCTCGAGAAGAGCTAAAGACTGATCGCAGTACATGCAGCAAGGAAGAACACCGATCTCGGAATGATTTGAGAGCTGGCGAGAGAGAGGTCGCCCATTCATGCTTCGCTTTGAATGGCAGGAGTGGGGGTAAGGAAGTTGACAATATTTATATTGGCAATTCGTACAAGTTGGATGATGCTTAGAAGCGTTAGAACTGGAGTAGGACATCCCTGGCGGTAAAGAATCCTGGATCAGCCGGTTATAGAGCATGCCGTCATTATTTAGGTCAACACCACTTGGCATCATTTGCTTACAGCAACTGTCTTGGGAACAGGGATAGTTCGAAATGCTGCCGTTACTAAATGTCTTGCTCCGTTGTCCAGCGGAATAATCGGAAATGTTTGGCGACTCCCCAATTAGATACTTGCTTCGTGTTTCGTTCTTCCTCTTAACGTCCATTGGAGAGTTGATCTCTTGCTCTGCAAGTCCATGAAGTCGGGCAGTGTTGACATCATCTCGAGAGTTCCCGTTTCTGGAAAATTCATACATAATCGACTCTTCCTCTGCTGCTTCCGGATCACTCGTTCCTTCTAAATTACTTCTTTCCTGACAAGAAACGCTGTTGGAGCTTGGACTCGCATCGACTGTCATCTCAGAAGAGTCCGTGTTAAAGTTTCCCTTCATTTTTCTCGTTTTAAACCGGGATAGAATCCCAGTAGGTCCGCAGATGCATCCGAAACAACGGATGTAGAATCTCTTCCAGGACGTTATAGTCTTTCCTGTGCATATCCACACAACGTTCGTGATCCCGATGATGAGAGACATGGAATACTTAACGATGAAGACCGCAAACTCCGGCCTGGATGCTGCACTGTACAAGCATCTTGCGTTAGTGGCTGGGGATCTGCAGTTGTAAGCTCTTGACCACTTCCGTCTATTCTGTAGTTCGTAAAAATAGCAAGCCAGCAACGCCGCAGATGGTATCATGTAGAGAAGAGAGAATAATCCTATCCTTCCCATTAGCTTTTCCAGAGTATCTGCCTTTTTACCAACCTAAGTATTACAAAAGAGACTTTACAAGAGCACCTCACGACTGTTTAAAATAAAAACGATTCTTTAGATGCTTTCTTCTTAAAACTGATGTCAATACAATCTTAACCCCGAGAAAACTAAATTTTAAATTTTCTTGCTTACCATTGCACTTGCCTTTTTAATGGACGTTCTAATTCGAAAGAGGTTAAGGAATCCCAGGAAAAGAAAGAGCGCTCCGAGCACTAGATAGACGAGAAGAGGCGCGATTACAAACGCTCGAAGGCTGCTCGTGCTTTCGTTACCAACGTAGCAAATTCCAGACAATGAATCGCCATCCACTCTCGACATAGCAAGAACCTAATTTTAAAAAGAGCTAAATGTTAGTTTGAAAAACGACGCCATATCAATTTGCTTTTCACTTTTCACGCAAATAAAATTTCAAAGTCTTTCTTGTTACCCGCTGGATGTCGCTTCAATGCAGTAAACACAACAATCCAAAGAATGAAGTTTTTTCTTATAGTTTAACCATGCCTTGGTAAATGTGTCTCACCGTAATGCTTTTAAGCGCTGGTATAAGCCAAGCAGCGGCGTGATAATACTGAGAGTAGCTGGCAATGGCCTCACTGCCCCACTTTAATCCCGCCGCCAGGAACCATGTTAGAGAAAGTATAACCCACCTAGAAATTGCATTTCACTTGTAAACAAATGGATTTACCGCGCTTTTAGGGTTCAAATTAGCCTACATACTTGTCGTGACCTTAGGACTAACACATAGATCTTTGCCGATTAAATATTACCCCGCTTACCACAAGGCGCCAGCCATTCCAAAGAAATAGACCAACAGAAAGACCATACTGCATAGGAATGGACCAGTTGTGCTGTAAAGCACGTGATCGGAGTTCCAGGCGCAAGCCACGGCCTCATGGCCAGCGACCACTCGTAATAAAAATCTGTGCAAAGAAATTTTTAATAGTTAAAAGATCGAAAACTATGTTACATTCAAGATGCGGTATCAAAGATTAATATAAGGCATAGAATAGAATGATATAGAATGATAACATGGTATTGGTGGAAATATGCCACTTAACAATGAAATATTGAAAATATTCAGTTAAACAGTCATAATTGAAACTCTACTAACTATATAATTGGAGTATACTTTCACCGCAAACTTTCCATAGTTTAATAAAGGCGTTCAAGTTGTCGTTTTTTTCAAGCACATGGTTGAAAATTAAGAAAGCGTGCACACACTTACCCGACGCTGACAAACATGTAACAGGCGGACAGAAATATTATTGGCCTTTCGGGATATTTGAATCGCTCGGTATCAATGAGGAATGTGCTGACAGTAACAAGGGTTACCGTAAAGCACACAACCGACCAGGCGGTAATCCACGACTGGGCCGATTTGCGGCGATCTTCACTGAAATAAGGCGACTTGCAAGGCATGGCGCAGTTAAGCACACCACCTGTTTGGACCTGAAATCAAAATAATAGAGTGCTTAATCACACAATTCGGCGGACATTGGTTATGCCTTGAAACAAATTAAAATGACGGACATTGAATATTTCGATCTGGTTTAAAAAAACGTAAACTGTTTTCTAATGACAGATGTTTTAAGCATGAGAGATATTTTCATCTAAAGTTTCAAAGGTTCACAACATAAGAGAACGCGCAGGGCCGCAAAAACTTCACCACATGTCGAAAGAAGCCATTTTACATGCTTATGCAAGGTGACGGCTTGTCATTTTTAACGAGAAAATACAACACTAAAAGGAATTCCATAGGGAATTATAAAGCCTTCTCAGCACGTGCCAGGACGAGCAGAAAGCAAGTTCACTTTCATCGCTTCCCAGCTATAAAAAGATTATACACGGAAGGAAATTGAGAGGTCACATGACTTGAAAGGAGCATAACACAATGCGGCGGCGCTATTAGTGACCCGACGACATGCCGTACCTGGCCCGTAAAAACTTCCACGCATCAACGAAGTTATAAAAGAAAGAAGCAACAAACGACCTTATTGGAAATAGATGATGTAATCATTGAGAAGAGACCACCCATTAGAGAACAAATAAATACTTCGAGCTATAGCACAGAATCACTTGACGCCGAGTAACTGCAACAAAACACCACCAAAAGGAAGCTCTTTTAAATATAGCATGGGTGCTATATATATAACAAACGTCACTTTGAATATCATAAATATCAGATTGAAATAAATAACTTAATTCCTATTTCCATGGTTGGGTATTATCAATTGTTATACCACTGTGCGTGGAATTTGGCGGATTGATTCAATACTGGAAGACACAACGAACGCACAATAAGACTAGAGGGATGCTATGGCGAAACAATAATATTTTCATTTCTCACAATGAAGTTTGTTGATACGGTCATTTCAATCCGATATACCGGATAGGATTGTTGTAACAACCTCCGTGCTTTCATGTTGAAAGAGTGTAGCGATCCATGCCTTCAGATCTTGGACCTGAAGTTCCTACCGTAATGTCTCGGTTAAGTTGGTGCAACATCGTCAACACGGCCTGGTTCTCACACACGCATAAGACTGCACTGCTATGCAGTTGGGGTCAGGTCAAACACTGCGAAAGTTTCAGGTAACCGCCATGTATGATATTGTGTGGTGTTTGTGGCGGTTATGTTAAACATTTACCGATGGGGATAACTTTATTAAAATTAGGTATAGTGGTCGCGTGGGTGTGCACTTAGAAAGCATTTCTTGGCCCAACATAGCAAGTATAGGCTTTTGATGGGCCTCAGGTGTTGGCCTGGACTGGTACGCCTACCATTGTGGTCAAATGAAAGACTTATTGCTAAAAACATTTAAACAATTTCAGAGAAGTATCGACGTTTGCTATAAAACGAATGAACCCATTCTCGGTTAATTGCCTTGGAAAGTGTTTCGTCACCACGGTTAAAATATGAAAAATAATCCAGCAATACTAGACCAAGAAAAATTGAAGACAAATCATTCCTTTCCTTTAAGCATACTCGTATGTACGTTCGTTTGACGAGAATCGTTTTGCCGCTTTTGGCATAAAAAGCATTAAATTACCTGTTGCTAGACAAGGAATTGCTGACCGTACGAAAAAATACTGTGATTTGTAAACTTTGCAAATTCAAAGTTTTTAGCTATTATCCTACTCTGATTTTATGTGAAGATGAATGAAATTGATGATGAATGAGATTTGATGTGAAGTAAATCATAGCTTTTGAAAGCAAACGAGCGTTCCACGTCGGGGCAGCGTTAATAATAACCCAACTTCTGTCCACGGTGACGTACGAAATTACTTAGTCAAGAGTCTAGACCAAACATACAACGGCATATCAAGGCGGGCAGGCTCGACAAATTTCCAGCCTAATACGCTAACCACCTGAAACAGTAGACCGCGTCATGTAACGGAATAAGGGAAAAAGACTACCCTTATTGGAACCGAATGTGCTTTTGACCGCCAGTTTCAATTTCTCTGCCCATAGTTCGATGACCTTTGCTTACGATGGAGTAAACGTTTGGAATTTAAGTGAAAAAACGTGTACTACACGATGCCTTACCAAGGTGCTATCGTGTCCTAGACAGATTTACCATAAAACATAACAAGATCGCGATGTATTACGTCACTAGTCTCATCTCAGAGCGCGAGTTGTTTATCGTTCGACGGGTACAGCTTCCACAAGTTCGAAATACACGCAGGTGTCCAGTCATATACGTTTGTCATGGTGATGTTATAATCATACTTGATAACATGTTTGTGAGTTAATCGTATAGGCCATTAACAACTCATTAGCTTCTGCCGCTAAGCTTAAGCGCTGACATCGTAATAGTATTTATAACTTATTCAAGAAAATGTGAGCATCTTACAGAAAGCTTATTCCTCAAGAGACAGGCCAACTTTAAAACTCACTCTGTTTTGTATCGAGCAAAAAACTCAATATGCTTTCGGAGAGGTTCATGGACATTTGAGCCGAATAATCTTTAAGCATTTGACCGCAACGAATGCACTTAACACACCGCTACTGACAAACAAATTTCACGATTAGTTGTGGTCGTGGAAGAATCACAATCGTACGTTGTGCGTCGTCTATCTCTATTATTCGCAGCTGGCACACACAGTTATCAGGGTGTGAAACGGTTTAGAGAAACGTATTTGTACAACATGTCTAATCCAATTAGGTACCTGGATTTAAAACGATTTGGAGAGAGAATTACAACCCTTTTTGACATTTGACCCGTAAAATCACGTCATAAAATCCATAAACGTACTCCTAAGATGTGACAGATGTTCGGTCCTATAAAAAGGTCACTCGCCTTTAGGGGTTTGGTATTTGCTGGACATAATGGGGGTCAGCGTGTAGGGATAATATAATTGTCTCGTACATTAATGTCACAGTTTCCAAAGTTTCGTTTTATTTTTAGTAAGATGGACCTTTGGTACGTACAAGTCGCAAATCAACAGCTAATGAGATATTAGCTATATACACTCAAACGGAAACCAATACAGACTGCATATGTCAAGAAATTGCTAGCCAAGCAAAGCATAAAGTTATGGTCACAGACCGACTATTTCTGAAGTAAAGTTAATTAATCGCCAGTTAATATAAACACTTCAGCTCTACGACGAAAAATTCCGTCTTCAAAACTGTGACCATAAACAAACCTTCCCATTCTTTACATGAAGTCTAGGGTATGAGTTAAACGATGGCCTTGCTGGTTTAATTCTCCCGAATCTGTTTGGTTTGTGTAAAAACATATATGTCGGTGAGGTATTTCTGCTGTAGATTATGGCTGGAGAAACAATGCGCCCAAGCTAGTTCACAAAGCAACAATTATGGCAATACCGATG
This sequence comes from Clavelina lepadiformis, assembly GCF_947623445.1. Classification (NCBI taxonomy): domain Eukaryota; kingdom Metazoa; phylum Chordata; class Ascidiacea; order Aplousobranchia; family Clavelinidae; genus Clavelina; species Clavelina lepadiformis. The sequence goes on from NC_135247.1 coordinate 16,447,528, forward strand.
GTGTGTAATACGACAGCGATGCTTCATTTTAACCCGTTAAGTGCTGACAGGGTTTGTTGTGATTGCAGGTACAGGCTCGGTCTGTTATTTACCGGTGTTTACCGGTAAATTTTAATTAACAAGCTCCGCTCTAGTCCTGCCACAAAAACTCGTTGTTTTACAGACCAAAATAAATTAATCGGCGCCAAAAACAAGCGGGGGCACTCGGGGTAATTAATTAAAGGACGGACGTTATAACGCTAACGTTGGTTTTCTAAACAAACGAGGTATAGGTTGCTTGACACATGTTGCCGTGAGTCAGAACGACTGTGAGTTTTAATCCTTTCTTGGGTCAAGCTGAAATAAATTATTTTCTGGTCTTCACTGAACAACAATGTCCGAGACACGGAATACGGCCTGCGTGCGTTATGATCAACGACGGTATTCTTCGATGTTCATGATTCAAAATGGTCAAACTATAAACCAATTTTATTATTTTACATTACAAACCCCGTGAGTTAGCTGCCTTTGTGACATCACTTTAGTTTTACAAAAAAACATTGATGAATTCCTCTGCTGCGTTCATTGCATTGATTTTTTTGGTGGTTTAATTCCGTTTATAAAAGTCGCCCACAAGGCAACTATCAGCTCACAAAGCGAAAAAGACGGAGAATCTCAGCAGAAAGTTACGTATTTCAAATTCATTCCACCCCGATTTCAACCGGTTTAATCCGGAATGAACAATACAAACAGCTTAATTAACGACAACAAACCTAGCTCGTTTACATGCAGATGATATCAATAGAAATCTTATTCAAACAAAAACTGTTTGTTATAAATGCAAATGGTCGAGATGGTTTTCAGGTAAACTTAGTGGCCAAAATTTGCGCACGACACCGCGAAGTTATTTAACGTTTAAACGGCAAGTGACGGGGACTATCGGCGTAATAAACAGTGGGAAATACCGGGCGACAGTTCAGTTAAGAAACTCCAGCACTTCGGAGTTATTTTCTCCACCTTTATTGCTTCTCTGTAAAACTTCGATATCACAGGACTGTGTTGATACACGAAACGAAGTATTAGCGCCTGAAGCTGCTAAACACTGCGTTCGTGCGACGTTTCCTCTGCATTTTTAATTAATTGCCCGTGGTAATAAAGCAATGCGTACTTATGTTAAGACTATGCCGCCTTCTGGTACTACCACAGCATTCGTTTTTTCAGTTAATGAACAAAATGTCATACGTTATAAAGCACTATAACGTCACTGTCAATCAAATCTTTCACTTTTTAGAAATTAATTAGATTTTTTTTATCAGTATGAGTATGTTTCTATTTTAAATTTGCGTTCATTTAAGCATGCTTATAAGACGATGTAAAACTAACTCAAAAATTCTTAAGTCAAAGCAAGAAATTGACCAAGTTTAAACCTCGTTTTGAAGAAACTTTGCAAAACAATAATTTGAAAAATAAATGCAGTAAACCTGCGCGTGAGCAAAAACGTAGACTGTCGCAGAATTACTGCAGCAGTACATCCAATACTCTATACTACTACAGGCTGTTAGGAAGTTTAAACCCCGGTATCAACCTATAGGGTAACAATCGATGGGTTAAACTAATCGCGCAAAAAACACCAACAACGGCATCTGAAAGACATGGCCATAACACCGCTATATCGTACAAGCAAGTGTGGCTTGGGTTTTGGCTGAATAAACGAGTAATCGGCCCCATAATGTCGGTGGCAGATCAGGTGGATTATAAGCATAAAGGAATGTCCCTGAAACCTAATCTATCAGTTCGATTCTCCTGGAATATATACAATCGTGACGTAAGAATAGTCGGATGATTCAAACGCAATTAGACGAGTGATTGACCAATGAGACGAAGCTAGGGCTGGCGGTCTCGTATTTTAACCCAAACTCACCAAACCGCAGTTTATCGTGCAGTAAAAAAGTCACGCAAAAGGTTGATTAAGTTCCTACGAATTGCCCCAATGCCCTTAAAAACATTGCCGCCGCACACAACGAAAGCCGGAGACTGAGACGGCCCTCTCCGGTTTGTCCTTGAAATCTCTCGAGGAACGAGCTTAGGCGTGTCCATTGACAGCTGTTATCGACAATCAACGAAGAAATTAAGACCTCTAACATTTTCAGTTCATTATCTCGTGGTACTATATTTTGTGGGATGTAATAAGTGCTCTTTATGACAAGCCGCACTTAAAGTTTTGAAAAGCTATGGATTCTGAAGCTATATGAAGTAACTAATGAAAATTAATGACAACGTTAGTTGCACGATTATAATACAGTACTTGGAAATATTGCAAACTTAATTAGAAATGAATTTCCACAAACAAGTTACTTTTCGTGCGAAAACACAAAATCAAGTCGTGTGACTTTTTCGTAATTGCATTTCGATTGCGCTCAAATACGTAATTGCTACGTTTCACTTAGCCACATAGACGATCAACGCAATTTAGCTTTTACCACAATCTTCTTAATAGAATTTGTTGTGAAAAATGGCAACGTATGGTGATTTTGGTGGTTGAGGTTTCACTAATTTACGCTTGGCGTGTTCAAAAATGGTTGCTGCGTGTGTTCGTTTGCATCAAAACAACAGGAAGCAAGTAAAGTATGAGCAAGATGGAATTGTTTTTGCAACAAGTAAAATTTCCATGAAAACCTTGCACGGACCTGTTAACACAAAGCCGTAACACAACCAAAAGATTATTAGAACAACGAGTTTCTTTTCAAATTCTGACATACACGTTAGTAAGAAAGTTCTGAAATTATTTGCAATTTTGCCGCTGACTAAATTTAGAGCAGCATTTAAAAAACTCTAGAGCCTGATGGTGTAAAACATTTAAAACCAGGGCAAGAAGAAGCACCTTAAAAATATGGCGACCACCCCGGTGAAAAAAAGGGTTTGTTAACCAAATTAATTACTTTCTTGCGGGGTGGCATACATTTTATGGTTCATTGAGATCATGCATGGGGAATTGGGTATTAGTAAACAGAAGCCCTTCCATCACTGTTTGCTGATATATAACTCTCCAAACAAAAGCGGAATCTTTACCTGGAATGTGTCATTTGCTTATGTCGCACGCTTAAATGAATAGACAAAGAGATTAGTCCACGAAAATAACCGGCAATTATTCTACGCCTGGAACTAACGATTTGTGGTTATTTGCTATAGGAGAAACCTTCCACTCTGGTTCGAAGTTTGAACGAGATGAAAACAACGAAAGTGTCAATGAACTAGATTAGAGTTATTGTTCATCAAGACAAAACACAACGATAAAGCGTTGGTAGGACACGTTCGAAACGGGGGTATGCATTAGCAGAGAAATTGTTTTCAAACTTGGTGATAATGTTAACGGATGCGCTGGAAACAGAAAACAACGCCAGAGTTTCCATTCAGCTTTGATGACCCCGACGAGAAAGGAGTCACGACACCCACACAGAGGGGTGAGTTAAGGGGCCCGTTTCGCTTCAGTTCGCTGCAAATCGACCAATCAACTATACCTGGCACCAAAATGCTAAAATGACGGATGGCACCCTTCGGCCGCGAATAACAAAACGACTTTATTTCGGTGGAAAAATTCCGCAAAGAATAACAAAAGATCGATTGGGCACTGATGAATCACTTAGGGGCCGCTAGCGATCTGTGTATGTCGCTCTTAGAGTTTCACCAAAATCTATATCACTGTATAGGTGCTGTTTGCAGATGACCGATCTTAAGTGTTTGAACGCGCCGACCCCAAATGATCCATGCAAATGACAGGATGATCGATTGGGGCAAATTATTCTTCCTCATCAGCACTCGGTTACTAGATAACTGTTTTTGAGGAAATTACTAAGCTTTTGAGAAATGCTTCAGTCGTTGCGAGGGTGCCGTAACGTCTTCATGTGATATCTATGTTTTTACTGCTAATGGTCTTAATGATTCTCGGCCAGTAAAACATCTTGCACTGTAGCGGAATGCTGTACAAGGCGAAATAGAAACTCATTACCACGCTGGATGCTATGACTAAAATCAGCTAAGCATATGACATATGCTTTGATAAACTGAAGTGGGTATAAACTATGTTTGATTTATGCTAATTCAGTGATATTTCCTTTAGCGATGGCTTCATTGACTAAGTCCGATAACAGTGTTTCTAGAAGGGCGCAAATTTCGATATCTAATAATGCGATATGTTTTATCGACGGGAAATCTTTTTCTGAAGCTGAAGTGAGTCGAGAGTTTTAAATAACAACACAAGTGTGAAAATGCATTTGTAATCCGGTATTCACAGTGTTCGTATTCGGATAACTTGAGTGCAGTTCGAGAATTCTTATTCACCAAACAGTTTAATAACTTGCAAACAAACACCTTTCATAAGCGGGAAAGCATTTCATTTACCTAAAACATGTGGCTTAATATTCTATTCGCAGTGCTACATGTAAGAGCGACTTTGCCCGAAAACAAACAGCGTAACAACAGTCGAATCCACACTAGCATCGTTCCCCACCAGGATATTTTACTCATCAAAGAAAAGCGGGACGCAAAGGAGGATATCAGGTCACAAGGATCAAGTGCTGGATGTGTCCTTTTGTCTGATGTGCAATTCACAAGGTGTGTGGATAATTGGAGGCTTAAGAGAGATAGCAACACGAGATAAGGTTTATCTGTTGCTTATAAGCCGGCCTAAAGAAACCTGATACCTTGAATATTTTCAGTCTGTGTGCTGGCGATACGTGACAACTAAGTTGACATGTTGTTGTTAAGATTAGCAACGCATTTTTTCAGGCTATTTTCATTATTGAAAGGACTCAGAACACTCTCGTCTTAGCTTCAGCGAAGAGCTGACAGCATTTTTGCTAATACGCAGCGACATGTTATAGTTTACTTCTCTCCATTCGTTGTGTGTTTTTACCTAATGTATATGTACAAGTTTGATTTTAGGGTAATATATAGAAGGTGATTGTAAGTTTTCTTCAAAATAGATTTAAAATGGAGGACCATACTTAAGCCATGAAAGAAATTGACAGTTTGAGGAGTTAATCAAAAAACTTTTTTGAAAACTTTAAATCTTCAAGTACCGTTTAACAAACACACACCATTCACATAACCCAAAAAAATTGTAAATCTCCCAATTCTATAACCTGCTTTAATTACAAACCTTATAAAACAGAGGATCACTTCGTCCGCTGATGGTCACCATAGGTGGGATGCAGGTGCACTCGCAACCATTTGTGGCCACATATGGAGGATCGGGGAGTCCTGGAGGAGCCGCCGTACGGTTCTGATATAGTTCCTCCTTGGATTGAACACTTCGTGGCATGCTAGGTCTCTCGTTGTCAGCAGGGGTCCGGGACCGATTGAAACTCACACACATCTGGTTGTCGCCAGTAAATTCTGGAAATTTCTCGCACTGAAAATCCTCTGGCCATGGTATGCGGTATTTCTCAAACAACGGTCCGCAACCTTTTCTCGCCCGTTCGCAAATGAATCTATTTTGTCATCAAAACGCAACGTCATAGCGTAGCAATTATTAAATATATTTCAAAGAGAAGTATCGGCCAGTAGAAAAGTAGATTTCTTTAGGTGTAAAGTTTTTTACTTTAAAGATTTAACAAAACTAGCGGCAAGTAACGTAATACTTAATACAACATAATAACGACGTTAAAGTCTGTTAAATCAATATTAGGTGTCGACCGCAGCAATGCTATCTTTCGTTTATGGTAGGATTAACATTACCTGCATGGAGGTAGAAATATGTCGTAGTCTGGCATGCAGATTGGCATATAAATCGAGCAAACCAGTAATATCATTTCTTCTGAACAGTTAACCCGCATAAGTGGTCTAAATTGCACAACCTGCAAAAATATAGGTTATATTGACATTTATTGGTTACGGATTTTTGTTAGCACCAGAGCAAATTATGCATTATATCCAAGTTTTTACGAAGCAAACCAAACTCGAGTTTATTGAGCGAGAAAATATCCTCGGGTCATCGCAGTTGGAAAACGGTAGAAATATGGCTAATAAAAATGTTTAACTTATTTTCCGTACTTTTATTTCATAAACTCTATTGTACAATGTGATTCCTTACTAAAAGAAGGATAAAAAGAAATATTTAAATTCTTGTTTCAATGAATGAAGTAGTTCTCAAAATGGTTGCGTAATCAGAAGTATTTCCAATTGGGAGTGAATTAAATTGAGTATAAACTTATAAAATGCTAGGCTATAGGGATCGTAAAAAGTCAAGCGCGGTAAGTTGTTGGTATTGTATGACTTTACATATTTTGAATGATTAGTAAGAAAGCTGGGTAATTAATCATATACGATCGTTTGCGTGCGAGCAAGCTCATCAGTTCTATGAACAATAGAATCCTATGATTCAACGTTAACGAAATTTTATGGCGCGGGCAATGTACGTAAGCGCAAAATATACACGTCGTTGTCTTACTAATGTTTAAATTAACATACCATTCTCTTATGGGCTGAATCGTTTGTTGGAACCAAGGCTTAGTTATATAATATTTGCATATTGACATTTCGTAATTCACAGAAATAAACATATCAATTCATTTTAATAAAACGAGACAGGGAAGCGCAACGATCACCAGTAACAAGTTTATAAACAAAACAAAGGTGCGCATTAAGAAAAACTTTGCCAACTTCTCAAAGCACCGACTGACGAAACAGCGTCTAGGTGTACTTACGGAAACGCCACGATAACGAACACTGGTTATAGCGCTGGGATGCCCAATTACAGGTTAGGGTGAATGTTTTGGGACGTTGCTTTGATCCTGCCGCCATCTTCCAGTTTGAAAAGGAGTTTTTGTTCAGCAATTTGTTTTGACCCGAACGGTTTTCTGCTTTGTGACGCAGAAATACGAAATAGTGGATGGTCGCGTGACCGCTCCGTCATCATTAATAAAACCCAAACAGATTATGCGAAGAATAGTTTGTTCTACAATGTCGATACTATACTGTCATAACAAAGTTCTTTGTGGGTAAAAAGCAATGTTTAACCGTTGACCCCATCCATTGTCAATCGAAGTAAAATATGCAAAAAAAACGACTCTAACGAAAAAAATCATTATAAAAAAATCAGAAGGGATCATTGAACTCACGTAGAGAAAATTTGCTTGATATCGTGGCAAAAGTCTTAAACCAAACAATTTCAATAAATATTTCACAGCTACAGTACAATATGGCCTCTTTGGCTGCAATTGACCACCAAACAAGACGTAAGCCTTGGTTAAATTCTCTTCGTAGATACAGCAATAAAAACCTTGCAGAACGCGACATGGTTTAGAAAAAGAGCGCCTTCCGCTGTGTATGTCACATTTCAGCAACAAACACAAAGCACTCAGGTGATCAGAATGCGTTTACACCGAGGTCGTTGCTAATTGAAAACGACAGGTTTAAAGACGAAGCGAAGTACAAGATGGCGAAATCCCATCATTAGAAATGTAGTATATCCACGTTTTTTTTTCGCGTTTTCCCCACTGGTGTATATCCGGTACAGTGTAGCGCAGTTTTAATGCGCCCTCTGAAACGCACGCGAAAGAAATATTTCGGCAATTTGGGAATCGGTCACGGTGACAGAAGAGGAAAGTGAAAAGCTTTTTTCGATGATATCGCATGTAAACTATTAAGGTAACAAGCATATATTACTTGCTCTAACCGACACGGTTTATTGTGCCAGAAAAGAAAAAGCGATTTGACGGACAAATAAGTCTTATCCGAAATCATCTCTCCCCAAAACAAGCGCTCAACTACGTAATATACCCAGAAGGCTCAACAAGCCTAGATCGAAATTGTTGATTTTAAAGTTTTTTTTCGCTATACAAGGAGCAAAAGTCGATGAAGCCGTTCTCATTTCGCAGACTGAGAATGTTGAAAAGCTTTGACACCTTAGCACGCTGTCGTCTCCGGTTATGTGTTAATGATACACAAAAACAGCTTTTCACAGCGCTCGCGAATTCGACCACCTTCTACGATTTTTCCTCAGTTATTTGAAAAATGCAGATAGGGCTCCATCACCATATACGGATAAATAAAAAGCTTTATAGATTTGTTGCTCACCTTATGATGATTTTGGCTTGTTTTCCTATACTATAACGATCACAACAATTCATTTTACTGTTAGTACTGCATAAACGTATGGCTAAGCTGTTTTACAAAAGTTCCAGAAAATACGCGCCGCTTGCGTTTACATTGTCTCATATTTCCAAAAATCTCAAAAACAAACAAGTCTAATCGAAACACGAAAAATATTCATAATATTCACTTACGATGGCTGCAGCATCTGATTGCCTGAAGATGTTCGCTGGTGATAAAGTAACATCGGTGAGGTTGTATCCGATATCTTTGCACATGGGTTCATGGAGAGTTTCGCAGCGCGGATGCCGATGTCGAGTTGTTGCTCCGCCGACCATAGGTCTCGATTTTTCCGCCGGTAAACTTGCCGTTACCGACGTCAAAGTCCCGAGCAAATACAATAACATCATAATGACCGAGAATTTCTGGTTGCCGCAAAGCATTTGTCTTGATTTTAAACGCCCGCTTTTGTAGCTTCCCAGAAAGCTCGCTTGCCAAATCCCATGACAAAAATAAGATTTTGTTCGGAGCGCCCAGTGACGGAAAATAGTGCAGTGTCGGTAGTATCTGCTCAAACAGTTCTCCGATTCTTTAGTTGCGTAATTGCAATTGCAGTGGTCATAATCCTGGTAAAAAAATGGACAACTACCGTCCGAAAGCTGATGGTGTTTGCTCTCTATCCAGTTTGTTGCTAAGTCGGTGAGCTTCTGATAACTTAGAGTCCTTTTTGCTTCACAACAGCAGTTGATGCGTTGCTGAGTGCACGGCTGCTGTTCCATGATGTTTCAGGAGGTAATAAGCATCTATACATCGCTTACACCAAGCCTACTTTACAACATTACCTTCTGAGAAAAGAAAAAAGAAATTACAACATGGCTCCACGTAATTTTTTTGCTGCAGCAATCCTTAACTTTTATCACCCTCTTAATAAGTCTAACATTCTGTCTTTGACGACTGGGCGTTTGGAGTCTTGGTGTCTCGGTATGTCACTGGGTATTAGGCGTTGATTCGTAAACGGGCGCCTGGTCTAATTCCTACAAGCACGTTTGACAAGTTTGATAAACCTTCGGTTTGTACAAAAATGCTTAAACACAAGTCGCATTTGAAGCAGACACGTTGATAAACAAAACTGCAGTTGAACAAGAAGTATACGACTGAACTGACTGATCATATTCTTGCTGCAGCAGTCAAATATGTTAACTTACTAAATCCAGCAGTTTAATTAACGCTGAACTATTTGCGAAACGTGAGTTAGATTAACTGATTTGACAATAACAAGTTTGACCAATGCTATTCCGCGCTTTTTTCCTCCAAAAATCGCGCAATCTCACTTGTGCGCCCCGAGCCTTCGCATAAACAATTCCCTTTCTGCGGTGCGGTTGCCGGGCAACGCTTGATTGGAAACCGCTTGCGCCTATGGGCGCTTATACGCTCTATCTAGCATGTCTATCTCACACTATACAAGGAAATCGTGGCAATTTCTTTCGACTTGAGCCTTAAATTGAGAAAAGGTTTTGTCAACACTTTCTGAAAAGCGTTAAGTCGAAGGGTTGTCGATTCCTGAATAAAACTTGATTGTCATTCGGGTGTTACGGGCACAAGATAAAATGAACAAAATGAATTTGCTATATCGCTCTGCGAATAAGGAAACGTCATATTTGGTTAACGATCGTACTTTGGATGCAAAATTTAAGTGTACATCATTATATTGTATCATTATATATTACATTGTATCATTGTATTATCATATATAAGGGTTATATTTGGGCGCAAATCGTTTAAACTGACTTCGGTAGCGAATTTTACGCAGCGATCTTTAGTAGGTTTTTCAGTTATTTTAAACCGCGTATATACGCTGGTACAACAAAAATATTGAAAACTGATTTTCAAGCTTTCCATAAAAAGTCATTAAAAAACAGTATTAAGTAACGTTTATATTCAGATTTTGTTGGTCAATTATCAATTTTTAGGTCTCGGCGGAGTGACGCCTTCTTATTCACTTTTGATCAAAACACGCCAATCAATAATGGATATCGGCAATAAAAAGCAATCTTTTCAAAGAGGTTAACGTAAAAAGTTGTCAAAATTTTGTTTTTTCCAGCAAAAATTATTAAAAAAGATTGCAAAAAACTTGTCTGTTGGAAAATTGCCTTAACATTCGTTTATACAGACACGAGTGCCGCCATGCGGTTACACCAAAAGCTTTTTGAAGAATTTATACGGAGTCATAATCCTTCCAAAAGAAACAAAATTTGCAAACAAAAAAAGTTAATTTTCTACTTTACGAGCACGTCTCTGTATGAAGATTTAATCCTACTCCTTTAGTCTACTTTCAAACATGCTTAAATATAGCAAGTTGGTTTCATGACGCAATAAAATGTAGCTAAGTTTACATATAGCAATTATGGATTGGGAGCACACCATAAGGTTATTATGCTGTGGGAGTTGGTATAAAAGCTATAATCTTCAGACAGCAGCTCGTCACATTACTTGCAAAGGACTTTAATGTGGTATTCGACGGACGGTCGTATGGCAATATACGACACAGGAACAAAAAAACAAGATATTTTGCAATAAATCCTTGGAAACATAAAACTCAACTAGTTGAAATATCCCTGGAAAAACATACATGTCTAAGTGATATCATCAGGTATATTTTTACTTTTAAAATATTTTTATAAAATAAAATAGCACGATCCCGAACAAACATCCCGAAGCCGCATGGACTTTTTCAGTTAAAAAAAATTACCTAAGTAGCCATTTTAAAGAAGGACAAGAAAGAGATAACTGATGGTAATCTTATGAAAACTAAGTTTAGTCTGCAAAGAATGAACGATATCCACAGCCCGGCTCTCCTATTTTGTCGGTTTCTCGCAAAGAATTTATATGTTTGCATTGGAAACCAACATCGATAAACGTAATCGATGGAGTGATTGTTCTCGCGGGTATCGTCCTTTCAGAACAGAAAATATTTATTCTGGATGCAGAATAAACCCGAGGCACAATGCGCGCCCAGAACCGGTTCATTTTACCAACACAATAAATCAAAAAACAGCACGAAAACCGAAGATCGATCAACGGACTCATTATTCGAGCAAGTTTCAACGAATTCGTGATTAGTTGAACGCGGACCGCCAGACAGTGCAATTATATTCAAAACTTGTGGTGATACATTGGTCGCCCCTTTTTGCTTGTCGTAAGATTTTGTAAAATTACACCGGAATTGTACAACCATTTTGTACGTTACGTCCGTACAAGTATTACTCCTTGTCAATAGCGATTAAATTGTGAAGTTTATCATAATTATGTCGAATTAAAGTTACGTAATAACACAAAATACTGTTACAATATTTCGATGTAGGATGCACTCAATATTGTACTTTCAAGCCTACTTGTTGAATAACTAAATCAGTGTAGCCTACTGTGCAGTAAAGCAGATATAACGGTTCAAGAGGTGGTACAATTGCGGAAAACCGCAGTTTACAAAACCTATACCATAATGTGTTTAATTATGTGTACTGTTTCAAATCTTACCACCCTTTGCCACACATCCTTATTTACCTGTCGCCGCGGTACAAGAGATCTTGTTTGATGTGGGCGTGGCAGTTGTAGCCTTGGTGTTTTCTTTTTGCAGTACTCCGACGAAAAAGTCGCGCCCACGAGGTTAAGATTATCGATTTAAAGATTGTATCTACACCTTAAGCAACTAACCTTTGGATGAGAGATTGTCTAGCTTCCTATGTACGTTTTTCATGTTTGTAAGTGTTATAGTATGGGGTCGTCATTTCAGTCGGTCAGTGACAATCTTAACGGTTGGAATACAGTCTGCGACTATCGTCAAGGCAAGGTATATAAGTTTGGTAAAGAGCAACATTATCAAAAAAATGAAAACCACTTTGATTGGGCTTGCTAACGGTGTTGCAAGGAGTCATATATACACTTAGGGGACATTTATCGCCTTCACACTTCAAATAAGTCATCAGTTCAAGAGATTCAGACACATCTATTTGCACAGCATACGTGGAACTATGTTGCAATAACAAAACTTTATCTCTGCTTTCTGCAATCAAGTTTTGGCAAGGTATCATAACACGGAAACTAACGCAGGCATAAAACAAAAAAGTCGCTCCCTAACTTTCAAACACCGGCTGTACACATGAACCACACATTGTAATTCACTAAACATTGCCTCGGCCGTAGAGTTCTACTTACCATAACTACTAAGTATTTAAAGTATGGCGCACAAATCCTGGCGGAAGCTGTAACAGTGTACGGGATAAGTAACGTACATCAGTAGTAACGCTGAGGCATAAGGGTCTTTAAAGTTTTTTAACACTGTAATACCCTAAAACGCTGAAAAAAACTAACCTTACTATGCTGTCTTAAACTTATCTAAAACCATGCACATTTACTTAATAGACCTGCATTTGTGTTTATATTTAACAACCTTTCCTACTCTAGAGCTGTGCCCATATTAGCTGCTTGCAACTTATCAAGCAAAGTATTTTTGCTAGTCTAAGCTGCAAAATATAAACTTGTCACGAAGCAAAGTCCACCTATTGTCACTGGAGCTGTGTACTTGTTGTTAGCTCAAATTTTCACGATGTACGTTAATGACTGACAGGTAAACCAGTCAAGTGGGCCACGATGCGAGAGGTCTTATCGAATTAATCACTCTTCCCTGCACTTTTATCAGGCAAGTCTGTTTGTAAGCACACCCGTGAAGGTGTATTGAGTGGTTAGTACATAACGGCAAGGTACCTGTCCGAGCAATCAGTCGCCCAAGCACGAAAAAGAAACACTTGACAAATCCGAGCAGAGCTCAGCTTGATAACTTTGCTGGTGCGGAAATTAACGAGATGGTTACGCGAAAAATTCCAGTTGTCTCTTCTTTTTAAGATCAAAGGCTTTCGTACGTCATCGATTATTGCACTGTTTAAATTATTAACTGCCATGCCACTTCACTAATGTTTGTTGAGGCAACCTAGAAAATGCTAAATTTATAACTATACAGTCCTAGACCTACTGCCTTTTGTCCCAGTGCGTGGTCACAGCGTACGCACGTCGCACATACGTGTGGTGTACAAACAAAAAGTGCCCAGAAACGTCTTCAGGCCAAATATATCATCGAAAGTGATTGAGTGGGTACAAGCTTTACGATATGGGTTCTTAGTCCGTACCAAATAGTCGACTAAAATCGGACCTAGGCTTTACTTGAACGAAACCAATGGAGCAGAAAAATCCTACACGCGTTCATATGAAAACAGGTGTTATTCCCTCAACACCTGCTTAATTTCCGCCACCAACTCAAACGAAGCCACAGAATGTTAATTACAACTCCGCGCGATCCAATGGTTAATAAAGCAACCATGGTATCAATGATTGTGAAGTTGATTGTTCACAGTTATACGTGATAGGAAAAGATGAGCAATCGCTACGCCTAGTGAAGTTTACAAGCCGACATCTCCATCGTACCTATCAATCACTCACAAGCTTGTAACTTATTCCAACCTGTCATGTTGTCTGTTTGTGTTTGTTATTTACACACAGGCGCCATAGCAGCCATATTATCACTGGCAGCAAGCTTATGATTTTTTACGTGAAAAGATACAACGGAAATGAGTACAGGTGTCTCGTGTTTCGCCAAAGACGTCTTTGAATGCTGAATATCGATAAACACGTGTTTTCCGATTCTATCAATGTGTTTATAACCACCATTATAAATATCTAAGCTTGCTCGCTTTTACTTTAGCGTCAAAGGATATACAATTCAAACGCAATAAAGCATCTTAACTGGAACAAACCCAAAGCATTGTTGTTGGAAACATACGAAATTAAACGTTTTCAAAATATCTCAATTGTTTACCTTTTCTGCAATTCAAGGCCACAAATGAATGTTTTTGATCGATGGAAATCGAAAAGCAAGTATGTCTTAAAGGTAAACACCAAAACCTAATTGATTATCTGGAGAATGTCATCAATAATTTCTAATTTGCGCAAGTGCTGTCGTACGAAACATTAATCCAAAAAACTTGAAAATACAAATCGAGCACCTGTTTGCTCACGTCAGTGTTAAACAATGCGCTAAGCCTAACAAAGCCTGAGAACTTGCTTTGTCTGAGTATTACGTCCCCTTAAAACGAAATAGCATTACGCAGCTCACTGGAATTATTTGTATTGATCGCTTACGAAATGCGACGAGTTTATTTTTAGAAAATTTCTCGGCTGCGTCTGCACATATAGATTACTCCCACTTGTAAATTTACCAACCATTGCTACACTCCGAGTGACCTGGAGTTTACAAACCTTTGCATTCTTGTGCTGCACTTGCAGAAAATTCAGTTTTAAACATGGCAAGGGTTCGGAGCTGCATGTTTCGAAACGGTATTGTGTTCGAGCAAGGCAATATTGGTAAATTGTAGCATTGCGTATACGTATTGACAAACTTTATGAAAGAAGTAGTTGGATGATTCAAACAACTTCCACGTTTCCATTTCAGGTTGGCCAACTGCGTCGGTTTTGCCCGACTATAACTATAACTTATAGTTACAGAAATTTCACTATAGCTCATACGAGTGATTGTAACAATACAAAACCAAGAATACACGTTAACGCTTTTCCTTTACTCAAGCGTCTCGAAAGAAAAGTGTCTTAGCTTTTGCAAATAAACAGATCATACTTAGGACCCATTTATGCGCCGTGATGTGTCTTGTTTACATTGTCATGATCTTTGTCACGTGATTTTAACCCGTTCGTGTAAATGAATTAGCTCCGCAAACATTAAATGTCAGGCAGGAAACGCTACAGTGTCATGTCTTGACGAGGAAAATCTATCTGTTTCAGCCTAGAGGTTGATCTAAAGACCCAGTTTTGGTATGTTATACAAATACGTGACATAACACGTTCGAACTGGGTTCGACACTCTGTAGCACTACTCTGTCGTTACAATGTCCCTGGACAAAGCAATAGAGACACTTGTTCAGGTTCAGTGGTTTTGGTGAATTTTCAAATTTGACTTAAATCACAAGAAAATAAAAAAAAATGAGACATTTGAAAAACGGAAATCGCGCAAAGTCAAGTTTGGTCATAACCGGGGCTTTATTAATTTGTGAAATCGTTGCCGAGTGGGGAATCAAGTAGTGCAAAGATTTCTTCATTCCCAGATTACGTGTTCCTATACGATACCACCTGAACAAATGTAAATGAAATTTTTGTAAGTTATACAGCAAGATTTCTTTAACATTACACTGCTAGCAGATTTCAAAACGTAAAGTATTCCACATACATGGCTCAGGTTAAGTTTTGAATAATTCAGTGCGTTTCTTGTGACTAAGATAACGGATGAATCATTTTTGATAAGAAAGAAACTTATCAAAAGATGCACCAGTTTTGAGAATGCCAAGCTCCAGCGTTTTTAAATTAATTATTAATCTGATATATACCAACAAACCATCCCACCTCATCACAACTGACACTTTAACCAACCCAATGTGTGGCCAAACAAACAAGCAGTTTATAACATGTTAAGATAGGTTATAAAGTTTTTACTGGATCAAACCCACGTTATGCCAAATATTTGAGATCGATAACATATATGCACACATATGCATGCAGTAAATCTTGGTGCCTACAAACAGGAAAGAAATTCGTATGCAGCTAGAGCGGTTTGTGTTAATTGTATAACGCGTTCTTAGATAAACGTTCTCATTGTACTTTAAATTTCAGATGAATATTTAAGTTAATACACGCTCAGGATTCGATCCTAGTTAAAACTTCCGAAAACCAAAGGCTGGAAAATGAAAAATGCAGACCAGAGTGAGGAAAATATTTTCCTCCGATGGATGCTTGCGTGGATCTGCCGCCATCTAACGGACATTGATGAATAAAAGAAATACTATAATAATAGTGTTTATAATTTAACTATAATTAAATGGTTTCAAGTTCTAATCTCGTATTTTGAAAAGATAATCACAACCTTCATTAACTTTTCTCTAGGTTATAAAAATACTTTCACAAATTGGTTTCATGTTAATTGATCAGCTTTTGCTTTAACATGTTCGGATTTTTTTCTTTTTTTTTCGACGGCCCAATAACTGAGTGGTTAGAGCCCTTTTCTAAAACCGGTGAACGCTTCTAACTTCGGGCAATACGATATATAAAATAACAAAAAAAAACAAATTAAAATGGTGCTTCTATCGCAACTTGTCAGTCGGTATAATTTGTTTCGTAATTGCTCTTTTTAATTGGTTTAGTTGAAAATATGATCTTGTAAAGCTGATTACACTTCATCAGCAGATTCCAATAATTTTTAAGTGAGTACAGATTACGTCAGTACGTGTTTACAGATTACAACAAGAAAAACTAAAACGGATCTCCAGGTCCATCAATGTTGCATCTCGGAACTAATATCTCAAATATCATGAGATACATAGCTCCTGACAAATCAATCACGTATTGCCGACACTTGGAGTCACTATAGGCAAGAAGCTAACATCTCGTACTGATTTAATAACACATTTAACTCAGTGCTCCGGTCAAGTGAGAAAGGACTTGCATAAGATAATAAAATTCTGTAAAGGGTGTGGGACGCATGACATAAACATTTAAAAACCGCAGATTTATGGCCTAACGCTACAACTAATTGTAAAGAATTAAAACTCAGGAGTTTGTTCTAATATTATGTTTAAACATTTCAGATTTGAAGTGGAACCTTATTCTTTATCGGATACGTTTTTCAATTGTACCGTAAAACGATCAGACCAACCCCTCGGTTGGGGGCAGAATCCCACGTTTATACTGAACGGCAAAATTCCCGGCCCTTGAAGCCTTTACTTCAAGTAAAATATTTTTCAACATTTTTAAACAGTTTTTAAACGTTTCAAAAAGCCTGTCAAAACAGATTAATAAACATGTTCGCGTCATGTTGATATCTACAAACGTGTTAATATGCAAGTAATAGTGAGCTACTGATACTAAAGCAAAGCTTCTCTTAGTTAAAATCTTAGATATAAAATTTTTCATTTTTCCATTTTCAGGTCGCCTGAAAATAGGTAGTTCTCGTGAAAACTCGTGGAGATTGATTTCTCGAGGAAATTCCGCAGCATCCCAGTTGTGACTGCAGGGTGGAAGGAGAGTCAAGATTTTCAGACAAGTAAGAAATTTATTTACAACAAATAGCAACGTTTGCGTTTTACTAAAGAAGCTTTCATGTCAATATAAGCATAACTTACTTTTTTTGAAATCCCCGTAATAAAGTTAAAAATGTTTTAATCATATTCTATAACTTTTTAGGTTCGAGGTCGTCATAAACAAGGTTGGTGACAAGGTCTGTTTAGTGACGGTGAAACGAGTTGATGCGAACCTTGGCTGGAGCCAAAACCCAACCTTGATGGAGGCAAGACCCCTCGCTAGGCTTCACTGCACTATCACCGTCTTCCAATCATACTGAATTTACCTTTCCCAGGATGGCCTGGGTAGTATGTAAGATTTAATCGCCTGCGAACCGGCGTCTGGAGTAGTCGCTTAACTTTGCACTGCTATGGAATGGAATCCTCTACCTCTTGCTAGTGTGTCGTTGAGAAGCAAACGACAGAACATGTTATATCCGACTGCTATGCTCTATCTTCAATGTTACCAACAAATTACTTGACTTGCGAGTTTTGGATGACAGCAAGACCCGGCTGATGGCTTCTCGATTCATGTTCCGCCATCTTATAGTCCAGGTGACGATGGTTGTTAAATGGTTGTTTGTTTTTGTTGTTGTTTTTAATGTATTCGGTACTAATACAAGTCACTGTAATAGTATCAATAACCTGTTCCTTATTATAATGTAACACATGTGAATTGCTTCTTGTTACAACCAGCAACGTTTTTTAGGTTTGGCAATAACTCTGGTAGAATAGTTTTCACTTCACCGTTGTCTGTCAAGGCATACTGTCTGAGAACGTTTGGTGGATATACTGTGGTGAATAAGAAAACCTTATTTTGCCGAATTATGTAAAATATTTGGTGTTGACGCTAAGAACTATATTTTACTGGTTGTCAATTGATCAATTGTCAATTAATTCATAACGCAAATCTAGTGCTAATCTGACGATCTTTTATTATTTATATTTGTTGCGACGTGTCGTGCTTGTGTTTTAACTCCAAAAATACTGTGTTTTTACTTTAACCCTGGCGTTAGCTCTGCAAATGAATTTCTAACATCTTTGTGGCCTATAGTTTTGTCCAGTATGTAATTCATTGTAGGTCTATATTGCGTTGCACCAAGTCAGTCAAATTTAATTGTTCGACTGGTTGCAGCTTCCTCAACGATTATGTAGATGTATTTTTGAACTGGTATTTGTTCAGTTGAAACAATACAATTTGGTGCAAAACAACTATTTCTAAGTCTAACAAATGCCTCTGGTGGCTGAATAACATACATTATGTTTAAATAACCAGCAAAAGGGAGCCACTGGCCGTTGAATAAAACGAATGTTTGTTGTGTACCAAATAATCTGAAGTCTATTTATTATGGTTTTGTAAAACGAAAGAAAACGTTACAGGTAGAAATTTTATAAGTACAGCAGGAATAAGCAAATCATCGTAACATCCATGAAAACCTTAAACCTGTTTTGTATTAATTGGTATGAAAAATAACAATAGCAATGTATTACTACGACGAAAAATGCACTAGCAAAGAACAATATACATCAAGAGTAACACCAAACTAACAAGTAAAGCATTTTGCAAAATATATCGTAGCCTAATAGACATCAATCATCTCACCATACAGGCCATCTCGAATAGATTCGCAACCGGGTTTATCCGTATTTAAGTTGGTATAAGATTAGATTTCATGTGGTAGGAAGTCCACTATGCTTGGTTTGTTGTCATTATCAAAAGTTTCATCTGAATATTGTATGTGGGTTCAAAGAACGTTTTACCGAAAGAAAAGCGAAAAAAATATAGATACTCTGGGCTACGCTATGTCACACCAAATAAACTTTGGATTAGGCCCATTTGCATTTGTTTATTTAGCAAACTGTAAATTATTGCTCTCCTAAACAACCGCCTATCTTTTACAATAGGTTGCGTGACGTAATTACGGTGAAATAGCCACTCGAAATACTTATGATTTCATCCTTCCTCTAATGTAAAGAATGGCCTAATATATAAAATACCTTTCAAGGCTTTGTTGCATTCTTTATAACTTAAAGACTTAGTTTGGTGTTTTAACAGACTATATTGCGAATTGCGATACAGAGTTTCTGGCCAATTTAAAAGAAATTCTTTACTTTTTTATACCTCAATACTAAAATGAGTGAAACCGTTCTTGGAATATATCGCTATATACTTTCACGTTTGAGCAATCGAATGCAGCAACAAACCGTTTCCTCGAAACGGCGAGATTTAGAGCGCTGTTGTGTTTATTTATAGCTGTCTTCTGGTATTTCCCTTACCCCTTACTTTAAGTTCATTACATCATTTAGATGACATCATCGTCATTATATCCTGCCACTGCATTTCTCCAGAACGCTTCTGCTGCAGTAACAACATTACATCACAACATTCTTTCTGTTAAATACACTATTCGTGTGCTCTAAAACATTTCAAGGGCTTTCATAGCGTGTTGTACTAAAAACCTGTATATACTTCCCAATGTCTATACCATGGGGTATTAGTAGTATCGTAAATTTACTGAAATTTATGAGGTTTAGTAAGCAGATGCGATTTACCAGTCAATATGCACGCTTTCTTCCAGGTTTGACGTCAACATTAACGATAACTTCAAAGTCATCATTTCTTCTAAAATTGTCTACGTACATCTATTATAATCAACAACAAAAAACATCGTAATCTCGGTTCGATGCCCTTTGCCGCTGGTATTCAAGCCAAGTGGGAGAATTTCCATTATTTTGGTAAGAAAGGATCATTTCAATCGTTTTACTTGTTTTTATTGGTCACCTAAATACCTATAGTATAGGTTATAATGGACAACGGTAATGTATTTGCTATCATACACAAGTGGTCAAAAAGCGTTTAAGTGAAATAAAAGATTGTCCTGTTTATGTCTTTCTCAACTTCGAAAGGCTTTGCATTTATGAATGTTTTTTTTTGTCTACAATATATGAACATTTCTTGGTAAAAGCTGTTAAATTAAGTATTAGAATAGGGTATAGCTCTACGCTTTATACAGAATTATATGCTGAGTGTGATTTCTTTACAAGCTTTGTCTTTACTGAATATAAAATGTTTTAGTATACATTTTGATCATTTCTACATTTTACATTACGGCATGAAAATAAAATATGTTCAATAAAGTTTGGGGTCCAGTATAAGTGTTTGCATGGCAGAAAATCTTCATGCTCATAAAATGTGAATTAAATTCCAACTATGAATGGTTTGAATATGAAATGATTTTGATCAAATGTCGTATCGTCCTTGACATTTCAGGGTTAAACTTTAGCGAGATATAACAAGATTTTTAGCAATGTTACTCTGATCAACACGGAAGTATTATAAAATCTGCACAAGAATTCCAAGCGTAAATTGAACAACAACTGTATTGCTGGAGTAACATAAATTATTTACCTTTCAAATACCGCTCAACAAAAGCTGAGTTTATATTTGGGGCATGTGCTTTCATCGATTGATTTTTTCTAACCAATCCAACCATTTTTGAAATAACGACTTACACTGTCAGGGTTTGAAATCTGTAAATTTAAATTTAAGTGACTGGGGGTTACATTACCACCCCTAGTCCCGTTTGAACGTCTAATATATAGCAAGTTGGTATAGGACATTGGTTGCCAGCCCATGGCTCAAGGGAGCCATGGAGCAAAAGTTGGGGCACCATAAGCGAAGGGTGTGTACAATTGTACACATAAAAAGTCCCACAGATAATCTTATCTCAAGCAATCTTGTTCTTTCCCGTTATTCGAGGAACATCTCATGAAACGAAAGATTGTTCACCATTTTAGAATATAATTGAAACAACTCAATCATGACGTCAAAATTGTCAACATGAATTGATATAGGCTGGGATACAAGCAAAAGCATTTAACGTAAACGAGATATCAAAGGAATTTAAACTTGACTGGTGTTCAACGAATGCACAATCTTGCTTATTCGCGTAACTGCAATATTTTGTTATGTGATGCTATAACAATTGGACCAAAAGCATTGTATAAACAAACCATAGCCTTAAACGATAAAATTTATGCTGCTCCCACATTCTTTTAAATCCGTTGGATTCGTTATTACCCTCCAACCATCTAACGATGATCACGCCATTTTCATCGCATATTTCTATTACATCATTTTCATCACATTCTACCACTAACTGCACTTCTTAAACCCAATTACGCTTCACCTGAACAACATTACATCATTGTATCCTTTCTGCTGTATATACTATCCATGTCTGTGCTCGAAAACACTTTACAACATTGGAAACACCCTCGAAGCGCATCACTGATAACGTATTAGTTCCTTTTTATCTGTTTTAATTTAAACAATAACTTGTTCATAAAAGGGTTCCGACTGGCTGAAATATCAGAAAGCAGGTATAACTACAGTATAAGATGTAACATTTACCGCTAGCAAAATTACATGAAAGAAAGCATTAGAAATTTAATGTAAAGAAAATATTTGCCAAGTAGGCTACGTGGTGAGATGTTGTTTGACAATGCAGTAGGCCTACTTTTAAACTGTAACTGTCTTGTAACTGCTGGAAAAAGCTTTCATTCAAAAAAATTTGCCAAAACCGCTTTTAGTATTTGCAATTTTGGAACATGGGTTACCAACCCCTCCCCCCACCATAAGGATATGTGAGATTTTAGAAACATTTCCTTTTTTGTTGTTTTTCTAAGCAAAATTTAAGTTCAAGTCAAGCAAGTGATCCTTGTTCGAAACCTTTTGAGGCTATTATTTTATTAACCCCAGTAGAATGACCTGGGTAATCTCATACCTTATCATTTTTTGTTTTAATTCATTTATATTTGAATTTTAAACCAAGCTTTCTCTTCACTTTATATTTCTGACTTGTAAAGTCCATCATGGGGACGGGATGTCATCCTCGTAACCACTGCTTAGGTTGCTCTATGAAGTTGTTGGGGTGTCTTCTACCCAGGTTATCTACTATACGTCAGGTTCGGGAGTATGATCGTTTGAATACAAAATAAATATTTCCTTTATACTCTGCGTTTCTCGTTTTGCTTGCAAAATAATCTACCGGTGGTCTGTTGCGGTTGACCAAAAAAAAATTAGCATTTTACTTACCAGTTGTCTGAGGGGAAACGTCAAAGTTTGTATTTTTATGATTAGAAAAGTTTTTGTTCAAATATGTGTTAAATTTGTATTTTTCAGTCAAAGATTGCCATTTTATGCCAGAATTAGATTATGCAAGATTATTCATTTATTGTATCTTCCAACATTTGATGACATAGTGAGAAAAAGTTCAATTTTGTCTCTTTTGTTGTCTGGAGGGGCGTCATAACTTGCTGTACTTGATATGGTAATGACAGACGTTTGAGATTGCTTATTTGATTACACAAGACAATAAAGTCAGTAGTAAATGCATCACCAATTTTATTGATACTTGTTTCAATTTTGCTTTCCATCGTGCTTGTGATCTGCGAACATTTGAGAGTCGATACCTGCCTTTCTTGTTAACAGTGCAACCAAATATATGAAACTATAGGTGTCATCAAAATCAAACTATTTTAATCGAGAGATACTTACAACATGAAATATATCTCTGCCTCTCATAGTCATGTTATAAGGAGATCTCAGATCTGTGTTTGCACTCTCATAGGTAAAAATGGATAACTGAAACTAATGAAAACAAAAATTTTAATGATTTTGTTACAGAATTACATAAGCAAATTACTGTGTATAATAACTAAATCTGCTAAGTGAAGGGCTACTTTTTCTGTTGACGATCCCATACACAAATATAGAATGTAGTTTACGCAGTAGTTTACGAAGCTGCCAACTAATTTATACTTGAATTTTAGATATTATATTTTGCCTATATAACGTAATAGTATGGCATCATTACAGACTCTGTTATTAGTCTGCTAAAGAAGTTCTGTCAGTGTGTTGTAAGAAGATGGGTGAATGTATATCGCTTTTACCATTTAGCGGAAACTATACCTTTAATGAAAACAACAGAAGCAGTATAGAACAGTACATGAGCAAATCTAGGTGCACAAACGTCCATTTTGACAGGATAAACGATCACCCACAACCGCAAAAAAGTTTTTCTTGTGAAGCGGACTCCAATGAACCACCAGGTTTGAAATATATTTTTAGAAGATTACTATATTTTTTCAAAAATTATTTTTGCAACACTTTGAAACATTGAATTAACTTTTTAATTAATGAAGCAAATTATGAACTTGATATGTTTATTGAATTAGTTCATCAACAAATTAGTTCAGCACCACAATTAAAATATTATCAACATATATAAGCCCCTCGTCGTATGTTCCTCTTGTTGCTGACATACACGGATCACTATTAGCTCTCACCATGTTGACTGGGGATAAATTCACACCAACACTTACAAAAACGCAGAATGCTTCGCTTCTTGGGCAGCTAACGACACTGTACTTGGTTCTCTTCTCCAGCCCAAAGAACGCAGCCAATTTTGCTCCGCATTCCGGACGTTGCGGAGCAGTACAAACTCCAACCTGGCATTCGTGGGCATGGAAGCGGGCAACCAACTAGTAGGTTGCATCTCACGCGACCACCACACCAGCTCCTTGCCCTGCTAGGATTTTGAATACAAGACCCTTTATTCCATGTCAACATCAAGGAAGCAAATCGTGAGCTAAAGGTTAAGGCATTGTCCTTCCGTCTTGATTTCAAATATCTCGGGGTTACTCTGAACAGATCGCTATCGTATTGCTGGCACTTGAAGTCACTACGTCAAAACTTATATTTCGAGAAGCTTTGGCCAGACGGATGACTAGGACGGACGGATAGACGGATGGCGGGTTCAGGCTAAAACACTAGGATGGTCATTTTACATACAGCAGCTCTGGCCCTACTCTACTTCATTGCTAAGTACTGCGCACCTGTATGAGGTCACAGTACACTCAAACCTACCAAACACAGTGATATCATAAGCGGTGTTTTGTGGAATGTATCTAGTTGCCTGCCTTCCACACCACTGGATAACCTGCTCATGCTTGCGATCATCCAATTTTTTAGAGTGAGGGTGGCACAGTAGTCTAACTTTAGTCTATATGATATTTGATTATCCCCATGGACCATGTTTCCCAGGAAATAAAGTTTGGGATGACAGCACTACACGGTGGCTACTCGACACATGCCCAGGCATCTAGTATAGGTGGCTGATGAACAGTATGACCAGAATTTGTGCTAAACTTTGTGAATGATAGTTATGTTTAAAAGCGTGATTTCAAAATTTAAGCGAAGATTATTTTTCTTTTAAATAGCCTCCATAGAAAAAAAGTTACACAGACCAGAAGTTGAAATTGATGGAATATTTCAGTTCTTCGACCGCGATCAAAATGGTGTTGTCCATATTGAAGATTTGAAAACAATCCTTCATTTGACGCAACATTACGCTAGTGATTCTGAAGTAAATAACATTGTCAAAGATATAAACAAGAATGGAAATGACTTCATTGGTTTTGACGATTTTCAAGATTTTTCGAAAGCTGAATTAGAGGGCTGTCCTGAGAACGTACTTCGCGACGCATTCAAAGTAAGTGAAATCGATCACTTGTGTTATTGGTAGGCTTGTCCACGTTTCTGATTTAATGTGTTCTGCCCTCAGCTCAAATATTCATCATAGTTCAATATTATGTTCCCAAATTATTTGGGGACATTGAAGTACTGAAGAAAGATGAAAGGAAATGCTAAATTATTTCAACAAATAAGTAAACCAGCATAAAGCGTGCGCGGAGTTGAATGAAGTTTTAAACCGCTTATGGCTTGAACAGATATTTGACGCGGATGAAGACGGTTTCATCGGCAAGGATGATCTGAGGAATCTGGTCACTGTTCTCTTATTTCCACCATCTGAGGAAGACTTGGAAAATCTTATGGAGGAAGCTGACAGGAAAGGTGATGGAAGAATCGACTTTGAGGACTTTGTGCTTGCAATTGGTGTTGGATCATAAGCAATGCTTAGCGTTGAGCATACAGTATATCTTAAGAGTCGCACACGCTGACGAGGTTGTGTTTGTGTTACCCGCTGTAATATAGCAACCTGATTCGCATTATTATAGTTATGACCGAAAAACCTGGCATGCAGAAAGTGGCATAAAAGTTTCCAAATTATTATGAACATTTATAAGGCCAAGTTGTCTGTCGATTCGATAGGCTACTATCACCAGGTTGAAACGCTATTTTTAAATATTTTGTTCATAACAACAATTATTTAAATTATTTGTAAATTTTTTTGATATTCAATTTGTTTTAAGTATCGTTTTGGTTATATTTTAATGCTTTCAAAACAGCTTACAAATTTCTAAAATTAACTTCCCATGTCTTTAATGAAAAACTACAAACATATATTTTAAATTGTAATTTCCCATTGGACTCATAATTTTTTATTTGGTAGGTGATACGATTTGAACTATGCTTTTCTTTGGAACATACTGAATAGGCAAAGTCATCTTAAACATGCTGTTTCAAGTATTTTAGCATTTTGTTTGAGTATTAACTCTGTGCACGCTTTTGTTTATTCAATTGTTGTGAAGCTGGTAACAGTAAAACTCATTGTATTATGCCAAACGAGAATAAAATGTTAGCGGAAATTTATATACTACAACAAAATTAGGCAATTTAACGTAAACGTAACGATAGGAAACAGCATATAAATGGTAACATGTGTTTTTTATTTCTATTTAATCGATAAAATAATAGCAGTAAATTTCTAAAAAAAATTAAAGCGGTAATACTCGTATACATTTTTCCCTTTAAACATGCAGTGAATTTCACGTCAACAAGCTTCATAGACATTTGAGACGTGCGATTGTATTTGTTGGAGCTTTATTTGCCGAGAATTCCATTTGAATTCCAGTAAAGTGTCGGGCTTTGACCCCAACCGCCATCACCGTCTGTTTTTCTCACCGTGCATTCGAACCCTTCAATATTCTGCATGCGTACCGTAGCACTAAACCTATGACAATAGTGAAGGAATAAGTTATATTGGACTGCATACAGCACATAGGCAATAGCTTTGTTTATTAACCAGAAACTATAGAACCAGTTACCGGTCCGGGAATTCCACGTCTCCTACTACCCAAGCAACTACCGGAGTTCTTCTGGCAAAGGTTATGTCAAATTTTACCCGAAGGGTTTTCTCATTTGTCGTTGAGGATCCTACAATCAGAGAACCTGAAAAACAGTTGTTTCACAATTTAAACTTATGTAACGATTTTTCGATCATCCAATCGGTGTGTTTACAGAAAAATATACTTTGCCATAAATGGCATCATCAGTTTATGTTTGACGTTCATTAACAACTGATGATGTCACTTCTGACAAATGGAATTTTCTGTCAAACAACTAGGCCTATGCTGGCTGCTGATCGGATATAATTTCCGATCATTTACTTTTGTGAAATAAAAGTTGTAGCTTTATACCTGTTCGACCAAGTTTCCGATGTATTATGAACTTTACTATAAGTTGTCACTATATGATTTTGAGTAGACTTACCCCGCTTCTTTTTAAATGCTCTTTTTCAGAAATATAGTTACCTTCTTACTCATGATATGCTTATTAGACGGTCCACAAGCTAAGTTACAAATAAAAATACCTGTTACTTCAGGTACTTGCTCCCCAGTTGCTTCCCATGTCAGAGTGGGGTCTTGAGCCCAACCAGTTTGTTGATCGTAACGTTTCACCGTGCAGTCAAATCCAACTCCATCAACTTTGTTAATCAAGACGCTGAAGCTGAAACGAAATGAATTTAAGTGAAGTATTAGGTCATGTGCTTAAAGATTCTATCAGAAAACACATTAATATCTCACCGGTCAGGAAAGGTGAAGCTGCCTTCTGCTACCACCGATAGAGCTGGTGTGTTGATGAACATAATGGGAAAGGGAACGAACAAGGACTTTGAAATGGTAAGTGAGCTGCCAATACTTACGGTACCTGCAAAAAATTAACTTTACTGTCACATTGGTGTTGCATTTATGTCAACTCCATTTTCTTGGCATTTACTTTGTATCATTTGTTATAAAATTAAAGAAAAATGAAAAGAGCTAAAACAAAACGAAATAAATTGCATTTTTGAAAACAAAGAATGATTACCTTCTTGTTTTGACATTCTTTGTGTGAATTTAAACCGTAAAAACAAGAATGTCCACAATGGCAGCGCTAATAAAACAAGCGAAGCAATCTGTAGATATATAAATATTTTGTGAAAATAAAATCTTTTCTTTATATTTAGTTGCAACAGCTAAATCCCTTCCATTTATCAAAGCATTTCAAACTTTTGTATGCATCCATACATACTGTATTTGTCTACCACTTTTTTCATGTAACCAAACAATAATTAGATACAACTTTGACTAACTTACATGCACCTTTGCCTGGAGCCTGAATGTTTCAAGCACTAAACTGTTAGCTAACTATGGCGAAGTATGGAATTTGCGGAGCTCTTTATACGTACCTGTTTAGACCTTAAGATAATTAATTAACATACAATTGACTGTTTAGAATATCGTGTTTGCGGGCTGATTATGAATCATCCAAGTTATTGCATTCAAATGATTATCGCAACTATTTTGTCAAGAAACCTTTGGAAGGTGTAATACAGGTTTTTGTTGGCTTAAACAAAGATTACCTATAGTATGAGTGTAAAAAGCTTGTTTCTAACATTGGCCGCTGTCAGAATTTTGCAACACTTACAATCGCCACTTTACTCCTAATTGAAATTGTAAGATGTTACAATAAATGCTAACAACGATCTGGTCCACAACAGGTTATATTCAATACTTTTAGTTAAAGCAGCTTTTAAAATACAATTATATAGTTTAGTAATCTTCATATTTAACGCTAATAGTATCGAAGAATTTTCATTGAACTCTTCATATTAAATACAAATCATGCCATTGGGGTATATTAGACATATTAAACGTTGGATAAATTGTCTAGTGACAAGTACACAATATGTACGTAAACGTTCTACGTTTATCGATATACAAAGAAATGTTTACAGTATGGATGTGATCTACTTGTTTTCAGATTATAGTAACCTCAGAGAGGATGTTTCAATAGAGTTGTATGCTAATGCAGGCATTGTCTGAAATCCTGATTACTCGTAGCTGCGGATTGTTAGCTATTTATTGTTGCAATTGCTAATTGCATGCACGAAGATTCGGTAAACAGGATATGGATATGATATTATAATCTAGTATGCAGAGTAAGCATAGGATTGTGAGACAAGGAAGCAAATTTAAACGCAAATGATAAAGCACCAAACGCATGGAGATCGAATTATCATCATACTAATCCAATATTCACGTATGTAATTAACAATTGCACCATTAAAAATTCGTTTAACAACACAATAATCATGATTCATTGTAGACAATATGCTTGCATTAGCATACAATTCTATATAACCTTATGAATCGGATTCCTAATCTGCAAGCAAGTTGTTTTTTGCATACTATAATTATTTGTTTGTGTTTCGCATAAATGTAAAATTTATGCATATCTAATCGCTAGCGGAAAACTGTATTGACAATATCCTAAAAACACATGCAGATAGTTCAACTTTAATACAGCGTTTTTCGAACTCATATGCAAACAAATCAAAGAAACAGTAAAACTTGTACCCCTTAAAATCTAATCTTGCATCCCCTTTCAGTATGAATGATCCCAGTTGGAAAACTGTATGAGGTGGACCAAAAATGAAGAGATGATTTAAGTCTATTATGAAAGTTTTTGCAAGCTGTTAACCGTTTTTATGATCAGCTTAGCTTGTGATTGTATTCAATATGGCAATTGTGGATAAATTTTGAAAAATGTTTTGGCAAAACACTGCGTCACACGTTGCAAACGTTTGTTATTTGCGGCGGCAATCATTTGCATGCAATAACTTGGATGATTCACAATCAGCCGATAAAGCGATATCACACAAATCGTGCTGAATATTATCTCAAAGCTTGAACAGGTACAAAAAGAGCTCCGCTTAACTGCAAACATCACTGTACTCAGCTAACAGTTGACTAACTGTTTCGATGGTTGATAAGATGGAGGATGAGCAAAGAACGCAAGCTAGTACAGACAACCGTGTCTTTCGGAAACAATGGAATCGTTTTAAGAATGAGATTACGATAGCAATAGCATACTAGAACCGATTGGAGTACAAATAATATTTAAAGATTTCCTGAATTTATAAAATGTTTTTTATGTTAAAAGTTTGCTTTAGTCGTTACATCGTTCTTGTTTTCATTGCTTAATCTGTACAAAACAATGACCACAGTAACAGGTGAGCGTTTCTAATTTCCAAATATACATGCAACTTGATTTTGTGTTTTATTTGCTTCATCTTGTCATGATTTCATGTTATGCTTAGTCATAGCTGACTGTCAAAAAATAAATATGTATTTAAGCTTGCTCAAAACAATATCAATATTATACGATCAGTTTATATCCATTTTCTGCAGGTACCGAAAATATTGGCAGCTCACTCACCATTTCCAAGTCATTGTTCGTCTTTTTTCCCAAAATGTTTCTTGACAAGCCAACCTTATCTGTTTCGGCAGAAGGTAGCGCTTCTTTTCCTGACCGGTGAGGACTTAAAGAAACTTTTATGTGTTTAAACAAATTCATTTCGACTTTGCTTACACCGTCTGTTTTAGATTCGTCGTCCTAATTAACAGAGTGTACGATGTTGGGTTTGATTGCACGGTGAAACGTAACGATCAGCAAACTGGTTGGGCTCAAGATCCCACTCTGACATGGGAAGCAACCGGGATACAAGTACCTGAAGCAACAGGTGTGTTTAAACGTTGTACGATTTGGATGTAGCAATAACCTAGTTTTTGAAACAACTATAAAAACGCCTTTTTCGGTTTAAAAACTAAACATAATTGACACCATTTAAAACGAACTTAGGTTCTGTAAAAGTTGGACCGTCAACAAAAAATGAAAAATCTCTACGGGTCAAATTCGAAAAAGTCATTCTACCAAGAACTCCTGTGATCGCATGGGTGAAAGGAGACACTGAGTTTCCTGACCGGTAAATTGGTCTACATTTTGTTTCATTTCATAAAGAAAATGACTGGAAAGTATAACTAAACCTTAATAAGAATCTTCCACACCATTGTCGTAGGTTCAGTGTGTCAGTAAACATCGAGGACCCTGAAGAGCAGGAAAAGTTTAACGGGTTTGAATGCACAGTGAGACGAACGGACACTGACAGCGGTTGGAGTCAAGATCCAACGCTCTACTGGAATTCGGTGTTCTTACCCATCGAATAAATCTTATAGAAATATAATCGTGCGTTTCTTGAAATGCCTATTTAATTTGTCGACTAGAAACCTTCGAAGAGAAAAGAAATTCATGCTATTAGCCTGTATATAGATATATAACTTACTACTATTTTTTTCCTACTAATACATGGCTATTGTTATTTAAAGCAACTTTTAACGCAGTACAAACCACGTGTAAGCTTTTTATCTGCTTTTCATGGGCGATACGTAAAGTTGTCTAGTTCTTGTTTTTGTAGGCTATATAATTAATATAAATTATATCATTTTTTATGTTTACTTCTCAATCATCCCACAATAAACGGAATTTAATTCACAATGAGAGCAATTTCATCGCAAAATCTGTTGAGTTCTGTTCGCTTCTTGCCTTTATATGAATAACTATTGAATACTTGTTACATGTACGTTGACTTTAAGAAATCCGGTACGGGTAAAAAGTTACATGTAAGTTATTAGTTATTACGTTGACAAGTGAGACAAAAATGGGTAGACTCGCCTGCGCTAACAAACAATGGTTTGGGATCATTGTTGGTCAAAGTAGACGTAAACTAGGTCAACTCAAACAGTCAGTCCTTCAGTCAACAGTATGTCTTTGGTCAACTTCCATCAGTGAAAGGTTTCTCGACAACTGTTTTCAACTTGTTACCAGTAAGACTAATTTTCATGTTATTATGCGTACAAAACAACTAAAGCTTCTAAAATTCCCACAAAACTTAAATGATCCGAATTCTACTCAAAGCTGGTTAAGCATTAAAGCAGGGGCGGGCAACATAAGGCCCGCGGGCCGGATCCGGCCCGCGACGAGATTTTGAGCGGCCCGCAGACAGTTTTCGGTCTAACATGATAATGTGGCCTGCGGCCAAATTATGCCGCAATCCCTGTATTGCGTCACTGAAAAATTCCAAGTTTGCCAACCTGAGAAAGATGGCCATGAATCTACTTGTTCTGTTCGGGTCTACATACATTTGTGAGCAAACATTTTCGACCATGAACATTAATAAGACAAAGCTGCGTTCCAAACTATTCATGAATCCGGCCCGCCAGGTACTTCATTTTCTCATATCAGGCCCGCCGACCGAAAAAGTTGCCCGCCCCTGCATTAAAGGATGTGTAAGTTTTGCAGAAAGATTTGTTCAACCCGAGCCAAATCACCAGTGCTTCTGGTGTCAACTTGTCTCACCTACGATCTACACACTTCCAATAACAACACAGAAAATAAAAAAGTTCTCTTAATTAAATAAACGATGTTGAACCATTTTGTTTCATGGTCGCACCTGCCACAAATGATAAGTAGACGAGTAGATGTAATTTTAAATTCCAGTGTTTAATAATCTAAAGTTTTTCCTTGTCAAAACGCGTAGTCCTATCGGTTAAGTTATTTGAAAGATAGAGCAAAAAATGTCTTGTTTTTCTCTATTACCTCTGTTGTTGTAAGAAACGCAAGTAGATAAATGAAAAACAAATGCAAAACCACTACTACAAAGCTAATCAGGAGAGAAGAAAGATAAACAAAAAGGATTTGGAGACATTTAATCACGCGACATTTAATCACACATTTACAGTATCGAAAATTGCAAGTCTACAAATGGGAAATGTGAGCAACTGCACGAAGATGAACTAAAATTTAACTTGACAGATCTTCGTGCAGTTGACGGCAACGACCTGCCTCCACAGCAGGGTTCAGAACGAAATCTATTGCCCACACAGCAAAATTAGGGAATATAAACGGCAGTATTGCTTTGTATATGCCAAACCAAAACAGAAAACGCTTTTGACTGGTTCCACGCCAGGGTTCAGGACCAAAGAAACATCTGATATTTATTGCCTTTACCACATAGTTTGATGTTTGTAACATGGTGTAGAAAAGTTGGTCAGCCTAAAGCTTGCAACCAAGTGAAGACCTCTAAGCTAACTAGATTCTACTTTTCGTGAGCAGTTGATTGTTGAAAAAAATTATTTAAGTTACTGAATATAGCCTAGCTTGTTTTGGTAGGCCGCGTAGTTAAACACCCCAAAAAGTCTGTTATCACTGGTTAGTTTCTTAACTTAAGAAAAAAAGCCCCAATGTAGCTGTTCTGATTAACTGAATCCAGCAAAAAAACGTAGAAAACGGCTAGAATTTTTAGGCTACTATCTCTTCTGATGATTTCCTTTTGTGTATTGAAATTGTGCTTGTTCTTTACATTCACTGTGATGTAAGACTTATTTGAAAAGCGATTTGTCGGGAATATTGATTGGCTTTGTAACGAAAATAAATTTCATTTAACAAAGTTTACTATCGTTGTGACAATGTTGTTGTATCTAATTATGACGTTAGTTATATATAGGGTGTGAAACGTGACTATTGCCGGCTATGACCTGAAACAAAACAGAGACCGGTGTTGATTCCCCCACTGCAGGGTTCAGGATCAATTAAAAACTGGAATTCAACTATTGCCTACTAGGCTAAGCCAGAAAAGACCGGTGTTTACTGCTTCCGCTGACGGTTCAACACAAACCAAATACCGGAATCTACTACCTCCACAGCAAGGTTTGAAAATTAACTATTGCCGACGAATACAAACCTAAAAATGTCGATGCCTCCACCTCCACCACCACCTACAGCAGAGTTGTCGTGCCTCCACCTACAGCAGAGTTCAGAACGATCAACTGCTTACACGGCAGAATGAAGTAATGTAAGTGGCAGTATTGCCTTCTGTAGGCCAAATCAATATAGAAACCGGTGTCGACTGCCTCGACAGCAGGGTTCAGGACCAAATACTAAACAGAAAGCGGAATATGCTTCCTGCACAGCAGAATTTAACCCTACCCTGTTGTGCAGCAATATTGGTGCAAAGCACAAAGACAAATAAGCCGTATTTTGCTTTTTATAGGACACAAGCTTATGAGCAAAAATTGTAACAATCTAAAAACTATCTAGGATGGACTGGTCTGACTGGATTCAAGCTATGGAAAGAAATATTATAACGAGTCCAACAATGTGCGTTGAACCTTGCACAACTTCAATACAATCTTTGAGATGGCAAGAGAAGCGGGTATTATTCGTGGCTGCTCAAAAGCCGGTAATTTGCTCAGCTAAAGGAGTAAGCCATAACGATAACGAAATGATTCTAAGGAATTTACGTACGTCATAGTTGCACAAGGCGCACGCTCGGAACACTTAAAGGTATATGGGCCACTTTTTAAAGGAAATCTCTAAATACCGCAAGAGGTCAAAGATAATTAATCAAATGGACTAAGAAAACTAAAAAGGCTAAGAGAATTAAAGGAACTTAAGATGTCTATGGTTTACGGCTTGCTTAGTTGTCCTTCTCCTATAGTATAGCGGTATTTAGAGAGGTCCATGTTCAAAACAAACAGTTCAAGGGATAGATAAAGGAACAAACTTACGGATAGACTTTTACATATCAATTGATCAAAGCTTTATTGAATGAGCGATGTCACTCGGCTGCATGAATCGATTTTTAGTCAACAGAGTTTTACGTTATCAAATAAAGCGTTGGCTATTCCAGTAACGACATGTGAGATCTAGACTGACTATATTTCATACATGCGACTGTATTTCATACATTCAATTGTTTACAGCAATTATCTATAGAATACACACACAGTAAAGAACAGTAGCTTATATACAAACAACTAAACAGTTCAAGCTGTAGTTGATTTTGTTACAGATGATTTTGTTCCCGGGGTGCTGCCATTTCCAAATATGTTTGTTATTTCAAGACGAAAATCTCTGTCCCGAAGACTATAGATCGGAACATTTACAAAGCTGTGAAAAAAGTAATGAAAACTTGGTATTTGTAGAATATCTAATTTGGTTTATTCCAATATCAGGTTCATATACAAAGTGGATAAGATTTCTAGTTTTACAAGCATTCTAAAGCTTTTTTATTTGCCAGTCAGCATTGTTCAGCTAAAAATGCATGGAAAAATTAAATAATGTTGTTTGCCACTCCTATTCACAATGCACAGCATGTTAAGTGAAAACAATAGCCTACCTGTTGGCCATACTGAGGTAAAATGTGATCATGTGTGCCAATGCAAGTTGTGTGCAATTGAAATAATGGGCATAATGCAATGCGACAACCACGACGATAGGAACTGAAAATGGAGATTGTAGATTATAATTTGTTGTTAAGTCTCTTGAAACGAAGGTCGTTTATTTGAGTATAAAAGTCGTTTTGAATAAAAAGTAGGTAGCCTAATATGTTTGTTTGTACACTATTGCTATAATTACATAAATTATGAGTGAGTGTTTTTTTCCATTTGTCTCACGCTCCATCACTTGTGTGACTTAAGGTGTGAGGTGTAGTCGGAGAAATATGCAAGTCAAATAGAGCAGACTAATTTCGTACTTAAAGTGATTGTGAACCCAACTTGCATGATACTGACGGTGACCATAATCGTTAATTGACGCTTCCTTGTTGCAGCCACAGACTTAGCTCGTTGAGATTGTTGCTCTGACGTAAGTCTTGTTGCCATTAGTTTGACATTTCGAAATACTATTATGGCACTGCCAATACATAGACCAGTCTGTAAAAACGATTAACAATGAATAAATATCGTAGAAAAGATACAGTATACACAGGGTTTAAATAGTGTTGCCAAATGTAGGCTACTAAAATACATTATCACGCGAAACCAAACTTCAAGATCAAACCGTGGCAGCCGGAATTAGTGAAGAATTACCATCAAGAGATAAGGAAAGATGTAGAATACAACCAGTAGTATTATGGATGCAGTAAAGTTTGTGTCACTGGCCATATCTTTGAGGGTGGGGTAGTAGAGGAATGTTGAGGCAAAATAGGTGAAAGTAAATTTGTCAGGAAACCAAGCTAGAAAAATAAACGAATGAAAGTATTATTCTTTTCTTGTCTGGTCGATAATAATCGTTGGCATTTTAACAGATTCTACTAAATTACTAAGAAATCCTATTAAAGTAAGTAATACCTATACTATGTAGCCTACAGTTTAAATCATGTGGACTGAAACAAAAGACAAACCTAATACAGTTGAGCTGATTATCGACAATATCCAAACGATAAGCAAACCCAAATACACTGCTTTCTTGCCCTGCAATTTATACTTCAACGGTTTCGTGACTGCAAAAACACGTTGACATCCCATGTACACCAAGTGATAAAGTGAAGACATTAGTCCAAATACGAAGAGACATCCGAATACGTCAGCTACTGGTGAACCTCGTAGTGCAAGTTGCTCTTGTATAAGCTCATATGAAGTGGAATTCATTGTCCAGCTGAAGTTGTAAACGACAAGCACCAATATCTGCAAACCTGGATTATGAAGAAACTAGTTTTTATGTCAAACTTTGAAATGAGCGAAAAGACAAGCATACAATAAGCAACACTATATGCGGTACATCGAAGTATAACCTCATCATTATTAAAAGTCAAAGTATTTCAGAGAGTGTATTTAAACTGTTGTGTTTAAATGAAAACGCTTAAGATCTTGGATTTTGCTAATTGTCTTCTTACAGGCTTCTGTTGAATTTCAAAGTATATTAATATAACATCTAATTTTTTGCATAGGTAGATGTATTTCCATCACCTGTCAATATATCAGCAAAAGCCAATGAACATTTACAAATTCCTATTTTATTGATCGTGTTTCTTCGATAACGTCGAACCTCCACCATGATGACGAGAGCATTCCCGACCAAGATTGCGAGTCCAAGCAGCACAGCAAACGATAAGAAGATGGCAGCTCCGACCATTCCACAAGCATCGCAAGAAATCAATGTTGTGTTGCGGCATTCAGTCACTATTTCAAAACGAGAACTTCGACAAAATCCAGGGAATTCACAAAGATACTGGGTTAGGTTGATTAAAGGTGACGCGTCGCTGGAGTTGGAATCATCTGGAAATACGTTTAAAGGCGGAAATGAAAATTCATAGAATTATTTGTTGCTTCCAACAAGAAACCTATCTAAACATCACATGTCCTTTACCGACTTCTGCTTTGCCTTGCACAGTTACGAGGGGACCGTTTGCCAAATCAAAAATAAGAGTAAATTGAGTACCTGGAAGATGTTGAAACATTATAAACAATACCGAAATATGGGATACATTACATTTGTAGGCATCTAAATACAGGCCCTTATACAGGAATCATATTGTGTAAATCAATTGTCTGTAAAATGCTTTATCCGCCGAAATATACTCACTGTAGCAACTAAAGTTAGGATCATTCCAATATTGCGGAAACCAAATGCCCTCCCGACACGTAATGGGCAATGGAAACCTATCACTACAAAAAAAATTCAAAGTCGATCCAGATAAATAAAATCCATTTGTATCTAGCTCTGGATACTTAACTATTTTCCCTATTTCCGGAAGGAAAGGTAAATTGCTGCAAACTGTCAAATGTAGGAAAGTTTGGTTAAAATGTTTTACGACTCTTTTCGCACACAATCAAGTTTACCATCGTATTTGCAATCTAGTTAAAGTGTTGTTTGTATGCTTTTAAGTAACCTGCTGAGCATTCTGGAAAGCCTTCAGAATGAGACATCTGACTCCAGCTATTTTTACCATTGCAAGTATTTACAAGACCGTTAGGAGCTATTGGTATGAAGCCTTCGTCGCATTGGTAGGTAATGGTTTCACCTTTGTCATAGGGTGATTCACCAAAGTAAAATCCATTAAAAAGCGTTGGTGGATTGCCACAACCTGTTGAAAATTGTAACAACTCAAGAAACTGATAAGTTCTATATCCTGGCTTGGTGCGTCGCTTATGCCCCGTCAATCCAACAACTTAACTTCGAGTTTAATTGAACATGTTAAAAATGTGTAATTTTTTGGGTTTGGTAGCCATTCTAACGCAAAATTTGTGTCTTTCTTAAATGGTATGCAATTAACGTAATTTATGTTTTTGCCTTAGCACGAATTTTTGCCACTTTTGCTTGTCTTATAACTTGTGGTAATTATCATCGCTGCCGATATACCTTCGTTACCACTTACGTCAGCACAATATTTTCCTCTTTAAATTTTAGGTGAATAAAACTGAGAATGTGTTGCAAATACAGTAATTTCTAATTCACATGAAAAAAGAACAAAAAAGCGTTGAAATAAAAGTCTAAGTATAAGTAAAGCAAAAGAAATATCAAATATGCCTTGAAGCAGTACCTGTAATGGGAACAAAACAGCTTGGAAGTGAACTTAAATCCCAAAGAGCATTACTTAAACAGAAAGATTCTGTGACGTCTATCGTAGTGAAGCCGGGATCGCAAATGTACAATACAGAGCTTTCACTGGTAGAAATGATTGTAGCGTTATCTACCGAAGGCGGTGATGTACAAGCTAATGAAATAAAGTAAAATCTTACCAGATATGCTATATTTGGCATTTTTTGAAACTATTTTTATTGAAACGATTTTTATGTTATTATTCCTAAATAAAACCAACTTAAATCTTGAAGTGACTTACAAAGAAGTAGATCTGTGGAACACCTTTTGAATAACACATTGAAAAGAAGGTTACCGAAAAATATGTATCTTCCATTATTTAACCTCATGCTTTTATAAAACTGTCAAAAGCTTACGAAAAATGGAATTTATACGTGGCGGTACCCAAAACTTTCCATTGCAAATACTTTGATCGCTTTCAATCGCGTGTTCTTGGAACCAATGAAATATTTCTGTGCCTTTTGCATGACCGTCATAAGAATATTCTTGGAAGACTGGATCCGGCAAAACACAGTCTAAAAATGACTAAATATTTTAACTGGTGTCCGAAAATTTTCAAAATATTATGCTTATTTTAATAGTAAAACTGTAACTTAATTTGTAATAAAATTAGTTGCTATATATCTTAATCCAAAAAAAACATTAATTTTACATTTTTAAGCCCGACTAACTTGATTGACATTTGGGAAAATCAGGTGATCCAATCTTGAGACTCCATTTATTTCCAATCTGACATGTACTGATGGAGCCATTTTGAGCGATGAGGTTATAACCGTCATCGCAATCATATGTAATCGTTTTGCCTTCTGCAAACGGTGGCTTTATAGTACGCCATTCGTCATCAAATCCAGTAAGGTACCTTCCATTTTCCAGCCATGGCGGATTACCACAACCTGCTTTTTTCATAACGTGATAAGTTTGACCTTTTTACAGCACTTTTGACAAGAGGTCGCGACCTGACAGACCGGATGCATTGTTTTCACCAGAAGTACGTCACTTGAAACAATGCTTTAAGGATTGCATATACAGTATTTGTAGCCTACCGTACTTTTTGCCAAATGCAACAAAAAATTGAATGTTCTGTTTTGGTTGATAGATGCAGAATAAAGTTAACTCAAGATATAGTTTACATAATCAAATGTCAAGCAATTGGTACATTTTCGAAAAAAAAAATTAACATACACCAAAGATATTACCGAAAGTTGAAAGTAAACACGACGGAGGAGATTTGAAAGACCATTTTCCATCAACACGACAATAAACTACAGTTTTATCTGTTGTGTAAAATCCTGTGTCACATACATATTGAGCTTCTGACCCTTCAGTTGTTGACGTTAAATGTAATGCGGCATTAGATATTTTTGGTGGTGGGCCACAGTCTGCTCAGTTTAAAAAACACAAACAGTGTAAGTTTGCAGCTGCAAAAATTTTCGCTAATAAATAAAAAAAATATTTGTAATATGTAATGTACTAATGTACTAATGTAATATTTAAGTAAAAATGTAATGTAATAATTATTATCACGCATTAAATTGCTAAAAAATAAAAACATTTTTCAAGAAAAAAAGCGCCCAACTATAAATAATTAATTGTTCCAGTACAGGACGCATTACCAGGTTAAGGTGGACCAGTAACTACGACGTTTCGCTTTATGCTTCACTTTCGTTTTGACAAGGAGACGCTTCATGTATAAATGTACTTTTGCACATACTTTTGTACTTTATAACATGTCTATGGCTTTATATACTTTTACAACTACACGTCAATCATCGATTTTGAAAAATACAAATTTGATATGTGTATGATTTACGTCATACTGCTATAGTGCAATACCAAACCTATTCCGCAAATTGGAGGACCGGTTTCTTCGCCATCTTTAATCCATTGCCATACTCCTTCTTTGCAATACAAGGTTGCATTTACAAACATGACGTAATTTTCCTGGCATGCAAACGAGATCAACACTTCATCCTCGAATCTTTCATCTTGACCTATGACCTCTCCATCAATGAGATATTTACCACCTCGTGGCGCTCGTGGTAGCTTGGAACAATCTGCAAGAAGTCATTTTGGCAAACATGCACTGCATATTGACGTCATCATTAAACAAATAAATTTACCAACCTGGTTGGCATTTTGGGAATTTTTCTTCAACTTCTAAACTCCATGTATTACCAAATTCACAAGTACTTTGTCTGCCAAAAGGGGCAATCAATCTAAACCCCTCGTTGCAAACATAAGTAACTTTTGCGCTTATTTCAAACGACAGAGAGTTCGAAAAGTTTCCATTCTGTAAAGGAAGCGGGTTTCCGCATCCTTATATGCAAACATAATAAAAGCACTGATATTTTATATCATTCTTAGACATGGATGTATCAACTGATTTCTTAACGCTATCAGACTTTTTCTGTTGGCCATTTTCAAGTGATTCACATGCTGAGATAAATTTCTGTCTGAATAATGAATAATATATTTGAAATACAAAATTTACAACGATAACTGTTCTATTTTACTCAATTAAAGCAAAAATTATAAAAGTGGATAGTTGTTATAGTTAAAAGTCAGGGTAAATCTCATATGAACGAATGATAGACCAACCTGTTTTTGGTATTATGCACTTTGGGAGTGAATTCAGACTCCAAGCTCCATCTTTTCCACACACGCTTATAATAGGATCATTAGTAATCAAACCAGGGTCACAAACATATTGAGCTGTGGACCCGACGAAGGTCGATGACACTCTTATGGAGGAGTTTGCCGTATCAGGAGGTAAACCACAGTCTGAAGATTAAAAAACGTGGTCAATACGAAACACTGCCAATTTATCGGTGCGTGTTATTTGGAGCAGTCTGTAGCTCGTGGTAGGAACAAAGTTGCAATTACATTTGCTTCTGTTGACGCTCGCGTATGCTCTTCACGATCG
The DNA here is from genome assembly GCF_947623445.1 of Clavelina lepadiformis. Lineage (NCBI taxonomy): Eukaryota > Metazoa > Chordata > Ascidiacea > Aplousobranchia > Clavelinidae > Clavelina > Clavelina lepadiformis. Next base: position 16,488,197 of record NC_135247.1, read on the forward strand.
AGATTAGTAAGATTGTTTTTAGCGAGAAGAGATTCATATACTGCAACAATTCATTCGAATTTATGCACATTTATTTTCCATATTTTTTAATTAAGAATTACGATTCAATACCTTTAGGTCTTTGTTATCATAGCCTAAGTATTGATAACAACCAATTTGATAAAGCTACCTCTTTTGCATTTTGGGAAAGAGTTGAAATCAGTTTCCAAGCTCCAGGTATTTCCTAGAAGACACGAGCTAATATCATTATCTGGAGAATCAAACACAAATCCATCGTTGCAATGGTAATATATCTCATCACCAGGAAAGAAAATCGTTTTAAGACCACTCATTTGTCCGTTTGGAAGAAACTTAGGATTGCCACAGCCTAAGGAAGTTTGCAACAGATAGTTAGAGTTTACAGATAGATTTTCTTGCAAATGTTATCGAAATAAAGCATTTTTTACGGTCCATGCAAACAAACAGATATCGTTTTACTTCGGAAAGAAGAAAACCAAGTTAGATTTTAAGCACTTGCTTAAAAGGCCAACACAACTGAAACAAGCAAAAGTCCACAAACCGTTTTCAGGCTCCGAACAAGTAGGAAGTGGGTAAAGATTCCACTCTCCTTTGTAACAAGTGGTCAGTGTGTTGTCCGTGGTTATGAAACCCGGGTCACAGAAATATCTGGCGTTTGACAATTCCCGGGTGTCAGGGCCATAGGCAGCTGCATTTTGTGCAAGTGGTGGTATGTCACAGTCTATTTGGAGAAGAAAAAGCTATTATACAAAATGCCGGTATGTACCGTAACGTGGAAAAACTTACTAAATATACTGTTGTTACTTCACGCTATTACACTGCGGTTTCTATAGATCAAGTGCAACGGAACAAACCATTTATGCTGGAAGGAGAAATCTTATGCCACTGGCCTTTGATGCAAGCATATCTTTCATTTATACAATCTAAATTTAAGTCATGGCTGCAAAATGCAACGATCGTCTGGGTGCTGTTTGCCATAAGTTCTTCGTGCACAATTTCGGCAACATCATATGGAATATCCGGGAGGTTGTTGCAACTTGCAACATACATTGATGTGTTGCACCCGCAGAGTTTTTTCAGCAAATGGTTGGTTTGAAGTTCATACCTTTCAACTCATTAGGCGCTTCGTAAAGTCCATTTTCTTCGATGATGGAGTCATAGTTTGGTGAAATGGTGTAATCTGAAATAAAAATTGTAACGCGACCTCTTCAACTTTGAGTGAAAAGGTTTTGCTTATTTCCTTTTTAAAACTTGTTCAATTTCACAATTCATTTCCATGACTCATGAATAAAAACAGTTGATAAAACAAAATCAATATATTGAAGCGGCTCGGACAGCGCTTGCAAATAAATTTGTTGGACGTACCCTCAGTTTCGAACGACCACTCGTGTGTTGTATCTTCCTCTATCATTGGCGAGGTAACATTGTCTAGAAAAACACGCCATTACCAACAGGTCTGGCACATAAATACAAAAATAATGCTGGCATGAGACTGTTTGCATTTGCTAAATGACTTGCTAAAAAGGCACAGGAAAAACGCTGTAAGAAAAAACTCTCTGACAGTTGTAAGGATTTTTTATAATTTTTAAAACGATGAAATGCGATTGACATTGAAGCGTTGCACAACTTTCACGATGACAGAAATCGGAATCGAATATAATTCACGTTAATAGCATTTAATGCATACTGCATATAGTAAGCAAGGCTGAAAGTTAAAATCGTTAAATTACCGTAAATTCCGTTGCTATTACTATAAACCGGAAAAAGATAATTTTGTTTATTTAAATTTTTATTTGTAAACGTACTGTACCCATCCAAACAAATAGAACTGATTTACAAAACAAAGTTTCGGAAAAATGTTTCTCGACCAAAAAATTTCAATACTCTAAGCTGTAAATAAGTAACTGGGACAGGTAAAAAAACTGATTAAAGAACTAGTGCCGTTTTAGCTGTGTTCATTTGACACAAAATTGCCAGGTGCAATGAGTGTGCTATGAGTCAAGGGTTTATATTTTTACAATGTGTATATTTTAAATATTTAAACATTTTTCATTGCTTTGAGTGTATTTGACTAACTTTTTCATAATTAGATATTAGAAGATCATAAATTAAATGCATAAAAACACGCAGAATACCCAAAAATCGGAATATTCTTACCTTGAGTGAGGCACTTCATTGGAGAGAAACAAATGAAAAAACAAAAAAACTTCAGTTTCATTTCTAATATATGCATGTATAGGGTCTTTAACTTTATTGATTAAGCTATAACCGAAAAAGGATTTGTTTATAGGCTGTATGTCATTTTCTGTCATTTGCACACGATAAATATTTTTAAAACATCCAAACATTGTCATCGATTTGAAAGCTTGTTTTTAATCCATACATCAATCTTATCTGGACAAACAACAAATGGCATTTTAAGTAACACTGGAAGTCCTTATAAGTTATCAGTAGGGCCATTTTTATTTTGACCTAAAAAAAAATTTTTTTGACTTTATTTTTATCAAATTTTGACTTTATTTTGACCTAACGAAATTGCTTATTTGTAGAGGCCACAGTTCTTCCTCCAGTTACCCAAACATAATATTTTGTCGATTTCAGACCCAAACGTAATATTTTGTCGAAAAGTCAAGGTGTTATATTGATTATAAAAAGTGCATCGTGTTCTTTGGCGATAGATTTAGGTACTGTAGCTTGTTTTATTTTGTCCTTGTGAAAAGGGCACTTTGCCTCGACTTTCTCCGCATGGTAAATTCTAATAAACAGCAAATTAAACAGGGAATGCTTGTTGTTGCTCCAATCCAGCTTGATGGTGTTTACTTTTCCTGTGGCCTTCAACAAAATACTTTTTATCGCACTTCACTATAACCTCGCAAAAATTGCACCTTAAATCACCCCCGGGAGTTGCATTAAATTCATCAGAAAAATCTCGACAAATCTGTCTAACTTTTGCTGAAGACGATTTAGCTTGCTTAGGCATTTTTGTATTACAGAATGTCAGTAGGCTATTCCTAAAATCCAAACTGTTGATCTTCGAAAAGACCACGTTTATGAAGAGGAAGTGTTTTGTAAGAGTTATTTAAATACGTAACAATGAATAAACAATGGACAATTTGCGATAAAAGTTATTGCTGATCCAAGTGGGCATTGTGACTTATTTCCTGCTTTTATGGGTTAATATGGTTTAATTGTGTCGCAGTTCCTGATTTACAATGCTTCCACGAGGATTTTTACAAAAATTACTCTCGAGAAACACAAAAACTTTGTCAAAAGCCATAATTTGACAAATTTTGACTTTATTGAAAATTTTGACTTTATTGTAAATTTTGACTTTATTTTGACCTATAAACTTCTTAGAAACAATCCCCTAGGTGCTGAAAACAACTTTATTCTATGATTCGTGGTCAGACGAGGTCCTTAAAAATTTTTGACTTTATTGGCTTTTGCGGGACCTAGTTATCAGTCAAAGATTTGACTTCTTGATTCTGTCCTAATTGCTTGTGTACGGCGGATAACTTTATCTTGGCATATATTTTCACGCAATTATTTAACGTCATGTTTTGATGATGAGTGTGACAAAAGACACCGTGGTTTATTCCAAATCAAGATAATTTGTGATATTAATCTTTATGGGACTTTATTGTAATGCTTATAAGTGTGTGGAGAATACACCTATTTATGATGATTGTTTGGCATGCCCAGTAAAACAAAAATGCATTTTGCATTTTGTTTTACATACTATATCATTAGCCTATGCAGTACTATTTGATCAACAACTTATAAAAGCATTTAACAAGTTAAGTTACACTACACAAAAATGCATATCTTACAGCTTTACGATGCAAAGCGCATAAAAGGCTGCAATGTTAATTCAAATACTCCATACTAACTATGTTTCGACGTGAGAGGTATACGAACAACCAAATGTGTATTTTCGGAAAATACATGAAGTATATAGCATCTATATTGTAATGCAACACCTTCATAACGGCGTGAAGCTGGTTACCGCTTTCCTGGTTACTTATTCAGTCACTTTCAAAACGTAACGTTAAGTTGATTACCAGCTTCCTAGATACTTATTCACTGTTGTTATAGCTGGTTACCGGTTCACTGGTTATTGGTAAACTACAGTAACTTCAACTACGAATAAGTATCTTAATCAGCAATCGAGGATCCGATAACCAATTGACAATCACATTGTATTCATACCACACATCTTACTTTAGCAACAATGGCTTAGGGTGTTTAGCTGTTGTCTGTTGTCGCAGAAACGTTTTCAACTGGGCTTTTTATTAAGCTTTCGTCTAAGTATTTTTGTCGCTTATCATTTGAACTAAAGATCAAATTTCTTAATAAATTCTTCAAACGATTGCAATTAACTTGTTTCTAGATCTAGATCTTGCAGCAAGATTCAAAAATACCAAACTATTGAAAAGAATCTAATGTTGTCACAAAACCAGTACTTTATAGTGTGTGTCATATTTATCAGTGTCGGGCTCAAACTCTTGCGTCAAATTAGAAGCAGTATTTTTGGTATTTTTTGTCAGTCGGCTTATTTCTGAAAAATTTGGCTCGACAGGCTTCACCACGTTATACCAGCACGATGCAGCATGGGGCAGTTGACTCATAAAAATAAAACTAATACGCTCATTTCCACAGATAAATTCGTGCCATGCGTTGCCGGAAGCAGGAAGCGGAGAGAAAAAAACGTTTTCTTACGACGCATTTTATCTCAATGAATAAGATCCCTGTAGACATTTTTTGGTGTCAATCGTTTTGATGCAAAATCTGTTCAGAGTGGCGGTGTCTACATTATCGTACCATGCTAATATTTTCACATTCTATAACAAAAACGCGATGCTCTTATTTAAAACAACTTACTACCAACTGAGCTGTAATTTGTTCTTAACCTTTTTCTATACCTCGAGCGTTTGTGCTCCTTTCTTAGAAGCCAATCAATATGAGACAATAATAACTTGGTCGCCTTGCATGTATCCATCATTTTGTTTACTGAAAAATAATCTTTTTAGTTATAAGAGGAAAACAACGTGTTCTGTTTTAATCAAAATGTCTCTAATAAAGTCGCATGGAATGAGATCACATTTATTTTGGCCTAGAGTAGCGTGTTGCGAGACTAAATAAAGATAAAAATTACACTTGCAGCACAATTCGCTATATTCAGAGTAAACCTACCGATTTAACTACCTGAAACCTAAGATATCTATACCGTCGGTAGCCGACAGTTTTGGACAAGTAACAATACTTTCAAAGCACTGACTGCCCACCTCTGTGTAGGCCTACGCTTTGTGCTTACAAGCGTCCGGTTCAGTTATATCTTTGCAAGAGGAAGTAATAGTGTGTAACATAGTGTTGGTATCATATTTCGTTTGACTTTTATGCAGTAGCTTTCTACGCACTTATGGTACCATGCGCCGATAAGTCTGCTGCGTGTCGTCTTTCCTTCCCATTTCAATTAATTATAATTCTGCATACACTAGTTACTGTTTACTGGTTGTTCCGCTTGTCCGTTACCGTACTTGCAAGCTTGTTTGAGACCGAATAGGATTATCCCGCAACAAAACCCTGATGTCAGCGGTAAGTGAGGTTGAAAAGATGTGTTTGTGCTATATTTTATAAAAAAAACGTTAGGTAAGTTGGCTGTAAAGTTCAAGAAGGCAGAACGAAATAGCTTTCAATAACCATAAAAACTCGATAACTACAGCAATAGTTTCCATACGGTGAGGTCTACCATAGCGTCGGCCAATGCAAAATTGGTGTCGCACATCGTCAACAGTTGCATCTGATAAAGAAAATATAAACGACAAGTAAATAGTTTACATGACAGGAGAACTAACAATCACTACATGGAAATGAGAATAGAATTCATAACAAAAAACAAAACGAAACTAAAACCAAAGTTTAAGAAAAAAATTAAGAAAGGTTGCGTATAATGAAGTGACAATCATGGGTCTCTATATTGTAGCGTGGAATGACGTGGTATGAACTTTTCGAAAGACACTGACTAAGAGGAGCTGATACGGATTTGACGCAATATAGCCGAAATTTGAACCTAAGTGTCACAAATGCTTAACGTACTGGCTTATAGTCATAACAATAGAAGCTTGTTGGAATGTTAGCAAATAAAAGAAACGACGGACGACGGTTAAGTAAACCTTTAGTAAATTTGAAACTTTTTAATTGCACAATATTTCTCCCCAAAAACAATAAAAAGACATGTAAGTGTTTTAAATTCTACTGTACCGTATCAGAGTTATTTGTTGTGTGATCTTGCTAAAATTGTATGGTTTTTGTTTTCTTTTCATGAAACGCCAGTCTCAAAATTAGCTACAGAATTTTCGTGGATTTTCATAATTGATGTGGTACTTTAAAATACTTTGCTGTACAAGAATAACACTTTAATGCAAATTTTATTTACTCTATCTTTCAAAGAATTTTGGAATCAAACCAAGGTTTGATTATTATGTATTTATGTCTTCCACGTCGAAACCATAAATATTTGATGTAAGTTCCTGCTCATAGCGTCATCATGGTTCTATGCTTAAGAAGTGGCGGTAAAAAAAAGTAAGATTTCAAATACAAACAAACAGTTCTGGTTCTGTTCTTACATTAAATATTTAACGTGAGAAGCAATATACAATATAATGTCTAAGTTACTTTGTTTACTGTTTATCTAAGTTCTTTACGAGAGAATGATGAGAACACGATTAAAAAAGAAATGTGTGACAAACTCAAAAAGTATGTTTTATTCACCACAGGCACTATTTGATATGTAACTTCAAATGCATCCACATTCTCTTTTACTTCACCTGAGACCGACAAAACAAACCGGTGTATTTTCTACTCAGGCATTGCGACAAAATTTGTTATGACATTTTCTATCGCACGTTATCTTAGTCTGGCAGCTTTTACTTGAGTGAGTCATAATGTTTTTTTTCCTATCAGTAGAAAGAAGGAGAAAACAGCAACATATTTGAAATGTGTTATATGTATTTAAACTCAAACCAGAATAATCCAGTTGGCTGAACCGTATTTCTACTGCTGTAATATCAGATAATTACGTCAGAAGTATTTGTCAGAGTCACGTCAGCGGTTATAAAGTAGGACAAAGCAGAAATTAATCGAAATACTTGTTATATATTCAGAATGCCAGGTCTATGACATTTTGTACCTTGCTATAGCAGAAGAAATTGAAAGTGTATGTGTTTTGCCAACAGATTCTCAATTTCACGACTTATATGTTTGGAAAATTTTAAAATAATTAAAATGAAGAAATAACAGAATGTCTCATAACTCAAGCATTTTTTCGCTTTTTGCTTAATATAGACACATCTACAAAATATTTTAAATGAATTTAAAGATTCTTTGGTGTTTGATTTGTTTCTCTCCAATGGAATGCTTTACTCAAGGTATCCTATGCTTATTTAGAATCTTTGCTATAATGCTTGTTGTTATGCTTTTGATTAAATTGTTGATTTATAAAATTAAACCTTAATCAAGCTTAAAAATAAACTTCACAGCAATAACAATTATTTCAATATTTTCATCATACACGAAGTAGAAAGATTGGTCCTTGCAATCGCCGACGGAGGTAAAAGGCAATCTTGAAGCCATCATTGTTTAATCAGCCTTCATATCTGTCACAAATACTATCTCTCTCTCTTTTGAAAAATTACGTTCTGTTCTCCAGACAGTAGCGGGGGCAGAGGTTCTAGAAACCCAGCCTATAATTACAACATATTGTTTATTGTTTATTACCAAATGTGGTCAGGTTACACAGCATTGCATAGGTGAAGTTTACTTTTATTTAAGGGGTAGATATAAAGTAACCTAATTCACAAAAGAGCGGGTGAGGCATTATAATGCTTGATGAGTTTCGATCGGATAGGTTTTACTGTAAGTGCAAGTTCACTCTTTCTGCAAACACATTTTTAGTCCATTTAAAAATGCTTGTTTTAACTGGTTTCTGATTGTAAAACGTTATATTTTATGAAAGGCATAGGTAGAGTTATACTTAATAGCAGTTCTGAAGTATCAGAACAGCTATTGATAACCAACAATAGATTTTATTATTTCGAAATTCACAAACACTGCAAAATATCAACGGCATTCAGGTAAAACATTATTTTAGCACATTTTTTGTGTTTCTAGGTTGCAATAACCGTCCCCATACTCCATACGATTATGTTCACTTCGTACATGAAGATCCGGGAACGAATGATACAAAAACAATGGTTGCTTTTTGCACTGAAAATTCTGGCCTATTTTGTATTACTAAACGCTTTGTGTGTATTAATGGCCGCTGGAATGAGAGTTCGCCTCTTAGCTCAAATGGCAAGTTTTGATACAAAATTTTTAAACTCTACAAAACCTTTTGAAGGTTTAGTTGCAACAGGACCAAAATTTACCCAATGAATCATTTTTCACCAAGACTAAGAATTTGTAGATATTAAAACTTGTGCTGTATTCATGTGCAGATTGCGGTATTCCTCCACCTATACCGAATGCACAAGCGTTTGGTCGAAATACACGGGAACTGTCTCATGCCACGTACTTTTGTGATTCGGGTTTCATGACCTTGGATAAAACATTGACCACGTGTTACAAAGGGCAATGGAACCTTTTTCCTTTGCCTACTTGCACAAAACCAGAAACCGGTTTGTTGTTTGATGCTTATTAGTTGAAGTTTTAGTTTTAACAAAATAATGCTTTTAGTATGTAACGTCAACTTTAATACTATCTTAACATCAAGTCATTTTGGCACACGAAGCTAAAGCACACTAATTTCAAACGCACATTTACCACTTTTACAAAAATAACTTGAGTAAATATACAGAAATACAAACAAACAATAGTTGAATAAATTCTTTTGAATATTTTAGCAATTTAATTGCGTGTTGCAACACTAACATGTTTGGCAATATACAACCAAATTACTAATATCTTAGGCTGTGGAAATCCAAAAGTTCTTGCAAAAGCGCACATTTTCGGTCTTAAATCAAAGCCACCTTACCTACCTTCTGAAAAGGTTTCCTACGAATGCATCGAAGGATTCGTGTTGGATCCTCCAAACGGCGGTGATAACATTTGCCTTGCTGGAAATATATGGAGCTTACAATATTTTCTTAAACGTTTTCCGCAATGCAGAAAAGGTGTTATTATATTGTTTAAGTACATTAGGTTAAGTTTTTCGTACCTTTAGCCATAGACTCTTGTTGCTTAAATAACTAATTCATTTATACCGTTGCTGTTGGTTTTGTTTGTTTGGGCTCTAGATTGTGGTCAGCCACCTGAAGTGGCAAATTCATCCACAAAATTGGTAACAACCTTCGTGGGATCTTTAGCTGAATATGTTTGTAAACGTGGCTTGTCTACGACTGATCCCACTATAAGCATGTGTGAAGAAGATGGAACTTGGAACTTGACTTCGCTACCTCGCTGTATTGTACCCAGAACTGGTATGCAGTTTGCTCTGTATACTTAATATATGTCTTAATATATATATATACAGTATACTTAATATATAATAATATAATAATAACTCTGTATATGATCAATGTGAAACAAGTAAAATCAAAACAAGTATAGTAAAAGTGTATTGTATTGTAAATTAATTGGACAATTAAATAAATAGATATTTTACAAAGATTTATGTTTAAAAAGGATGCGGAAACCCACGTTCAATAAATGAGGAATATATCTTGAATTCATCACCTTTTCAAGAAAGCGAAAACATCACTTATATTTGTAACAACGGCTTTAAATTGGTTGCACCATTTGGCTCCAATAGCACTTGTACTTCTGGCAACGTATGGAGTTTGGAAACTGAAGACAAATTTCCATATTGTCAACCAGGTTTGCGAAAGTTGTTTTTATCGATATTTCAAAGTTTTAGATGAAAAACAATGCATCACATTTCACTTCGAATATTGCAGATTGTTCCAAAGTGCCACCAGTACCACGTGGTGGTGAATATGTTATTGATGGGAAGGTCATAAGTCAGGATGATTCGTTTGGCGATGAAATTTTAATCTCCTTTGCATGCCAGAAAAATTACGTAATGTTTACAAATGCAACTCTACATTGTAAAGCAGGAGTGTGGAAATGGATGAAAGACGGTGAAGAAACAGATCCACCATCTTGCGGAGCAGGTTATTGTTAAACCTGACAAATCTGACAAAGTTCATGATGGCGTCAAAGTCTTACAAACCAAAGAAAATAAACTGTGTTCTGCATAGTCTTAACATCATTTTTCTTGTTTACTGAGTACTGGTGCAATGTATTGCTGCAGTATAGTCCAACATGATATTTTCTAAGATGTACTGTATAATTACAGATTGTGGTCCACTTCCAACAGTATCAAATGTCTCACTTCATATGACGTCAACAACAGAAGGATCTGACGCCCATTACGTATGTAACACAGGATTTTACACAACTGACAAATCAACAGCAGCCTGTCGACTTGATGGGAAGTGGTCTTTGAATTCTCCTCCGTTATGTTTACTTCCAACGCAGGGTGAGAATTGAAAGAGTTTCGATTTCAATATCTAAATGACTTAAAAAGACTTCCTCTAGTCTAAACCATGCAGGAAGATAAATATTTTATACTGTTTTTACATCAATGTCAGTGTTAACAAGGTTTCAGTAACCAGTTTCTTCCGAGTACACATTTCATCTATTGAAGTTAATTTGTCATTTTTTAACCGAAAACAGATTGCATTCAGTAATTTTGATAACTACTTAAACAACTTAAACAATAATATGGATTGTAAATTTGTCATAAAATAATCAATATTTAGGATGTGGTAATCCAACATGGCTGAAGAATGGAAAATATAATGCTGGATTCGACGACAAGTTTCGTCCGTTAAAACCACCATTTGCAGAAGATAAAACAGTTACTTATCAGTGTGATAACGGTTATGACATCATCGCTCCAAACGGGACCATCAGTACATGTCAGGCTGGAAATATGTGGAGTCTGAAGAAATTGTCACCTGGCTTTCCAAAATGTCGATTGAGTTAATAGAAAATCAAATTTCTTGCATAATTTTTTAGAAACTTTTAAGCAAGAAATTGCTTCAATACTTATTTAACCTGATAAGGCAGTATGCTAAATATATTGCATAAACTTTAACATTTATTGTTTTAACGTATATTTAATCTTATTTACAATGCTTTTGTAATGCTTACTTTGCAAATCATAACAGAATTGTTTCGCGATCCGTGACCTCGAGGTTAAAACGTTTCTTTTTTAGGTGGAAAACAGGCAAGTCCTTCATGCAGTGGAAGTATCGGGGTTCCGTCAAAACTCAACTGCAACTATGGTAAACTATGCACACTTATGGAAAATGCCACATGGCTGGGCTATAGGCCTACATTCTGCTTAATTTTTTTATGATTTATGTAGAGGTCAGTCGCACTTTCGTACCTAAAGGGTTATATTAAGCGATATGCAATCAATATTCGTGCATAACGCTTCAAGTTCTACATGATTTATGTTCTTTATTGATTTGTTTTTAAACAGACTCTGCCTCTTTACCTTTCGTGGAAAACGCTACAATTGTTCTGATCAATGAAACGATAATATCTTACGGTTGTGATCCTGGCTTCATAACATTTGATCCCACAGAATTCTTCTGTTTACAAAACGCAACCTTGGAATTAAACTTACTTCCAAATTGCTTTGTCCCTGCAAAAGGTATAAGCTCGTTTGATGATGAACAATGTCCCGTTTTCTCTTGAGTACTTGTTAATTTGCCCCACTATCAAAAATGTTATTATGCGTTTTGATATGTAGAGAAAAATCGTTGCTCTTTTAGTTTTTACTGCCAGCACATGTAATTACTATTTAACAACAGTGTAATAAATTTTATTTAAAAGTAGCTCTTTGTCCTTTTTCAAATTTAACAGGTTGTGGTAATCCACCTCGATTGTGCAATGGTGATTTTGTTGGCAAACCAACCTATGACGATGAAGAAACCATAACCTACCATTGCGACGAAGGCTTCATACCAATTGCTCCTGATGGTCTTGTAAATACTTGCAATGGTGGAAATAGCTGGAGTCAGATGCCTCATTCTGAAGGGTTCCCAAAGTGTTTGTCAGGTGGAATTCTTTCAGTTCTGAAGTGAAAGTCCCAAAGTTGCATTTGATAAACAATTTTGATCGTAACATATTTCATCAATTTCTATAACACATGATTTTAACAGCTTGCAACAACTTGCCTTCAATTCCTCGAGGAGGAAAAATAGTTAAGTACCCGGTGTTGTCGGAAAGTGAATTTTATTTTTCAGGATCGTCGTTAAAATTTCATTGCACCGCATCTATTTTATCATTTGTTTGTAGCGATGGCTTATGGTTTCCGAAATATCCCAGTTATTTATCATGCTTTAGTGAGTCTTTTGATACAATAAGTTTGCAAAATATGTTAATACAAAAGCTCGTCATATGGCCTTTTTTCGTTTTTGTTTGTGCACAAATAAGAAGCAATTTATCACAGTAATGTTAAATATTTTACAGACAATATAAATTCACTCATATATGACTTGGCAAACGGACCTCTCATAAATGTTGAAACAAAAACTGGTAAGCTGTATTGGACTTCTAATATTTTTGATAAGATGAAAAGAAAGTTCTACGGTTCATGCAAAAATTTTCTTGCAGGCGCAGCCAATGATGTTATCGGCACTAACCCGAACGAAACATTTTCTTCAGTGAATCTTACCTTGTATTTATGTGAGTTTCCGGGATTTTGTCGCCTTCCACGTTCGGAAATTATTGATGAATGCCGCAACACAACATTGATTTCTTGCGATGCTTGTGGAATGGTCGGGGCTGCCGTTTTCTTATCGTTTGCTGTGCTGCTTGGACTCGCAATATTGGTCGGTAATGCTCTCGTCATCATGGTGGAGGTCCGACGTTATCGAAGAAACGCGATCAATAAAATAGGAATTTGTAAATGTTCGTTGGCTGTTGCTGATATATTGACAGGTGAAATTTTACAAGTATACAAAATATGGAACAACAGTTTAGCAATTGACTTCCATGTATGTTTCTCGTTGGGAAATGTGTATTATTCGTATTTTTCACTGGAAAAATTGTTTATTCCGTAACAAATTGATTATTACACTGTACTTACTTTAAACCAAAACAACTCTATATCTCAATTTTGTAAACAATATTAATTTTTTGTATTTTATAATTCGTACTTTACGTTTTAATAATATTGTGGTTTTAAAACAAGTTTCAATGAAACGGAATATTAAATTAAGCTCATCTGTGTTTAGGTTTACAAATGCTGGTGCTTGTCGTTTACAACTTTAGCTGGACAATGAATTCCACTTCATATGAGCTTATACAAGAGCAACTTGCACTACGAGGTTCACCAGTAGCTTATGTATTTGGATGTCTCTTCGTATTTGGTGTAATGTCTTCACTTTATCACTTGGTGTACATGGGAGGAGAACGTTTGTTTGCCATCACGAAACCATTGAAGTATAGATGGCAGAGTAAAAACTCAGTTTATTTGGGTTTGCTTATCGTTTGGATATTGTCGATAATCAGCTCAACTGTATTAGGTGTGTTGATATGTATTGTATAAGTCAATAGATAAAATAAGTTACCACAGACAAAACTTAGTCTATGAAAACAACAACAAAAAAGTTTCAGGTTAACTTAAAAATGTGCAAACGTTTACTTAAACATGTTGTTGTATTTTCCAGCTTGGTTTGCGGACAAATTTACTTTCACCTATTTTGCTTCGATATTCCTCTATTTTCCCACTCTCAAAGACAAAGCTTCGGATACAAACTTTACTGCTTCCATAATCATTTTGGTTGTGTTTTACGTCATCCCTTACCTGTTGATGGTAAACGTTGTCATATTGTTTACGTTTATCATAATATATCACTTCGTTAGAATTTCAACCAACAATGCAACCGGTTTAGTAAAGCGTTATAAGTAAGCTACGTATAAATTTGTGCAGTTGAATTTTGTTTGAAAAAATATTGTTTTGTCAATTTTATTCTGACAGACTGCTTCCTGTATTGGTAGCCCCATTTTAATATTCCGAAACAACAAACTAATGGCGAAAAAGCAATCTGACCACTCCCATCAGTTGGCAACTACAGCGAGAAAGCGGCAGTTATCAGTACTGAAGACAGTGACCATCATGCAGATTGGATTTACTATCACGATAAGTGCGCAGTGTTTCAGTTTAGGTTAAACTCTTTTTGTTACTATGTGATAGAGTAGACAATATTTATGAAGAATATGAAAAAGACGAATGTAAAAAGTACAACAAAACTAATTAATCGTATTGTAAACATAATCTTACAAATCTTTTTAGTCCCTCTAGTTGTGGTCGTTGCATTGCATTATGCCCATTATTTCAATTGCACACAACTTGCATTGGCACACATGATTACATTTTACCTCAGTACAGCCAACAGGTACAATTTTAAAGCTACAAAGAATTATTAAACTTGAAATGTTTAATTCAATTTAGCTTGTTTTATTAAGTGATGCACTTAAATAGACCTAAACTTTATTTGTACTTAATTAAATGACGAAATCATTACCGAAACAATTAACGATGTAATTCCCAAACTCAAACGAAAACGTATTTTCAAGCTTTGTGATCTCCTTTGCTTAAGCAAATTTTTATTTATTCTCAACAGCTTCATCAATGTTCCAATATACAGCCTTCGGGATAAAGAGTTTCGCCATGACATAGCAAAAGTTTTCGGTAGAAAGAAATTTAAGGTACAAAGTCATCTGTAAAAGATCAATTGACCTGAGCCTTAACAATGTGTAGCTCATATAGCCTATTATCAATACTGTATGAAGGTGCAAGAAAAAAGAAAATGGTAAAACTTAACAGTTAACGCATGAATTATAGTTTGTTTAATAGAGGTAAAAAACTTCTAAATAAGTTTTTTTGATTGTATAAGTTAGGCGTTATATGCAAATGCAAAAATATTATTGAGTTTATACAAAGTTCCATGTATAGCTGAATTTGGTGTTTTTTCAGTCGTCTCAGTAAATACAGTATTAAGCTTGTTTACATTAGTTTTTGAAAAGTGTTAAATTGCTTAATAACGTTCTTCATTTTTTTGAGTTGAGCATTGTGTAACTGCTACCACAGTATTGTGTGTAAACACCTTTATGTATAACTGAATTTTCTGGAATATAATTTGTTTCAGTAAGCAATAGGTTAATTATAACAAACTTTTTTATTATAAATTTTCTAGTGTAGATCATTGAACTAATTGTATATATTTCCATACTAGGTTTCATGCATTTGCATGAAGTATTACTCGTTGAATCACATTAGACTTAAAGTAAGCAAGTAGCGCTTTGATAATAAGCAAATAACAAAAATAAACTGAGTTTCTTTGCCACAGATTTAAATTGTTATCTGTCACGGTATTCCATATAAGCGTATTTTACCAGTTTCTTCACTGACGATTGAGGACCACTTTTTAGCAGGTGACTCCCATGCTTTGACAATACAAACGAGTATGAAAAAGTTTTAAAACTGAAGTTGGATTCATTTTAATTAGTCATCTAAAAACCGATGTTGGTTTGATGATTAATTACATGTGATCTATACTAATCACTCTGAAGCTTTACTCTTCCGGTTGTTTTTCTATTTTTTTGTACCTTCTTGTTTATCTCTTCTTTATTTCTTAAATCTTGTTTGGTTTCGTTCCAGTGCATGTCACACGGTTGTTCATATTCGTACACTGCTGTGCTGACCGTTCACCTGTTTTGATGTGATCCCGACAGCAAATGTATGTAAAGTAATTATTCGTTTTATTTTGTTGTTGGTCTTGCTAAACGTAGTGAATGAGATATTTAATAAGTCTGAGCCTGTAATATTGTA
Organism: Clavelina lepadiformis; assembly: GCF_947623445.1. NCBI lineage: Eukaryota > Metazoa > Chordata > Ascidiacea > Aplousobranchia > Clavelinidae > Clavelina > Clavelina lepadiformis. The sequence continues at coordinate 16,504,125 of NC_135247.1, forward strand.
TCACATTACAGCAGAACGTGTATGTTTCGTGAAAAAAAATCTCAGTTAAATACATGCTGATTACCCAAGCGTTCGATTTGGTCAGTATGGCCGGGTCGGCTCAACAAAGACTGTTCCCTAATCGACACAACACTCATATTTCTAATGTAAACCAAATAATAAACACAAGAAAGCGGAGAAACTTCGTTACAGGATAAAAAGAGACATTTACAAACGCAAGCTATACTTATAAGCAGGGTTGCCATCGGTCTCAACTCAAAAATAAGCACGACTAGGAAACGAAAGACGAATATCACCTTAAAAAATGCACAACAGGAGAAAGCAACCAATGTTCCTAACAAAAAAACAAAAAAAACGAGACACTATCTGCATGTTTTTAAATTTTGTATCTCTTTGGTACAAAATGGTATACTAAAGGTGTCAAAATGCCCAAAATACGAACCTCTGCCCTAAAAATAAGACGAAAATAAGGACGCAAGTGAAAATAAGGACATTTCTTAGAAAAAAGGAAAAAAACATTTTCTAAGACAAGGACCTTCAAAATAAGGACAAATCTTAGAAATAAGGACGGTATGGCAACCCTGCTTATAAGTCTTATTTTCAATTTTAATTGTTAACGATTTTACAAGTCTTTGCACGTGTTGATTTTGCTTCAACCATGTTTCGTCCGGTATTTGCTCAGTAACTTTCACTGATAGAAAAAATATTAGGAAAGTCTTTAAATCGACAACAGCATGTAAATTGTTGAGGGTAAAAGAATCTCCAGCCGGAGAACTAAATGTCTCGATTCTGACAAACAAGTATGTTGTTTTAAGTCAGATAGCTACCTGTAGCGCGACAACGCAACTAGACAGTTTCCAGTTCATTGGCTTCAAGGTGCTGTAATACACAAATCAAGCTAACGCCACCCATAACCATAAAGCACTGCCTACCACAATTTTAAATAAAACAACTCTAAGTTTAGTTGAACCACTGGAACTGAAATGAAAACCATTAAGTTTAACATAGTAACCATCCATAATGAAATCTTATAGATAATTATTATAACGTTGTATAATATAAGCTCGGTTTAACTTCTGCATTTGTACTGGTGGTCTCGGGATTAGTTTTTTGTAGGCTTTTAAGCAGAGGTGTCCGATAATCGTCGGTCTACTGCATTGGCAAAGTGTACCAGTTGCAAACCATTTAAATGTTTTCGGTAGATTACATATTATTACTGTAGTTGTCCCTTCCCGTATAAGCCCAAGTGGGGATCGAAAATGCTCTGCTCTTTCTTAAAACTTTAGTAATTCAAAACTCAAGATTAACGCATTTGAAAAGTATTTATACAGATCATACGTACATCATCAAATAAACAAATCATTTGTAAAAAGTAATGATAATGGGGTAATAAATAGTTTTGAAGAAATTAATTTTGTATTAATCGACCGACCTTGGTAATTTTAAGAAACATATCACAAACCAAAATATTTATAGAGAGACACCGGACACTAAGTAGAGACAGTGACAGTGTAGAGACACTATTTTGTATACTAGTTCTATAGATGCAGCCTACGTCACTATAGAAACTTACAGTATAGTCTTGTTTAAGTTTGAGCATTGCTAAGTGCTATCAAGTTACGAACTTCCAGTCTTGTTATAATATTTTTTGCAAAATGGCACGTTTCAAGTGAGCTTAGAAACCAGGAGTACTTTGAATTTTCAATTCATTGTTTTTGGAGGCTTAAAACGTGCTCAAAAATAATCAAAGTAATAATTGCTGGTAACAATTAGCACAGCCACTAAACCCGTGACATGTTAGCCTACAGGCATTTAATTGCTGAATTTCAACAACCTTTTTGAAAAGTCTCAACAAACATGCTTACGGTACATGTAAGCCTAAGCCTTTTTATGTAAAAAGGCGAATGATATACCAAGTTTAGTTATATACGCGCGTATACTCAGTGATGCTTTAACAGCTTTTCAATGCATAATTGACACAATTGATAAACATTAAGAGCATTAGGCATGACATTAAGCGTTTTAACACTCTTCGATAATGTAATGTTTGTCACTAGTTTATTACTTATTTATTATTTAAGACGATTGACACAACCTACACCAGCAAACTCAGTTATATAAAGTTGCATGCACTCAACAATACTGTTCTGGCATTTTCTCAGTGTCCAACATATATACACATTTAGGAAAAACCATAACAAACCATTTAAAGATTTATGGTTACTTTCATTGTTTCCTGAAAATTTTTGTTCTTGTAGTATATACAGTAAATGTACACATGATATTTATAAGTCATGAAAAACTAAACAGCATTGCTTTAGGCTGAAGTTGTTCTTGTTACAGTTGACAGTTTTCCTTGCATTCTTTTTCTACCAAAAGCTCTTGCTATGTCAAGGCGAAATTCTTTTTCCCGAAGACTATAAATTGGAACATTTATGAAGCTGTGGAGAATAAATAAGAATTTACTTAATGAACATAAAGATCTCGAGTTCTGGAACCATATTTTCTTACGCATATTAACACCTATTCTGCCTATTCTTATAGTAATAAAGTCTAAATAAAAATCACATTGCTAACTATTTATACAAGCATTTTGTCAAAATGTACATAAAATAAGTCAAACTTAAATTTACAAAATAAATTGAAGGTGAGTTTAACCCAAACCAACAGAATTTATACCTTAAAGTTTTAAAACTTTACCTGTTGGCGGTACTGAGGTAGAATGTGATCATGTGTGGCAATGCAAGTTGTGTGCAATTGAAATAACCAGCGTAATACAACGCAGAAAACACAACAAGAGGGACTGAAAAAGTTATGAAAGATATAATTAATTAATTGTAAAATTTATTAGTTAAAAGGAAACCTGTGTTCACAAATTAATTTGAAGCTTGTTAGGCGTAGAAAAATCTAAACCAAAACAAAATTATTTTCCGTTCCAATTAATGTTTTTCTTTTTACTTTTTTCATATACCTTGTTGTAATTTTTACGTTTAAATTATTTTTTACCATATAATAACAAACAAAACTTAACTTAAAATTGAAACACTCAACAAATCGCACTTATCGTGATAGTAAATCCAATCTGCATCATGGTCACTGTTTTCAGTACTGACAATTGACGTTTTCTTGCTGATGCACTCGATTTAGCACCCTCGGACTGTTTGTTTACCATTAGTTTGTTGCTTTGAAATATTATTATAGCGCTACCGACACATGACGTAGTCTGCCAATTAAAAGTGTTATTTTTTATCCAAATTTTTGTAAAATTTCATCCTATGCAAATACAATAAAACAAACCTTTTCTACTTAAAAACGCTCCTTTCACGTTTTAGTAGAAATCAGTTTAAAATTTAATGCAAAACCCTTTTACACAAATTCAAGCGTATTCAACAACCAATGCCTGTGGTAAATTTTGTGACAAAATTTACCATCAACAGGTAAGGGATGACGTAAAACACAACCAAAATGATTATGGAAGCAGTAAAGTTTATATCCGAAGCTTTGTCTTTGAGAGTGGGAAAATAGAGGAATATCGAAGCAAAATAGGTGAAAGTAAATTTGTCCGGAAACCAAGCTGGAAAACAAAACAAGACTGTTTAAGCCAAAATCTGAACAGTTTAACGTCTGCCTGAAATCTTTTTTTTGTATTTGTCAAAGATCAAATTTTAACCATTGTAACTTTAGCCATTTACTTACAAAGCTTTAAAAGCATTTTACGATTATACAATACACCCAAAAAACAAACCTAATACAGTTGAGCTGATTATCGACAATATCCAAACGATAAGCAAACCCAAATACACTGAGTTCTTGCTCTGCATTCTATACTTCAATGGTTTCGTGATGGCAAACAAACGTTCTCCTCCCATGTACACCAAGTGATAAAGTGAAGACATTACACCAAATACTAAGAGACATCCGAACACGTAAGCTACTGGTGAACCTCGTAGTGCAAGTTGCTCTTGTATAAGCTCATATGAAGTAGAATTCATTGTCCAGCTAAAGTTGTAGACGACAAGCACCAGTATCTGCAAACCTGAATTTAAGAAATTCAGAACGAGATTTTTTGAAGAATTTTAAACGGGAAAGCTTGTCGCTAAAATTCCGTCATGTATTTCATAGTAATGGAATTTCACCTGTCAATATATCAGCAACAGCCAAAGAGCATCTGCAGATTCCTATTTTATTGATCGCGTTTCTTCGATAACGTCGGACCTCCACTATGATGACGAGAGCATTACCGACCAAGATTGCGAGTCCAAGCAGCACAGCAAATGATAAGAAAACGGCAGCTCCGACCATTCCACAAGCATCGCAAGAAATCAATGTTTTATTGCGGCATTCACTCACTATTTCGGAACGAGAACCACGACAAAATCCAGGTAATTCACAAAGATACTCTGTTAGATTCATAGATACACCTACAAGAAATGTTTTGGATGAACCGTAGAATTTTCCATCTTATCGAAAAATATTACATGCCAAATACGCTTATACCTTTTTTGTCTTTAACGGTTATGAGAGGTCCGCCTGCCAAGTCAAAGATAACACTTTGCAAAACTGCAAAATATCAAATAACATTGTGGTGAACTGCAACTCATTTGTACTCAAAGCATGAGGGATATATGACGAGATTTACTTATTAACTAATTTTGTGAACTTATCTGTAATGTAACACTCACGAAGACAATCCAAATAAGGAGAAGGTTTCGGAAACCATAGGCCATCCTGACAAACAAGTGGTGAAATAGATGCCCCGCAATGAAATTTTAATGACGATCCAGGTAAGTAATATCCACCTTCCGACAACATCGGGTACTTAACTATTTTTCCCTCGGTCGGCATTGAAGGCAAGTTGCTGCAAACTGTTGTAAAAATTGATATGAAAAATGATGACTTAATTTTTTGGTGCGGTGAAAATTGCTAACCAATATGCAACTTTGGGGAGTTTCACTTCAGAACTGAAAGAATTCTACCTGACAAACATTTTGGGAAACCTTCAGAATGAGGCATCTGACTCCAGCTATTTCCACCTTTGCAAGTATTTACAAGACCATCAGGAGCAATTGGTATGAAGCCTACGTCGCAATGGTAGGTAATGGTTTCTTCCTCGTCATAGGTTGGTTTGCCAACAAACTCACCATTACACAGTCGAGGAGGATTACCACAACCTGTTAAATTTTAAAAAGAACAAAGGGAAATTTTCAAAAAAAACTTATTACACTGTTGTTAAATGGAGACCGCGTGTGTTGGAATACAAATAAAAAGCAATGTTCTTGGTCCATACATCGAAACAGCGCACAACAGTTTTTCGTAAAAAGAGCAAATCTTGCTGTTACCCTAGAGAAAATGGGACAGTGATCATTATTAAACGAGCTTATACCTTCTGCAGGAGCAAAGCAGTTTGGAGTTTGATGTATTTCCCAAGTATCGTTTTTTAAGCAGAACAATTCTGTGGAATTCATTGCAATAAACCCGGTTTCACAAACATAGGATGCTGAGCTTTCATTGATAACAATTAATGTTGCGTTTTTTACCAAAGGCAAAGAAGCATCAGCTGTTCAAAAACATATCATTCAAAAACCGAACATGAAAAGTGGCTGCAGGAATATTGGTAGCATAATATTCAGTTTTTTAAATATACGAACTTGTAAAGAAAACGATTTGGTCATAATGTCAAAATTAAATAGATTGTAGGCTACAGTCTGACCATGAGAAAATTTTACAAAATATTTTGATCTCACCGAGGCTGCAGTTGAGTTTTGGTGGGTTCCTGAAATTTTTATTACATGCAAGACTGTGATTTGGGATGTATTCCGTTTCTAAATAACAAACAATTTTACCTCAAGATTACGATTTATGAAAAGTTCAGAAATGATTGAATTAAGCAAAGTACGAATCGAACCTTGAAATGTGATTAAACGTCATAATACTTTCAGATGTTAGACAATAAACCTCAAAGTTCATATACACTTCCTTGTAAGGTACAAAAACTTTTTAAACAATTTTTAGATATTAATTTCAAAAATGATTGAAAAATAATGTGCTACAAATGATTTTCTACTAACTCAATCGACATTTTGGAAAGCCAGGTGACAATTTCTTCAGACTCCACGTATTTCCAGCCTGACATGTACTGATGGTCCCGTTTGGAGCGATGATGTCATAACCATCATCACACTGATAAGTAACTGTTTTATCTTCTGCAAATGGTGGTTTTAACGGACGAAACTTGTCGTAGTCAGCATTATATTTTCCATTCTCCAGCCATCTTGGATTACCACATCCTAAATATTGATTATTTTATGACAAATTTACAATCCATATTATTGTTTAAGTTGTTTAAATAGTTATCAAAATTATTTAATGCAATCTGTTTTCGATTAAAAATGACAAATTAACTTCAATAGAAGTGTGTGCTCGAAAGAAATTGTTTACTGAAACCTTGTTAACACTGACATTGATGTAAAAACAGTATAAAATATTTATCTTCCTGCATGGTTTAGAGGACATCTTTTTAAGTCATTTAAATATTGAAATCGAAACTCTTTAAATTCTCACCCTGCTTTGGAAGTAAACATGACGGAGGAGAATTCAAAGACCACTTCCCATCAAGTCGACAGGCTGCTGTTGATTTGTCAGTTGTGTAAAATCCTGTGTTACATACGTAATGGGCGTTCGATCCTTCTGTTGTTGACGTCATATGCAGTGAGGCATTTGATACTGTTGGAAGTGGACCACAATCTGTAATTATACAGTACATCTTAGAAAATATTATGTTGGACTATACTGCAGCATTACATTGCACCAGTACTTACTGTAGAAAACAAAAAATATGATGTTAAGACCATGCAGAACACAATTTGTTTTCTCTCGTTTGTAAGACTTCGACACCATCGTAAACTTTGCCAAAAAATATAAGTTTAACAACAACCTGCTCCGCAAATTGGTGGATCTGTTTCTTCATCGTCTTTCATCCATTTCCACACTCCTGCCTTACAATGTAGAGTTGCATTTGTAAACATTACGTAATTTTTCTGGCATCTAAAAGAGATTAAAATTTCATCGCCAAACGAATCATCCTGACTTATGACCTTCCCATCAATAACATATTCACTACCGCGTGGTACTGGTGGCACCTTGGAACAATCTGCAGTATTCGAAGTGAAATGTGATGCATCTTTATCAACTAAAATATTGAAATATCGATAAAACAACTTTCGCAAACCTGGTTGACAATATGGAAATTTGTCTTCAGTTTCTAAACTCCATACGTTGCCAGAAGTACAAGTGCTATTTGAGCCAAATAGTGCAACCAATTTAAAGCCGTTGTTACAAATATAAGTGATGTTTTCGCTTTCTTGAAAAGGTGCCAAACTCAAGAACTTCCCGTCTTCCAATGAAACTGGGTTTCCGCAACCTTTTAAACATAAGTTTCTTAAAATTGCTGCTCTTTTGGGAAATTGCCCCATGGATGCGCGTTAATTCACGTTAATGTACAACTACATGATTTGTTTTCACTTGTCATGTATTAATCATAGTTAAGCACCGGGCAAGCTGTATTGATGATAAGTATATCATCGTTAGTTTACAAATTTACTTGTTGCACATTAATCATATAAGTAAATAGATCAAACCGTATACCAGTTCTGGGTACAATACACCGAGGTAGCGATGTAAGATCCCATCTTCCATCTTCCTCACACATGCTTATGGTAGGATCAGTCGTAGCCAGGCCGCGTTTACAAACATATTGAGCTAAAGATCCCACAAAGGTCGTTGCCACTGTTATGGATGCATTTGCCACTTCAGGTGGTCGACCACAATCTAGAGCCCAAAAAAAAAAACAAAAAAAAAAAACAAGGGAAAAATGAGTTATTGAAGCTAGAAAATCTTTAGCTAAAGGTACGAAAAACTTCACCTAAAGCGGTTAAACAATATATTACCACCTTTTTTGCATTCAGGGAAACGTTTAAAAATTGATTCTAAGCTCCATAAATTTCCAACAAGGCAAGTACTATCAACGCTGTTTGGAGGATCCAAAACGAAACCTTCGATGCATCCATAGAATACCTTTTCAAAAGGCAGGTAAGGTGGCTCTGGTTTAAGTCCAGAAATGCGCGCTTTTGCAAAAAATTTTGGATTTCCACAACCTAAGATATTAAAAATAGGCTACGCTATAAATTCTTAATGCAAAAAAAAATAATGATGCATTTTGCGTAATTATTGTGCGTATTTGTACTTTTGTATTCACCTAATACTTTTGTTAAAAAGTGGTAAAAGTGCTATTACTCTAAAATTATTGTGTGCTTGGGTTTTGTTTGTCAAAATATTTTTCTTATTACAGTACTACTGTTAACGGTCCACGATTTGTATTGTTTAAATAGTACATATTGACGTATAATCAACAAACAACAAACCGGTTTCTGGTTCTGTGCAAGTAGGCAAAGGAGAAAGGTTCCATTGCCCTTTGTAACACGTGGTCAATGTTTTATCCAAGGTCATGAAACCCGAATCACAAAAGTACGTGGCATGAGACAGTTCCCGTGTACTTCGACCAAACGCTTGTGCATTCGGTATAGGTGGGGGAATACCGCAATCTGCGCATAAATACAGCACAGGTTTTAATATCTACAAATTCTTAGTCTTTGTGAAAAATGATTCATTCGGTAAATTTTGGTTCTGCTGCAACTAAACCTTCAAAAGGTTTTGTAGAGTTTAAAAATTTTGTATCAAAACTTGCCATTTGAGCTAAGAGGCGAATTCTCATTCCAGCGGCCATTAATACACACAAAGCGTTTAGTAATACAAAACGGGCCAGAACTTTCAGTGCAAAATGCAACCATTGTTTTTGTACCATTCGTAGCCGAGTCTTCATGTACGAAGTGAACATCATCGTATGGAGCATAGGGACGGTTATTGCAACCTAGAAACACAAAAAAATGTGCTAAAATAATGTTTTACCTGGATGCCATTAATATTTTGCAGTGTTTGTGAATTTCGAAATACAGAAAGCTTTTGTTGGTTATCAATAGCTGTTCTGAAATGCTTGGTATTTTAGAACAGCTATTAAATATAACTCTAACTATGCCTTTCATAAAATAAAAGGCTTTACAATCAGTAACCAGTTAAAACCAGCATTTTTAAATGGACTAAACATGTGTTTGCAGAAAGAGGGAACTTGCACTTACAGTAAAACCTATCCAATCGAAACTCATCAAGCATTATAATGCCTCACCCGCTTTTTGTGAATTAAGTGACCTTATACCTATAACTTAAATAAAAGTTAAATTTCACCTAAGTAATGCTGTTATATCTGAGCACATGTGGAAATAAACAATATATTGTAACTATAGGCAGGGTTTCTAGAGCCTCTGCCCCCAGAACTCTCTGGAGAATAGAAAGTAAGTTTTCAAAAGAGAGGGAGATAGTATATGTGACAGATATAATGGTTGATTACAGAATGACAACGCACAATTTCCGTGTTTAATTGGTTTCAAGATTGCCTTTTGCCTCCGTCGGCAAGTGCAAGGACCAATCTTTCTACTTCGTGTATGATGAAAATATTGAAATAATTGTCATTGCTGTGAAGTTTATTTTTAAGCTTGATTAAGATGTAATTTTATAAATCAACAATTTAATCAAAAACATAACAACAAGTATTATAGCAAAGATTCTAAATAAGCATAGGCTACCTTGAGTAAAACATTCCATTGGAGAGAAACAAATCAAACACCAAAGAATCTTTACAAATTTTAATACCTACAATTTCTTAGCTTTTACTAGAAGTGATTTTTTCGTTAAAGTTTGGTTTTGTTGCAAGAGTAACGAAATCTTTGCCACAATTTGTGTTTTTTGTTTATTTTCTAGGATGCTGTGACACACATCACCTTGTCTTACGTATAAGCTTTACCTGTTGTTATATGCGTTTATCAACATAGCTACATAAATATACACAGTAGGTACTAATGTCTACTGGCCTAAAATGCTCCCTGAAGTATGACGCCGATATCGTAGAAAGTGTAACGGGTAAATCAGCTGTCAATACAAGCATTTAAAATTTGAGTGAAAAGTGTTTGCTCAAACAGGAAATCAGTTGCTTAATTGTTAAAATTTTAGCGATAAATTGCTTAGTTCGCTTGCCGTAAATTTAAGTGACATCATTCGTTAATTCACAGCAACACTCCACCCATTTAAGGTAATCAGAGCACGTGTTACACAACAAGCACGTAAAATATGTTGAGATTATAGGAAGTTATCAAATTACGACCAAATTGCTTAAACACGACATGTTGTGTAAAAGTTTCTGCTTATCTCTCGATTGGTTTTTTTGATTAACGGTTGCCAGAGACCTGAGTTGACCACCCAGCACAAACGTATATAAAATCGTGTGATATTCAGATTAAGAAGGTTAAACACAAGAGCATATCAGCAATCGCTGCTCGGACAAAGAACAGGTAATCGGATGACCTTCATCCTAACAACTAGACCTACGTTGAATGGGGTGGTACAGCGTCGCACGAGGCGCCAACAGTGATGCTTTACTACAATTGTAGCTGTCGGCACCAAGTTTTATCTTTCTACCTATGTTATCAAGATACTGTATACACTATACAGCTTACAGCCTATATCCATCCAGTCGGCACTTGGTGCTGCTTAGATTACTTTGAAACGAAACCAACCAAGGCAAATATTTCTGCCTCAATGAAAATAAAAAAACAAAAGCTTGGTGAGCTTTTGAAGAGTTTGTGACAAATCCATGTAGATTAGAAGCTTTGTCATCAAGTTTTTCACTTACTTTCTTGAAATTATTAATTAATAAATAAATAATGTTTATAAACTTTCCAAGACATATATGGAAACACAACGCTTACCTTGAGAAAAGCAGTTACTTGGCAATAAGAACATAAGAAACCAGAGGGCTTGCATCGTGATTTATTAATTCTAAGAATGGGATTTATAACAACGAAATATTATTTTATTTTGGTTACAATTAAGGTGAAAGTTTACGATTGCAAATATACGCTGTGCATCTGCTTAAAGGTAGACTTATAAATAAAGGTTAAGAAAAAGGAAAGGAAAATTCAACCTGTATGTTAAAATCTTCTTCCAGTCAGTACGTAAAACTGCTTAAAACTTCACTACTTGAAAATCAAAAAACAGCTGAGCTTCGAATTTAAACCCAACATAAACAATAACCTGGACCTGAAACAAGCAATCATTTTCAAAACAAAATCTATAGGCATAACGACAGTGGGTAGCCTACATCCGCTCTAACGAACGAGCTGCTACAGAGTGCTATTTTGCCAATGACTGCTGAGGATTCAGCGCTATCCAGTATGAGCTTATGGCATAGAGAGGATGTTCAATAAACAAACAGCAGCGTATCTCTACCCGTGCATAACCGTAACGACCAAAACCCGGTGTTCGTCACGAACGAGTCCACCATAGTAGCAGTCACGTGTTTTATCAATGGCGATAACATCTTGCACTAAGCACAACTAAAAACTTATTTTCACTTAAAGCATCTGACCTAATGTACTTAACGCTGAGAGATACAACTTATGCCATGTAGGGGTTGACGTGCCGGAAGTTCGTGAAATGAAAGCAAGTTACTTCATGAGAACCTGTTCGTGCGATGAGATAATTAATAACGTCAAAGAGCGCAACATCACTGTGATTGACATACAATGGAGCAAAAGTCTAAGTATACTGAGTCTGTTCTAAACTCGATGACCTACACTGCCGCAAACCTTACTCTAAACTAAAGCATAGCAAGGTTGTGCGGTATCAGCAGTGTGGAAATTATTCTACATCTTTGCATGTAACTTACATCATATGCTTCTTTCAGATTTCCTATGTATTGGCGTGTATTGCCGTTTGCCTTGTATGGTTCAAGCCGTAAGAAGATGCTACACTCGCCGTCATCTTTGTGTTTTCTTTATCCTCCGGTTAAAAATTCAATTATTTTCGCTTTTCAACTTTGCTGACAGGCTTCCTGTTATGAACAGCACGACGTTATTTCCTGACGCGGTGCTGTCTAAAGTAATTTCCACATCAGAGGCAAGCAGCTTGCGGAGGCTACATAAAGCTCATGGTCAGAGTTGTCATCATTTTATTAATCATGAATGATTTAAGTTTGAACAGGATTGGGGATGAAAACTTTATGTTTAAAGAGCGGTTACAGAAACGACGTTCATTTATGGAGCAATACTACGAGCGCGACCTCCATTTTGAGTTAGCCTATTGCCTTGTCGCTCTTTTTCTTGCACGAAAAACTCGCTGTGAACTCGATAGTTCTAGTAAACAAATGTTTAGTAATGGTTTAGGTCTAGGATAAAAAAAAACCTTCGTTTTTGACTGCTTTAATGATTACTTTCATGCAATCAACAATGGTCGTGAAAACGCAAATAAAATGATTCGTTTTCGGCTTCTAATGACGCTGCAAACGATCTTATCTTACGAAATGAGACTATAGAGAAGGCAGAAAAACAAAGATAAATAAATTAACTAATACGATTTGTGAATCAAGTGCACAGAAAGTCAATAAAGCAGAAATAAACGGGACCAGATTTATTGGCAAACCCCAATGTTTTTAGACGTTCTGTTATGCCGCTGCAAAAGTAAACTTCTTGAACCAATTAATTACTATATTTTATATTAATAACTTAATATATTTATTTAAAAAACAGTCCTGTGATAAAGGTTTTTATTAAGCTTTAACCGATTAATTGGTTTCAGGTGATTATTCGAATTAATAATTAATTATTGGCGAACGCTAGACTTTTCATCCAACATAGCTTTCTTAACAATCTAATTTAAGCCTAATTTAAATTTTAAAATCGGCAGCCGTTTAATCGATGTCGGGGCATTCTGCGAGGCTGATTTATCGGTTTAATAATAATTAATTAATTAATCGTTGATTGCTAAAATTTCCATGATTTAGAAATTCTGAATATTTACATAGCAAACTGGCAAACTAAAGCTTAATAAGCAATATCCGAATAATCGTCCAATATCGATTGCGTTTGGCTATTCAAAATGATTAAATGACCTTTAATAAACTTTTCCTTTGGTGGCGAGATCATGTTCGCCTTGCAATCCAAAACATAGCGAAAACCTGTCTAAACCGTAGAAGATGAATATGTAGAAACACAGAAAAATATGTTAAAATACAGCAACCATGGCTAATAAAGTAATAAAAAAAAGTTAAAAGGATATAAGATAGTTTTAAAAATAAACCGTTTCTTCGATTTTACAAAAATAAATCGGAAACACTGTGACGAAATCCTGGCAGTGACAAAACAACTCAATCGCAAACAATACAGTCAGACGAAGCTTTTTTTTATAAAACAGCAGTTATTCTACTGGTTCAAGCGCATTCGCCTGTGGTATAACCACGCGAAGTTTGTGTTTCCAATAAGAAAGTTATCAAACGTATGGATTGATGTATGAAGATTACTGCTTGCGCTGTATTAATGCAGGGTTAGCGACACTCTGATGCGTTTAGAATGGGTCTTTATTGTGAGACACAGATCTTGAATTAAATTTTAACTCGTATTCAAATTAAATTTCTTAAATCAATAGAAATATTGAAGAAGACTATATAAGGCTAAGCCATATCGTTATATACGTAATATCATTGTGAAGATTTACACGACTTGCAAGAAAAATGAAAACTGCTTTTCTTTTGGCGTTGGCTCTCATTACTCTAATCGGAGGTAATATCTCTATAAACGAGGTTATATATTTTAATTTTATGAACTGTTTATAGTGGAAATTGAATCAAATCCATATCTATGCTTTTCTACTACAGCATTCGGTGAGAATTCACCCGCTGGCGATACTTGCAGCCTTCCTGCAATCCGCGGGTTATGCTTCGCATGGTTTCAAAGATGGTAAGAAAAAAGCATATAGCGCTGACGCGAGACAACGCAGGCCGAAAGGCCTATTAAGTTAATAGACGTCTTCTTTGAAAGATATTTATTAAGTGAACCTTAAAATTTGATCAACCGCAGTTTTGTTAATTCAGGTGTAATTTAGAATCTAGAAAATGTTCACCAAAACCCAATTATATAGTAATGAAATACTATAAGATGTCAATACATTTTTCTTTCATAGGCACTACAATTCGGCAACGGGGCAATGTGAAATTTTCATTTACGGAGGATGCCAGGGCAATGAAAATAGATTCTTCAACCGAAAAGATTGTGAGAAGAAATGTTTGAACGTTTAGGCGCTTTCATTTCATTTGCCATCTCAGTAACCATTAGTCTATCATCTATCATAATAATTCAGCTCACGATAATGCGCACATTTTAACATATATCCCATGCGCATTTGACAGATAAAAGCTAATGTGATTTAGCGTGCTGCATTGCCATATAATCATTCAATAAATGCAGATATCATCCAAGATTTTGTTCATACTGTTTAAAGTGAAAAAATTGAGAACAAAGGCAGCATTGTAGGTTTTGTTAAAATTTCAGCAAAGTGAAAAATGCACGCTGAATTGTTATCATTCTATTGTTTTTTTTGCGATATAAAAGTATTGAAGAAAGTCACCTTTCGAATTAATGAAGCGGAAGCTGAAATGGCCACTCAATTTCGCAATTGACTATTATAACTTTCCAGGCTATTGCTCTTTGTGTTAACGAGTAGCGTGGTTCAATGACCCTAGTTGTTGTCGACGCAAACCATCAGCTTTTTTATGACAAGAAAGTATTTCCTCAATACAAGTCAAGCAGGATGACGATTATTTTGAAGTTGATTTCGTGTTTTGCAATCAATCTTCAGGTTTTTGTTTTTCCGCGACCAATAAATTTTAATTACTTCAAATTGTTCCGCTGCGCGATTCTGCTATAGGTGCGGTGGCTCCTTCAGTCATTTTTAAACAAATTTTCTCTTTCTTTAAGTTGGATATATACAGGTTGAAAGTGAACTTTCCAAAATAGTTACGTAAACTCACAAACACATGATGGATACCGACAGAATATTTCAAAATCAGGAACAACGCATTAATTAAATTATTAAACGATCATGAAAATTGATTTACAACAACGTACAATATTTACAGAGTGTTGTCAAGCAAAATCTATTACCATCCCCGATCAACCTTAACTAATTTGTACAACATTAGTGAATAGGTTTAAATACTATACAGTATATCACTTACCAATACATATTAAATGCTTTACCATGAAACATGAACGCACTTTATAGCAATAAACAAAAACCTTGAACGTAAATAAATGAAAAAACAAAACGAAAATGAAATAAAAATGAAAAATCAAAACCCTTCGAAAGCGTAAAAACAAGTAATTAAAACAAAATTATTTTGAAATAGAAAATGCAGTTGCTCAACAAAACAGAAAAATTGTTTTCGTTTATAGTTGAGAGGTGTGTTGTTTAGTATTCGCAGAAATCGAGACGTCATCGGCTGCACGCAAAAATAAAAGGCGGAAAGTCACTTTGAAGTTTTCCAATCGCGTGAAGCGAAGCGTTTTATGACCGAGATCTTTTGTGCTTCTTGAAATTCAAGCAACCGGAGGAAATGTTTTTTTAAATTGTTTCCTCACGTCATCTGCGAAACAAACAACCGACCCTTTGACGTAAGACTTCTTTCTCCACAAGCACACTCAAAACCAATCAACAGTTGTATTTTGAAGGCAAACTTTTTTTTCACTTAATGTTTTTAAACTTCGATTCAAGTTACGTCCAGAAAGATTTAAAACCCGTAAGCTTTCTCTGCATTGTTCACAACAGTATGGCCTTTCTAAGAGTGATTAAGACGTTTAGTAGAGTCGGTTGAAAGGATGCGGAAGCAAACAAAATCTTAGCACAGTTTAAGAACTAACTCCATGAATTTTACGCTGTACGTAATTCAGAAAGAATAGAACTGAAAAAATCCTGTCGTTTACTTTAAGCTTTTCTAGCAACGTTCGACTTCTAAGTGCGCCCTTGCTATTTAATTAGAACTGACTCGAGTTTTTGTTCCTCAGCTATCAAAATCTTATCAATATAATCATTGTGAAAGTAATTTGCGATCAACTTCAAGCAACATGGGAAAAGGTTTGATTTTAATGCTGGCTGTTACCATTCTTTTGGCAGGTAGGTCTTTTATTCAACGCTTTCTGAACTATATCGATATATTTTCGTATAAAACAGCTATAACAACCATTTTGGTTTTCTTTAAACATTTAGTTATTTATACGTGCACACACCAATACAAAGTATTTTTCAAAGGCGTTGCTGACTTGGTTCTTGGTAATGAGGACTGCAATCTGCCGAGTAAAATGGGACGTTGCAAAGGATATCATATAAGATGGTGACGACATAAAAGTTTACTTCTTCATAATTGTAGTTATTTGAATTTTCTACGTAATATTTTTGTACAAAAAATCTATTCTAAAATATTGATATTCCACGCTCATGAGTTGGTGCAATAACCTTTGCTTTTTATATGAGCGTTTGTAGGAGTTGAAATTGAAAGCAAACTCCGACTTTATGTTAATCACACGCTTTTGACTTTCAGGTTCTACAACTCTGAAGCTGCATCTTGCCAGGTCTTCGTGTATGGAGGATGTAGGGGAAACAACAATAACTTCAAGACCCAAGAAGAGTGCGAAAGAGTTTGCGGAAACTAAAGGATGTTCAGGCTTTATGTCTGTCGTCACTTTATTGACCATGTATCAACTATATCCCTTTTCTTACACGTGTCATTGTATACAATAAAACATATCGTGTAGTGGCATTATCGATTCAAGTGTGATACTCCATCATGGGGAACCATAGCTCAATAGCGTACAGTATATATAGTTTTCAAAAGATGAGTGTATTTTATATGTTTAGTGATGCGTAAGCAAAGTTCTCCAGGACTTTCAAAAAACAAGGGACTCAAGTCTTTTAAAAATAAACTAATAAAAATTTGAAGTTTTATCTCAAACGTTTAAATTTATTGAAATTTCAAGAATTGATTAAAAACAAGCCCAAAAGTAGTAAATAAAAAAAGCCCAAAACCTCGCTTACATAAAAACGTTTTGAGCTGACAATAGAATGAAGAGGAAACAAATGTTAATGCATGAAACAAATGTTAAAGCATGCGAAAGCCTATACATAGACTTCGAAAGTATTTATCTCTCTACTGATGTAATTTCCGTGCAGGTAACCCTTTTCGACTCTAAAAAGAGATTTATAGGATGTATAAAAGACATAATGTACAGGCAAAGTAAAATTCCGTTAACCACCTTAAAATCTCCTCCAAATCTATTTTCTACAGTCACTGACAAAGCAAATTGTAAAGGAGTTACGCAAGTTGCAATGAAAGTTGTTAAACCGTACAGTTTACCTAAATGTTGCATTGGAAAGCACATGAAGAAGAAAACGGAAAAAGACTGTTAAAATTGATGCGGCAAATAATATTAAGAATAAAAGTATTACAGATGGAGATCAGGATTCAGGAAAGTTATGGAAAATAATACCAGCAAACTGGAAACGGTCCCGACACCCACTGATAAAGCACGTTTTCTGGACTTCATGGGTTTCGACATCGTTTTGAAAATAATAGATTAAAAAATCCATTAGCAAGCCTATTACAGGTGCCACGACGATACCCAGCATTTGAATTATACCAAAATGGTTAATGTATCGACTTTCCTTTGTTGCATCGCCATGAGCTAGCTGTTTTTAGATATGAATTCAACGTACCATAGAAAAACTGGTTACGCAATTGCGATATAGCAAGATGGTAGGCACCGAACCAGAAACTCTTTTGATAAATGATCTTTTGACTGTAAATATTCTCACTAAAATTTGATTGAGAAAGGTTCGACTGCTCAGGTACCTTTGTTAAAGGTGTACTTTCATTCCTGGTCGAATTCTGTCCTTGACAATCTCCTAGTCCATATTTGAAATCAGAAGACACATTGTATGGAATGTGCATTTGTGGCATTAACAAGAAGCTTCTGATAAACGGTAACAATCCGCAAAATGCTGTAAACACAAATATTGTTTGCAAAGTAGGCTACAACCACGTTGATAATTAAGCAATCTTTGCGAACATAACGACCATTCCACTTGAATCAAATGCTCCTTCAATCAAAGACACTCACAATCCTTGAAGCTTCGGAAAAAGATGGGCTGTGGGAACATTAGAAATTAGGAAGCCGCAATCACTCGTGCTAATCAGGGTAAAAAACAAATATACAACCCAGGATCCCTTCTTGCTTGTGAAGGCGAGAATGAGACCAGCGACAAAACCTACAGGTAGATTACACACATTTGCCAACACCATGGATAGTGTGAGCACCAAATCTAACTTGCCCCCTTGAAATGAGCAAAGATTTTCATAATCAGAAGAAACATTTTCAGGCGATGCAGAGCCCCACTCATTGAAGTAACCTTCGTGGTGCAGAATAAAACCTAGCAAACTTCAACCAAAAACAATTCCGCTGAAAAAAAGATTCTGCAAAACCCAGTGATGAGTATTACTGCATACCCACAAGACATATTTATGCCACGCATCCTAAGCAAAGTCTATGACCAAACGGCAGAAAAAATTCGTTTGAAATTTTTTGTGTTTTCTGTGACACATTAGATTCTAAAAGCATTTGTTAATAAGTATTTCGAATATTGCTTCCACTAAAAGGATCCCTCAGTTGCCTTATTAGGTTTTAGAAGCTGTAGAACGATGTGGTGGTATTAAAAAATGCATGTTTGATTTTCGTGACGTCATACCGTGACATCTTGTCAAACAATGATGTTCCAAATGATACATTATCGTTTTGTAAAACATACACCCGACAAATCGATCACATTGCTTCACTCGTTGCCGTATTGCCGGGACATAAAATATTTCCGACATTTGAGATAACAAAGAAATCATCGCAATCAAATAAGTCAATTCACGATCTAAGGAGGCCATGCTTTCCTCTCAAGAACCTAACTTTTTGAGTTATATGTAAACTTGGCGTTTTTACGTCTTCATTACTTTTCGTTCGTTGCATTTTCCTGTTTGCGGCTCCTTATCGGCTATAACCACTGTTTGATTAAATACAGTAGGCCTACTATGAAAGCTCCGTTCAAATTGCCATCTACTGTGCAAGTAAATAAGAGAAAATAAAGTTCATTTGTCGGCGTTTTAAGCAGTTTTTTCAGGCGTACAAAAAATATTTTTGCTCTCTGCGAATTTTGGGGCGGATGTTTCAAAGAAAAAATCAAAAAATCTTTAAAAATTAAAATTTGTTAAAAATTTTTGCCCCGCTTGCAACACAATTCAAAATACAAATTAATAAACTAAAATAAGAAAAGTTTTTATTCTTCAAAGCAGTGTTTCCCAAACGTTTTTGGTGTGCTGATTCCTTTTTCATTAAAAGAAAATTGCGGCAATATAGGCTAACTTGCTTAGGCCTACCAATTTTTGTTTAAGACTTTCCTCAGGCTGAGGATGAAAATTGTGATATACCATACCATATAGCACCACACTCATAGGGGAAAAACTTGCGACATGGCTATGCGTGTTGTAGGTTTAGATTCAATAAATTAAAACATCTGCAACAGATCAACGAAAATCTCCAACGGAAATATTTCTGCAGAAGATTTGAAATAGTGTAAAACGCTTTCATGCAGCTGTTAAAGTTACTTTATTGGTCAGTTTTCACTCATTTAGAAGAAACTGTTTTCTTGAATGGCACAACGGCGCTTGAAAGATCAGGCTTACAACTATATGAATATGGCAAACGTTATTCAGCAGATTTGAAACATTTATTGCATTATGTTATAATATGCGAAGGAAACCTAACTTAGAATTAGAATAAACTAACTTAGAATAAATTAGAATTTTTATGAAACTTCTGCGTAGTTTATTATTCAGGTTTGGTTAGTCCGCAAACATGTTATACGCAGTAATAGTTATTACAGCTTACGACATTAATACATCTTAAAAAACTTTATATCGAGTTCTAAAAATTAGTATCAAAAATAACTAACAACAAAAAGCTTCTGGTCTCTGATCATGCACATTCTTGGCTATTGATGTACAAGCTTATGTATTTAAATCAAATTACAATAAGATAAATACCATAATTGTGGACGTTAATATCTCATAAAGTAATGTCCACTATCATCATGGATAACTTAGTATCGTTCTAGTTTAAGCAAACTCTCGCACAATCAGCTTTGTATTGAAGAAATGTACAAGTAGAAACTACATTAATTTTTCCTTCCTTCTTCTATTTAAAATATTGGTTCTTGCTGTGTTGAAATACTGTAAGCTACCATACATGGTTATGTACCGGAGGTGGCCCTCGCCTGCCGCCGAAAAAGTGCATTTTTAACCTAAAAGTTTGCAATATAAACCAAAATAACGAAAAGACGAGACTAACCTGCGCGATATCACTATGCTTCACTCACCTAAACAATGTCGTATTAATCGGCACGTTGTTTTCCTTCGGGAAGCAAAAACAGCTTGCGTAAAACGATGTGCGAGTAGCCTACCATATAATCGTATAGTGCAGCTTTCTTGGTCTTAACTTCATACAAAATCACAACTTTTATTTACGAAAAGCAGAACACATTAACGTTGGGTGATTTCCCAGAAAAGAAAATCTTCATAATTGGATTTGAACATAGTCACAATGGAAGTCACCAAAAAGAGTTAAGATTGACAAATTTCACAAGCTTAGTATAACAATTTCATTATCTCGAAATAGACAGAGGTTACAAAACAACAGCTAAAAGCAGTGAATGTTAAGTATTGGCAGTTTCAAAGCACGACTGTCCCATAACCAGATAAAAAGAATAAAACACTTTCGAGACCACATTTTTCTCTCCCATGACGTCAACATTCGCGAGCCCTCAACCCTTAAACATTTACATCACTGCAAAATGTTTGGGGGAAACCCTCAATACATTCCGTCGATGTTAACGTTCCGTGGTTTCTTGATTTTTTCAATATTTTTTATAATCATGTCGTGAAGAACTGACTGGAAAAATAATAGTGGAGTTAGTAAAGAATTTCCTACGAATTCCAAGGTAGACATCTATTCACAAAAATGGTTTGCTTAACTAGCAACTAAGAACCATAACGTACTGGAATATAAAATTACTTACATAATGATTTCTTAGTTCTGAAGCAATTAAACGCAAACTCAAAAACTGCTTTTCATCCAGTTCGCCAATAAATTGTCTATAGTCTCCAATGTGCGGATACTTTGCGGCCTTTGCTATAATTTGACCCCTAAACATTGTAAAGCATTAGCGGCCGCTCATGATTTGCTCTGTAGTTTAAACACAAAATCAAGTTGTAAGTTTTACCTTGTAAAGAAATATTTAGAGATTTGGTCAAGAAACGAAGCGCTTTCACCTTCAACTTGTCGTAATTCTGATAGGGTTTCTTCCTAAAAGTAAGAAAATACTTTGAAATACCCAAGAGCAACAACCGCCACTGAAGTAAAAAAACTATTTATCAAATTTGGCGCTTAGACGTCAAAAAAGAAACTGACAGTCAACAGGCGTATTACTAATCTATGCACCTGTATAGAAACTCCAAAATTGTTGCCATCTTCTATTTTTGGTATAAGAAGAGTGACCCACATGCGAACTGTATTGCATTTTTCAATTAGAGTCCGAACTTCGGGTTTTAAGAGATCAACTATTTTTAAAACCTTTTCGTTGCATGGAACAACTCCATTAGGAAAAATGAAAACTTTAGTCCCTGCAAAAAGCAAATCAATTTTAATTCGGAATCCACCTTCATAATAACAGCATGCAGTCCACCACAGGAACAGAGATATGGAACGTAATGTTTCACTGCCACCCAAAGTATGATAGTAAATGATTTCATTAGAAATTACGCACCTGATTCGCCTGCTTCACCGTGCTCGTTAACAGTTGTGGCAAGTTTTCGCTTCTTGCTTGACGATGGACCATTTTGATTGTCACTGTCATTGTGGTTTAACACAATTGGATCAGGAACCGGAAGATTGATGGGACCTTTCACAGAGGTTGTCTTTTCCAGCTGCAGAAAATCTTCCTGAAATTACAAAAGGAACAATCACAACTTGTAAGACATCACACCAGCATAAACATTCGATGTTACTGAATATCACTATGTAGTAACCATACAAAAACAGCATGAATGCAACAACAAAAGCAAACCAGAATCTGAAGTATGGTGGACGCTTAGTAACTAAAAGATTTAAGCGGGCGAAAAAATTGCTTAGAGTTGTACAAGATTGATAAAATTGACAGCAAATAATTTTCGGTGGAGATATTAGGTAGATGAAAAAAGACACATTGTAGAAACCAATATTTCAACTTTAACACATTCTTAAAGTTGTTACACCATTTAAACAGCAAGTTACCAGAAACGAGCATACATGATCTGCACTGTTCCAAATACACAGTATAGCCTATGCATGGCATAAATATCTGATTTTTTTACTCATACAGTATATGATTTCTAAGTTTTTCTAGTGAATTTTTTTAATTTTTGGAAAAAAGTTTTCCACTGGTTCTAATAAAGTGTTTCATAATAAAAAATGAGTATATATTACAAACTTGTTCGCTAAGGAACTGTGGTAAAAATTTTACATATACGAGAGTCGACACTTTTTGATCTAATTCACAATTATACATGAAACAAATCGCAATTAAAAAAGCTCATTTCACCTGCATGAAGAAGTATTCAGTTTATAAAAAATGTAGAGCAGATTAAAGAACTTGTTAAAAATTTATGCCATAAGAAACAATTATTACCTTCAATAGCGCGTCTAGTTCAATGCATTTTCTTGGAAAGAAATCTGCAATCAAATGTTCAGCTTCGGTAGTGATGTCTTCCCTGAATTTGTCAACCTGAATATTCCAAAATAGATAGCTCTGTATAACGTATTTATAATTCACTGGTGCGCAGGTTGTGTGCAATGCAACCATTTTATGTAACTTGCATAACTTCAATATGTATATAGACTATATTTTGTAAAAATATGTGCTCTGCAATTGTTAAAGTCATAAATGCCATCGTCTGTGAACTCATTGTTGATACTAGAAATTACATTTGTTACAGCATAATACCAAAAACTAAGTGTTAGACATCATGTATTTCTATATATAATAAATAGTATTTTCATATATTGAAAACTTTTGTACATTGTACGCTGTAATATAATATGTTTGTTTTTAAGGTTTGTATATACATCGTGTATTCGTATGTATGTTTCTATGTAATTAACTGATTGTCTGGCTCTCGCAGTTTTCAACACATTCAAATTTGGCCCTTTGCATAAAATGATTGCACGCTTCTGATACCAGTAAATAAAATGATTTAATACTATTTATAAAGATGCATTTTACTAAAAAGCCAAAAAATGTGAACTACTGGAAAGTCGCATTTGAAATGTTAAAACACTTAAAGTCATTTGTAGTAAAGTGTGTTAATGGTAAGAATAAAAAATGTAACTGATAGGAAGAAATGACGAAAAATCTACACATTTCTCACCTTTTCCTTCAGATCTGCATCATGAATTGCCAACTTATCCATTTTAAAAAGAGAAACTTAGATACTTGATGGAACAATATGCAATAAAAGACTTTACATGTATATAATAGCCAATTTTTCAGTTGATATAAAGTTACTGTTAAAGAAAAGAAATATGTATACAGTGAGACCTCGTTAATCCGGACCACTTTGTTCCATCACAAAATGTCGGTTTAGCGGGGTATCCGGATTATCGGAAAACGAAAAATCAATCAATCTTGCAAATGCAGCACCGTATTCAAAATGCAGTATGAACCTTACTCCAATTCAAAGTACCTGGTTTATTATGACATTACCTACATTATTATGCGTAGATAATCGGCTATTGTTTTCGTTAACTATTTACTGTATCTAGGACAATCATAAATCATTTTCGCTTCACTCTTAATAATCCGGTTTATCGGATTTTTTTGCTATAGATTTAGCACATTTGTTCCAAAACTTTTGAGTCGGAGTCGGACAGCGGGGTTTCCGGATTAAAGGGGTAAAATGCATAGGAAGAAATCCGTTCTCGGCAGTTTTGTGTCGGATAGCGGGGATTCCGGTTGTTCGGGGTCCGGATTAACGAGGTCTCACTGTACTATACTTCACCAAGAGCTAAGCTATTATTAAAAAGCCTTCAATGACATTTTACAACTGTTAAACTGGGTCTTGTGGAAAATCATGGAGCTCGGAAAAATATTTGATCAACAGAGTTATACCAGTATCTTGTTTTTGTGCAATAAGGAAGGAGGAAAATTCCTGGTTACACCTGAAATTTCCGTGATGTTCTTATCAAACTACCGGCAACTGTTTTTTTCCAAATCAATATCTTCTGAAATCAACAAGAAATCATATTTTGCATATTCACAGAAGCATGGAAGATATCACAACGGAAGAGACATTTCCTAGATTGAAAATAGCTTATCTACTACTCCCTGCAATGATTCCTTCCATTCCAGGGAGTAGTACATAAGTTATTTTCAATCTCAATATACTTTAGGCGAAAAGTGTTAAAATTCATAAATTTAGGATTGTAAACAAACATTGGACAGTAATATTGGACAGTTCTGTATTTCGTGGCAGCTGTATACACGACATAAATTTCAAAAAACTTTCTGCACTCTTGACTTTGTATGAGCCTTAATTTGAAGGACAAATAAATAGCCATTGCACAACCTACTCTTAACCTTTCATAATAGATTATAACCTAGGAAATTCATCAGCTTTTCTTGTGCAGGAGATTCTCTTTATCAAAAAAGTTTTGCACAAAACACGAAGCAAAGGCCACATAAATATAGCAGCCAAAAGACAATCCAAAAACTTCAAATATCAAAATGTTTAGAATTATTGAAGTGTGACGAATGAACAAGATTGGCTTTTTCATTTTTCCATAATAATTGGTTAAATTTGGATAAAAATTTATCAGGCACACAAGACTTTTTGATAGGCCGTTAAATAAACCTATACATACATAAGTGTTTGATATGAATTGAACAAAGATTTAATAGGTGCACATTTGGCTAGCCATTGCATACATGAGTTATTGGGTCTGCACACCAGAAATTTCGGTGAATCCTGCCATGAAATACAGATTCGGATTTTGGACAATAATCCTGCTTCCAATAAATTCGCTGCACATACGTTTCTTACTGCTATACGCAAATTCCCTTACAATGTTAACTCTTTTTCCACAGCTACGACTAATTTTTTTGAACAAATGACTGCTTTTGAAAGTCTAAACACATGCCATATACAGTATAGCTATTTTTCATGATTTCTTGTCACCCCAACTGATATTTTATAACATAGGAACCCAAACCTAACCTAAATCTACAATTTAATTTAATTCCATTAAACCCTAAATAGCTTAAATCGATTTTTTGCATACCCATTCTCGTAACTTAACCGCCTATCTTTAACAATGGGCTGCGTGACTTACTTACGGTCTGGACTGCAGAGTATGGTCGTTTTTAGAAAAATATTGGGTGAGCCAAACAACCAAAAAGGACTAGTGCCGTGCACAAAAATATGCTCAGAGGCAATGGAAGTGTACAAGTACACAGTGATTTACACAATTTGACTTGTTTAACCCTGCTCTGGTACCATGAAAAAAACCACTTAAATGGTACCCTGGGGTCAATATGACCCCATCACTGAAAATGCACTTATACACCAGGCGAAAAATTCAATTTGTTATCAAGCAATATTTATTGTCAGAACAATGTAGTGTAGTGCCGGTGTTGTGTAGTGGTGGTGTTGTTGGTGGTGGTGTTGTTGGTGGTGGTGTTGTTTCTGGTGGTGTTGTAGTGCTCAATACACAATTAATTTACTCCTGGCACTGATTACAGACCATTTTGCTGTGTTCTTCGCAGCTGGTGTTGTGACATGTACTGCAGGTGAATCTACACTTTTTGTCCAATCCAATTGTCTAGTCTTGGACAAATGAAGCACCTCTTGCACCCTGACGGATGATGGTGTTTGGAACAGCTGGAGGTGCTTCTGTTAAAATGCCACAGCTGCGAATAATTTGCTTCACATCTTGAGGTGTTTGACGTGCCACCAGACTACGCTTAGCATCAGAGGAATGATCAACGATACGGTTCTTTATGACCCCAAACAAGAAAAATATAAAAACTTCTAATAAACGCAACAAAGTTGTGTGAGTGAAAACAGTAAACGAGAACCTATAAAGAAAATAGGAGACCGGAGTAATTTACAAGATCTTACTGTTTGGAATATATAACCTATCAAATGAGCCTGGGGTCATATTGGTGGTCATCGATGGTACCAGAGCAAGGTTAATCTTCAAATCAATTGGAAACTTAGTGCAGTGAAGCTGCCTATGCCAAACTCTGCAGTCCGGCTAACAGTGAAAGCAGTGACTGACTTTTGTTTAGGAAATAAAAACACTAATTTTGGTGTGATGGTGTGCACTGAAGACTCACTTGTCGTACTGCAGAGTATGACAGTTTTCGTCTACATCTTGGGAGTGTAGAAGCAAAATTCTGATGTGCAAGGAAACAGCTGGTCAAACGCAGCTCATGGCCCAGGCACGTTCGGTGTTTGTGCTTGGCGAAGTGAGGCCTTTTATAATAAAAAACTGATATAAAAGAAGTGTTTTTTGGAAAGATGGCTCTACTTCCAATGTGCAATACCATTTCAGCTAAAAAATCCTGCCATGCTCTGCAATTTGGCACACTTGTTTATTTACTATAAATTGGTGTTTACACAAAAAGTTTTTTTTTGTTCGTTTACTATAAGTCAACGTGAAGATGAAAAATTCAGAGTGCATATTGATGAATCTTCTATGTGCAGCTACCATATTTTCCACTATGGCACATAGTCAACGTTGTCGTAACAAAATGGCCGTTGTTTGGCTTTGCTTTAACACAACTGCTACTGTCATAAATTGCTCATTTAATGCATTTCTACTTAACTGTTAATACTGCAGTCTGCATCGGCGATAGGTAAGTTATACTTAGCTCAGCAGTCCAATCTCCTGGTCATAGTGCTCAATCGTGTAAGGCAACTGCATGGCACTAGACATACAGTGTTCAGGTGTTTTAAGACGGATTATTATCGCCGAGTTTCGACCTTTCCACAAGGATAACGATTCTGATGCACATATAGGCCTACCAAAGCTTTGGTTATGTATACGACCTAGAGGCTACAACATAGGGTACGATGAACAGCTTCTGTGTTCTGGTGTTACCATAATGTATTATTGGTACCGGTACCATGGATGCATTTATTGCATACATAGGCTATCCTAATATAGGCCTATATATATATACGTAAATGCCGGTACAATTTTTTAGCGTGCGATCGACATGAACTAGCCTACCTTATTCTTGCGCTTACCACTCAACGTACAAAAGCTTGCAGCCCCTGCCTGAAGTCCGGCCTATACAGGACTTTCTTTTTAGCTGAATCACGTTTCAGACAAGACCGCTCAGAAATTCGGAATTATCATGTTGGTTCATGTTTTCCTAAATACTCATGGTCCAAACCACACGAGAAAGTTTGAAATAGGCGATTGATTTCACTTCAATATCATTAGTCATTACTCATTAGAGTCATTACTATACCTATATAGTTTATGGAC
This sequence comes from Clavelina lepadiformis, assembly GCF_947623445.1. Taxonomy (NCBI): domain Eukaryota; kingdom Metazoa; phylum Chordata; class Ascidiacea; order Aplousobranchia; family Clavelinidae; genus Clavelina; species Clavelina lepadiformis. Next base: position 16,531,745 of record NC_135247.1, read on the forward strand.
AGAAATTTTCCCATGAGCTAACCCCTGCTAACAGCAACTGCCAACAGAAATCTTTAAATACCGCTAGATGACTAAGAGAGCTAAGATAATTAAGAGAAATACGAGGACTAAAGAAATTAAGAAGGTTAAAAAATTAACAGAACTAAGAGGGCTAAGATAATTAAGAAACTTAAGATGTCTATGATATAACGTTTGCATGGTTTTCTTAGTTCTCTAGCGGTATTTAGAGAAGTCCACTGCCAAGTGGTATTGGTTTGTCTTTTCCGTCATGATAAACTGATGAAAATGAAAAATCTGCTTTCACCATGAGTTAAACTACAAGATGAATTTCAGAAAATCGCTAGCTTTCAATTTCGTTGTCGATGAAAAATTTCCAAGATAAAAACGATCTTATTTCATCAGTATAATGATGAAATGCTGGAACAGGCTACACTAGAATTAACCGTTAGAAGACAACAGTTACCATAAATCACAAACCTTGGCTAAAATCCCGTGCATGTTCTGGGACATTTTAGACAAAGAATTCCTAATCTGGCCAGGAATTGGGGCACTGGAAGTAAACATATAGTCGTAGAAGACCCAGAAATATCCTAAAACTTACTACCTAAAATGAAGCTGAAGAAGTGGAAATCCAAGACGCTTGAGATTAATTGTCAATGATTGGAAGGAATGCAGATGCCTCATTGCCTTATGTGCCACGTGAAGAGAGTAAGTAAGTCATAAACTAATTACACTTACTTACTGACTACCACCTATTTACCAGCAGACCTAATTTGCAAGTTAAAGTACCGTATGTAAATTATCACAAGCAAATTAAATATGTTTCACAATTTTATTCCACAAATCCATATTCTACATGCGATAGATACTTCAGAACTCATTCTAATCTACTGTACGTAATAATCCACTACGGTGGCTACGCCATTTTCACCAGCAAAATACACTCTTAAGTTAACACACTAAAAACTGTTTTTGGTTAGATTGAGTTAACTCCAACCACAGATTTAAAAGACTAATTTATGTTGCCAATCAATTGCCAAAACTTGCTGACATTAACCACTCATCCGATTCATACCTTTGTACTACATCGACTATTCAAATGTGATTAGTGCTAGTAATGAGTAGGCCTAAGTATTCGTCAGCTATCAAAACTGACGTAGACTTGGCTATATGGACGTTTCGCTGAAGCTTGCCGTGCGTCGCTAACATTTTCTTGTCGTTTGCGCCAATTATATAGCCTACATCCTTAATATTGTATGGTTTACAATTTACATCATGCAATAGCGAAGTTCTGATGCATCGTTATGAGTTGCCAGATTTTATGTTTCTTTCAGTGCTCACACGTGCGTTTAATTCTTGCAGCGATTTCATGCGAACCTTGCAGCATGTCTACAGTTTCTCGATTCTTGAGACAGCGCGACTGATTAATCAGTGATTAATTACTATTTAGCCCTAAGGCACGCTTGACTGGGTGCAAGCGCTTCTAATGACGGTAGCTCATAGCTATAGCCATCATATGCGCGTGTGTGCGTTTTTTTTACAGCAGTTAACGAGGCTAGGCTAACATCGATCGCCACAGTCAATTAGTAATCAACATTATTGAACAGGCTAACTACCATTGAATGCATAGTCCTAACTTCAAACTAACCTAAGAATTTGTCCGTGACATTGATGGGTGACAAAATACCTACTGTTTCGATCAGAGGTCTTTCAGATACTGAGAAGCAAGTTTATTGGCAGAATCTTTGGCAAAATGACCAGACTTGGTCCCTTCATAAGTTAGTCTGATGCTGGCGTGTAATGACATGTTCGGTATTGTACTTCCGGAGTCAGTACTGCAACACTACAACTAGTGGCAGCACTATACTGCAGCCCATATGTTTGAACACATGTTGTCAGTAGATGTACAATAGGCCTACAATGTATAATGTATATGCGCTCACACTAGTTAATGCATGAGCACTGTAAAAAAATAAAGTAAGAAGAAAAATCAAAAACTTTAAACTAGCCTTTTTTGAAAAATAGTTGCTTTGTTTTTTATATCTTATGATCCAGCACAGTTACTTGCAGGTCTATATTACGCTGCAGGTATTAACTAGTTTAGCTCTACGTACGTATTATGGAAGATGAAAACACAAGCATCTGGAATATTCCAGAAAATAAGCGGCAAATTTATTGGCAGAAACGCTGGCAAAACAGTGACACAAAACTTCACTTGTCCCAAGCCCATCCTGATCTGGTAAAGCACGAAGATAAATTACTTAAAGAAAATTGCCGAGTTCTTCTTCCATTATGTGGAAAGTCAGTTGATCTGATATATTTGGCTCATAAAGGTCATGAGGTGGTTGGCTGTGACTTTTCCGACGCCGCCATTATGCAATTTTTTGAGGAGCAAGCCATCGAATACTCCCGATCTCAACATCCAACAGCTCCATTTGAAATATTTACATCGACAGACAAAAATATCTCCATCTACAAAGGAGATTTCTTCGAACTTAATTCTTTTATAGTGGGCAAGTTTGACGCAGTCTGGGATCGAGATGCATTTGTTGCGGTCAGTCCAAGCCGTAGAAGTCAATACGCTGATGTTCTTGATGATGTAATAAAGGAAGATGGAAAATATCTTTTATTTTCGGTAGAATACGAAGGTTACAATCCAATAACCCCTTTCTGTGTAACCGCCCAAGATTTAGACGACGTTTTCGGAAGAAAGTTTTGTTTCTCTGTCTTGGAAACGTACGAAACGAGAGAGCTACCATTCTTGAACAAACATGGTTTACCCGAGGCTAATATAAGTCTTATTCTCTTCAACAAGCGCCAAAGGGTTGGATTGTAAATCTTCGAAAGAGACCCGAGACCAGTTAAATAGTCAGTGAAATTTTCCCATGAGCTAACCCCTGCTAACAGCAACTGCCAACAGAAATCTCTAAATACCGCTAGATGACTAAGAGATCTAAGATAATTAAGAGAAATACGAGGACTAAAGAAATTAAGAAGGTTAAAAAATTAACAGAACTAAGAGGGCTAAGATAATTAAGAAACTTAAGATGTCTATGATATAACGTTTGCATGGTTTTCTTAGTTCTCTAGCGGTATTTAGAGAAGTCCACTGCCAAGTGGTATTGGTTTGTCTTTTCCGTCATGATAAACTGATGAAAATGAAAAATCTGCTTTCACCATGAGTTAAACTACAAGATGAATTTCAGAAAATCGCTAGCTTTCAATTTCGTTGTCTGCGAAAAATTTCCAAGATAAAAGCGATCTTATTTCATCAGTATAATGATGAAATGCTGGAACAAACTACACTAGAATTAACCGTTAGAAAACAAAAGTTACCATAAGTCACAAACCTTGGCTAAAATCCCGTGCATGTTCTGGGACATTTTAGACAAAAAATTCCTAATCTGGCCAGGAATTGGGGCACTGGAAGTAAACATATAGTCGTAGAAGACCCAGAAAAATCCTAAAACTTACTACCTAAAATGAAGCTGAAGAAGTGGAAATCCAAGACGCTTGAGATTAATTTTCAATGATTGAAAGGAATGCAGATGCCTCATTGCCTTATGTGCCACGTGAAGAGAGTAAGTAAGTCATAAACTAATTACACTTACTTACTGACTACCACCTATTTACCAGCAGACCTAATTTGCAAATTAAAGTGGCGTATGTAAATTATCACAAGCAAATTAAATATGTTTCACAATTTTATAGTACAAATTCTTATTCTACATGCGATAGATACTTCAGAACTCATTCTAATCTACTGTACGTAATTATCCACTACGGTGGCTACGCCATAGTTCAGTTTATTATCACCAGCAAAATACACCCTTAAGTTAACACACTAAAAACTGTTTTTGGTTAGAGTTACCTCCGAGCACAGATTTAAAAGACTAATTTATGTTGCCAATCAATTGCCAAACCTTGCTGACATTAACCACTTATCCATTTCTTACCTTTGTACTACATCAACTATTCAAATGTGATTACTGCTTGTAATGAATACAGTATTCGTCAGCCATCAAAACTGACGTAGACTTGGCTATATAGACGTTTCACTGAAGCTTACCGTTGCTTTGTGCGTCGCTAACATTTTGTTGTCGTTTGCGCCATTTATGTACATCTTTAATATTGTATGGTTTACATCATGCAATAGCGAAATATTGATGCATCGTCATGAGTTGCCAGAGTATATGTTTCTTTCAGTGCTCATCCATGCGTTTAATTCTTGCAGCGATTTCATGCGAACCTCGCAGCATGTCTAAAATTTCTCGATTCTCGAGACAGCGCGACTGATTAATTATTATTTAGGCATAAGGCTACACGCTTGACTGGCTGCAAGCGCTTCCAGTTACGGTAGCTAATAGTTATAGCCAGCATATGCGCGTGTGTGCGTTTTTGCGTTTTTTTACAGCAGTAAACGAGGCTAGGCTAACATCGATCGCCACAGTCAATTAGTAATCAGCATTAGTGAACAGGCTAGCTAACGTTGAATGCATAGTCCTAACTTCAAACTAACCTAAGAATTTGTCCGTGACATCGATGGGTGACAATAATGACAAAATGCCTACCGCTTCGATCAGAGGTCTTTCAGAAAGTGAGAAGCAAGTTTATTGGCAGAATCTTTGGCAAAATGACAAGGCGTGGTTCCACATGTCTGACGCCCATCCCGACATGTTAAAATTTCAGGACCAATTCCTCAGAGATAACTGCAGAGTTTATCTCCCATTATGTGGCAAGTCAGTTGACCTTAAACATTTGGCTGACAAAGGTCACGAAGTAGTTGGCTGCGAGTATTGCGAAGTAGCCATTTTGCAATTTTTTGAAGAGCAATCTATAAAATACGAAAGATATCAACATCCAACAGCCCCATACGAAATCTTCAAAGCAACAGATAAAAACATCACCATCTACAAGGGCGATTTCTTTGCACTTGGTTCTTCCGTTATGGGAAAAGTCGATGCAATTTGGGATCGAGGTTCCTTTGTTGCAATTGATCCAACCCGTCGTTGCGAATATGCTGACGTCATATATGACATAATGAATACTAATGGAAAGTACCTCTTGTATTCAGTGGACTACGTGGGTAATATTAGTGGCACACCTTACAATGTTCAAGCACAAGAAATTAATGACATTTTTGGCCAGAAGTTTGTTGCCACTACCCTCGATATCTACGACCTCAATCTTTCGGGCCCTCTCGACGTATCAAAAGCAACGGTGTACATGACATTGTTGAAACCCTGTGCATAAAAAATGTAGTTGCTGGGGTTGAATTAACTATCTGTTGTGCCACTACGATTGAAAAAGAAACGTTAGCAGGGCCACCTAAACCAACGACTGAAATGAACTACCTGTGAATATCTGAATGGGGTGCATTCGTATGTTGTTATTCGGCAGTATTTGTCATAGTTGGTTAACAGCAACTGTAAATAAACAAATTGGTTTTGTGAGGTATGCGGAGCCTTTAATAAAAACAGTAGTCTATTTAGCAGGTTGTAGGTTATGCAGTTAAAAGCCCGCGGCGATGGTATCTGATCAAACACATTAGCCGATGCTGTATTAAAAACAGGACAAAAGAAGCTCTTTAAATTTCGTTTAAAATTCATAAAAAGTAGGCTATTTGTTACACTCAATGTAAAAAATATCATTTTGTTGTAAGCCTTGGGTAGGTGTAAAGAAAAAAAACAATTTGGTTGAATTCTTAACGAATTACGTCTTTTCACGTGAGCAAAGTAGCAGCTCCCATTGGCAGTGGCTTCTGTTGATAAACTCATTAAGTGCAGCTATGTATGTTGCAGAGTCTTATTTATCGACGAAGACTCTGAAATACCATAGATTAAATTAAGCAATTGGCTAATAGCTCACCCTTGCTTTATCGCTATTGTCATGATAATTAGACTTACGTCCTTTGCAACAGATTTTAGCAAAGAAAGCAATCACAACATTATAGTGTTAAAGAAAATTTTAATCGACCTTGTAAGCCACTTACAAACTCCGGAAGTCAGCTAGCCATGTTTTCATTGAGTCTGTTTGCGTATTTACGACGTTTTTACCACAGCACTTAATAGGCTGTGGTAAAGTCAACATAGTCAGGGTAGCATAGGCCAAAATGATAAAATAGGGTTATCTAATTTAATCAAGCATGTGCACCAAAGTTTGTTTTTATTAAATCCATCGTGTATTAATGTTTTAAAAAGTTTAATCTGGATAGCCACTGTAATTGTTACTTGATTACCTTTTCTTGGTATTATTTCGTAGCCTACTTCATAAATTTACGAATCAGTGTGACAACAAGCATGATGTAACCCACGCAACTAAGTGGGTTCGTAACAACCTCCTGAATTCTGCATCATATAATCAGCAAGTTTTGAAGCTTGAGTATCATAACAAGCAAGACGCTGGGTCAATTCTTGCTTAGTTGTTGGTCGATAATTTTCTCGCCCAAATTTCGGTTCGCTCCTCGGTTCTTTCAACAAAACATCTTGTGTTTTCATCTTCGATCTCAGCGTAATGACGTCTTGCGCCATTTTGGTCCGGCCGTATTCATCGACTTTCTTCCACAAGGTTTCATTAAAATACTTATACAGAGCAATATCCTGAAATCAATTTCTCAAACTTAACCTTGTGAACTGCGAAAATGTCAGGTTGAAAGCAAAGAAATCCTACCTAGGCTACAGGTCCGGCCCACACAATAAGTTCTATGGAAAGAGAGGTCTTTATTTTTTGACAAAACTTACCACATTGTCCAGCTGATAAAAAGCGTTTTGTGCCTCGGTACTGAGATAAACCTTCTCGTACTCACGTGCATTTCTGCCTGGTTTGCTTATATCCTCCCAATTCATGCAGAGCTCATTCTACCACAAAAATACAATCATGAAGTTAAGACCTTCAAGTAGTAATGAATGAGCAGATGGGTATTTTCTGATAACCTGAAAGTAAAGCTCTTGCACAATTTTTTATCTCAACAATGTTTTCCCATGTTTTGTTGCTCGACGACCGGTGATCCGGAATGAAAATAAATTATTACTGTGCATAATTTTCAAATGCAACATGTTTTAAAATTTGGTTTAGTATTTGTGGTATAGACCCAGTTAGCTTCTTTACATTAGTCTATATTAAAAACATCAATTTTCGAATAAATTTTAGCTACATAGATTTTTTTTTATTCGACTGGAAGTTGTCTAAATCAAAAAGTAGGGCTACCTTGAGTAAAATCAAGGATTCTTCCATATACTCCATAATCATAACAAGATCCAGCTTCTCGTCCAGTTTTAGAATTTCACGATTAATTATGACGTCATCGGTCATCATAGGGTCGAGTCCCAAGTCGTGAGCTTGATAGTTTTTAAACCTTTTGAAGAAGAAACAAACAGTTTCGGTTTCGAAATTACCGTGCGCAGACTTAAAAAAACTGTACCTGAAGTACCACGAAATACTGGGATCAAGCACTTCATTGGCCAAAACGACAAAGTCCTCCAGTGCTACGTATTCTCCATTTGTGACGTAGTTCATCGGACTTTTACTGCACTGACCTTGACTTACGCGTGTGTCGGGTTTATAATAGTTATAACATGATTGGAAGTTACTCCAGGGTTCCCGAATTATTGTAATATACCTGTAAACAAAAACGAACTACTACTGAAAGGCCTACTACTACTGGAAGGCCAATGCGTTTTGACAATAATTGATGACTAGCTTTTAGGGCTTGCATTTAACTAAGGAATTTATCGCATAAATACGTAGCGCAGGCCTACTTGGTATCTGGTGGCATATGACGCCGAAATTCTTCGGGGTTGTATCTAAAATGTCCATCTACAACGTCAAAATCTCCTTGCTGTGCAAATTCAAAATTGTATCGGCCTGGATAACCACCACTAAAAGGCACACAACGCTTGCGAGGCATCTGTTGTGAAAGCATACGCCAATGTTAGCACGAAGACATTTCAAAGACATGTCTTGTAATATTGCTTCCACTAATTAAAGTTTAATCGCTAAAAAACATCCACCAACATCTAACTCTTTACAACTCTATTTTACGACGGGAACCTAAAATCGTGTTAAACTTTGTTGTGAAATCGGTACAAGAAATTAGTTACTTAATTTCCCAGTTTTGGCAAGCTCCCTTGCTTCAAATGTGAGTACCAAACCCAATTACCCAAGCAAATAACGACGTTTAAAATTATTTAAACTCCTTAGCCTACAATATATTGCTAATAATTGAGAACTATAATTCGCTTATGCGCGCTCACATCAAGATTAAATAATGAGGAATTGTTACATCATAAAGCTTCGACCTCCCCATTCAGGCATTGATGTGGACGCGCATGAGTGATCTATAAGACTCGAAATTAGTGCAACCTTTATCGTGTCTTTATCATTGTGGCTGTTTAGAACACTAGATACAGTCGTACTTCCAGTTTTGTGAGTTTTCACGTACACATAGCGACGATGCTTCTGACAAAAGTTCCCTTTATCAAGGCCATTTTCATTCTATATGTGAATAAAAAATTACTTCATTTGTTAGACTTACTTGATACATCGATCTTAGCATAGTGAAAACGTCATCCATTGACTAAAAACAAAGTAATAAAATCCAAGAAGTATACAGTTGCTTTCATCTATAATAAATATACTTGTAGTGCGCTTTCTTTCGTAAAAACTTTTCTATTACGGGCTTCCAAGTGTCTGTGGGTTGATTTCACTGTGCGTGTTGAAAGTAGAATTAACGAAGCCAGAAACATGACCGTTGAGACGAAGGTAAAATACAAAAGAATTCGAGGCAATTTTATGCCGAAAAACCTCTGGAACAAAACGTAAATAAATTAAAGTTGACCAGAAAGGAATTTGCAATGAAAAGTCAAACACAATAATGGCATTCTAGCTCATTTATCTCTGTTTTTTTTACAATTGTAACGGAAAGCCCGAATTTTTTTTTGATTTTATTTCTGAAATATAGGAGTAAATTTTAATTAAACGGTACCTTTGTAGAAAAGCATTCAGAAAGCGTTAACATCAGCCTACTGTTGTCTGGATTAAGCCCAATGTTTAATAATTGTTTCCATTTGCTTTTATCTTAAAATGTTTATCATTTATATATTGATAACTTGATAGAATTTTTGATAACTTCATAGAATGTTTTCAATTTGAACTCCAGAATTTTGTTTTCAGGGAGTCCTTCGGGGCGTGCTATCAATTAAATCACTGAATTAATTTCAATGCACAGTTGAACAAAAGCTGCATATCTTAATTAGAGTAAACCGGCTTGCACAAGTTGGCAGAAAAAAAATTATATTATGTTTACAGTGTAGTTAAAATGTATAAGCTATACTTTGAGTTAATCCATTTTTAATAAAAACAAAGTTTTTTACAAGATTCAAAGTTTCAAAAAAAATTTCAATTCGATTGGTATTTAAGACCACATCGAAACAAATATTAAGCGTTTACGTAAACATTTACTATATAAATAAAAGTAACACGTCAAATAAAAAAAACAACAAGAAAAGGTGTTTCGAAGTAAAAAATGAGGTTATTTGTTAAATTTTGACTTACGCGAAGGCTAGTTTTCATCCAAAAAAGATGTTTGAAACGCGCAAATTTCATTGCCATGTACTGATAGCACATTTTATAAGGTGATGTCTGTGGCGTTTTTTACAACTTAGTTGTAGGCTACAGAGGTTACAAGGTTATGAACCAATATCAAATTAAGCCAGGTCTGCTGTGGACTATATGAGGTACTGCAAAATATTAAAATCATGCAAAACTTATTATGAAAACAAAATTCAAGCAGTAGTATTTGTTAAACAACTAAACAAGCAAACATTTGAAAATTCGGCTATAACTTAGCCTACTTGTTGTCCAAAGTATGCAAAAACTAACATTTTTTTGTTAACCAATTGTTTGGCAGTGCATTTTGCGTTCTGTATCACCTTTGGACTGTTTATCGCCCGAAACGAATTTAATTTTCTCTTTAGCGACTTCTTGCACCTCAGCCTGATTTTCTTTCAAATCTCAGCCTATTCATCTTAAACTTTTTATATTTTTCTTTGTTGTTTTAAAATGTTTTATTGTTGTAAATTTGATTCTCATGAAAATGGAGAAATATCATATTTGAAATTATAGTAAGTTTTACCATTATCCATTATCAGCCTTCTTGTCTTACTCGTTTGTAATCGCAACTAGATGTTCTTTGAAGTTCACTTTTACTCCTCCTACATATTAAGCTCGAATTCTGTTGCTATTGTTTTTTAATTCAGAAACGCTAATTCAGCCTTTGCTGAGTAACCTGCGGTTATAAAACTATAATGTCTTGCAAAATTAAGAAATTCTGTAAGAAACCTATTTTATGAAACTTGAACCCAAGTTTAGCAAACTATAAAAGCCAAAAAAAAACTAAAACTCCAACTCAAAGTTAAGTACAGTTTGGTGCAAGTTGGTGCACTTGTAGGCCACATTAAAAAAACACACGTTTTAAATTTCAAAAAACATCTTCTTGCTTTGTCACGTTGCGATCAGTTTGATATTTATTCTTCCAAGCATTCTTTATAAACATCTAGCAAATATCATATAAAACCATTAAGCTACTATTCCGTCCACTTGTTTAAGCATTACGCCGCTCTATATGAATTGCAATGCGGTTGTGCTAACTGAGCGTATTGTTGGGGTTGTGGACTGTTGTTAATTATTATTGCTTGATCGATTGTTCGCTAATCTGACTCCATTGATAGCGCATTCATTAGCCCCTGATAGCCAGTTAAGCATCACAGTACCAGAACCAAACTGTCAATGTCTTGAATAATATTTATTATAGGTTCTCAACGAAACGGTTACTGTTTCCAGAGCACAGAATGAAGCTGCATTCGGTAGACTGTGAATTCCAGACTGACATATCAGAATTGACACGTTAAGCGCTGTAGTACGATTGACGTAATTCGGAAATAATCAAAGTATATACAGTATTAGACACGGCCAAAATATAGTACAGCGCTTATTGTTAAGCACACGAAATAAAGCACTGATAACATTATAATATCATCAGATCTGCACGGTAACCCGTAGTAATAGATGCTAATTATGACAATTAGCACACCGTTATAGGAAGTCGTTTGACAGAACAAAGCAACCCGCTTCAACACCGTGATTGTTATAATTACATATTCGTATAGTATAGGCAGAGGTTGGCAGTCGGTACTTTAAAAGTACCGTCGGGAACGGTTCCGGTACTTGGTAAAAAATGTACCGTAGGGTGCCGGTGTTCGGCACTGTTTCAAAAAAGTAGTTCAGTTCTTTGTCGGTACTCGGTACCTGTACCTTGTGTATACAGGATTCCTCTGCAAGTGCAATTTTCGTACTGATTCAGTCCCAACTACAGGTTACTCCAGATCAAAACATATGTGATCTCACTTCTTGCGACTTTAATAGATATTTGTAGGTTAAAAAAGAACAGCCTACGCTTTAAGTTGGCATTTATGTTTAATGAAAATAAACCTTTGAAAAACATGCCTTTCAAAATTATGAAACAATCACCCTAAAAGTACCGATTACCGGGGCCAAATAAAAATTTTTGAAAACAGAAATTCGAGAAGTACCGACGGTATCGGTGTCAGTATTGGGCAGTACCATTAACGACTCGCCATTCATATAACATTAGCCTACTTATCAACGCAGTGGCCGGACCTTTCTAACCACTGAATTTATTTATTGGAATATTGTGGACTAGCTATTATGTGTTTTGACAAGAGTAATAAATTTGTTACATGAATACATAATGAACCATGGATTTTCACGTTATAAAGTTTGAAATACCAAGCACATATAGTCTATGGTCAAAAACGTTAGTAAAGGCAAATTTCCGCAAGCTCATTGAACGTGATTGCCTTCGTTGGTTGCAGATGCGGTGCAATTAAAACATAATTTTCAAACTTTTCGACTGCAGCATAGACTAAATAAAAGCCCACGTATGTCTGAATCCCACGCTTTTAGGTATGTTTGAATAATTGGCGCAATTCTTTGAAAATATAGCATTAAATGTAAGTTTGTAATAAATTATGAAAGTAGTTAACTTCGCCAAGGATGTTACGTTTTGTGAAAAATATTGGAGGATTTGTTATTAATAGATTTCGATGAATTTTGAAGCAAGCTCGTTTGGCATAATGAAGTTACTTTATTTTTTACCAACCTGATTTAGCACTAAAACAAGGTGCAATATGGAAGTCAACAAGAACAATTTTAAAAACAAAATCATAATGGAATGTTTGAGAAATACTTTCCGATAGAATAGTTAAAGACAAATCTGTGATATCAAAACAATAACTTTGGTTTGTTAGTTTGCCCACTCATCAGTAATATTGCAATAAAACTAATGGCGTATTATACCGCGTATTACAGTATATGTCATTGATAAAACAGTATTCCATTTATGAAAATTATGTATCGGTTTAGGGATTTTTATTTCCCTCTCCATTCTGAATTTGTAAATGTCATAGATACATTATAACCAAAAATTGATTTTGTTTGTGACGTGTTATGATTGTAAGAAATAGGCTTTAGTTACAATTATTTTATGTTTGTATATTATGAACATGTGCATAATTTATTTATTGTCAATCCTGTTAATATCAGAGATTTTTGTGTGAAATGAGGTTAAGATGTTACCGTAAATTAATAAAACAAAGTTACTAGGCTATTTCACCAGCAGATTGCTTGAGATATGTAGCTGCATTGCCATAGAAGACACGCATACAGTTAAGCTTTCTTATTTTCAGGTTAAAGTTTGAGTTTGCTTGGACTAAAGATTATGGTTAGGTTGTGATTAGGATGTTGTAATTTTTAGGTTAATTTAATAAAGCAAAAAATGTGTAACTCAGTGTAAGTGACATCATATAGGTTAAAGCAGTGACGGGCAACTTCTTCGGTCGGCGGGCCTGATATGAGAAAATGAAGTACTTGGCGGGCCGGATTCCGGAATAGATTGGAACGCAGCTTTGTCTTATTAATGTTCATGGTCGAAAATGTTTGCTCATAAATGTATGTAGACCCGAACAGAACAAGTAGATTTATGGCCATCTTTCTCAGGTTGGCAAACTTGGACTTATTCAGTGACGCAATACAGGGATTGCGGCAGAATGTGGCCGCAGGCCACATTATCATGTAAGACCGGAAACTGTCTGCGGGCCGCTCAAAATCCCGTCGCGGGCCGGATCCGGCCCGCGGGCCGTATGTTGCCCACCCCTGGGTTAAAGGCAGTAGAGAATACGATATACGTGGACAACTGCATCTATATAGAATAGACATGATGACATCACTGACATACGGCAGACCTAGTGTTGTGGACTTGTCATGACGTCACAATTAAACACTTAAAGGTTTATGTGAAGTTGGTTAAGCTATTCTTTCAGAGGAGAATCTTGTGCAAGCAGTAGACAGAGGAAGTTGCCAAAGTTTTAGAAATCAAAATTGAGTTCAGCACCATTCCGACTATAAACCACTACCATGTGTGGTCAGGTTAAGTTTGTGGGAAAAAAATACTAACCATTTTCTTATCGCCCTGTGTTGTTGCTTGTATTGTGTCCTATGTATAGAATGTTTCAGTAATTCTGAAAGGAACAAGTTGAGATTTAGAACTGATACATTGATGATGAACAAATTTCAAAATCATGTGTAGCCTACTTGGCTGGCTGGCTATAAATTTTGTAATTTTTTTGAAGTACAATCCTGCTTTTTCAAATAAATACAGAAATGAAGAAAATGTTGTTAAAAATTTCTGCTGATGACTGATGTCATAGCCGAAGCCCTATTTACAAAAATATTAAAAAAAAATATATATGTTAAATTTCTTGTAGTGCGAGGAGTTTTCGGCTTGATGTAATTCCCAAATTTAGCGATTTGTAAGTGCAAACTTTAGGAATAATGAACGGGGTGAAAAAGTTAAAATTTTCAATTTTTTTGCAAATTTTATTTTTGTTAATATTGAATGGAATTAGTCTGTTTACTTTTCTTTAAACATAAAAAAATATGAACAACCCTAATGTACATATTTCTGTACGTATATGCTTAGATTTCGTCTTCAAAAACTTCTGTAGGGTCTTCTAGTTTTATTCGCGTGAAATTGTTTGGTTAATTCGCTACATTTAAATTTATAAGCATTTCACATATAAATGCGTAATATACACAGAATGCTTAAAATTCAGATTACATTATAAACTCAAATAAGCCTAAAGAGCCAAAAAAGTAATCCTATTAAAATATAGAACTTTGGTATGTAGCCCTGTTTTTAAACGGTTTCTTACGGCTATTAGGTAAATTCGAGCAAGTCAAAATGGTATTTTTAAGAAGAAAGCTGACATTTATCATAGGAACAGTTCTGTTCTTCGTCAGTCTGATGTTTATGATTAGTCAGCTCGATTCTCCTGCAACCTCACCTCGAGCTTACAACGACCAACAAGATCAAGTTCACATTCTTCAATCGAAACTACAAAATTTAGAGAAAGAACTTGAGCACAACAAAGATGCCTTGGATATGGTAAAAAGATTATCAGAAAATTTATTTTTTTGACATGGTGCACAGTAAATGCTCAAAGCAATACAGAGCAAGATTGGTGAAAGTCGCGCGATACTTTTTTGACGAGTTTCATACTTTTCAAAAGGTTCGTGTTAACATGGACAAGATGCTTAAGATTGGAAATGTTCATGATGCTTTGCAAAGAAAAGAGTTGGAAGACTTGATAAGGTTACCAGCAGAACAAGGTTTTCGAATGCAAGCTGATATTCCAAAATTCCAGTAAGAAGATATCTGTTAGCAGCTTATGAATTAAAGCTCATAAATATTGTTTTGTCAAAATATTTGCACTTTTCTAGAAAATATATAATATACAGACAAAATCAGTTAATTGCAATGTGTAAAAAGAACTTTTATGTCTCATCGGTCCTCAAGAAAAATATTTAGAATAGAATGTTGGGGTTTACTTAAAGGATGCTTAAAAATTTCTTCCGGTGTGTTTTTTGACCTTGTTTTAAAATGTTCGCTTTGATTTCGCTTTTGACCGATTTCGTCTGTATTAATGTGTGACATAAAACAGCTAATGATAAGCACATGGTATGTGTACACACATTTAATTTTAACTGTTATGCATATGTCTTACCTACGAATAGTTGATGACAATTTCCTTTGTATATATAATTTGTTTTGTTATATACTTTCTATTGTTAAGCGTCAGGTGGAATGCATCATCCGATAAACAAGTTTGCCAGGCATTATCTTATACTGGGAGCAATGCTGAAATTGATATGATTGATGTTTGTGAAAAATTGCCATTCGCCAACTTAGATGGCGGAGTGTGGAAGCAAGGTTATCCCATCGATACATCTGATGCTGAATGGGTTGGGCAAAAGTTACGAGGTACCCTGCCAATTTACTCATAATGTCTTATGTAACCCTGGATAACTAAGGCAAGAGTTTTTCATTTTCTGCCCAGAATAGTTTCATTGGCTACCATTACATTTAGCTGTCTATTATTGTGTGTGTGTGTTTGCAAATTTAATTTGATTTATAATTTAGTGTTTGTTGTTCCACATTCACATAATGACCCTGGATGGCTGAAGACTGTCGATAAATACTTTCTAGACCAAACACAACATATTCTTAATAATATCATGGATGTTCTATCACAAGACCCAGTCAGGTATACAACATGAGTTCTAGATCTAAGAAATGTCTGTCATTGTTGGACAATTTTTTCTATATTTTTGTTTTGCATTTAAAACCTTGTTTGATTAGAAAATTCATTTGGGCCGAAATGTCATATTTTTCCATGTGGTGGGACATTGCTACTCCTGAACGAAAGGAAAAAGCAAAGAAATTAGTTGCAAATGGCCAACTGGAAATGGTTACTGCTGGCTGGGTAATGAATGATGAAGCCAACACTCATTACTTTGCGATGATTGATCAAATGATAGAAGGTAAAATAATTTTCGAAACAAAGTAAAACAAAATGAATATATAATAGGTAAAACGTGATAGAGTTGCAATCTGACTTTATGTGAAATTTTCTTTCCTTGAAAAGAGTAATGTTTAAATACTTTCAAACTCAAAACAGCAGCTTTTGATAATAAATATCAACAGATTTATATCATACCGATAATGGATTTGAACAGTGTTACAAATGCGTTTTAATGCATTTATAGAGTAAAATGTTAACCAATGGTTCTTATTTTTGGCAACTTGCACCCTCATGGCTTTCAAATATCTGTTAGGCGTCCATTTTAGTTTTGTTAAGTTTTTGAATATGTAAGGCAATAGCCTATCTATTGAAATTCAGAAACATATTTTCTGTAAGTCGATTAATAACTGAGATATTTACTGTAAAATCGATAAGTGCTTGTAAATTTTTATTAGGTGTAGAATTTTAAAGTCATATCTCAAAAATGTTTTATTGTACATATAAGTTGGTTTCATCTAAAGCAGTGATTCTCAACCTTTTTAGAGTCAGAGCCAAATTTCAAACCTAAGGTTTGCAAGGAGCCGCCATAGCCATTGCCATTTATTGCCATAGCTTAAAGATCAGGACTAAATATATTATGACGTCACAAACCCCAAAATGATTTTACACAGCAGGACGGTAGTAACCTGGTAACATTAGTACTTCGTACACGGGATCCTTGCTGGGACAACTCACTAATTCTTGATTTCTTTTTTTTTACTTTGTTGCAATTCTGGTACAACTAATTAATTTTTCACTGAGTTAGTGAGAGCCGCAAAATTTACAGTTGAGAGCCGCATGCGGTTCTGAGATCCGCGGTTGAGAATCACTGATCTAAAGGTTCACTCTTTCGAAAATAGCTCGGAAAACTTGTCAAAATTGTGTATACAGTACAGTATTTAAAGTTAGGATCAGATCTTGAAAGACAAATGTAAAAAAAGCCTGTTTTAATTTTTGATTTTGCTAAAGCATAAACAGAATGGCATTTTAAATTCGCTGGATACTGCCGGTTTTAAATTTGGAATATTTATTTAAGATATATCATATATATTTTACTATAGTTTGAGAAATGTTAAACATCAACCTATACTTTTTTGCTGCTATACTGCATATAGTAATCTACCGGTGTTATTTTAAGAAAATATGGTGTATTGACCATGAAAGAATGAATTCTTACGATATTTTTTTGATTTTCAGTAGAAAATAAGTTTAAATATAACTAAGATATTACCTATTAATTATCAGTAGAAAGTAATAGCATAAAAATTTTTACAACAATTACCAACTGGACAACTACTGAACGTTATGGTGACTTATTTTAGCTGGTTAATTTACTGAAATAATTTCTTTGATGGCACGCACATGTAAAATGGTTCGTGGTGGTGTATATCACTTATTAAAAGATTGATTTATTTTCCTAGTTGAATCAGTCGGCTTTTTTTGACTGAGAAAATATTTCTAGTAATTGCATCATTTGTGTTTACATGATAAATATGATAAATAAATGACATTGCTTAAGGCAATTCTATTTGGATTTGTGATAAGTCTGAAACATATTGTGTGAAAATGTGTAACTAATATAACATGTCCTTTTAATCTACCCGATTATGTAAGCCTCAAAAATAGTGAAATATGTGACTGCAAAGTTATATTTGTTAAGCTGTATATATAAGATAAAACTTAGAGCTATATCATATGACTTTAGACTGTTTTACTGTAAAACTTATACCGTTGCCTACATATAAGTGTGTTGCCAGTTTTATATCTGGTGTTGAAGCCCATTTATGTTTTCTTCTTTTTGAGAGCACGAACGAAAAATGTCTAGCAGTGCAGAAATTGACTGCATAAAATTGTTTTGAAAATAATTGTTGATGTCTTACCAGTGTATTATTTTGTAATATTCGACTTCAAAATTGAGCCTATGCGTTGGTACATATGGCAACATGTAATGTAAGCCTATTAGCTTGCCAGTATTTGGCTCTGTAATCTTAATGTAAGTTCTGTATATGAGGTTCTGTATATGAGGTTATATAAGTTCTGTATTCTACTGAAAGATTAATGTGTAGGTAATGAATGGTTATCTCGAACCATTGGGATTACTCCACGTAGTGGTTGGGCAATCGACCCATTTGGACACAGCTCCACTATGGCTTACATCTTGAAGAAGATGGAGTTTGAAAACATGCTCATACAGAGAGTACACTATGCTATTAAAAAACAACTTTCTCTGCAGAAGTCTCTCGAATTCAGGTGAACTTTCCTACCCTTTCAATATTGTTCTGTTTGAAATTAATTGTAAATTTGTAATGTGAGTAAGTTACTACTGCTTGCTAGATATATAAGTATTTTAGTTTGATGTAGTAGTTACGCCAACATCTTAGTAAATTATTATTTGCCTCATATTTATGGCGTAAGGTGGCGGCAAGCATGGGCTTCTGATGAAAGTACTGATATACTCTGCCACATGATGCCATTCTACTCCTATGACGTTCCTCACACCTGTGGTCCAGATCCTAAGATTTGTTGCCAGGTGGAAAAACGCTCATTTCTCGAGCCTACTAACTAACGCAAGACTTACGATGAAGTATTTCAATTTCTGGGTGTTTTTTTCAGTTTGATTTTGCTCGTCTGCCTGGAACAAAGTTAAACTGTCCCTGGAAAATCGCCCCGGTTGCTATTAACGAAGGAAATGTTGCACAACGAGCAGCTTTACTCCTGGACCAGTATCGGAAAAAATCCAAACTTTTCAAATCAAACACTCTTCTTGTTATACTTGGAGATGACTTTAGATACAGTCTGGTAAGTTTTTGCCTTGCAAGTTGGTTATTTTATTTTGTTCGACTGGAGCAAGGTCGTCCAAAGTGCATCCCGCATAAAAAGTTTTGTAGCTCGTAATCTCGCACTTAAAGCTGACATGATTGAATGTAATTGTTTCATATGATTGGCAGTTAATTCAATCAAATTTCCCGGTGTAAACTGTCAGAAAGTGAGAAAATGAATGATATAGCAGTTTTGGAAAGACATTTACTGATAACACAAGGTTTTAATTAGAAATTTAAGGATAAAAACTTTGAGATCAGGCTAATTGTTTGCAGCCTACCAGGGCTCAAGGAATGTGTAATGTGGCCCGAACACTTTGAACACTGGGCATCGCTGAATTAGAGTAAGTAACGTTTTATATATATGTATAGATGAAAGAAACTGTTGATCAGTTCGAAAACTATGCAAAAATATTTGCACATGTCAACTCACATCCAGAGCTGAATGCAGAGCTGCAATTTGGAACTTTATCTGACTATTTCGACGCCTTAAAAGCTGACCTTGGGGGTGCTGATAAGTAGGTTATTTATTTCAACCACCCTATATTTTCACAACTCATATGTTGGGGAAGATAAATTAGTTAGAATTTGTCTTACAGACTTCCCACCTTGCGTGGTGACTTTTTCACATACGCTGATCGTGAAGATCATTACTGGAGTGGATACTACACTTCCAGACCCTTTCACAAAATGCAGGTAAATAATTTTTGTTGTAAAAAGTGTTTGCATATTTGTACACTACTGCTCCAGGCTGTTGTTGGTAGTGCAGTTTGTACCACAGGTTTATCAAAGAAAAGTTTGACAAGAAAACTTGCGATTTGCCATTCGAGTAAAAATGCCATTAGTATTGTTTTTTCCATAAATGTTTGCAAGCAGATTATTTTACAATAATTATTTGCTTAACCTTAGGAGCGTGTGCTGGAATCCCACCTACGTGGCGCTGAAATTCTTTTCTCTCTTGCTTTATCGGTTACAAGGAAAAGTGGAATGTCAGAAAGCTTTGCTTCCACTCTCTTCCCGTATGTCTTGCTTTTATGAAATAAAATAAACCAACTCAACTTACATGACCTGTTTGTGAAGTAGAAAATATAAGAATCACTTTCGTTATAATAACGACATCTGTAGGATATAATCTTATATGTTTAGTTTACTTGTGCAAGCACGACAGGATCTCGGCCTTTTTCAACATCACGATGGCATCACCGGAACCGAGAGGGATCACGTTTTGATCGATTACGGAAACAGGTTAATGAGGAGTGTCACAAATTCAAAGAGGGTGAATTATATGTTTGTAAATTATTGTTTGTAAATTTCATACCAAAAAGTTACAATTAGTGTTAGTCTTCGTGTTTTTACAAAACTAATAATTAATTTTTTTATGACACATTTATTAAGTGATAGACTAATTGAAAGTTTTTCTGTTTTAGATAATGGCCGCCAGTGCTCAAATGCTTCTTGTTGATAGTTCAAGCTTTGATTCAAACACTCATTTCTTCGACATGGATGAAGTTTATAATGCTCAGAATCAACCTCCCACTCCAACAGTGATTAAAATTCCATCGGAATCCAACAATGCTGCCACAGTAGTGTTGTACAACTCTCTTGCATATGAAAGAACAGGTGTGTGTGTTTACAGTAAGAACCGAAATATTTGTTATTACGAAAGGCAGACTATGTTTAAAATACTCGCAACTGTAAATAATTGTTTAAAATTTTAAAGTTAATTTTTTCGTTTAGTGATAACTGATAAGGTACTACTTGTATAGTAAGAGACTGTTTAGCTTTGGAATATACAGTAGAAGCCTCTTAATGTGACCATCTTTGGACCGGATCATTTTGCTAATAATAACCGAAGCCATAACGATCAGATCAACAAGGTTAGCCAAAGACTAAAATCAAATCATAAAAAGAATAAAATTAATCAAAAGACTAAAAACATATTTTACCGACAAGGCGGAATAAGAATTTTTAGGTGACGCTCTTGCAACTAAACGATAATGAAAAAAATACAATGGCCCAGTGTGTGGTTGAAAGTTAAAAAATGGATACAATGTTCGAATAATGGTCATATTGAATAGATATTATTGCACTGAAATATTTGGGGATTGGGTCTGTACTGAAACGGTCATAAAAATCAGCTGGTAATATTATGCATGGTTAGATAGAGCGGATTCTACTGCGTTTGTGTATTTTTTATAAGAAACTAATTCTAACAGGTGTCATAAGCCTTAACGTCAACATACCAAATGTCATTGTTCGATCATCTGCCGGTGAAGTTATACAATCACAAATTAATCCAGTGTGGAGTGACAACATGCAGTTTGCAGCCGATCAATACCAACTACTACTTCTTGCCACCATACCAGCAACGGGACTTACCATGTACACTATTAGGTTTGTTTTAATGTTACGTTCATACTTAACTTAAGCAAGAAGTGCTTTGTTTTTAAGCATATTGACAAATTGTTTTGTGGTCTTACAACAGACAACATAATGAAGTCTTGTATGCTTGCTTGATGTTTTTGCGTTGTTCGCTGCTGTTTCATTGAAACTTTTAAATTAGCTTTTAAAAGAGATGTGTGACTTTAAGGCAATAACGTCAGCTCCTTATGTCTGATATTACTTTGCCCTTTTCAAAGGTGCTTTATGCACTAATGTCAAGGTCACGACATTACACACGATTTGTATCGAAACAGTCAAACGTTTGGGTTCATTAATTTAAGCCGAAAATATGTTTAAAGTAAATGCTTTGACTGTAGCACATACATTGTAGTGCTGGTGAAAGCAGTTTTGCATCAACCGTCCAAGTCTATAATGTTGATTCAATTACTGGCTTGAAAAGTGGTCCATTTGAAGTATCCAGTGGGCCTGCAGGCGATTCTTTTGAGCTTCAGAACGAGTATCTTGTTGCTCGGTTTGCAACTACCAATGGCTTCCTTCAGTCACTTACAAACATGGTCGATGGAACTTTTTCCAAGGCAAGTATTTCTAGAGTCAAGATCTATATTGTATTAACGTTAATTACTTATATTCTTTCTACTGCAGTTGACATTATATTTTTATTTATTTATATAAATGAGGAAAGGGGCTGGTTTAATTACTGAACTGATATGGAAACAGACGCTATGCTGAGTATTATTGGTATAATGGACCATGTATGGTTATTTATAAGGCGGCAGACTTGGATGACTGTGAGGTGTCACACCAAGCCATTACCAACTTTGTTTAATTTTGATATTTTAAGGCTGAATCCCTCTCTTTATGGTGAAGATATTTTATAGGTTGGCATCAATTTCGTCACCTACACTTCTCGAATGTCGAAAGATAAAAGTGGGGCTTACCTTTTCCTTCCAGCTGGGGAAGCCCAGCCCCATGTGGGCCCTGATCAGCGCCCCCTCGTTAGGGTTATGCGAGGCCCCATTGCATCAGAAGTGAATGTGGTTCTGCCTAACTTAATTCACTCGTAAGTCGGCATGATTTTGATTCGTCTAACACTGTAAT
Organism: Clavelina lepadiformis; assembly: GCF_947623445.1. Classification (NCBI taxonomy): domain Eukaryota; kingdom Metazoa; phylum Chordata; class Ascidiacea; order Aplousobranchia; family Clavelinidae; genus Clavelina; species Clavelina lepadiformis. The sequence continues at coordinate 16,554,042 of NC_135247.1, forward strand.
TTAAGTACATAAATAAAAAAGCACATGTTTAGCTAACCACACTCTACAAATTAATTGTGAATTATTTAATGCTAGTCACCATTAACGACACTAAGTTTTACTAACTAGTGCTTTGTGTCATATTTCTGTTGCAGTGTGACAGTGTACTCTGGTGATGGGCGAGGTAGCCAACCTCTAGGCTTACATGTGTGCAACAAAGTCGATATAAGATCTGGATATGACAACAAAGAGATAGCCATGCGTCTGAAAACTGATGTTCAGTCTGGCCGTAATTTTTACACGGACTTAAATGGATTTCAAATGCAGAAACGAACATATTATGAAAAATTACCGTTGCAAGCAAACTTCTATCCAATGCCAACAACGGTATATATACAAGATAGGGAAAAAAGGTAAACTGGTAGTTACTGTTTACATCAATCATGTTGTAACAATCATTACATCGTTTTTAGTCGTTTTGTATCACTGATAAAACTTGCATATAGACTGTATATTATCACGGATTCACGGGAGCATGTAGTTTTAAATGATAATATCATATTAACATTGTTATGCTTGTCTGTAGATTGTCCCTACTCACTGCACAACCACTTGGAGTTGGATCTCTCAGGGAAGGCGAGATGGATGTGATACTGGATCGACGTTTAATGCAGGATGACAACAGAGGTCTTGGTCAACCGGTGAAGGACAATGTTCTCACCCCAGAGTCATTCGTGATATTGATTGAGAAGTGGGACCAAGCTGCAACGGATAAGTCAACGTCAAAGTTTGGATACCCGTCATTGGCCGCCCACAACATTTTATGGGAAATGCTGCATCCAGTTCGATCATTCAGCGTACAGCAGACCCTGGGTGATGCTGGACCAATGAAACCCCGATTTCAACCCTTAAAAGATCGCTCCTGGCCATGCGACTTGCATCTCCTAAATTTGCGTGCGATCCATTCCAAAACTGGGAAATTCCCTACAGATGAAACTGCGCTACTGCTTCATCGCGTTGGCTATGAATGTTCACTTGAATCACATAAACACTTTAAGCCATCTTGTCATATGTCGGAAGGTACACAAACTCAAAGTGTTCCGGTAACATCAATATTTTCAGTCAGTAGCGTGCAAACCTCATCGCTGTCTTTGCAAAAGGATGGACATATTTTAAATTCAGACTCTACGCTAAAGGTTCCTCCAATGGAAATAGAGGCATTTAAGGTTAAGCTAATGTGAAAGATGTTAACTTTTTCAATTATTGCTAAAACAGACATGATAGCTCAAATGATCCTGAAAGAGTAAAATTGCCTACCCAAGTTTTTTTTTGCTTAGTATTATAGTGAAGCTTTGTGTTGTCAGGATGCACTTAAGAACACGACAGGTTATAATGTGCAATGGTAAAATAGCTCGTTTTTTCTGTTTATTTATTTCAATTTATGAAGACAGACTTTCTCAAAGTTGGTTGAATTTCTTGTCCAATATTTTCCACGATTACATTATCACTATGCAAATTCTGTCTAGCTTTCATAAACTTTCACACTTGGAAAAGTAATGCTTTAGTTTACCAGGATTTTGATACAACGTACTAAGATACTAGTACCAGTAACGTTATTCAGTAACTTTTCGCTACCAAGTTCCGCTGTAAAGCCAATTGTATCACAGTGGCAGTATATTGCATTTAAGTTATTCCGAATTATATCGGAAACACAGCTGAATATTATATTACAATGTTATAATATTGATCATTTTTGATATACAGTGGAAGCTCTTTAACTCGAAGATTAAGAGACGACTGATGCTACTATAAATTGGCAATTTACGTATTTCTTACTGAAAATGAAAAACTGAGGTTGTGTTAATTAGCTTCTGCTGTATCATTTCCTTTTCCAAAACCAAAATATAAACACTATTCGGCTCTCTGCTTTTTCCAATGCGCTATTTAGTATTTTCAGTTGCTCGTTGACCACGTCAATTAAACTGCCCTTCAATGTTCTGGCAACACTTTAGGTGTTTTATGCAAGCCAATTCGTTTCAGAAAACAAAGAACTCTGTACCTGTCATGTCATTAGTTTTTTCGGTAAAATTTTAGACCAGATTTAGCAAAGCAAGACAATCAATCATATTTTGCATACTACAAATACCTAACTTGAGTTGTTTTATTTCATGCTATGCCGAACTGTAGATGACCATTACGATGCTTTGGGCTATGTGTGTTTCGCTTTTTGTTAGTTTCTTGGTGGCCAAGTTTTTCCAATTTGTTGTTTAGATGATACCTGTTGAAGAAGCTCGTGTGTAATATATTTTTGTTAGTTACATCTCGAACACAAAACATTGAAACTGAAACATGGTCTCAAACGACATCTTGTGAGTATCGCCTGAAGAAACCTGTGCGTCAGTGTGGAAACACGCTGCTGTTATGCGAGTTCGTTAAAAACACAACCTTAATACCACTTGAGTGCTTTAATAATAACATATGGAAGCTGATATGATTTCATTAAAATATTCAAGGTTTGAAGTCCCACATTGACGCTTTCCATCACAGTGAAATAAAATGCCCTATTGCAAATTTGCCCAGGGTAGAAATAAAAGCAAGGGTATTTCCATCCATAATTGTACGAAAATTGGACAAAAAATGTGACTTTTGCGTTGTAAATTAACATCTTTTCTTACATACACATTTCAGATTAACAGTTTACATAAAACTGCTTCCGTAGAAATTGCACCCATGCAAATGTTACTCCTGTGCGCAACTGTGAAACATTTGATTTGACGAAAAACGCCATCAGCGTTATAAGATAATATTTTCAACCAATTAAAACTGGGTTAACACACAGCAAGTTATCCCATCAGTGCAATTAAGTGTGGGTGCAATTTCGTCGTCTCCATAAAAACTTAACATATGCAAAAATAAACAACAAATGTAAAAAGAAAATGCTTCTACAACAAAGCTGGGCATCAGATAGATTGGTATTGAACTGCCTCTGGTGAATCCATTTTGATAAGTGTCCCACACTCATGAATGAGATCTACAATGTATTTTGTCGGAGGATAGGATGGCGCCCCCTTTTCTTGAGTTGGTGCTACCATTACCTCGTTCCATGCTCTGTTGTACTGACCACGTACAAGTGAACAAGGTACACCTATCTTATCAGCTAGCACCTGAATTAAACCATATTCCTCAAAATTTAAAAATATGTCTCAGTATTGTCCATTATTGCAATAATGATATTAGTACGTACACATATAAACTTACAAATCTATATTTTACGTTTCTTATACCTTATAAAGCAAAGCACGGTGGTAGTGAACACCCTTCTGGATTTTTCCTATGGGTAGGATGTTAGATTTGCAGTCACATTTGAGTTCAGCAATGTGAAGCTCCCAGCTGAAATCCATAAGCTTTCCATGTTCAATTTCACCGCCCATTTTTTCAACAACATATCTGAAATAAGAAGGATGAGTACAAAAATCAACAATACTAGCACTAAAAAGTTTACTAAGTTTGCAATGATGCACATTTCTTAAGCTATGTAAATCGATATTCATACAGGACATCATTGGGTATCCATGTTGTCATGACAACAAATAATTACGAACTGATAAATATTTCTGTCTTGCTAATGTAGCATTACTTTCATCATTTTAGATTTACAGAGGTCCAGAGATTAACGTGCTTATTGTAAACTGTATTCCTATCGACATTCAACCAGTGTTGTAATGACTCGAGTCACACTATGACGATTGTGAGGGCTAAAAAGAACACTTTATGTACAAAAACGGAGCATTTTCAAAAACATTACAACTCTTTGTAAAAAGTATCAACCAGACTAAATTGTAGACAGTTATGGCCTTATAGCAATCAATTTAACGCAACACATAATGCGTCGTCAAAATAGTTTAGTGCACTCAACATGCCACCATGGTAGTGAACATGAAAACATTTAAAACTATTTCAAATGCAATCACTAACTGTGCAAGTGCAACAATTTGCTCCTTCATTGTCGACATTGGCTGTATGTATTTCGTGACATCATCAAAGTACCCCTGCAAGGCATAATCCACTGGTGGACGATAGATAGCATCTGTATTGTGCAGGAAAAATATTTTAAACTGCCACAATTTATTATGATGCATTACACATGTAAAGACTGCTGCAAGGTTAACACAATCTTAGTAAAGATATTAATGCATTATGAAGATTGCTTAAATCGTCAGTTATCAATTTGCACGCTAATTTGTAAGAAGTTCTTAAGATATGAAGTGGGTTTTATTGTTATGTATTAGCAATGAAGTACTGTAATATGCAATAATTACTAATAAAAATGTATCAGCTGTAGGCCTATTACAACTTGCAAGTCCAACTATAAAATAAGTAAATGCACAAATTTTAATTTTGTTGTTAGTCCATCCATGCCAATGTTATGTACAGGGTCAGTTACATACAATAAGATTAGTAACTGTTTGTAAAAAAGGAAGAAAGTTACCATCTTTGTTTGGTGCAAAATAACAGAACATTTTAAGTATAATACTACAACTAATGTAACATGCATTTTATAAATGAAGAAGTGTTACGTGTATACATTTTTTAAAACAATAAATTGGTTATGTCGACATTCATTCGCTACTGGTAAATAAATATACATTAATTTATCAGAGCATGTGAATTGTTTATAATGTAATAACACGAATCACGGCAACAGCATCTCTGAGAGAATGTATTGCTTGTACCAGTGAACAACACTGACATGATAAACTATTATTTCGGTTAAGTAATGAACAATGCAAGATACGTTTCTATCATGACAGACTTGTCTCAAACAGTGTGAGTTAGAGAGATATGTTTTCTAAAAACTAGGTCTACTTGATGCACTGATATCGATTATAAAGTTCAACCTTTTTCTTCCTGTTGCTTTTTCAATTCACGCTCTAACTGTGCTTTTAACAAAGCTAGAAGAACAAAAAAGTCAAAACTGGATAAACTGCACATGCTATGGTGTAAGACCCATTATTGTAAACTCCCAGATTCAGCTAACACCAACTATGTATGAAAATAGGAAAAACTTGGAAGTGGCCCAGTGCATTAAAACATAGCAGACACTGCAATGAAGCAGTGTGCAAATTAAATCTATTTTCAAAAGCGGTTTCACCAAGAAGACATGAGAGACTGAACTGAGTCACCCAGAAAGTGGAAAACTTACATATTTACTAATAATGTTTCAGGTATTTGTTATTTCATAAACCGAAAAACAAATTTTCATCACAAAATTTTAAAAGTAACGCACTATTTTCATAAGTGAACACTGCAAAAATTATAAAAATCTGAAATGCTACTTCATCAAAAAATTTCAATAGTATAATCAAACGATAGGTTTATCAAACAGGTAATAATGATAAATTACTAAACTATACATATCTGAAACAAATTAAAGACATCAACAAAGCACTTCATCTTTCATTCGGCACTTGATGATGTTATAAAGAAAGCATCAAACAATGTTACCGATGTACACAAAGAAAAGTCCCAAGCAAATAGACTCGAAAAAAAAATACCTTCGCGCTCTGCCCTGAGACGTTCTGCCTCTTCCCTCATTTGAGCTTCCTTGTCTTTCTTCTTCCTGAAACAGAATGGGTAAATTTTGCCACAAAAATGACTTTGTTGAGATGAAAACTGCAAACTAGATCTGGAACATTTCAGCGCCATGGCGATGAGGTGTCAAAGGCCACCATGTAATAATGACTAGTACTGTACCTTCGTGAGTAGGAATGCTTTGAACCAACCCTGCTGCCTTTTTCAGATGATTCCTCTTGGGAAGATTTTACACTAAAAATATGATTACATTCAATGACCATCCATGCTATTACCTGGTAATGCTGAGGATACCGAAGTAACATGCATTTGCATAAATCAATGCAGTAGTATTTAATATTATAAAATAAGATCCATGCATGCTCTTTATCTAAGTGAGAAAATATCATATTTAACAAAAACTTCATAAGACAAGATATTAGTTTAATAACATTGTATGAAAATCACTGAGTGTCATTGTCTTGCCGCTGGGATTAAATTCGTAACATACTGGTACAGAATTAGATCACTTTAACAACTCTGTTTCAAGTATGAAGGATAAGTAGCCAGCATTACGTAACAATCACAGCACAGCGTATTTAGTGAAAATAGCATAGAATTTGTGATTAATAGCTGCTGGTTTACTATTATCGCCTAAGATCACATTTTTAGTTATCAGCAAACAGAAACACTTCAACCAAAAAATGCCCGAATAGATTTGAAAAGAAAAGCATTCCAAGCAGAAGGCAAGCAAATTAATTATTTTGGCTGATTTAACGACTAGTTAACTGCGTTGCGTGCACATGCATTCAACCTCGAGAGGATTTCATCTTTAAAGTGTGGGACGGGACTTTTGACCCTAAGGGGGGTGGTTGGGGTCTCTGTGCGTGGTTCAGTCAAAGATTCAAGATCGGTTTGATCGATTTCTGCTTCGTTGCCTGAATTATCTGCTTCTGCATCACTTTAACAACAACTTATTGTTATGCACTGCACACTGCACATTCTCAAACTAAAACTTTTAGAAGCTACAAAGCAGTAAAAATCCAAATTACATGGACAAAAATTCTCCACACATTGACTAGGAAAGAGCAATGAAAAACATGTTTGCATAAACACTGCATATAACGCACAAACAACTCATCAGCTAAATATCTTACGGGTCTGAAACTTTGCAGTTGACGAGTAGAATCGGTCTTCTTTGGTTGATTTCTTGTTTAGATAGTTCTTCCAGTGAATAAAATTTACTGTTTGGCCGCAACTAAAGGGATAGACAGTCAGTCAGACAGGTTTAGACACACTCACACAAAATTAAGAAACGATGCATTAGCAGTTTGACAATTCAATTCAAATTGATTTGCTGTACAGGCAAACTGAAAAGCTTACTTGTCCTGAATCATAAAACCCATCAGAGACAATATTATGGAACGCCAGTCTTCCTGTGAGACTGTACTTGGCTGGGAGGTTGCTATCAAGCAGCTTCTCAAATGCAGCGATACTGTAATTGCTGCAACGCTGCTCTGAATCGTTAATCTGTTGAAGGATTTCCAAACCCCTGTTGCAAAAATTATACTTCTCAGAAAGTAATGTGAACAAATATTTCGGTCCTGCTCAAAGCATAAAAGTGTAACACAGGGGCAGAACTCAATGGCATTTACCCCAGTTTTGCAATGGCAGCAGCCGTGGGAGGGTCAGCGCTGCATGCAAGCACTGCCCATGAAGCGTTCCTTCGAACTTCGTTGTCATTTGATAGCAAGAGCTGGATCAGTGGTTCCAAGCCACCGTGAGCACGCATCTACATAAGTTTAAAACAACTTTGACCACATATTGAAAGATTTTGCTGACAGTATAGCCTCCACACTATAGAAGTTCTCCAGACTATCTAAATAGAAAAATAAGAAGTCAAACCTCTGCTCTAGAATCTGCCCCAATTACATAGGCAGCCACAGTTTGTGCGATTTTGCTCTGCACTCGAGGACTTGATGACTTCAGAGGCTCAGTAAGCGATGCTATGATTCCTTTTTTAAAAATGTCCGTTCTAAATATAAATTTAGCATTAGAGATCAAACGGAGAGTCTGCAATAATTTCAATAAACATCAGTTACCGAATAACTACATCTTGGGACATATTAATGAGACAGGCAGCTGCATTAACCACAATTCCTTCCTTGGAATTTTGAAGAGAGGACAAGAGTTGTTCCACACCAGTTGATATAACAATTTCACTAAAAAAAGGGAATGAAATGTATTTCAACAGTGACATTGGCACAGTTATCTATTTTATGAAGAACTAAAGGATATTGAAGCATGAAACATAATAAATATTGGCATCCTAACATAGCAGTAATGTTTTACTTGCAGTTGTTGGTATTATTCAATGTGAGATTAGCAAGTGCCAATGTAGCAGCTTCCCGCACTAAAGGATTTTCGGCAGTCAGCAGATGAATAAGTAGTGGTATGCCCTCTGCAACGTTTTAAAACATGACTACTATTTTTCGAAGAATAAATTTTTAAAATCATAGCTAAATGCTATAAAACATAACATTTATCTTGTCAAAATACGTTGTTTGTGAGCCTGTTTGATAGTGACAAAACACAAGCTCGAATCAGAATAAGCAGTGCTTGTTTTGTACAAAAATCTACACTAAATATGGAAAATACCTGACTTTCCAAAAGTATCTTTAGCGGCCAGGTTGTCGGCAAAGGTTGCTATTGCATGGCAAGCTGCGATTCGCACCGTGTCATTCTCTGAACCACTCATGGCTATTAAAGTTTTTTCAACCTCCTGTTCATGTAAGATCTTTCCATTTTCGACTGAAAAAATTAATTAATTTAGAACAAATGTATTATAACGTTAATGATAATAAATTTTATCTACAGACTAAATATACATACAAATCATCAACTTTTACTTAAAAACAGTAATTTGTCTAAAACGTACAATATATAAGAAAGATTTTCCTTTAACAAGTTGAAAAAATACCATTCTTTGAAGCTCGTGCAATTGCGTGTGCAGTGTGAGCCTGGACTTGGGGGGAAGCTCCAGGTTCAGTTGCGAATCCGAGCAACTTCTCTAAACCTCCTGTGCTCCGAACCTCATCCAGTGAATCAGTATCTTCCAAGCAATTGGACAAAACACCAAGACAGTGCACATGTAAGTCATCATATTCCTAAACATTATGAAGAAAAGAATTGGTTAAAAGTGCTTTGTTGTAGTGTGTATGATATATATAATAAGTACGGTATGCTACTGAAATTAAAGTTCTATCGAAGCATGTTAAAGTAAGCTGAAATTATAATTCATTTAATTACTTCAAGTTTTTCCAAGCTGGAGATATCGAAAATTGCTTATAGTCGATATTTGACAATACAGGCATTTGTTGGGACACGTCAAGTTACATCAATTTATCAGAGATTTTGAGCTATGCTAAGTTGAGTTAATGAGCTTTCACTGTATTTTAATTTGCATTTTGCAGAGACCAGTTGAGTTACTTTCAGTTTGACTTTAATGAGATTCCACTGTATTTCTATTTATAAGCGACCTTGTCAAAGTAAAAATCGTATAGAAATTTGAACCTTGTTTCCAAGGAAATTGACAAGCTGTTCAAGGCCTTCATGTTCACGTAATACCATCCTCGATTCTCCTGTTAAATTCAGTTGATAATTACCACAAAATTAAGGCACTCAATTCCTAATCATTTAAAAACAACATAAGGAAAAGTTTTAGTATCATATGATGAATAAATTATACATAAACTTTCTAAATTATCCCAACTTGTCAAACAGGAAAACAGCAAACGACTGTCATGATTTTTAACCTACAACTAACCATCTTGAGTGACGGCACAGAGTGTATTAAGAGCAAGTTCTTGTATAACAGAGTATTCTGACTTTAGAAGCTCCAGCAGCAACGGAATTCCTCCTAGTTCACGAACAGCTGATCGACTTTGAAAATCCTACAAGGTTTTATTACACAAAATTTTCAACAAGACTCCGTTGTGGTTAAACGGTATCAGGACTAATTGCACATGATATAGCATATAAGCATACATATAAATTAAACGTAACATGAAACACGACAGATGAGCAAAAAACGCAGACAAACAGAAGTGATGTTACAAGTGCTGGTTACAACGACATAGTTACATTGGAAAATGCATGCTATAATATTTCAGTCGTCTCTACTCGAAATGAATTTGCAAACCTGGACAAGATTGCAAATCGCTTGGACAGAGTTCTTTTGCACATCTGGGTCAGGTGAAGCAAGAAGATTGATGAGCGGTTCGAGGCCATCAGCTTTGCCGATGCTGAGTTTGCTGGAGAAGTCCGTGGACATGTGGGAAAGAAATAAACTCGAAAATTCATTGCACACATCATCTTCTACAAAAAGACAGAGATTTGGTTAACAGAAAAAAGTATTAACATCTAAACAGTGGTTGAGTAAAATAAAAAAAAAATCATTCACAATGCGATTAGATTATTTAAATGTTATGCGATGTAACTAACAATTTCATAAAAGCATCTGTATATGATGTGCTAACAAAGATTAATATCAAAAGTTACAAACCTATTATAAATTTAAGGTATACAGGTTATCCAAACACAAACAAACTCACCATCACCGAGCAATTGTATAGCGGCTGTAATGCTATCAGTCTTTCTAAGGTATCTTCGCACATCAGCTACATAAACAAAAAAAATAATTACATATATGTATCCCCTTTGGAAATGTGATAAACATTCACTCCTGAAAGATTTTTATATCAAACCACCATTTCCTTTTATTGGGACTTACGATGGCCAGCCATAACACCAAATGCCATACAAGCATATCTCTTCACTGTTTTTTCTTCGTGGTTAATCAATTTTATTAATTGCTCCATCACTCCGAGTTCAAGAAGAATGGATTTATTATCATCACCTGCATAGACATCATATTCTCATTAGTAGATGAAAGCACAAACAAGTTATAAGCTTTCTTTAAAAATTCTGTCGCCACAGCAAATTTAAAACAATGCAGAATGAATCAACATTTGAACATCAATTTGTCAATTATATGCTGTTACTAGTATTTTCAGGGTAAGGTTTACGATTTATTTTAGAAATGAAAATTCAATTAGGATATATTATAACTGTCATACATTTATCAGCGAATCGATATATTGCTTCGCAGGCTTTCATTAATACTTCATCTTCATTAGATTTTAACATCAAAACCACAGTGCCGGTCTTTTTGCTTTCAATTGTGAGAGGATCAAACTATAAAAAACAGAAAAAATTTAAATTCAATAAACAATTTCGACCGGTAAATTGCTAAAACTTGAATATTTAACTATCTTCTTTTCAAAACTACAAAGAATCCATATCATACCACATCCTTTGCAGGAGTTTCTACTTCCTTTTTCATTTTCTTGCCCATTGTGTTTTACACGTAGTTCTACAGTTTAAAGCCTCAAAAACGCTATCATGAAGCAAGAGAAAAACAACTTTATAAAATTAACAAAAATATATTATCACAATCACGCAGTGTAAAATGGCATTTTTTTTCAAACAAAGGCAATGAATCAGTTCTAACTTCAAGCAGTAAAAACAGTTCACAATTATTTTATGTGTGAAACAAAAAATAACCGGAGAGTAACTAAATTTGAGTAATTACCAGTACCCCTATCACATACACGCTGATAGCAAGCTTAACTAACTGAGTGAGACAAGGTAAAACAAGTTGAAAAAAGCAAATAATGTCACAAATAATCTGAACAAAAAAGTTACACATACATTATTGAAAATGATAAAAAGTCATTTTTCATTTAAAATTGAAATTTAACATCTTTGAAATTTAACGTCTAATTACAAAACAAATCAAGATTAAGTAACTACAGGATTTCAGTAAGCTTCTGTAACACATTTAGTGGCGTTTAAACAAAACTGATCCAATTCTCCATCGCCTCCATAATCAAGATTGTTAATATCGCAAGCAAAAACCTCTTCACCATTTACAATTAACCGCACCATATTCCAATCTTTAATTTCTTTTAGTTCGACGGAATGTCCATTTCTTGTTAGTTGAGTTTCTAAACCCTTTAATCTAGAAGTTCGATATTCAACAATGCCACATGCTTCATATGGACCATACTGCATAATAACTTCGGCATTTGGTGGCATACTTTTATATTATTAAGGCAGTTATCAAACACAGTGAAAACTTATATATACTCAATCTGCAAAACTAAAAAAGATGGAAGTACTGTATAACAGTACTGGGGTGCAATTACTTTAATAAAAATATAGCCCAAGTGTACTGTATGGTATATATTGGAATATTCATCCTTGAAACGGAGAAAAGTTATTGCATAACTTAAAGTTGACAATACTTTCTCATCGCTCGAGCAGGGAACTTTTCTGTGTGCCTTTCTTGATGGTTAATTTTGGAGTTTCTTATACTTACGCACTTCCATATCAGCATCGAATAATGAGGAATTATTAAGTCTTGGCTTCTGCTTTATTACCTAACAAATCTTTCCCATTCAGAATCCAAATCTTTTAAATGTTTAGTTTTTTTCTAATATTGCTCGAATTCATGACCACAGCGAAGCACCAGTACCAATAAACTGGAGCGAGCATCATTAATGTTTTGCTTAAACGCATTGCAATGAAAGTGTAGTACTGTCGAGCATGGAACCACAGCCCGGTGCCCTGGCCACAACACTACCCAAATTAAAAAGTTTAAAATAAAATCTAAAATGCTTGATTGTATTTTGACCTGTCTGTCTATCTGTGGATGAGGTTGTGATATCTTTCTGCCTTGTTTAATACTGTATAACATGCTGCTCAGAGTTTTACAGCTAGGCTAAGCTAGTAAATATTTTAATATTTGTAAAGCTTTTATGATTTCATTCGAGCAAGGTATTCTTGTAAAAAGTCTATTTTCTTGAAACAATGCAGTTGTTCAAGAATAACATGTTTTATGAAGTTATATTAACGCCATTACCATCATTCCAACCATACTCGAAGTAAACATGAACAACGATGTCAAAAAGCAGCTTCTCTTCGTTGTCATGATTATTGTTAAAGGTGATAATCCAAAATTGAGAAATGCATGAATATCACCAAACTATTACAGATAAGGAGTGAAAAATCAGCAATACAATTCATCTTAGCATGAAAAATGTTTTTGTTGTTGAATATTTTTGTTTTACGATTATGATCGATAATAACTAAAAAGTCTAATCTTAATTTTTTTTTCAATTTAATTACCAACGGAAATATTTTTACAAGAGAAATTTTGTTTTCCATATGTACCGATTTTGTTTGCAAAGAAAAACTCAAAGTTTAGAGTAATTTGAACTTTTGATCTGCATTAACTATACATTTGTTTTGTGCGTTTACCTTTAAACATATTAAATAAGAGCCTAGTATTGTAGACTTGCTTTATTTAATTAACAATCAACTTTAATTCTAAAATTAACCAAAATGTACGTTCTAGTAGAATGTGTTATGCTAGGGATTATTCTATCTGAAATTAGTAGTGTTCTTTAAACCATTATGAAACTATTAAAATTTATCTTTGCAATAAGTTAGCTCCTATGTAAAGTCACGGCTGGGTGACGTTGGAGGAACTGATGCATTTGTTTACGGTGTTTTCTGATTGCTCATTCCATTCGGAGTCACTAGACTATGTCACTAATCACTATGTTATGGTGCTCTTGTTTTCGTATGAAATTGGATTGAAAGGTTGACAAAACGTAGATTTCGCCTAAAGCAGTTTAGTTCAACTTTTGGGGCCTCATATACTTTTGCACTTAAACCTAAAGGCCTGAATCCCGATATGGGAGTGCAAAGGCTGAAAGCACAGAACCCAACTATTGATTGCACACGTTGTAACAATTCAGCGCTCTTATAAAAGTCTAAGCATAGTGCGAAGCGTGTTCTGGCCGAAAACAATGGCTGCGCTGAAAGTGTTAAACTAACTGCATGCTCGTGCATTGAAAAACTGTTGTTGTAAAACAGTGAAAATACTTGCAACTTTTACCATACCGGTGGTAAGTTTGACATGCTCAGTCTTACTTTTTCTTATTTTGTAGGCAATTCAACAAGGCAAGTAGACTAGACCTATAGACTGGAATATTTTGACAGTTAACCTGGTAAAGCCAGCATATTTCAGCATTGTATACAGCAGTGTCATGAGCATCAATTCCTAAGCTGTTTCTTCAATTGGCTTAACCTGTTAATTACATCTTTAAGTATGGAAAATCAATGGGAAGGTAAGCTTTGGGTTAAAATGGGCTGGGTTAAAATAAAATCAACGACTGCTGCCAAATGAGTTATCCTCCGTACATAACAATGTAGTTGTTTGCTGCATATTTTTAGCTAATTTATAACTCTTTATTTTATTACATACTTAAGTTGTTTAAATTAGATTTGCGAAGGCAAGCCCGGCGGTTGGAAAATGAGCTTGATTTGAAGCTTGTCTCTTTTAGCAAGTTGGGCACAACGTTTGGACGCAATGCTGCGTCAGTTAGTGACACCACTCCACTGCTCAACAGCACCTCAAGTGAACATATGGTAGAAACCATGTCTATGGAAATAGAACAACTTCTTGCGAAGGTACCGGTACTACCATTACCATAGTGATTATGAATACCAAAAGGCAATAAGCTTTTGCTTCTATGCTCAACAAGTTTTACTTTAAGTTAACCGGAATGAATGACGAAATGTCGGAATACCTTGAATCTACAAGTAACACCAGTTCTGCCATGATGCATACAATACAAAGGCATAGGGATATATTACAGGTATGTTGATGAGGAAAACGTGATTACTAACTTTGTGACATGTCTGGTATATTTGTTTTCAAATTACTCTGTGCATGTGTATAGTTTTTTTATTTGTTTCTGGACTCTGGAGTAATATTTTTATATTTGACAAGTTATTATAAACATATTTTTTGCTAGGATTATTCACACGAATTTCGAAAAACAAAGTCCAACATAAATGCCTGTCGCGAAAGGGAAGATTTGTTGGGATCGGTCCGAAGAGATATTGAGTAGGAATTTTAAACAGTCATTTTACCATTATGCGTGACTATAATGACAACCATTATAAGTTCTGTAACATTTTGTTTTGTCTATGCATTGAATAAACAAATACCCATATAAAACTTGCAATACAAAAGATAACGTGTTAACATTTGCATAATGATACTTTGTTTGCAAAATGCCATAATTTGTACCTAGTTGTTTTCATGTGTTGTTGTCCAGTGCGTACAAAAGCTCAAGTGGTGTAAACAACAGAAGAACAGATTTGTACATGAAGGAACACGAACATCTTAGAAAGTGGGTCTTTGAAAATTTGTTGATGATTGGAATTTTGCAGCGATGATGTTAAGATACTGTGTTTCATCATAGTAACATTACGTATCTTTATACTTTATTACTCCACTTTGCATATGTGATGTTAGGCTTAAGGTTGCTACAGATGTGTGAAGTACTGGTTAAATTTTCAAACAAAATTTTTTTGCAGTTCTGATAGACTTGCCGATGAAGCAATAGAGTAAGTAATACTATGATTTTCCATGTACACTTGCCGAGCATTACTTCATGAAATGATTATCATGCAGAATGCATAATGTCTCCAATTAAGTATGAATAATCAACTATACAGGTATGTCATATTGTTTTGTAGAATCGCCATGGCAACAAAAGAGAACCTTGGACAGCAGAGAACAGTGTTTAAAGGAATCACAACCAGATTAACCACTTTAGGCAGTATCCTTTTGAATTTTTATGTGTCTTGTATATTTAATGTTATGCAATTATTTCTAACATTTAGATAAAGGTATTGTAAAATAACATAAACAGTAAACACAGTGAAGACTTTTGCTGACTAAAGTTTCAAAACAGCATCTAAAATCTGTGATTTAGAACATTGCAGAGTTTGCAACCTTAACTTTGTATCAAATTAAGACCGTTTTCCTGCAATCAACAACCTAGTACAGAAAATCAACTTGAGAAAACGCAGAGACTCACTCATAATAGCAACAGTTATTGCAGTATGCATTATACTTATTCTTGCATACTGGCTGCATTGAGTAGCAATCATTGCGATGAAATTATTTAACTACGCAAATTTGTTCCCACGACAAACTGCAATGATGGACTGGCTGTTCTTCCAATAGAGATCACTTTACTGTGTATACAGATGAAGAATGCAGTTTAGGACTGGTTAGTCCATTTGTTGATGTTTTAGTGACATGTGAAATATATACTGCTGGTATTTTTTTGTCTTGTTCTATATTCTAAATTAAGTGTTTTATTAATACCCTTTTGTCACGCAAACTTTTTTATTTAATGTTTATTTTCATCTTATGTTGAACTGCTGAGCCAGTTGCTTAAATTTCATTCAACGATACAGAGGCTTATTTTAGGGGCGTCCATGCTTTAATTTAAACGCTGCATGTTGGCTGTTTGCTTGTGGGGGATTTATCATGTGTTATCATATTTTATCTGTATTCGAAGTACTGCACGAATTACAAAGTCAGTTGTAACTTTTATGCAGACCTTATACCACCAAATCATTTAAGCTGTATAAAAAAAGGTTACATTTTAGAGGATAAATTTGTTCATGTGTGTTAAACACGTTTGAGAATCATTTTGTACGACTGCAAACTGCTTTCAAGTTATGCATAAAAATCAAACTATATTGATCGTCTCTGTTTATTCATTAAGTCTGGTAACAAAACTAGCAACAAGAACGTCTTTACAATATAAAAGATGTAGTTTAAAATGCTTCAGATTTTTGTTTCAACTGTGTAATTATCTACATTATTAAAAAAAGTGCGCAATTTGGGTGTCTAATAATCCAAGTGAAATAAACATTATTTTGGTCACAGTACATACATTATGCTTAAACAATATCAGCAACTTAATGAAATTAGAAATAAAAGTATAGAAATAATTGATATAAACTACAGTAAAATAAAACCTGAAAAAACTTGATAAAGATTTTGAAGACAATAACTAATGTGTGTGTGGCACAAATATACAATATTTTTCAAAATTTTAGTTAATCAATTAGGCACTACTTTAACTGAAAAAGAAAACTAATAATAAATATTTACAAAGTCATTCAGTTTAAAACTTCAAAAGAATACACAAGTTCAAAGTTTTCGCCATATATCTGATACACCACCATTATAGAAAATGAAAAAGAGCAGGAATTACAAAAACCCTTGCCCAGTGCAAGCGATTGTGCAGTTTCTCTTTGGCACATAAAGTAAAAATTTTCGAGAAGAACGCGCTTTACAAAGTGTCAGCAAGTAAGTGAGCTCGATATACGTCGTCACGCATCGACCTGTACATGGAGCGAGATTGAGCCCTCAAACGTTCTGCTGATCTTTCGGCTCGTTCAATAGAATCGTTCAGTTTCGAGTCTGTGATTGGAACATATGCTGATGTTCGGTTTAATCGTGACATTGACGATGACCTTTTTAAACCTGATAGGTGACTCCTATAATAAAAATTAACTTAATATTAAACGGCGCAATTGATTTCAAACACAATAACAAACTAGTGAATCAAGACGCTGACTGCTACGAAGAAAATACAAGTCTGAAGTTTGAAACTTCTTTGGAGACAAGAGTTAATAATAGTGCTACCAGCTGAGTTATGTAATGTTGTGGATAAATTTATTCTGTTACAGCAGTTAACACACAATTTATGTCGGAATCTACCGAGCAACTTACCTCCGCAAAGGTTGATCATCATCAGACTCAACAATATAAACATTTGCTTTCCTCATACTCCTCATGGGGCTACTGCTTCTCTTCGGTGAGATGTAAATTGATGCTTGAGGCTTGCTGGGTGTTATGTTAACTCGCTGGGGCGCGGGAACATACACACGACCAGTTGGTGCAACCGAGGATGGTTCAATATAGACTACATTGGACGGGGGGCCAATAATTGGAGTTGTGTGTACAACTGGGTACACTGTGGGTTGTGAGGGTGCAGTCATGACAGCGGGAACAGGGGAAGCTGCCCTAGTGTAAGTCCGTCCTGCAGGAGCTGTTGCCCAGGCAGGGGTGACATGGACTGGTGGGGCTACATAGGTCCAGTATCCACCTTTCCAACGATTACGATCCTGGGACCGAGATCTCCTTCGATCTGTGGTTTCGGCATTGGATCCATCGAGACTTCCTTCGCTCAAGTCACCTCTTCCTAAAGATCGTGATCTCCGTGACCTTCGACTCCTGGGTGATCCATCACGCTCGCCACGGGACGGTCTCGCGGTTGTGGCAGCATCGGTGGATTTGACGCTATGCACTTCAGAGCCTCTCTATTAAATTAAACAAAATCTAATAGTTGTATTTGTGTCTGTATTTTCCATTTCATATCAGCCGAAAAATTATTTACAAATTTACGGTCTTTCAAGCCAATAAATTTGTATGACTGAAGAAACAAAAAAATTTCACTCACCCTCCTTCCTTGCCTATGCAGTTCATCTTTTAACGCCTGAAAAAAAATTATAACATAAAGATCTAACAACAAATAATATTAAGTTTATTGGATAACCTTATTTGCTTGTGGGTAACCAGGAACACCCGCCAAAATAGGCCCGGGATTTGTTAACTGAAGTTACTGACATATTTTTGGGAAAAGTTCGCTGTTTTCTTAAACAAAAACATGGCGACACTCAAAAATATAACGAAAAGACGGAAAGACCTTGCTACGTATTCTCTGTACTCTGTTGTAAGAACGTGACTTGTATGAGCCCAAGTTTGGAACCACACTGAACTGCTCGTCACTGCAGGTACATTTTTTTCTGTTAATCTTTAGATCATTTGAACGATAACTGTCCGGTCCGCAAGGTGACAGTGTGGATGCCTCAAATGAAGCATCGGAACTATCACTTTCAGAATAGTTGTCTTCGCAAGGTGTCCAGTAATACAATGACATTCTTTGTTTAAATCATTCAGCTCAGATTAAGAAACTGCCTAGTTCACTGTGACAGAACTTACCTTCAAAAGTAGTTTGCATATTGGTTCAAATAAAACATAAAGAACTAATAAATACTAAACCCAATACTTCAAACGTATACCAGATTTTGGTGTAAGAATAATTTCTGTCTGTCCTTGTTACTAACACACTGCTTTGTAAAATAAAGCTTAAAACTAGTTTTCACAGCTTGTATTCTTTTTCTCATAATATACAACTTCAGGTCTTTGCAGGCCACCAATCCTATTGTGCATCTGTTCATTTTAAACTAAAAGTAACCTAGCAACCTGCCATTTAAGTAACGTCTTCAAGCAGCCAGCAGAGAACAATAACCTAAAGCTTGCTAAGATTAATATACCGGTTGTAAATGTTTGCCACGCCAATACTCTATGTCTATGTCAACAGAGTGGCTTACTACAATTTGGATAATGAATGGTTAACCTATGTTGACTTTGTAAAGGCCTTATATTCAGTCAGAGTGCTAAGGAGTTGGTGAGCGTAAATAGCATGTTGTGACAAGCCCACCCGTAAAGCCGAGCACACAAAGAAATAGGTTCTGGTCCAACAAAAAAATACCATGTGATTGTTTAGGTATCGAATGACAAGCACTTTGATTGGACAGGCAGTTTTCATGTTTGACAATTATCTACACAATGAATCAAACATAAGCTAAATGGAAAACATATCAATCTGCATACCATACCTTAAAAAGTAAAACCTACTATGGCATAATATCCTTGATTTATTACAGTACGCATCTGTCATACTGTGGCACTTGCAAAACCAATAACCTTTAAAAGGTGAAGTCTAAGTATAAGTTCATACACACCTTGATATCGCTGTGGATGGCTTTCAATGCTTCA
This sequence comes from Clavelina lepadiformis, assembly GCF_947623445.1. Lineage (NCBI taxonomy): Eukaryota > Metazoa > Chordata > Ascidiacea > Aplousobranchia > Clavelinidae > Clavelina > Clavelina lepadiformis. The sequence goes on from NC_135247.1 coordinate 16,573,441, forward strand.
TTATCCGAGCTACTCATCTGAGCAGCATTTCGTTCTGACAGAGGAAATCTTGGAGTAGATGTGTAGATGGGTTGCATAGGTTCCTGGGCTTTACTAGCTTTTATTTCATCTCGCAAGCGCGATATTTCACCGCGGATCATATTAAGCGTACTGTCTTTGGTGGTACTTGCCACTGACCTATTAACGATGTATAAAACAAATATATTGAATATCAATATTTTCACCGTAAAACCATGCGATACATCAAACGTTACAAACCAAAACATTTAAAAAAACAGCGAAACATTACACAGTGAACCTTTTCTATTCTCACATTAATACAACAAAGGCCTATAGTTACGTATGGGGTAACGAATAAAATTTGACAACTACCAAAACAAGAGTTAAATTAACATTATCCAGAAAAATGTGATGTAACAAACAACAACATGGAGACAGGATCATGCAAACCTCTTTGAGCTGCCCCTTGATTTCAAACTGGCCCCAGATTTTGAACCTCTTGGATATGAAGAAGAAGGATGTTTTGTCTGAGCAGGAGGAGGAGGGGGAGAAGATGTGGAATAAGACCTGGATGCAGGGCGTAACATTTCTCTCACCGTTGATGTTGTGCTGATCTCATCAATCGAATCATCGACAGTCTGAGAGAAAAGTTATCGTAGTAGTTTAGGGCTGGGTTCTCATTTGTATTTACTTGACAATTAATAACTTTAACCCCCTACGTATGATGAGTCCGGTGCTCTGTATATTCCAACTTTATCGATGTAACTTGGTGTGCTGGGCTGCATAGGCTCTCTTGGACACCTAGTGAAAAACAAAACTATGTGAAGCAAGTTCTGCTTCCTAAATGTCAAACTATTTCAACCACTGGTTCATAAAAAGACGCAAGAAGCTAATTCCATAACTGCAATATTCACAGGAGAATCACATGACTGTAATTCTTAATTATTTCTTCATAACCAACCGATTGTCTGATCTCAAGGTCGACGATGATGCATGAGATGGCGTTCGTGATTTTCTTTGAGCTGCTTTAGGAGGGTTCACATTTGGTGGTTGGGTCACTTCCACTGCAGTAGGGGGTCGCGACACCAACTTGACCTTCGCAGGTTCCACAAGTGTTGCTGACTGTCGACTGCTTTCGGATCCAACAAATCCACTGTCTGTGCCTTTATCTATGAAATTGTGAAGTTACTGTGCAGTTAACTCAATGGATTTGGAACTTTGAATACATTACAACCTTTCCTATAATGCTCTACTTTGTCACTGTTACAGTATATTAAATGAAAGTTGGTATAATACATATCTTCAAAATAAACTGAGAAATAGTTTTCAAAGCATGGACAGCATAAATTCTATTGAAAATCTTGTATCAAAACTTAACTATAACAGGCTCCAAATGAACGTTTAAGCTTACGAACATCAGTGATCAACAAATAATAGGGCACATGTGCTTTCTATGATAGAAGAGCTTTTGTACACAAACTTACCAACGGTTCTGTTGCCTTTTTTCTCGTCACTTGATGTTGGTTTACGTTTCTCCTTTGACACTTTGCTTACCGGGCGTGGCAGCTTGCTCCTTGTAGGAGATGGGGAGGTAGAAGTCATGCTTTCATTCACACTGCTCATGCTGGTGCCAAACCCATAAAAGTGATTAAGATATTTTGTTAAGTTATTATTATTATTATTATTATTTTTAAGTACTAAACAACAATAATTTCACTTTTCAGGAATTAATTTTTCCTTGTCTTTTCAAATTTCAGTTTTACTTTCCATAAAATGGAACTCACAAAACTGCAAATGCCATGACACGTTGCCATTACAATTAGTTGAATCCTAAAATATGAAATACCTTGACCGATAACGTGGTCTTCTTGTGAAAGGTGGACTGCTATCCTTACCAGCTGAAGTATCATGCTGGGTAATGTTAGGTGTGTCCCTAGGAGTACCAGCATGTTGCAAATACCTGGAAAGATAACCGATTTATAGAAAATGCACACCGGTTTATCGAAACCCTGACTTAAACTACCGGTACCTATTTTCCCTGAACAGGTTATCATTCATGGTAAATCTTCAAATAAGCTTTAGTTCGTGCAACAGATTTTAATAGGAAACCACTTAGCAGGAAAAACAGAACAACGACCAGTCGGTTACAACACACCTGTTAGGTATTCTATGCTCGACTGTGCTTTCATCTGCAGTTCTACGTCCGTCTCCTTCATCTTGTGATGACATGTTTAGACTCGGAGCAGTCGTATGACCATCATCGGTGGGCACAGGACGATTGTATCTAAATCAAAAGCATTCAAGTTAAGAAAGCATTACTAAATTGCTTATGACATAATTTCCTACAACTGGTCTGTAAAGGATTGGATTTGCCACATACTAGAACTTATACAAGTATATAAAGTAAAATATATACTTGTGCAATAGCCTGTTAAATTGTTCATCAACATCATGTTTTGGAGAACTCTGCACTTGTTCTTGCTTTGGTGAAGGATGGCTCCTTGCACTGGTTTGAGCAGGAGAATAATTGAACTGGGGAAAGGTTTGGGTTGAAATATGCTCTCGAAGATTTCTTACCCTTTGTCCCAACCTACCAGTATAAAGGGAGTCAATTTTATGTAAAATTGCACATCGTGAAAATCATCGCAGTAACCACAGTCACGAAAACAAATTCCTTTTTAAAGGGAAATTTTTGCGTACTACACTAATGTGCTTCGTTTGGTGCTTGATATAGCATTAAACAATTCATAAAATATTACATGTATAACGTAATTTTATTGGGGGTAAAGTTGTTGCAAATTATAACTTATACGTAGAACGAATACACGAGGAAACATTTAGTCGGACATTTCGTTTGATACTACAACTATTTTCAGTGTACTAGACTAGAGAATCAATATTATGGTGAAGTTTATAACTATTGTAGTGTGAGGGAAAAAATAACTGTAAACTAAATAAGTTAAAAGTGTTAAAAAGAAGAAGTTTATTGACTTAATTCTCTACCCAAATATATCGGCTTCCATCACCCTGCCAGGATCAAACGGTTGATTGGGGTCAACACTGCCTCCAGTGGCAATAGATAACCTCCTCTGTTCAGCAGCGTGTTCGTCGATGGCTGTCAAATATTCACGTTCGAGATTTCTCAGTGACTCTTCTATCGTTTCCATTGCTTGCTGTCGTTCCCCAGGACTTAGGTCACTTTCTTTCAGTAAAGTCTCAAACGACTCAATTTTGTCCTGTTCATGGACACATTATCACATATATTGTATCGTATAGTATAAGCAATAAGCATGGCATATTGTCATTATTATACAGGACATTAAGCATAGAATAAATTAGTATTAGATCTCATGATAAATCAGTTAAGGTTTTGAAAGATATTTCATGTTGTCATGCAATTCATGACTGGATGGTTCATAAACTATGCAAAGAAATGTTGTCACTTGTCAGTAAATACCAGTAAATCTTTTGCTTGCAGCTGTAATGCCACTTTGTAAAATTCTTTAGTGGCAGCAACAGGCAGCTGCAAACTGCTCTCCACCAAAGTATCGGAACTAATTGAATGTCGAGAATCTTTCCTGTATGGTTGACTCCCATTATTGTACAACATTTCAGAAACTTCTCCCTTGAAAGTAGTTAAATAAATGGGGATAAAACGCTTGCAAGCAAGACCTTTTTTACATAGCTGATAAATAATTAAAATACTGTCAGACTTTAATCAGTGGATTCATACAAAAAAACTAAAATAAAAAATGCACCTAATTTTGCACCACTTTATATGATTTTTACTCACCTGATATGGTTGGTTGGGATGGCGAATAACTTCTGCCTCTTCAAATGGCAATGTTGGATCCTCTGGGTTGGGCCTTGGCATGGTAGCATATAAATTGATCTGTGTAATGGAAAACAATTCCTTACTGCGCCATTTAATCTTAAAAAAATTTCATTCAGAATAACGTGGCTTGCTGAAGCTTTAAATAAGCTGTTTACTTGCCTTGGCACCAACTCTTAAATGGTCGATTGTGTTTTCCGCCTCTGCATATTTCATTAGAAGTTCATCATAATTGTTCTAAAAACATTGCAATATTTAAAAACCATACAATAAAATGCAGTCTGAATATAGACTTAAGAGATTCTCATTCTGTTAAATCCACTAATAACAAGTACGGAATGCCGCCAGTAACGAATAGCTATGAATAAACTTTTAACTGATGGCCCTTTCTGTATGACAGCTTAAACATGCAAAATACATAAAATAATTTGCCAAAATATTTTGACTTTACAGTTTTCTGTTTACAGCCACAGTTGAAATATATCAAACACACAATATTTTTTACACCTTATTTTAATGTTGAAAAAACTTCCACAATTCATAAGATAGTTTTACTAACTCCTCGGCATAAACCTAAGTAAAGTACAACATTTTACATGTCGATTCCACTTCTGAGCAATATTATTATTATAGATTGTGCTTAACTCAGACTACCTTCAGCTCAAATGTAAAAGCTTTCCATTCCAAGTGAAAAGCTTGGAAAAACACGCCAGTCTGAGGTTATGATACTTATGAATAAAACTAATCCAACAACTATAGAGCATATAATTCATTCAATGTTTTGTTATGACAGCTAAGTGTTGTGCCTAAAAGTAAAAATCTTTCACTGCGCACAGAAACTTATGGTACCTTACAGCACTTCAACAGCATGCTGCTGCTTTAAAAGTATAAGTTGTTTGGGCTTGTACTTAAACACAAGCACATTATGTGGAACCATTCACATTACTAGCCACTGATCTCATGTTTTGGCAACAAAATTAGACAAAGGGATCACATTCCTCTGTGGGATGATGGTCAAACAAAATATGTCAATTAAGTGGCAACAGAGAGGGTGAGAATGTTTAAACATGCTGAAATGTGGCATGTTTGAGTGACAGAAAAAATTACAATGGATTTAAATTTCCATCAGTGTAAGTCATTTATACAATAAATTTGTCATGTACTTTTAAAAATCTAGAAAAAACAAAAAACACTGGCAATTGTTTATAAAGAAAAGTTTATTCAATTAAACCGTTCTAAAAATTAAAGCACCACATTTGGGAAAGCATGAAGTTGTAACAGATAAAAAATATTACAAGCCAGAGCGAATTTTGGCTTTCTGATGTTATTTTCTATGGGCAATATTACCTTCAATTCTTTCACAAATTCTTCATCTCGCTTTCGAGTTTTTGCTTCTTCTTTTAATTTGGACTTCAGCTCTGTACGAGATATGTCAGATCTAATGCTGAAATCATCACTGCTTTCTCTAGCAAGTGTGCTCCGTGATGGTCTGCAAAGTTTAGTAAAGTTGCAAGTATGGAGAAACGCATTGTTTAGACACAATTGCTTGCAGATATAAACAGACTGATAAATAAAAGAAAAAACTTGGTGCTGTTATACTGCAAAAGCACAAAAGCTTCCTCACTAAAAATGTTATTTTCAGTGATTAATACAACTATAATGAACCTTCCATGTGCAGCATTGTTGGCTCTGCGGGCTCGATTGGCAGCTGGCGACCTTCTTGTTCGCTGTGTTGTTGACTTATTTGGCATAACAATTTTGCTTTTTTCTCTGTATAAAGTTACAGAGTATAATAGGGCCACGTTAATAGGGATTATTTTAATACGTCAAGTAAAATTTCAAAGCAAATAGCTTGATCTTCACCTTGGCGACTGCGATGACTCACGAGAAGAAAGTTTAAGTTTTGTTTTTTGAGCTGGGACAGATTGAAAGCCAACACGAGTGTTTGAGGACCTTGGTGATTCCCTAAAAGAAAACCTACATTTGATTTCTCATACCAATTATCGCGCAGCTGACGATTTACCAAACATGTAACAACAATTTAACTTTTCCCACCTTGACTGCCTACTTGGTGGACTATTTCCTTGAGAAGTGCTGGGCTGCCTGAAAGATAAACAAGATATGTGATAGGAAGTTAATATTATTTAAAAATTTGTCATAAATAACAAGCTATTATAAGCATTACATATTTATTGATTTCGTAATGCATGTGGTAGTTGGTATCGCAAATCGTTTTAAGAAATCTACAAAATTAAAGCATTTTAAATGCAAATTAACAAAAATTTTGTCATGAATCATACTCTGGAAGACGTTTTCGTCTTGAATAAGTCAAAGAAGTATGAGGGGTTGCATCTGGCGTACTCTCATCTAATTACAACAAATGCTGTTTATAAAGTAACTGGATGCTTGATAACACAATTGAATAATTATTAAACAGTTTTACATATTCCATTATAAATGAGAATATAATGTGTGGTCAACATACAAGGCACATCATGTTCACTTTTAGTACTAAACTGATCATCACTGACGATTGCTGCTTGATCTAGAAAAAACATATTACAAATAGAAACAAGTGATCCATGCAAACACTAGCAATTTATACATTGCAATATTAGTATGGAAAATAACAAACCATTGTTATCTTCATTTTCCATATCTTGAAGCTGTTGCTGCAACAAAACTTCAAAGTCTTCTGTCGTTCCAAACGTAGCAACCAAACTAGTAGTAGAACAACAAAAAGAGTTAGCAAAAATGGGCAAGTCAAAATGAACGCTACGCACTTTCAGTCGAAGCACATTGTAATAATCATAATCGTGATTAGCGTTCACCAACATAACTACCATTAACATTAATTAATGAAAAGAAAACAAAAAACGTCATGCTACATCAGTAAGACATGTCTAACCTGTTTGGTTGATGTGTGTCCCCCACATCACTGCGATTAGTGGGAAGAACAAAGAGATCAACTGTCTCATCTCGAGCTCTGCCTTCATTTCTATCACTGCTTTCATGCTCGGAATTATCATCATGTTGAGACGTTTCACCTTGGTAGACGTTATTCAAACTCTCAGTGGTTGAGGCAGCACCGTGCGAATCAAAACTTGCTTCGGCACCAGTGTTGGTTTGCTCTCCCACAGTTGTATCGGCAACAGACGCTTGTACTTCAGTGTTGTTGTCTGCAAAAGCTATTTATGGTTATTAGTCGGCGCATTTGGTTAGAAATGCCAATTAAACTATTACAATTACTTTGTATGCAGAGTTCCACAAAAACTACTGCATTAACTTAAACAGCAAAAAATTGCTTGTGAGCTTGACACATAAATTTAACACGGTGTATAAAGTTTCTGGTTTATTTTGTTATATACAAATACATTACAAATTTCATATTACTACAGGCTTGTCACTGGATTGATACAAGCCTTAGAACAAAAGCTTTACTAGATGTCAAGCAAGTATTAACCATAAAGTTAGTAGCACTCACACTGCGTTGTGTCATCATCGCCTTCATCAGATTCTTGGACCATACTTCTGCCTACTTCAGGAGTAGCTCTAGTCCCATTAAGTAAACCTGCATAGTTTAATTCAAACATGAAAAAACATGTTTCTTGAGACAGAATTTACACTATGATTAGGAGACTATGAAATTTTCGTACAACATAAAAATATTAAGATTTATTTGTACACAATATAGTTGATTACACACAAAGGATACAGCAACTATCATAAATTATTATCAATCACAGACCTTCACTGGCATAACCCGTGTCATGATGATGAAAGCTATTCTGCATGCCTGCTTCGGCTATTTTCTGAGCTGCATTATTGAAAATAGTGTTAATAACCAACCAGCGTTAACCCATAAAGAGAAGTTGTTTGTAAGCCAGGTGAACTACTATGTTTCATTAACACTAACCATTTAGATTTAAAAACCAACTATTATTTTTACCATCTGACCAACAAATTACACTGGTCAACACGATTTTTGTTGCAGATTGTGTTTGGGTCTTTTTTACCTAATTTGGGGGCGCTGAATCCGAATCTGGCGTTATTTTGTTTCTATCACATCACGTTTTTGAGATAATATATAATTTATATATGTTCATTATAAAATAATACTGCAAATCAGAGACCGCCTTGAAATGTAGAAGTTGTTTTAATCAGAACTGCTGGAACGTTTAATCATGCAAAACACGAACACAAAACCTCGTGTTCAGTTAAAAAACATCACTAGAAATTGACCGTTGAACATTCAATGTAATGCCACAATCTTTAAGAACTCGAAAATTTTCGTTTTAATGGCTTTCGTTTGTGGGTAGTAGTGTAAATTTATCTCTTCAAATTCCAGCAGTAATCTGCCATCATGTGGCAATCCCATCGGCCCTGGTAGCGCTCTTCCATAACTCTAATATATTGGTGGAAGCGCTCACCTTGTTCTACCCAAGGTTTTCAGGAAAGTAATCTGAATGATTTTTCAGAAAATGTAGCTTTATGCTCATATTGCATTTCATCTCTTGCATGCTGGACAACATTTCTTTTACGAGGTCTCGATAGTTCTCTGCCTTTCTGTTGCCAAAGAAGTTACTAACAACTAAAGAAAAAGCATTCCATGCCCTTGCTTCTAATGTGTTCATTGATGCTGCAAAATTTGCATCTCTGAGCAACTGCCTTATTTGTGGGCCGTTAAAAACTCTTCACTAAGACTTCACTAAAACTATTTTTTTTCTTCACTAAGACTTGGGAAGGCTTGGCATATGTACTTAAAGCAATCTCCACTGTGACCAAGGGCTTTAACATACTGTTTCATTGCGCCAAGTTTGATGTGAAGTGGCAGCAGGATGATCTTCTTGGTATCCAGTAACGGGTTATGAATGATATTTTTTTCTCCAGGTGTTAAACTGCTCCTTTCTGGCCACTTATCTTTTATCCAATGCTCATCTTTGGCTCTGCTATCCCAGTAGCAGAGAAAACAAGGGTATTTGGTGTAACCACCTTGCTGTTCTAACAGAAAGTTCATCATTTTTATGTCTACACACAATCCCCAGCCATGATCACTGTACTTCAGTGTTTCCAGCACATTCTTAATGTTTTCATACGTCTCTTTGAGTGTCACAGAATGTCCTACTGGAATCGATGCATATTTATTTCCATTGTGAAGTAACACGCATTTCAGGCTTCGTTTTGAGCTGTCAATAAACAGTCTCCACTCATCTGGTTGATATTTGGCTATTCCTAATTGCAAAAGAAGACCTTCAATATCATGGCAATAAACCAAAGATCTTTTAGAAGAAAAATAGTTCAGAAATAGCTTTTCTCGATTCCCATAAAACGTGACAGATCATTCAAGCTGGAGAAGGTTTTTTTCCTGGAGCCGTGAAGCTAGCAGTTCTGAGGCCTGTTTGGAAAGATTTAAATCACGGATTAAATCGTTCAGTTCCGACTGATTGAACAATAAGGGTTGCTCAGAAAAGGAGCTCAAGGGTTGAAAATCTAAATCTGAAACTTCTTTATCAGTTTGTGAAGAATCAGAGGATAATCTAAGCTCTTCTTCACTACTTTCGGGCAGATGAGTAAAGGTAGGCACAGGTATTTCGTCACTGTGTGCAATAGGACGCAGAGCAGAGGCAAGATTTGGATATTGCAGCTTGTGCTTGTTCCTCTTGTTGTAACCTTTCACACTGACACGACAAAAGTAGCAATCATCGAGATGATTTTTTTGTTCTGGCCAGATCATTGGTATACCAAACTTCAGATGTTTGTCCTTGCCCTGAGACCAAGATCTCAAACTCTCCACGCAACTTCTGCATACTTTATGAGGGACCCAACTTTTATCTTGGTCCCCTAACTTCACCTTAAAGTAAGCGAAATAAGACCTTTTCACAAAATTGGTAATTTCATGTCGTTGAGAAGAGACAGTGAAGCAACCACAAATATAGCAAAAAATATTGGGGTCATTGGCGCATGTACGCTTTTTGACAGCTGACATAGTATTTAATACAATCCAAAATTACAACTCAATAACACAAACTGACTCCATAAAGTCAATGAAAGTATACTGCGAAAATTACACCCTGTCTTTCGTTTGGTTTCAAGTTAGTTTCAAGTTTCAAGTTCAGAGTAAGCAGAATTAGCACGATAAGCACATTAAGCATGATAAGCAGATTAAGCATGATAAGCACGATAAGCAGTTTGGTTCTTTGGATAATCAGACATCCTGTGTCTTTTAATGTTTCAAAACAAGCTTATATGACCACACATTTGGGTTATTTGCCAAAGCGCATAATTTTATTTTACCTTGTACAAACAATATTATGTTTATCGTTTACAATGTTTATGTTTTACTAAAGAGCAAGGTGCTGTCATAAAAAGCATTTATAAAGCCGATTAAGTCTGCAGGGCAGATGTATAAAGATAAAGATGGTAACTAAGTAATGAACTACCAAAGAAAAATGAATGCGTCCACATATATTTTCGAAATTCGAAAAGAGGTCCGTGATTGAAAAAGATTGAGAACCATTGGATTAAAGTTAACCGAAATCTCTGTCATTCAGTACTACAACAAAAACTTTCAGCCGAGGTTTCATCATAGGTGATTTCAATAACAATATTTGATCTGTTGCTGTTATACGCTCACCGTACTGTCGCTAATGAAAGTCAAAATTTGATCATTTTATGAAATTGGGGAAAATGCGCAGCGAAAAAACCTGACGTGATAGAGCAATTCTGAGCTCAGAATTGGATTCAGCAACCAAAATTTATCCTAAATCAATCATCAAAGTTCATGCAACTAAAAATTGTTTTGTTTTTGTAGACCAGTGTTATTAATATTATGATTATAACTATCGATTTGTCACATGATTAGAAAAACAGTTGCAAAAATATTTCAAAAATTATTCTATATATACTTGAAATGTGTGAAATAGGATAAAAAAATTAATAATAATTACTATTAAAATAAACTTCATGTAAATAACAATAATTGATAAAAAAATAAACATATCACATTCCCCACTTCCTTCTTGTTGAGATTGTGAGTTGCTTGATTGTCTTGAATCTGGTCTTTCATTGCTCATCTGCAGTCGTGTTGCTGACCTGTTGCTCCTACAACTCTCTGCAAGGCCAAAGGAAAATGGTGTTGTAAAACATTACAGTATTAATGAATATTAAAAAATAACAAACATTATATAGAAACTATTATAGCTTTATGTAGCAAAACTTTTTAAACCTTAGTTTTTTAATAATAAAAATTTGAAGCGGTTACAATTATAACTATTTTATTCATTGCGTGCATTACCAAAAATGTACCAAGATAGAGTGTTACCTCTGCTTACTCTTCCTGACAGAATTCTTTGTTCTAGATCCAAAGGAATATCGGAAAGGTTATCATCACTATCCTGAGCTGTGTTTGCCTGGATCAGACGTTCAATTTCTTCAAACTCAGTCAGTGATTCAGTTTCTTCTTGATGGGGACCTTGGAAACAAAAAAAAGCATAGCTTTATCACATAATTGCTTTCCTTTGATTATTTATTTCAGCTTTGTGTTTCCAAACATTGGTTAGTTAGCAATCTTCCAGCCAGAAATTTCATTTATTAATATTGTATCGTATTACCGAGTTTCTAAATGAGTTAAGCACACATGCTTACTTGATTTGACAGATTGTGTTGGACCACTGCGTTTTGTTTCACCATCACTTGCCTTAGAAAAATCCTCTGATGCTCCAGTGGCATCAGCAGTCAGTTCATCCAGTTTAAGATGCAAATCCGAAGTGACCACACCTAACACAAAATAACATCCCTGACTGCTCATACGATAAAAATTGCAGAATACGAAAGTAATTGGCACTCAAGTGTCACATTAAATCAAAAATAAAAAGATACCCAAAGAAGGTGCACTATTATCCAGTACAGCTTCAGAGTCAGATGTTGTCACACCGAGTATACCATCTTTTGAACCATGTGTTGCCGGCGATTCATTTTCTGTTTTTATCAATACATTCAGTTTTGATAAAAGTAGAATATATTACCAAGCACTAACCAGACTTAAATTGCAAGAAAACAACACAAATAGATATAAGTTGAGCATCATAATAGCAACCTGGAAGGAATTAAAAATAATAATACGGTGCTATACACAATTAATATTCTTAGAACACGCGCATTACGTGAGGTAGTTGAAACTTCAAAAATACGAGCACTCAGCTCATCATCTGTGAGGTGCATACTGGGATCTTCTACTGGTACCGAGTCTGAACTCTTGCTGCGTTCATCCCTATGAATAATTCCAAATTCATCCATCCCAACAGAATGGTCATCTTTTGTGGAACGCCGACTTTCCAAATAGAGTAATAATTTAATAAAGTAAACACAATAAAAAACAAGAAAAACAGTTGACATTTCTAGTATTTATATATATATTCATATACTTAACACTCTCATACACACAGCAGTTATATTTTGTAAGAAACCTTGGAATGTGATCACATCATAAAATGTGTTAACTTTACTATTTATAATTTGAGATATAATAACCAATCATCTGCAAGACTTTGTTTATGGAGACATAAGTACTGATAAAGTTTATTATAATTATATTTATATATATACAGTGACAGTTCCTAAACTGCAAGTTTAGTGAATCAACTAAATCGCTAATTGAGTTATCCAAAGTTGGAAAAATTGGCAACAAGTGATCGTGAAAACATGACTGGGATATAATACAAAGCATTTCAATTGAAGTGTGTTTTTATTAATTCCTTTTGAAGTGTAGTTTTCAAGTGTAATAACCTGTCTGTAGTCCTCCTACTGATCTATATGCTTGTATGCCTCCTATAGAAATATACGCTTTAACTGTTAATATTACACTTGTTTCTACTGTGAAATGTAACTTTGTACTTATTTAACTGTATACATGGCCATGATTTCAACTCCGGTTCTTAAATGTTATAAATTGGAGTAAGCAAGATAGGTGAAGAAGCATTATATAGATTATACAACCCAAAACTAATGGTTGACGTTTTTTAACTTATAAAATAGCAATATGTTAATGAAGCAAATTACCAGTGGTGTTTAGGGTACTATAAATAAATGATTTTTTTCACTAACTATGAACTGGAGACTATGAAAACACTTCATGTAAACCAAAATAACAAGGGTAAAAAAATGCTGAATTATAGTGAGTTGTTTACATGCATTTTAATTTATTGTTTCACTTTTGTTTAGTGATTACTTACTTTGTTACTTTATGTATCACTTTTTAATTTTGTTACAAATGATTTGCTGGAATTAGTAAAGATGCTTCAAGTTACACAAAACTTTGAATTAAGTGAACTCAGGCTAACAAGATTTCACTGTATATAAATAAATTATATATACTGTATATATTTATATATTATTTATAACTACCTTAGTTTCCTATGACCATTCCTACTCTGCCTTCGATTGGTTCCGTTAAGAGACATTTTAGCACAATCAAACGCAATTTATAATTTATACACAAAAAAATTCACATGATCTTTGTTTAGTTGTCTGCAAACACATCAATATTATATATATGTCATAATTTAAAGAAGTTACCAGCAAACAAAATCTTGCATAAATGTTAAGTTTAATGCATGGCTTCAAACAAAGCAAAAAAGCTTTGCTGCTCTCACAGAAAATATTTCCAGAAATGCAGACAATTCAGAATATTCTGATCAAAAACTGTCTTCTAATGTCTCGTGAATGTTGCCTAACATCAAAATACTGCAAAATAAAAAACAATTCCAATACATAATCCGATTCTCATGATATTGTGTAACAATATATTTCCAGAATCCACTTAAAGGCTCCAGGTCTCACACATTTATAATCATACAGCCATGACTAAAAACCTCCTTTGCAGCTAACGTCTTGATGTATAGTAACTTACAGGTCACTGGTCTATTATTGAAAGGTCAAATAATAACACCGAAGACAAAAGAAAACCAAACGAAGGGGCAAGTTACATTCTGTGTAGACATGAGATATCAAACCGACACTAATTAGTCAATAACATTCCTGGAAGAACAATGGATAGGACGAACAGATTTCTTGTTGGTGGAACGTGTAAAATGCCTATCATTAAACAATGATCTAACATATAAGTTGCCATCAATAATCAGAAAGAAAATGTGACTGGGTATTATATATATTTAATAATTAATCACTTCATTGTCATAACAGCAAAACAAGTTATTCATAATTCATATACTGCTATATAAACTTGTACTGTATTTATCTAGAGGAAAAACTTTTTTTAACACAGCATTGAATATATACATATATATACTTGTATATATGCCGGTGTATTTCCATGAGCGCTATGACAATCTTGATAAAATTTATTCAAATAGTTATTTCCACAAGGATAAATTTACAGACTACAGTAATATAATACTTGTGTTCATAGCTCATTATTTCAAATTTCAGCAGAAATAAGACAACTTAACAAAATTAGCTGGGTAAAATAAAACAGCTTTATAATTGTGATTTCAAAATCAGTTTCTTGCATAAAAACTAGTACAGGGTCCTATATTAAAAGTTAATAGTATGGACATAAAGAAAATGCCCAAAACATAGGATTTAAACTTTTTGTTTGACAATTCCTTAACTAAATATAAAAGAAAAATGTAAATATTGTATGAGTAAATAAAACTTTATTGTTATCTTGGTAACCACGGATATTGTGGTTTAAGAATAAAACTGTCGCACTTTCACGCATCACTGGACCATATACTAAACCCACAGATACACAAGATCTAAGACTTAATAATCGTGAAAAGGTCTTGTGAACACGTAGCATTTAATTTTTATTACAAGTGCAGTTAGTTAAATATGCAAAAGACATGTTTTATAAACTTAAAACTTTCTAACTACGTAGCAAAAAGTTTTGTTGCATACCATTAACAAGATGAGATATAAATACATTCACAGTCAAGTTTTGTTTCAACTCTGCCTACATATCTATCCCCACTTCCTTTTAAATATAGTTCAAGCACTTACTATTCATGTACGCACAAAACATATAAATACACCTTAGGAGATAGCTTTCAATGGGAACAATAGAAACCACTAGGAATGTAATACTTAGGCGTCATATCGAGACGCATTTCAACAAAAGTCTTGATTTCCTGATAAATCCTTTGTATGAGAGTGTTTTAGAAATATGTTAAAGTTCAATAATATAGTATCCAACGATATCATATAAAAATATGTTGAAAACTTGTGGGTAGGTGGTAGTTAAAACTGTAACATAGAAACACTTAATACAAAACACAAAAGAATATTTTAGAAATTTAAGACGTAGGGCCATGCCATTTTTTCGTTTTCAACCACTCATTAGTCATTAGTCTTTCATCTAGGGCTCGCGAGAGCTTTCGATGTACCATAGAAAACATTTCACTAAAATTTATTCATAATTATAATTTTATATTTCATGAGAGAACCATTTATAACAGGACCCCCTGGAAACATTATAGCCTACTTTTTCAATGTGATTATGACCGTTACAACTGTTTTATGCAGGAATCCTGTTCTTGATATTTCTGAGGTTAGGGTTATATTTGGTTCTAAAAATACAGTGCAGGCTACTTAAAATTTTTACAAAGAGAGGTTAAACGTCACTATGGTGAAAAAACGAACCTATTCAGCTTTTATTTTGCTATTGTGAATGCACAACAGCATTACATATGTTTAGCTGGAAATTTTGGAAGGGGATCGTTTGATTATATTGGGTTGCAAAATGGGTCGCTGTATGAAAAAGGTTGAAAACCACTGAACTAAAACAATGGTATCAAAAATTCAAAATAAGGAACTTAACAAGTGTTAAAGAAACTCCACACAAAACTTAATTGTTAATTCAGTCAAGATCCTTTAGTTCAAACACATTAGTATAAAACAAGCAGAATTAAGCTCATAGTACTTCATATCTAAAACATAAGAATAATAAATGTATAGGTATATACCGTACAAATATCGGCATGGGATCACTACCAGGGTATGTAGAGCACACCCTGGCACACAGAATTACTTGATAGCGCACCAAAAAGTTGGACAAAAATGACAACCACAATTGTGACATCTGTATATCATTGCAATTTTTTTTGTTACCATATTTTAATTACAGTAAAGAAACTTGCAATTTATCATGTGCTGTTTTAATTTTACCTAGCTTTCTTTGTGACTGTTGTTTGTGAGGAAACAGTGAGCAATCATGGCTTATCCAGATATATATCTTGTATTATATCAAAACTATTATGGTTATTTCTTTAAATTCCAAACAGCACCAGGCTATTAAGATGACATCACAGTCACTCAATAGTTGTAAAGGAATATGGAGGAATTATGATAATGACTTTACCTTTCACGGTTTCTTTTTTCGCATGTCCAGTTCATGAGCTCTAAGTCAGCAACTGAATTTTTTCTTTCTATACAAATAAATGGTGCTAGACGATGGTAGTTTGTACCATTTTTCATAATCACTTGCAACTGCATTAATATTATGCAAATTAGCAGTTTGCAGTGGGCAATCTGTCATATTTTTTAATAACATAAGGTCATTCATGTGCTTTCTTCTTCTTGTTTCTTCCTTCATGTAATTCCGATCCATATCATATATACTTAACGGCATGCTAAACCAAGGTCATGTCCTTTCATAATCAGCATCTTAAAAGTCGTGATCTCGTAAACTTTCTTAGCAGACACCAAAGTCAAATCTTAAAAAACTCTGGGCCTACTGATCACATATGCTATTACTAACCACCGTTTAATGTGGGTATCGATAAAACGTATGTCATACATAGCTACTTTATAAAAGGTGAGGTAAATTCTGGTTCTTCAAGAGGGCAACTTTCCGTCGTTCATAGTCAAGACCTATCAACCATTCAACATGGACGTCGTTAACTTTTTAACTTTATAGTAGAACTATGCCTGAAACTAATTTTGGTTAGTTGTTAGAAGAAATCTTATTGGGCAAACTCAATTGACAGGTCTCCAACAGCCTATGATGAAACCAAATGAAAGGGGTTTACATAAACGCCCAAACTATACATGATGCAAAATAAATGTGCGATTGCAACACAGACACATCACATCTCAAATTTGCGTGAAATACTGCATTGTGTATTTTCTACATTTTACTTTAAATATTTTGTGACATTTTATAAAGCTTTCATCATAATAGTCTGAATTTTCCAAAATTCAGTGCTTATATATAGCCTGTAAAATTACATATAGCATGTCTAATGTTGCTAAAAATAGGAGCCAAAGACAGAAACCAAGCTGGCTGTACCAGCAGAATTGTAATGATGCTAGTCAGTGACTCGAGTTTGATTCAAAGTCACATTTTTAATTGTTGTGTCTTGACTTCAGTTTTGGGATAACTTGAAATAGAACTAACCTCAATAACAACAAAATAACAAATATTATGCTTGCCGAAATACACATTTTGGCATGCTATCATGCACTGAAGCCTCAAATTAAACCGTTCCACTTGGTGACAGACCAGTTAGTGTTAGCGGCACATACGCTCTCAATATTCTTTTCCATGAAACACTTATTGTGCGTAATTTGCTCTTTATGACTTAGACAGAACTTCTACGTTCTAAGTAATCAATTTTTAATTGAATTAGTCATACTATATATAATGTCATACAAACTTTCAATACATGGAAATTATCGCCTGTAAGTCATGTTAAAGGTTTTTCCAGTTCTCATATAGTGGGAAGTGTGGCAGCTGTACGAACAGTATTCATCAATGTGCAATTCGAATCCTTTTGTCTCCATGCCGATGTATAATACATAAACAAAGAAGATCTGCTCGTTTGAACGCCACTTTATAATAAATGAACAAAGAATTAAGACTTTGGTGCACATCATCACACAAAAATTTGCAGCTTTGCCAAACAGGATTTCTCGTCAAACACTGTCGTACACATACTTTCCAGTCAAGCTCAGTTCAAGAATAGTCTAAAGCAGGGATGTCCAACCTTTTATTATAGTGGGCCACATTGTCACTTGAAATAATTCAGTGGGCCGCAGAACCTATTAATTTTCAAGAAAAATTGATGAAATTAACTACGGTACTTTAACAATATCAGTCATCAAAGTATTCGGAGTGAAAATGACTAGCGGGCCGCACAAAAATCTCAGGCGGTCCGCAATGTGGCCCGCGGGCCGCAGGTTGGACATCCCTGGTCTAAAGATTATGATACCATACAGTTATGCTCATTAACATGCAAAATCAATGAAAGATTAAAAGCTTCAGTTAACACCACCGTTCCAAACATTTTGTCTTTTTACGCAAGAGTTTTCGTTTAAAACTGTCATATTCTTTTCAGTCAGGCCAATGCATGCTGGCTGCTAGGTGACAAATTCGGAAAGAAAACGAACAACTAGCCTATATAAACAGAAGTGGTCCTCGCATGCCCCTGGCTAGTTACTACCAAAAAGATGTGGCCAGCTCACACATCAAAGATATGAAGGTTGTAAGCAAATGTGCGTTATATGAAGTATCAGTAACTTGTAGAAGTAACTTCTCATTTGCGGTACCAATTATAGTTGTAGCGACAAGCGGGGCGCTACTCCTGCAAATGATACTTTTAAATGACCAGAACTACTACTGCGGACAAACGGCGTCGATTGTAACCATGGTCTTATTTGTTTACAAAAGTTGACGTGCATTATAGTCAATGTTTACACAAGACTTTGCTCAATACGGTAACAAATTCCGTACGTTAGGTTATCGACATGAAGTTTAAATAAATTTTACAGATACTGAAACAGACTAAAAACGCCAACCCCGACTTTTTTGCTTGCAAAGGAAGTTTTAACAAAGGAAAGCCTGTTACACCATTACTATAACAATAACTATTAACTACATCGGATAATTTTTGCTTGCCAAGCACGTCTCTGGTGATAATTCACATTAAGCATACAGTTTGTATTCTAAGATAACAGAATAGAGTAAATTTGATAAAAATGATAAGTTATTGATATCATTAAAGTTATAAAATTATTTTTTAAAACACTTTAAACTAAATTTATTGGCCAAAATAAGTTTTAAAACAAATTTTGGTTTTCAAGTAGTTTGTTTTTAGCATTCTACGAAACAACACACACTTTAAATGACAGTTGGAATCTTGACTGGTCGTCTGTCTGTCTGGCTGTTTACTGTACTTGCGGTTTTTGTGCAGGCTTGACGCTAGCGATATTCTAGGCTAGGCTAGCGTTAAAGAAAAATTTTTTCCGATGGGTGCAATTAAGCAACAAGGATATTTTTTCCACGTCATTTCGGTTGTACTGCTCTGCTCTGTTTGGACTTGCAAGACAACTATTTCTCCCAAAGTACAATGTCATCTCGATAATGGGCCAAACGATACGGATATCATATCCTTAAACGAGCACTCAGTAAGTTGAACTGGACAAGTTATTAATTGGTAAATGATGTAACCATTTTAACCTTACTTTTATCTTTGGTTTGGTGTTATCATGCGGCTTTATTTTGTTACCTTCTAGTAATGGCATGCCATTTGCCTGACAGGAATGTACTGGCATCATGCACTACGGCAGTTTTCAGCGTGAGATCGTGTGTGCAAAGATTGGCAAACATTGGCCTGAATGCTTGCACTAAAGCTTAATCTCTGTGTTTATTTATTATTATTTGCTGCTCAAACAACCTGCATTGCCTTATTTATTTTAAATTGGTATGAATATAAAAGTTAAACTCTTTTCGAGTTACCCGCCACCATTTTTTTTGGTGAAAAGATTTTTTCAGTCATCTGCATGTAACAATAGAAGTTGTCGACCCACTTTGATTCTTTTTTAAATTAAATGCGTTTGGAGCATCAGATTGGAAAGATTTCACTCAGGTGAGAAGCTTATGAATTCCTTTACACAATAAAGAAAATATATATATTGAAAATATACCTACTTTTTATTTTGCAGCAGTTTAAATCCTACTCACTGGACTTTTGATATGATATGATCTCTAGATACGTAGGCCTACTCAGCGCAGCATGCGGCTTGCATAAGAGTTGATGTGGTGTTTTCGGTGTATGTGAATACAGTAGAATAATTCAGTTTGTATTTACTTCTTGTTCATTATTTTAAACTTTGTTTGACATGCAAAACAAAATTAGCCAATGTAGCTCGTCGCATTCTTCGCTGACCTCATATCTAGATGCCATAGGGAACAAGTCCAGTGCGTAGAATTAAAACCACTGTAAAATATATACTTAGCAAAATATTTTCAATTGTGTAATAATTTTTCTTTATTGTGTAAAGAAATACATTTGCTACTCACATGAACAAAATCTTTACAACTGAGTGACCAGAACACTTGTGACTTAAAAAAGAATCAAACTGGGTCAACGATTTCCATTGCTAAATATAGGTGATTAAAGAAATTTTGCCACAAAAAAAATAACGGCCAACACTCGGAAAGAGTCTATCGACGTTCAGTGCGAATTGATGAACTGAGTACCGTCTGTACAAGTGCCCCCACTTTCCATTGTGGTTTATTTGGAGTGTTATGATGACTAATATATTGGCAAATATTACACTAGGCCTATCAAATATCTGTCACACCCTCAAGGTTTGCCTGAATGAGATACGTAGTTGTAATCCCTAAGCCCATTTGTCCTGTAATTCCATTTTTGTAGGCTTAATGAATGTTTTGACATGTTTAATAATTAATTATTTATACCTTGTGATTTTCATGAAGTCTTTGCTGCAAATTTATGATAATTCAAATTAGTTTATTTTATTTGTGGAACAGAAATTGCCCTTTTCTTAACCTTAAAGCTTCATAGCCTTGAGATGTAATTGAGACTAGAATTTTTTGACAAGTGTGGAGTAAAATATAAATTTACAACCGTTCAACAGGCGACGCTGAGAAGTTTTTTGAACCAGGTCTTAGACAAACTTTTATTCTATAATTTTTTGAAATATGAATGTCAGCCAAACTATGAAGTGCTATTCACCGGGTCTATTAATGTTCTGGTTATTCTATCTTTGAAGCTATGTCATAGCAGTCTGTGCCAACTTTCATTTAGACACTCGAGTGTTTCATAATGGATGGATTAAAACGAATGCCCTTGCAACTGTCATCTTCAAATGGAGTAGCAAAATCTTTTGCTTATATGGATGTCGTGGTATATAATTCAACTTGGAAGCTGGCACAAAAACTTCCCTGCAACAGGGTAAATGAATGTCACTGATTTATTTGCAATATTAGCCTTGCTTCATTGTAAGGTAAACAAATAATGAACAAAATGTTAATACTGTATATTGTAAATTGCTTCCTGATTTTTTTGCTGAACTGCCCATCATTGACAGACAGGATGTACAATGGTGATAAGTGAAGATAACTTTTTCTTGAGAATAACACAATATGATTTGATTCCCAATCCTTCCACAGTGTACATCCATACATCTTTAAAGTGGTTTATGACTCTAAATATTTATGATCCAACTCTAATAAGTCCTTTACAAAAGAAGCTGGTCATTGTCCACCCATCCTCAGGTTTATCATGTAATTTAAAAAATAGAAAGTTGTCAGTTTATGGTACACTTCTCAGACTGGAAAATATTGAATTTCTAAACTTTCTGATATATACTTCACTGATATTATAAAACATGCTATATTTTCTGTAATGTTAAATACATGGTATTCTTTGCCTCATTAATATTGACCTGCTCTTTAAAATTTCTTTGTTTCTAGAACGCATCTCACATCGTGCATGGGGAAAACCTGTAGCATCAACAGAAAGTTTGTCTCAGTATATTGCATCATCAAGATATGATGTCATTTATGCAATTTCACATTGCCAAACAGGGAGTTCTTTGATGATTCTTTCAAATAGTGCCAAAACATGTACTGTATAATCATAGCGTATGTTTTATGTGATCATATTAAAAATGTAGTAGCCTAAATCTTGGATTCAACCAATTTGAATATTTGCATGGTATAAGCCGAGAGTAATATAATCAACTAACTGTAACACTGAGTATGACATTTAAATATGTATACTTCACAATGCACAAGTTTAAATATCTTTGATATAAATTTAAAAAAAGAAATGTTAATGCAGATATCTTTGCCACATGGGATTCATTTTCGTCAAGTAGAATGCAGATGTATGAGTTAGACTGTACACAAACCGACTTATCTAACTGCAGTAATCTAGCTGTATCAGATGCTGTCATTACCGCCAACAAACTTCTGGTTTTGTCATCAGATGGCATGTTAATTTCAGAAGAAATTAATAAAGATTGCCAGAATGTCAATTGTTTACCAGTACGTAAGTCTCA
Organism: Clavelina lepadiformis; assembly: GCF_947623445.1. Lineage (NCBI taxonomy): Eukaryota > Metazoa > Chordata > Ascidiacea > Aplousobranchia > Clavelinidae > Clavelina > Clavelina lepadiformis. The sequence goes on from NC_135247.1 coordinate 16,595,600, forward strand.
AGAATTATTCTTGCACTTAACTTTAAAACGATCAATGACGATTTTACTTTTTTAACAAATCTAAATCACAAATGTATTAGAAATTAAACACTGCAACTTTCTAATGTTGTAGTATTTATTCAGTTAAGTTAATTGGATCGACTGTCAAATTTTGTTGACTGTGCCAAATATCTAGGTTGCCTTTTATTCACTAAACAACACATTCGATGGCTATAACTTGACTTGGAATGGTGCAAAATTGTTTTTTACTCCTTTCTGTTCTCAAATGGACTACATTTTGCCAACATGTGAGACATGACAACCGTGAAGTTGTTGTTAAAACAAACTAAAGCTTATTTATTTTAACAAAAGTAAATGGGAGGTATTGTTATAATTTGTAATGCTTCACTTCAGGTAACATGGCTTTTTTACAAGTGCAATCTGTTTCAGGACAAAAGGTGATTAATAACATTGTGAAAATATATGAACTATCTTCTAATTAGCATATTTAAAAGACATTTGCAGTGCTTAGAAATTTCAGAAGTAGGGTTTTAAAAGTTAAAAGTTTTACTGCAGCTTGTATTTGGAGCCAAAGAACCCTATAAAAAGTGGACGTATTTGCCAAAATTGTCGACAAACTCCAGCAATAGTATCACATTAACATATGACCAACAAAGTGCTAGCATCATCGGTATTTTTGTTGACAGTATGGTAACTAATTAATATTTTATACCTTTGTAATTGCAAATTCACACTTCATAATAATTACAGTAGTTGAGCTGTATGTATAAATAAAGCATAACCTGTTATGTTAGGACAATACAGCCAAGGCTAAAGTTTATCGACTCCCAAGCCTTGATTCTGAACCAGTCTTAGCTTTCCCGCATTATTCATTTACTGAGGAGACCCAGACGAGTTCTATTCAGACATTGTTACAATCCAATCATCATTTTTATGTCACAGTGGGGTCATCCCTATGGCTTTCCACTGACGGTGGAAACTTATTTTCAAGGTCAGCTGTTGGAGCTCAAAAAAACATTTTAGTTTTCCATTTAAATGTCATATCATAATTGTGGCATTTACATTTTGAACTATATTTCACTAAACATCTAGCTTCATTATCAAAATTTTGCAATGTGTATTCAGAATTTTTCGCTTTGAGTCAGACGAAATCGCTTTACAATTAATTGGGTATGAGCCGGTGAAATCCTTTGCCCTTCTGACCTCAAAGGGTAGGATATATTTTGGCAAATGTGGCATGAGGGGTCTCAAGCTCCTGGCTGAAAATGAGGTATACTATTTATAAGATAGTGAAATAGATAACTATCACATATTAAATTCAACGATTTTTCTGGTTTAAACATGATTGCGAGATAACTTCGTGTTGGTATCAATAACGGGTTCTATCAATAAAACTGTTATCTAGTTCCAGCTTCAGAAAGATTATTTAATTTTGTAGCCAGTAAGTCACATTCTTGCATTCAACCATCTTGGTCATGTTGTAGTGATTGACTCTAAGCAATCATCAAGTCGACTTCAAACTAAAGTGATTCTAATCAAGGATGATGAAACTTGCAGGTTGTATTACAGTTATAATAATAATCCTAAAAAGCACTTTTTTGACTTTACTAAGTTTTTATTAGGCCTTCATCGATGTTTGAGTTTAGTGGTTTATTGGCACCTAGACTAACTGTCAGGGTAGGAGTCCTTGAGACACAATGTCAACTATGAACATGCATACGATGTGAACCATGGTGTATCACACAGTCAGATATGACATGGCCTAAGATTTGTTCTTCGGTGTTACACTGACAGATTGTGCCACTAATTCCCACTTGCATAAAAATAAGTGAAATCGGCGGAAGTCGGTAAACTGCACCTAATCCATGCTCAGGATTAAAGGTCTGTCGCAGAAAAGGAAATGTGTTTGTGACTGGCGCCATGGCCTTGTGGCGGAAAGTGCCACGTTTTGGACATTTTTCTTTTAAGTTTTTGTTTTTCTCCTTAATTTGCGTTCTTGTGTTGATTACGTTTCTTTGTATATCCTTGCGTTTCCAACTTTGTTGACTACTGAATTCCTTACTTTACATTACGTTTGTCAGTTCGTATAAATATAATTTTTCATTTGTTGACCGTTCTGCTGAGCACATGCACTGCCGAGATATACTCGCAACGTTCAACCACAATTGGAGTCAGATATAGGCTCCATTATTTTGGGCATCTTTATCTCTCAACAACACAGATGGCCGCAGCGTAATGCTACCACCTCCCCGCTTTAAGTATGCTAAGTGCTTGTAAGATGCTTGACACCATTTTCGTTTTGCTGGACTTCATAATTCATTTCTATTAGTATGCCAACTAAGTGGTCATTTGCTTGCTGAAACTCCCCTTCCATTGTTTCCAATTTTGGTATTCCGAGAACATCGTGTTAAGTGGGACTTGGGTTTTGATGTTAAAGAGAAACGGGGCCAGTATTGAATCTTGTTTGACGTCGTGACGTGTTAACTTTTTAGTATGCTAGTTCGTGATGTGACTTGCAGACAGCTTTGTTTATGATTTTCAGTTATTCAATGGAGTATGGACCAAATTTGAAAAGCATTTATTTTCTACAATTCAAAGAACAGCTTAAGTTCATTGTCACAGCACGTCTATTTCCAGGTGCTTTATAAGTGTTTTTCATTGACTATGCTGATTCTGTTTTTTCTTTCTTTGCGGTTTACTTAATTAACGTTTGATATAATATTAACCCCAGATACCACAGCCCGAGCTTCCAATGAAGGGTTACTCAGCATCAACATTGGCAACCCACGTGGTATTCGGACTCGATTTCAGTCAGATAATTCAGATGACCATTCCCACACAATTGAAATCGAACTTACCAGTCAATTTCTCATCCAAGTAATTTGTTACTACAATTTAGTGGAAATTAACCAGCTTCAGCTATTACATAGCAACAGCAATACAAAAGTTATCTGTTTTAACATTCTATCATTTATAACTTAATACTAATAGCCCAAAACAATTATATCTCTTAAAACTGCGTTAGGTATCGCACGCTGCTCAATTAATAAATGTAGAGTAATTATTAAGTACTCGACTTATTAAGTACTCGACGTACTCGAATTATTAAACCAAGTACTGTATATTAACAACAGATTTTTTGGTTTCATATATTAACAATATTTTTGGTTTTAGAGCGTAACGTCTGTTTCGGTATACTTACGTAACGTCAGTTCTTCTTGTCCAATTGCATCGCACAATTTTATCATCATCACTGCTTGTCCCATGTCAAAAAGATTAACTTTTGATTATGGGCCTTTGCTGGGTCAAAAGTCATTGCTTTCCATGTCGGACTATACATCAGCCTATGATAACGCCACCAGAGGTTTATTGCAAGAATTACCGGTGAGAATCAGCTCCACAGTCTTTACACGACGCTATAATGTAAAACTAATTACATAAAATAATAATTTGATAACTTTGATGCAGTACAGTGACTTAGAATACTTGCTGTGTAGACTGAATAAATCATAGTAGATCTAAGGTCGTGTGACTCATGTGTCTCAGACCAGGTATTACCAAACGTTTTTCACAATGGGCCTGAAAGGATGAAAATTGAAGATCGCGTTCGGAAAATCCTCTTCCTTCAATAGGCTACAATATAATGAGCTCATTTATGGCACAGTGAAGTGTGCCGGACGAACTACTTTTGGAGTTTGGTGACCTCCATCTTAGACTAACGCATTGCAACCGAATTCTTCGTCGTTGTACGAAAGGCTTTTCCTTTCTTTTATGGTGACTTGCTTTTCCAGGTCAACTACAGGCCTCCTTCGTCACTCGCTGTAGCGATTCCGTTCTCACCGAACGTATACAACCTTCATCCGGATAAAATCAATGAGACGCGTTTTCTAACCTACGAGTTTGCGGAACGTCACAAGTAAGTTTTAACCAAAAACGAAATTTCAATCTCACATACGCAAGTTATTATCTAGGTAAACTATACAGTTTCATGCTTAGTGCCATATCTTTATCTGCAGATTAAAAGGGTTTTGTATGAACGCAAGAAAGCGTTCAGAATGCTCATGTACAGCCGCTCAGAAATTTTCGTCTTTAGAAAAGCATTCTGATTGCAGAGAGAAGGTCGAAGTTGTTTTTGGAAACCTACTTTTGTTTACAATAATTACAAATGCGTAGCTTCGTGCTCATAATAACAAACTGCGCGGCGTTCCTTTCATGCAGCGTACAGCTAAGTTCTATAAAGACACTTCAATTTAGTTATAAGTACAGTGTGCTTAAATTTTTGACAGTTGGTTACACTTTTCAATACGCCACGGAAACAAAATAATCACCATGTCCTTGTGGCTGTCTTGCTCAAAAACGTTGACTTACTCGTTGTCATTAACAGGTTTACAAAGTGTTTTACGACACCTTCTACAACATAAAGCTGTCCATCGGCATCAAGTATGACGTATTTGTTGATGACGTCACGACCGATAACGTCACTTCGATGGACATGACAAAGTTCTTTGTTTATTTGGAGGAAATTAATGGACGGGACAGTACGGTTTATACCGCCCAGGATAACCAAGAAGAATTTTGTAAGATGTCACACTTGTAGTTTGTGTTGTGCCATCTGATTATGTTGATGGGAAACTGCAGACGCACACTGGTCAATGTACTTTAGTGTCCTTGTCCGTTCTTAAGAGATAAGCTGAATAATTCAATTTTTTCTTTTCGCCTTAGCCCAGGGGTTCTTAAACTTTTTGGCACAGGCCCCCCCCCCCCCCCCATGACGGTACCTACAAAATCCGCGCCCCACCTCATTGCAAAATAAAAAAGCATTAAACAAAACAACAATTTATTTTCAATTAACTTTCATTAATGTGACGGATGTAGTTGTTTTGGGAAACCAAACGTTTAATTCGAGGCTTTGTAGAAGATAATGCACATCTTTATTGAAGAATGTAGAAGATAATGTTTATTTGTCATCTCTCGCGCCCCCCTTATGAATCTTACACGCCCCCCAGTGAACCACTGCCTTAGCCTTACTTTGATATGGATTGAAAATTTCAAGTTGTAATGCTCGGAATACGTGGTTCAGTATTAAAAATTGCCTTACTTCACTATAACCTGCGTTATTTTGTTTACCAAGGTAGCCAGTACCCAGACCACTTGATGTGCCGCGCACGTTCTCAAGGCGAAGCAACAATAAACGAAAGAGAACCATCGCTCCTTAAATACATGACCTCTGGTCTCAGTAATCATATATATAATGCCAGTCAATTGTCTATTAAATTTATGGTAAGTTAAAGTATATATCTTGACTGGAAACTACACAATAAACTATACAACAGTGTTTGTTTTTCAACTTATCAAAGATCGTGTGATTTTAAGGCTTGCATGGAATTAGTAATGAATTTCTCAATAGTAGTGAAAAGTGTGTGTAGTTTTGACAAAACGGAATGTGTCTTTGTTCTTAGGGTACCGGACTTTTTCACTTCCGAATTATTCTTGTAAATGGATTTTCTTTTTGCAAATTGCATGACGAATTCCAGGTAAAATGTGGCCTGACATAAGCTTTTCTTGCCAATGAACAATTATCCTAAACAAATTCGTGGTACTGTCGTGTGAAGTTATCCCAATGATTACGTCATTCAGGTTTACGTCATCAACCCTCCACTGCCCTTTCCAACTGGTACAATTATCCGACTCACGGTGTCTTTTATGATGGGAGGGTCCATGATATTCATATATATGAGGTTTCTATATGCAACGGTTCCGCCGAGACAAGATGTGGAACATGCGGATCAGGTATTTTAACAAATTGACGCTTAGGTTGGATTTAAGTCGTGCCTAAGCCTGTAGTGACCTGCAAAACTGTTTATGTTAAATGATATCTCAGTTGATCAGGTCCGCTACAAGAAAATAAAATGGTTTTTCGCAGTTAGGCATTGTAAGGTGCTGATTTTAAAGTGGCTGGTGTACGCTATTGACTATTCATTTTCTGGAACTGATTATTATTATTATCACCCTTGTAGTTAATCTTCGGCGCAATAAACTCTATCAAAAATTATGTTGTAAGAATATAGTCCGTTACGTCAGCTATTTCAGTTGGGTATGTATTAACAAGAACCAGCACAAAACTAAAGCCTGCATTCTTGTAGAGCGAAACCGTGACCGGCCGCGAAAGATCGTCTTACCCATCCGAAGGGGACATCAAGATATTAAGAAATAAACTACGTCCTAGCATTCGGAAGACTTAAAACCAAAGCTTTTATTAAACTTATGAATAATTAATTCATGAATTGGTGTTTATTTTAATAAATACGAAGTTGATTTCAAATTTGTCGTTAAAACCCAGCTGTTCATACAAAGATCTCGCTTTGTGATATTTGGCAGACTATGTGCTATGTATCCAAGGCTGTAGCTGGGGAAGTGTTTTGCCGAGGCAAAAATGTCAAGTACTGTAGGCTACATTCCTTCCCCAATTAAGTATGTTGTTGCGAAATGTAATTTAGCATTAAAATTGTTTTGGCCCAGAATTCATGGGAATTTTCGGTGCAAGTACCACATGGTAGCTATTGCCTGCCCTTGACAGGTACCGTTACATTACAAAAAATTTTATATCCCATGTCAAAATTGAATGTTTTCTTATTGTGCGTGTGTGTTGAATCGAGTCACGCGTAACAAGTGTTTTGGTAGAGGTTTGTGCGGCGTGCGCGAACTGGCATGCGGCGGTCGCACAAGTTCAGACCTTGTACAAGGCCAAGAGAAAGTTTTTAGAGAAGTTCTTGAAAGTCGTAGCCATGGACGCCATTTCACAGTGATGGGAACAAGTTGTTACGGTTACCAGAACTAGTAAAACATGCTTAAGTTACAATCTTTTATTCGAAGGTTGTATTATTAGGTTGGCTGCTGCAGTTTAGAATGATCCCTTACTGTCTTGGTAGAAGCTCCATACCGTTGTCTAATCTAGACTTAGCCTAGTCTGCTAGTTGAGTTTGCTAAATCAGTTTTTTGCACCGATATGCGAAAGCGTCTTGCATGTACTTGTAACCCGTTTCCGTATTTACTTTTCCAGCTACAGTTAATTTAACAGATTGATTGCTGGCATATTGGTGTTAACTTCTAGGGATAGTTAGAGTTTGTTATCATGACATAGAGGTAGACAATGCGAAGTAAAACATATTGTGTCCTAGGAACGGTTGTGCTGTTCAATTTTCTGTACGTGTTTTGGTTGTATCAGTCTATGGGGCATTTTGATGGCTCAAAAACCAACAATTTTCAGGCAACCAGTTTCAACGCAAGACCCATTGCTCAGCCAGCTGGAGAACTTCTATTGTTTTGGGGCCGTCGATGGGGCGGAAAGGAATCTTGGCCCCCAGAAGGTTATAAGTTTGGGAAGTGTGTAGCGACATATGAACGGAAATATATAAGCAAAGCGAGGGCTGTAATATTTCACTTTACAACATTAAATGATAAGGACTTCCCATGGACTTACTACCGGTAAACCTGACCATGTTAAATCTTATAGAACACGGCTGTAAGCGACTTGCTAATGCTGTTTATTGCATTGTTTGAAACAGCTTATGTATACGATTTCCTATTTTTTGAAGGGCCAATGACCAGCTTTATATATTTTGGAATGCTGAAACACCAGGTGCAGTCAGAAAAGAACTTTCAAATGCAGGAACTGATGTTGCTCTGTTTGAGAGCGGCTTCTTTAATTGGTCGATGACATACCGAACTGATGCCGATGTGTATTGGGGTTATGGATACCGTGGCGATTTACTTAATTATGTTTCTCGTGGAAAAGATGCCGTGGACATAATAATTAAAAGCAAAAAGAAATTGGCGGTATGTGTGCTTTGGTTTTGTGTAAGGTTGTGACGTGTGTTTTCCTTTCACTGTCTTTTTCATTCAAATGGACTCCCAAGATATCCAACTGGTGTCCAAATTGAAATACTTACTTTTCCTTCAGGTATGGATCACCAGTAATTGCAAATACACAGATATTGCCAAAGTTCGTATGGAGTATGTCCAGGCGATGGAAGAATTCGGCCTTCAAATAACTAAACTGGGAAAATGTTTTGGTTCGTATTTGGAAGAAAATGAAAAATATCAAATTATCAAGGAGCACAAGTTCTACCTGGCTTTTGAGAATGCAATGCATTGCCGAGATTATATAAGTGAAAAATTCTGGGACAATTCCTTAAAAAGTGATTCTGTACCTATTGTGATGGGTCCAGTGCGAGAAGATTTGTTAAAAGTTGCTCCAATAGATTCATACATATATGCTGAAGATTACGATTCTGCGGCAGAGTTGGTGCAATACTTGCTCTACCTCGATGAAAATGAGGAAGAATATAGGAAGTATTTTCGCTGGAGGGAGGACATGTCTTTAACCGATGATAAAATGATCGCAACGATTGAGGAAAAGCATCCAGACATAAAGCCGATGCGCCGACCGAAAGGCTTGTGTGATGCCGTGTTGGAAAACAAAGACATCAAAGTCATCAATTCCTTAACAAAAGTCTTAGTTGCAAATGACCCTGAGGAGTGCTTGAACAGTGTACATTGAATTCTGCAGAGTACTTTTCAAAATGCATGTGGATAGTAAGTGGTACACGTTCCTGCTGCTACCTGTTGTTATCTTCATTGTATGTATATGAAAACTGTTTTTGCTACATATGTCTGCAAACCTTCTTCCTGTGTAATCACCACTGTGCATTTACGTAGTTTAAGCTAGTATTTGATTTCATAGTTGCAATGCTTTTAAAGAGAGCCCAGTTCCAAGACTTTTATTAGTACAAGCAGAGTACTTCAATTTTCTTCAAATATCAATGCAATAAACATCTTTTACTCTGAACGAGTGGCTTTACTTTTTACAAAAGATGTTCTGTTTGCGTCAATGCACATGATTCTTTTACAGTTCATAAAGAGCATGTAGTATTCAAGAGTCTTTATCAAACATTGCGTTTAATGTGGAAATGTCACATTTCTTCCATTTCAACATCTTCGTCTGTTAAAGATAATTTAGTATTTTTACGTGTTGAATTTTTTACCTTCGGTCTTCCTTGTGATGAAGTAACTGCAACTAAAAATATTATCGCAATCAAATTTTCAGTTAAATTTTGGCATGCATTTGATGAAACTTGTTAGTCAATTCAACCTTCTGGTCAGTCATGAATAAAATAAAAATTTGCTCAAATGACAGAGGTTATATTGCGATTGATCTGAACATGGTATAGTCAGCACTGTTGCATATGCATTACCACAAGGGACAATATATAATGTTTTACTCATTCAATCAGGAAACATTTACCATCCATTTTTGCATTTTCTGTTTGGGTGCGCCTAATTTGCTTTAAAATTTTTCGTTTCTTTTTCCCCGACAAAGTGATATTAGCCCTTGCGCTGGTCCTGAAAAAAAAATAAATAGGTATACACTTACATAACTGTAGTAAATGCTATGTTGCAATTTATATATATATGTATTTTATGTTAATATTAAAAATCAATTAAATCAGTGGTTCTAAACCTTTTGAACCTTTCTACACTTGAAAACCATTGAAGCAAGAAATGGTTTACGGAGTGGCACTTTTTGCCAAACTCTGGACTCAGAACATTTAAATTTGTTTTGGTATGGCCCAGTCGCAATTGAGAGATAAAAAGCAGAAGTAACCTTTCAGGAGGCTGGCCAAAAAGTTCAACTTGCAATTGAGATACAGTTATACACTACTTGCACTACCGAGTAGTTAATAGCTTACTTAGTCATCCTTCACCAAAACTTGACTTACATTCTCTTTTTTAATACTCCTGCTGGTATTATTTCTGGGTCAGGTATTTCTGATTGTCGTGGCGCTTTGTTTTTCTTTTTGCGCTGCTTCTTTACCCGACGTAACTTATTTAAATTTTTGTAAAGAGCCTGAAAACAACAAAATGTTACAAACATTGAAGTAAATACCAATCAACAGTTTTAAGTTGCATAGTATGATGTCAGAGATGTTGACTAAATTATTTACAGCATTTAGTATTTACCTTTTTCGGCCGATTTATGGTGGTGGATACCATGATGTATTACAATTATTCTATCACTACAAAAACCTTTAACAGCCCTACACTCCACAGATCCAGTCTTTGTTGATGGTTGTTCACTAATTCCGTTATATTTCTTTGTACCAACACGCTTTACACTTAGATCAGTAGATGGCATCATTTTAATACATGAAAGAAAGTGTATATACAATTTAAGGGTCTAGAATTCATGTGCACAACCAGATGACGTCACAATTTTGAGTAGCTTTCGGTCTAGTATACAAAGGCATGTGAACTTGTATACTACACCCTTATTTAAGTTTTAATAAATGACTGTTAAGTTGGTCATGCAACCCAGTGTTTATGATAGGTAGTTTCATCATAAAAGAGAGTATGCAAAAGGTTGATTTTAGTATATTATAATTTTAAAGTTGCCTTAACAAAGAACAACAAAAACATTGCTTTGAACGTTCTATTTTTTTCCTAAATTAGCAACAGTCAGACATCAAAAATTGAAATGTGGTTTTAGCAGTCTACCTTGTAATTGTATCGTCTATTTTTTTGCCAGTACCTGCATGTGCATAGCAAAAATTGTAATCCCCTGTTCTTGGGTGAGGAGTCCCCCCCCCCGTAAAAAGATGAAACAATAGCCATTATATGGTCAATTAATTTTATTTCTCCACGCACTTACCCTAACTTCCCAATCTAGCAATACATATTGTATTATTACTTATCGTTTATTACTTATTAATTGTTTTTCTGTATTTCACATAGGCTGGTTTGGTGGTGGAAAATTTTGAATTTACAAAACCTCTAGAATAGCATAGAGTGCACCAAATTTAAGATTATTTAGTCAGGAATTTAAACTAATTTGATCAGTTTTACCTTATAGCGTCATAGCTTATTTCATGTTTACAGTCAATGATTTAATTTTTAATTAAAAGCTCAGTTGGGTAAAAAAAATCAAGTCCGTAGTTATTAGCATGCGCTTATGAATGGGTAAATGACAGAGCCGTAAAGGCTTTAAACGGGCTTGAAAATAACTAAGGTAGTACACGGTAATTATGCTTATATCAAGTAAAATAACTAGAACGGCCACTAAACACAAACACGTTTATTGTCAAGCTAGGCCAGGGGTCGGCAACCTGCGGCTCCGGAGCCGCATGCGGCTCTTTCATCCTTCTAATGCGGCTCTTATTAATTTTATTGCTATAGTAGAAACAAACAGAAGAACACTCGCGTCTTTATCTCACTGAGAACATTATAGTAAATGAAAGCATAATCATTCTGGTTGTGACATCATAATTAGTCAATTAACACAAAGGTTGTTTTTAGCAGTCTACTAGCAGCAGTTAGACTAGTTATTATATTTTCGTTTTATTGTGAAAATAGTTTTGCGGCTCCCAGTGATTTTTATTTTGTGGAATGTCGGTTAAAATGGCTCTTTAAGTGCAAAAGGTTGCCGACCCCTGAGCTAGGCTATCAATGCATTAACAATGTAAAAAAAAAACACTTTAATATGCATTGAATGCCTGCAGAGAAAAAATTTAAGGAGAATCCACTCAATCCTGATGAGGATATCCCTAAAACGCGATACTTTCTACTTGTACCAGTCGGCTTCCATTTTGTTCCACACCAAACACTGCAGACAGTCACCACCTCGCTGTCACTGAAATAACAAAACGTGTTCAACAAAGAGGGGAATCCCAAATTCTTGGCGTCGGACAGATACCATACAAACCAAAATATAGCATTCTTTAAAAGCATAATAGGAATATAGGATATCTTTATAGAAAATTGGAAAAACAACTCCAAATTCGTCTGGCATACGGAATGGGCCCTACGTTGCAACTTGGTCCCACTGGCGCCACAAAGTCGCGGGTTGTTTGGTGACGAATTTAGGGTAAGTTTAGCAGAGTTGATCCGAGTAATGAGTTTTAGACTCCTACTCCGGAAATCTATGAAAGCACCCGTTTCCACTTTTACTGAAACTCCCAGATTATGTGTCTATCAAACAATTTTTACAATAAAAATGAAAGGTTATAATCTTACAATAAAATAACAAAATTACTTGGCACCAGCAACTAGTGTTTTTCCAAGCTACACAACAAATACCCGGTGTGTATATCTAGCTAGTCATCAATTGTTGTCAAAACGCATTGGCCTTCCAGTAGTAGTAGGCCTTTCAGTAGTAGTTCGTTTTTGTTTACAGGTATATTACAATAATTCGGGAACCCTGGAGTAACTTCCAATCATGTTATAACTATTATAAACCCGACACACGAGTAAGTCAAGGTCAGTGCAGTAAAAGTCCGATGAACTACGTCACAAATGGAGAATACGTAGCACTGGAGGACTTTGTCGTTTTGGCCAATGAAGTACTTGATCCCAGTATTTCGTGGTACTTCAGGTACAGTTTTTTTAAGTCTACGCACGGTAATTTCGAAACCGAAACTGTTTGTTTCTTTTTCAAAAGGTTTAAAAACTATCAAGCTCACGACTTGGGACTCGACCCTATGATGACCGATGACGTCATAATTAATCGTGAAATTCAAAAACTGGACGAGAAGCTGGATCTTGTTATGATTATGGAGTATATGGAAGAATCCTTGATTTTACACAAGGTAGCCTACTTTTTGATTTAGACAACTTCCAGTCGAATAAAAAAAAATCTATGTAGCTAAAATTTATTCGAAAATTGATGTTTTTAATATAGGCTAATGTAAAGAAGCTGACTGGGTCTATACCACAAATACTAAACCAAATTTTAAAACATGTTGCATTTGAAAATTATGCACAGTAATAATTTATTTCATTCCGGATCACCGGTCGTCGAGTAACAAAACATGGGAAAACATTGTTGAGATAAAAAATTGTGCAAGAGCTTTACTTTCAGGTTATCAGAAAATACCCATCTGCTCATTCATTACTACTTGAAGGTCTTAACTTCATGATTGTATTTTTGTGGTAGAATGAGCTCTGCATGAATTGGGAGGATATAAGCAAACCAGGCAGAAATGCACGTGAGTACGAGAAGGTTTATCTCAGTACCGAGGCACAAAACGCTTTTTATCAGCTGGACAATGTGGTAAGTTTTGTCAAAAAATAAAGACCTCTCTTTCCATAGAACTTATTGTGTGGGCCGAACCTGTAGCCTAGGTAGGATTTCTTTGCTTTCAACCTGACATTTTCGCAGTTCACAAGGTTAAGTTTGAGAAATTGATTTCAGGATATTGCTCTGTATAAGTATTTTAATGAAATTGTAATGAAAAGTGGTATAATGGTACCTTAGCCTGTAAGGTTTACCCACTTACACTACAAAGTCTGTTTCCTTGTGTATATCTTAACAGTGAACTTTGATAGACTTCAGCAGTAATGACACAGGAATGACTACTGTATAATCTGATTATATTTGAAGCTTCTTTGAACGAATACATCAAGATAGAACATTGTGACAGCAACAGCACAAAGACATGTTGCGGCGTTGAACGTAAAAACCAAAAAGGGCTGGTAAATCAAAATGCACGCATAAGGGAACCATCGATTACGTCACGCAGTGTTATGCTTCACTGATTCCATAAATGAGAATTCTATGTAGTAAGCAATTTTATATTACATTAAGTGATATATTTATCACAAAACCTTGTGGAAGAAAGTCGATGAATACGGCCGAACCAAAATGGCGCAAGACGTCATTACGCTGAGATCGAAGATGAAAACACAAGATGTTTTGTTGAAAGAACCGAGGAGCGAACCGAAATTTGGGCGAGAAAATTATCGACCAACAACTAAGCAAGAATTGACCCAGCGTCTTGATTGTTATGATACTCAAGCTTCAAAACTTGCTGATTATATGATGCAGAATTCAGGAGGTTGTTACGAACCCACTTAGTTGCGTGGGTTACATCATGCTTGTTGTCACACTGATTCGTAAATTTATGAAGTAGCCTACGAAATAATACCAAGAAAAGGTGATCAAGTAACAATTACAGTGGCTATCCAGATTAAACTTTTTAAAATATTAATACACGATGGATTTAATAAAAACAAACTTTGGTGCACATGCTTGATTAAATTAGATAAACCTATTTTATCATTTAGGCCTATGCTACCCTGACTATGTTGACTTTACCACAGCCTATAAAGTGCTGTGGTAAAAACGTCGTAAATACGCAAACAGACTCAATGGAAACATGGCTAGCTGACTTCCGGAGTTTGTAAGTGGCTTACAAGGTCCATTAAAATTTTCTTTAACACTATAATGTTGTGATTGCTTTCTTTGCTAAAATCTGTTGCAAAGGACGTAAGTCTAATTATCATGACAATAGCGATAAAGCAAGGGTGAGCTATTAGCCAAATGCTTAATTTAATCTATGGTATTTCAGAGTCTTCGTCGAGAAATAAGACTCTGCAACATACATAGCTGCACTTAATGAAGTTATCAACAGAAGCCACTGCCAATGGGAGCTGCTACTTTGCTCACGTGAAAAGACGTAATTCGTTAAGAATTCAGCCAAATTGTTTTTTTTCTTTACACCTACCCAAGGCTTACAACAAAATGATATTTTTTATATTGAGTGTAACAAATAACCTACTTTTTATGAATTTTAAACGAAATTTAAAGAGCTTCTTTTGTCCTGTTTTTAATACAGTATCGGCTAATGTGTTTGATCAGATACCATCGCCGCGGGCTTTTAACTGCATAGCCTACAACCTGCTAAATCGACTACTGTTTTTATTAAAGGCTCCGCATACCTCACAAAACCAATTTGTTTGTTTACAGTTGCTGTTAACCAACTATGACAAATACTGCCGAATAACATCATGCGAATAATGCTCCCCATTCAGATATTCACAGGTAGTTCATTTCAGTCGTTGGTTTAGGTGGCCCTGCTAACGTTTCTTTTTCAATCGTAGTGGCACAACAGATAGTTAATTCAACCCCAGCAACTACATCTTTTATGTACAGGGTTTCAACAATGTCATGTACACCGTTGCTTTTGATACGTCGAGAGGGCCCGAAAGATTGAGGTCGTAGATATCGAGGGTAGTGGCAACAAACTTCTGGCCAAAAATGTCATTAATTTCTTGTGCTTGAACATTGTAAGGTGTGCCACTAATATTACCCACGTAGTCCACTGAATACAAGAGGTACTTTCCATTAGTATTCATTATGTCATGTATGACGTCAGCATATTCGCAACGACGGGTTGGATCAATTGCAACAAAGGAACCTCGATCCCAAATTGCATCGACTTTTCCCATAACGGAAGAACCAAGTGCAAAGAAATCGCCCTTGTAGATGGTGATGTTTTTATCTGTTGCTTTGAAGATTTCGTATGGGGCTGTTGGATGTTGATATCTTTCGTATTTTATAGATTGCTCTTCAAAAAATTGCAAAATGGCTACTTCGCAATACTCGCAGCCAACTACTTCGTGACCTTTGTCAGCCAAATGTTTAAGGTCAACTGACTTGCCACATAATGGGAGATAAACTCTGCAGTTATCTCTGAGGAATTGGTCCTGAAATTTTAACATGTCGGGATGGGCGTCAGACATGTGATTCTGCCAATAAACTTGCTTCTCACTTTCTGAAAGACCTCTGATCGAAGCAGTAGGCATTTTGTCATTATTGTCACCCATCGATGTCATGGACAAATTCTTAGGTTAGTTTGAAGTTAGGACTATGCATTCAACGTTAGCTAGCCTGTTCACTAATGCTGATTACTAATTGACTGTGGCGATCGATGTTAGCCTAGCCTCGTTTACTGCTGTAAAAAAACGCACACACGCGCATATGCTGGCTATAACTATAAGCTACCGTAACTAGAAGCGCTTGCAGCCAGTGAAGCGTGTAGCCTTAGGCCTAAATAATAATTAATCAGTCGCGCTGCGAGAATCGAGAAATTTTAGACATGCTGCGAGGTTCGCATGAAATCGCTGCAAGAATTAAACGCATGGATGAGCACTGAAAGAAACATATACTCTGGCAACTCATGACCATGCATCAATATTTCGCTATTGCATGATGTAAACCAGCGTGGTCCAACTGCAGGCCCGCGGGCCAACTTTGGCCCGTGAGCACCGATTTTTTGGCCCGCGAACTAATAGTCAGCTTTGATAGTCGCTATTGTCGAGGAAGAACCTCGACCGCGGATGTCACATTGATCAGCATTAATAGCTAAAAATTTTGAACTATTCTAACTTCAGTTTTAATTAAAAAAGAGAACTTTTTTCAGTTCTAATTTCAGTTCTAATATCAATGTCACATTGTTCTTCAGTTCTAATTTCACATTTCTTCAGTCCTGATTTAAAAACATTGGCCCGCAAGATAAAAAATTTTTTTGATTTTGGCCCGCGATGGAAAGAAGTTGGACCACGCTGATGTAAACCATACAATATTAAGGATGTACATAACTGGCGCAAACGACAACAAAATGTTAGCGACGCACAAAGCAACGGTAAACTTCAGTGAAACGTCTATATAGCCAAGCCTACGTCAGTTTTGATAACTGACGAATACTTATTCATTACAAGCAGTAATCACATTTGAATAGTTGATGTAGTACAAAGGTAAGAAATGGATAGGCTACCTACTATAGTTGACAAATGTAAAGGTTCAAATTTGCAAGTTAGGTTTGTGTGTAGGTCAACCACTTTGAAATATTGTGCGGGCACCCAAGCCAGGATCAAATAAATCGTTAGTAACTACGTGTAGGCCTATGTAATTTCGTACGCTTGTTGGATCCTGCGAAAGACCATATGGTAAAAAATAAAGGTTAAGTAACTTATAAATGAAAAGAAACTGTCTCAATCACAAAAAAAGTTATGTTTCATAAAAGTCTTTCTTCAAAACAATTTTTATTTGGAGAGGATCGCTTTTACCGCAATAAAGTCGGACGACACGACTCATCTAAACCACTCAGAAAATTGAACGCTATAAGCCTATATTAACTGTTTCATAATGTTTTGCTTCTTTTTCAAAATGTGTATGAATTGGATATTGGATAACTGTATTGTATTTAAACAACGTCGTTTTCAGCACAAAATTGTATCTGTAAAAGCGACATCATAGTATAAACCAACCAGCACAATATTTCTATGTTGGTTGAACTCAGTCGTACACTGCGCTCAGAAGCGTGTAATGAAAACGTCAACAATTTGATATTGTTATTAAATCTGTCGCACGTGACGGTCACGAGATATTTTTGTGCGAATTAATCATTAACGAGCACATCATGACTCCACTGCATCAAACTGAGTAGACGATTTTACAAGTAACTTATACTTGTTAAGAAATTAGATTGAGTTGGATTGGTGTAAAGAACTTACAACCAGTAGCAAAGCCGTTTGCTTACGTTTCTACTGTAAAGTCAACAGTGAAAAGCCAACAACATTGGCAAGTTACTACAGTTAACCGTTAGGGATTGGTTTACAACTGTTCAAAAGGCTTAACTGGCTTAGTGATGTTTAAAAATGTTTAATTTTGTTTGCAGTTCTTAAATTTGTAGTTTGTTAACTATGTTTGCAACCTTGACACTGTCCTAAATAGAAATGACAACCATGAGCGATAACGATCCTAAATACCCCCTTCTACAAAATGAAGAGACAGGACAAAGCGCTTATCCACCGTACCCTCCATCGTACGGCAGTGGTGGCAATGCAGCAAATGGGCCTACATTTCCGCAGGGCCAATTTGTGAATCAAGTCGTACACCATCAACCCATGCCAATGGCCGCAAACCAAACAACGGTTATTCACAGTACTAGCGTCGTAACCACGCAACCAGCAGGAAGAATATGGCAAGCTGGCTTGTGCGACTGTTGCAGCGATTGTGGAGTTTGTATGTGGGCTTAACTTATGCATAGACCTAATCGACTAAACATTCCTTTTAGCATTTTTAAATCCTTCAACTTTAAAATAATGTTATCGCAATGCTTTCTTCGATCATATATCGTTTTTGGTAAAGGTTTTTGAGCGCAATATAAATGATAGAGTGAATAATGATTTTTGGTTTCAAGGTCTTTGCGTAACGTGTTGCACTTCATGCTACATGTGTGGATTGTCACGTCGTATGGACGAGAATTGCTGCTTAGGCTACTGCTACGGAGGCTTAGCTTTGATGAGAGCGAAGTTTAGGATTACTCACAGAATTGAGGTAACAATTGTTAAAGGCTATAAACGAAAACAAATGCAGCCTATGCATTTCGACCAGATAATGAAAAGTATTTAGAAAATTTTAATCATTATTTCGATTCTATGAAAAAGTGCTTAATGCCTTTGATATTGCCCAAAATTGTTTTTCCTATTCAGGGTTCTTTATGTGAGGACGCATGCGTTTCTGTTTGCTGCAACTTGTGTGTGATGTGCCAACTTGGCCGGGAAATGAACTTGGAAGGATACGACAAGAAATGTTGCGGAGTGTGCTAATATTCGGCTTGTTGAGCTACATTTTGTGCTATGATTTATCTCGTATAAAATTTCTGTGTTGAAATAAGTAATGCGGTAGCGGCCTACTCCTATAGGCAAATGTGTTTCTGCATTCAGTAACATAATAAGCTAATTAAGCCTTTTTTAATTACTTTGCTGCTCAAAAGCAAACTTTTATTGCCCATCGTGTATAATATAATGCGGTTGGGCTTCGTTTCCTTGCTTCGGTGTTCAATTGTTATCATCATTTCGTCAGTAAAGACTGAAAGCGGTACGTATGCGAAGCTGTTACACCTTGTCTATTTTGCTATGGTCGTATCATTGTTATTTTGTTAATTCTGTTAACAAATTACTCTTACATATAAAAGTTTAAACTGTTATTGGTGTGGAATCTGAATTTTTGTTCTTGGAATCATGGCCGGCCTTAACAAGCGTGGGGCCCAAAGATCCACTTCAAAAGTTCAGTGCTTCACAATTTACTGCAGAAAGATTAACACATGTTACTGAAAGATTTGCCACTGTCCACATCTTCCATTTATTCGTTATGGTAAACATGCGCTGCCTAACTTGTGATAACAGCATTGAATTTATGTTGTCTATGTTCTGATGATAAGGGCCATGTGTGCAATCGATTCGCATGGTTGCACACAAGCCAAGACAGAATAGAAATGAATTAAGGGAACAATAAAATAAACTGCTACACAGGAAAAAATAGTGACTGATAATAGTCCACAATTTTCATCATTGACTGATAAAATGCCACTTTCGTCCAAAAAACACTTCCCACGCCTTATTTTGGTCCAAGTACCATAAACCTGCCTACATACAGTTCGCAACGCTTTTTTATGGCTAACTACGCACCACCGATGCATTGGAAACAATTATGGCTAAATAAAACCCAGTGTACGATGTGATTGGCGTTAACTTCGTTACAAGTGCAAAACCAGTGGCTTAATGTCATTCGTGTCACGTAATATATTCAGCCACTTGACACAGTCGGAGTTACCGGCTTAATAGTTGCTGTTACCGCGATAAACACCACATTAATATTTAGATGGTGACATTTCGTCACTGTTTAAAACCTTTCTTATCCCTGCAATGCCATAATTTCATGAGATTTTTTACTAAATGCAAGGTTGTAAAAGGACGAAGGAACTTAAAAGTTTTCCCACGTAAGTACAGTACAGTAGGCCAAGATTTTTTTACAAATTTCATTACCCAAATTATTTTCCCTAAATGGTAAAAGCTTTTTTCAAATAATCCGGAAATGTCAACGCACACAAGTGCTACGAATACTTCATTCACTTTTCACAAAAAAATACGACATCTAGGCTAACAATCACAACAAAAATGTTCAAGGTAGGTTTGCTTGTTTGTGTTTTGGTGTTGAGGTAAAGCAAGTTTGATGCCATTTTGAGTTTGGGGTAGGGTCAATTACATAAACATAATCTCTGGGTTGAGGTTGTTTGCACCCAGACTTACTTTCCTTGGACAATTTTTATTTTTTAGGTTGTGCCAGGGAATTGGAATTTTTATCTCTTCCTGTAATTTTCAATTTGACAAGCGTAACGAAAACTAGAGTCGCGAACATGTTTCCGCAAATGGTTGTGGTAAAGTCGAATGGAATTGCATGCATAATTTGCATTCTGATAGCTGGTACAGTTTCTACAAATAAAGAGCTTCATGATTTAGCACACAAAACCAAGTTTTTGGAGAACTATGCATAAAGTATTGCGGCTAACGATTACATGCAGGCAAACTAACTGGCCACGAAAAAAGGAAATTGAGAGAAGTGGGTAGACCTGGAGAATATTTAGCCGGAAAGAAAAAAGTCTCAAAATAAGTTGGGAAGTATCCAACAATCCAACCAATGAAAGACAACTTTGCGGATGATGTCTTACACAAGTCTAGTAATACTTTCTTTTCAAACACCACACTGCAGAGATGGACCCTTGGTTACGAAATTTCGCTTTCAAGAATGGTTTGCATGAAACTTTCATTAAAAGGATTGAAGGTTTGTTGGCAATTCTGTTGTTTTTCCAGGCATTACATATGTGGCATTTTGTTTTGCGGCAACCGATTATTCCATTTTTTTTGTAAAACTTCATAACTTGTGGCAAGCAAAGTTATGAAACTTTTATTGCTGTTCAAAACAACTTAGTTTCAAAAGTTTTCTGCTCCGTTTGCAAGACTTCCTTGTAACTAATTTCGCCTGCCGGTGGTGAGTTAAGCGCTTTACGTTTTTACTTCGCACTTGATCCCAGAGTGATTCCATGCGTAATCAATGATTCGTAGAAAAAGCAAAAACAGAGGACGACGACGAAATTACACATAACGCAGTAATGCTTGAATTGCGTGCGATTGCTAATACAAAAAAAAGCTTTGTAATGTAGCCAACACTGTTTTATTTTGCAACCATGAACCGTTGCGAACTATTTTCAAGCTTTGCGACATTGTTATGAAGGAGACCGGAGGGGCATATTTTTATGTAAAACACTGATCAGTAGCATTACCAAAGCTAGTTGAAAACGTTCAATATACTCCATTTGCACATATGTCTGGCTGTTGTCCGGCCAAAAATGAATGGATTTACATTCTGTTGTACGAACACGAGGAACGAGATTCGTGATATTAAATGATTAAACTTTTGGCAATAAATTGTCTATTGCATTGGTGATTGGTTACTTTATTATGAAAAAGTCGGTTTACGCAGCGTTAATTGGTGGTGTACACACTAAATTTTATTACAATAGATATAATATGCATTGTATTTGAGTACTGTATTAGAGATTTAATGCTAACGTAAACTTAGTAAATTTTGCAACTTGTTCCAAAATTATAGCCCTTAGTTTTACGGTCAAAAATGTAAACCCGTCTTTATTTTTAAAAAGCAAAGTTTGTGATTACTGCACTGCTTTTGCGTTATTATATTTCATTACGTTGGTAACTGCCATGGCTACTGTAATACATACTATAATAAAAATACATACCTATTATATATGTATTGTGTACAAGTTTGTAATTTGTATAGTGCTATATTTTGCGCAATTGAAATAATTTGTCATAGTTTAAAAAAAATATAAGTTAGAGGATTTATAAGCGTTACCATTTTAACGAATAAATAATTTACAATATGTGCACTTTGCAGTTGCCACAGTCACAGTACACGATCTGCCTTCATCTCTTCAAGAAGTAGGAACTAATATCAGTCCATTCAGTTTCAAAGACAGAAAACTTCTTGAAAGATTTTTTGGAACAGCGATGGAGCAGTTTTTGGTGGAGGTGAACAGTGGTTTGTTGTGAGTTAGGATCTAACAAACAAGATTTTGTATTTTCATTGTGGCAGTGAAGCCCTGTTCATTTGCCCATATCCGAAAGCGATTCAACAACCAAATGGCAGCCTTAAATAAGTTCACAATGACGCCACTTTTGAAAAAGAAAAATCACGCAAACGAGGGGGAAGAAATATCATTAATAGCGATCAAGAGGAGGATGGAAGT
This sequence comes from Clavelina lepadiformis, assembly GCF_947623445.1. Classification (NCBI taxonomy): domain Eukaryota; kingdom Metazoa; phylum Chordata; class Ascidiacea; order Aplousobranchia; family Clavelinidae; genus Clavelina; species Clavelina lepadiformis. The sequence continues at coordinate 16,617,547 of NC_135247.1, forward strand.
TATCAAAAAATTTCCTGGTGACGAACGCACTGCAAAGACTTTAGAAAAGTACCCATCATACAAGTTGAAAGAAAAGGTAAGTGTGATTTTAACTGATATTTCATTAACTTAAGCATAAAATTTAAACAACAGGCTCTGCTTTTTGTCATTAGTAAACATAAGATACAAAATCGTGTCAACGTTATTGTTGTAACGTTTTCTCTATTTTTGTAGTGCATAACCGACATTGCTATATTCTTTGGATATTCCTCTAAAGAAAACATGGTGAACAAGTGCCGGTTGCGATTTTGTAATTTCATCGAGGGAAGGTCATTGTGCTGTGAAACAGGGTGTGTAGGCCTATGCCTAATGGAATTTTCCAAAGTTATGAACCAACTAGAAGCTGTTTCTTCTCCTAAAGAGCTATCTACTGTCATCAAGCTTATGAATGATGGAAGCGTAAAGCTCGTTAAAGATCGAAATCAGCCACATAATTTGTGTGCAGGTACTAAATGAGATCCGGGACCCGGATCAGTTGTTGTTGACCAATTGCAATTTGTTGATTTAGGAAAATCTGAAATTTTTTGTGTCTATTATCTCTGCTTTGTGTACATTTTATCCTGGATTCTTGTCCGAATGTCTTTACTTGTTGCATCATATGCAATATACGGTTTTATTACTTTAACCAAAATAATAATTTCGCTTGAATGTTTACATTACAGTATTTCGAAACGAGGAATGTTTGTTTGCCTTCTTTAAGTTTATTGTAAAAACTTTATTATTATTGCATTTGTAGCCTATACAATTTTTAGTTGACTATATGCCATTTTCCTCAGTTTCGTTCTCGTAGCTTGTGGTAGACGGCATCAAGCCGATTGTGAATTTTGAAAGTAATCGCTTTTTCTTTTCTTTGACTTTTTTGGAAGGATACATAATTAAAATTTTGTCAGACTGGTAATTATGCATTTTGGTCACGTGATGTTCAAGTGCGACATTTCAATTGGCATGGATTAAGCCAGGGAATCCCAGGCTGGTCTAGGTTCTATATGGGCGATTATTTAGCCAGGTTTACATTAACTAGGACGCTCGCGGCTGAATATGGGGATATTCATAACCAAACACGATTGGAAAGGATTTAGTCGTTTCAGACTAGTATTTAGCCGCAAGAAGGACTGTATTTATCCAGCTGGTAGTGGCTAAATACCGGGATATTCATAACCATTTTTTTGGAACGCATTCAGTCACTTTTTTTTCCTGTGTAGTCATGAACCAAAAAGAGGAACAGAAACTCGTCCAAATCAAGAAGAGGTGTATAGAATTGCACTGTTGTTTATCTCCGTTAAAAGTAGGCTAGCAAAGTAGATCAACAGACTGATCAGTTGATTGAAAAGTGAAAAGATTGCGCTGAGCTAGACTATAGCATGTAAACTTACAGGTTTATTAGGGGTTTAGTAGCCTAGCCTATACGAGATCATGCCATACCCGTATACACCAGACTGCAGTCTAGCCTGCTTGTTTAGGTTAGTTGTTTTGCGATTTTTCGTGTTAGGCTTATTAGGTTAGCCTAATGACTCAAAGGTTCAGCCCTGTATGATAAAAATTGGGTAATCAGTGTTTGCCTTTTTTTTTAGAGATATCGGTTTTAAACAGTAATTTTGCAGTATAAATCGGAGCAAAAGTTAGGGTCTCTTTTTTTCGGAGACACCGGTTCGGCCTGGTATGCAATGCCGTTTTAGAAAAAAAATCTCGGCTGTGCTCTTACCATATTTTGCAGTCTGGATGACCAGCATGATCTACAAATTAGACTGTGTGTTTAAAAATTCTTTGTGCAGGGTTTTGTAGATGTTGTTATTGAACATACAGTGGGTATCTTTTGCAGTTAGAAGATTTAATTTTGCTAAATTAGACCTTGCAAAACCTTTGTGTTTTTCAACAATGCCTGCTGAAAAGAAGCCATTTTCACGACTCTCCACCGATGTTGTTCCGGTCAATTATAACTTGTGGTTGAAGCCATGTCTGAAGAATTTTGTTTTCGATGGAAAGCAAGACATCCAAGTCAAGGTATTGAATTCCTGTTCTAAAATTCAGTGTCGTTGCATCATCAATGCATTAGATTTGTTGAAAATAAGTACCGGTACAATTCTAGGAATAAAACAACAAGTTAAAGATAGCAGTCATAACCTTGTATGGAAAGAAATGGTATGTCCAGTGTGCAACGTAGTTATCATAGCGAATGACACTACATTGCAATGTAACGTTATGACTGATGCACACCAGTCTTTGAAAATTATATTGTTTGAAGCACAAAAAACTTACATTTCATACTGGGTCATAACACAACTTTTTATTATTGTTTCCTGAACCACCATCCTTATTTTGTACATCACATTAATGTCGATTCATGCCATAGTTTTGTTACTACTTACTGATGTACCCTTGTCATACTGCACTAAGAATATATTCTAGTATTTACATTCTTTAGATTAAGTGTAGATTTTAGTGACATGTACCCTATCAATCATATATGCTGCAGGTCAACAAAGTCACAAACAGCATTGTGCTTAATTGTGCTGAAATCGAAGTTGCTTCTGTGACGTTTTCCAACAGTTCTGGAAAAACACTTGACTCCAGCAGCATTAGCTATATAGAAGAGGAAGAAAAAGTTGTGATTGCTTTTCCAGAAGAATTACCAACCGGTACTTTGAAAAAAAAATTTTCTTTTTGGTTTCTGATTGATTTGGCATTTTTGAATAGGTTAAAAAATTGACCAAAATGCAACCCTTTGTAACAATGCAATTTATTTAAATTTTTTACTAACTTATGTTTTTATGGAAAATTTTAGGTAATGGTACAATGAATATGGAATTCAAGGGAGAACTCAATGACAAAATGAAAGGTTTTTACAGAAGCAAGTGAGTTGTCTTATTTGCTATTCAATCAACAAGTTGTCTATGTCTACTTCTTACTGCTTGTTGAAACATATGTCACAGTGTATGTTAATATGACTTGCTCTTCCATGAAGACTCGCAGTGTAATGGGTTTTCCCGCTTTAATTTGTTAATATTGTATGTTACTATGATATAGCTAATATTATTAGCTGTTTAGTAACTTTTTGAGCTTTCTATTAATGAGTCATTTTTTTCAGAGTCTACTTTTATCTCAACGAATATTCTATGTTTTAGATATGTTGCTGGGAATGGTGAAAAGCGATATGCTGCAGTGACTCAGTTTGAATCAACTGACGCTCGAAGATGTTTTCCATGCTGGGATGAACCGGCATTGAAAGCGACATTTGATGCCACTTTGGTTGTGCCGAAAGACCTTGTTACATTATCAAACATGGTTAGTGTTAATAAAAAAAAAACTTTTAGTCATTGTTTACTCTGATAGTTCAGGTATAATATTGGTGAATATAATCTAGAAGTTATAGACCGGATTTTGATAAGTTTTTATCTTTTGTCAAAGAATGTAATTCAAGAAGATACATTTTCTGATGATGCTTCATTGAAAGTTGTGAAGTATGCTCAAACACCAATCATGTCCACTTACCTGCTTGCGTTTGTTGTTGGTGAGAATTGTTAAACTTGCAAGAAAAGTACATTGAAAAACATGTAAAGATTAGTGGTTTCATTAAAGTGCTTATTGCTTTAAGGTGAATTTGACTTTTTGGAAGACCACTGCAGCAATGGAGTGAAGATTCGTGTTTATACCCCTGTCGGAAAATCGAACCAAGTATACATTTACATAATTGTTTTATGTATTGGCAAAACTAGAGTTTTAGTATTTTCATAATTCATTATGAACATGGTAGGTGGTCATTAATTGGGTATTATTTAGGGTCAATTTGCTCTCGAAGTTGCCAAAAAAGCTCTTCCATTTTACACTGATTACTTTGGCATCCCATACCCCCTTGCAAAAATGGACCTCATTGCTATTGCTGATTTTACCGCTGGAGCCATGGAGAACTGGGGTTTAGTTACTTACAGGTAAAATTTGTATGGTTAGGTTGCAGTTGGTTAGGTTGGAAACTAGAGTTGTTCTGGAAAGTACTCGTGATAAGTATTTGGCTACAGTATAAATATTGAAGGCCTAATATTTAACAGGGCTGGGCAGCCTTCATTTAAAGATAGCATAGCTCGCACTCTCGATGAAAAAGAGAGCCCGCTTGTGACCAGGATCAGTTAAATCAAAGCTATCGTTGTCTTTTCTGCGCATCTTTGAAAACTTGATGCATTTGCTAATTGCTTGTTGCAATGTAAAACTTGTTTCTTATTGCAAGTTACCATCGATACTTTTAAAAGGTTTGAGTTTTTAAGGAGTACCACAAGCAGATTACTAGCTGATGCAGTACATAGTGAATCATACAATGTTCAAGAAGTTTTATTCTAACTATTTTTCTGACATCACACACTTAATGCAAAAGTTCAGGCATCACCGACCTTTAATTCACAAAGAGCCAGATAAATATGAGAGCTGATGATCGCGGACTGGTTACCTGCTTTGTTCAATAGGCTACAATACAGTTACCTCGGTTGTAGCACAGCGAGACAGGCAGGAGAAACCAATGTCGCGAGCCATAGTTCAGTGACCCCTGTATAAGTTAATCTTCGTGTTTATGCCTTTTTAGTTTTTACTTTTGTAAGGTGCCATACTTTTTACAGCGCTAATAGATGGAAGGAAGTACGAAATGCATTAGATAACAGGAAGTCATGATCTGTTCTACTTATGGTTAGTTAGACCAGCTCACTATTTTTGCTTCACTTTTTATATTACCATCACATAAAAATTAGTATCAAAGCAGTGAAAATGTTTTAGAATTTACCAACTACAAAGCATTTTTTTTGCCGAGCAAACAAGCGTGAGCGGAAGACAAAAAGTGTGAGCGTGTTGTATTTTGACAGAATGGCGCTGCTCCCGAAATCGCTCTCAAAAAAATGAGCGCGCTTGTGCCCAGCTTTAGTTTTTTAAGGCTTATAATACTTATATTGTACAGCGTTACGTTTTAGGTGTTATTTTACTGCTAAATTTTCATTGTTCTTGTGGCATTAAAGTTGAATAAAAGCATTGTTTAAAGTGGTATTGCTTACAGTTATTCTGTTCATGATATTTATAACTTTGTTGAATAAGCAACTTAATTTCTTTTTGGCATTGCATAAAAAAAGATTATCTTCTTAGGGAGACCGCACTTTTAATCGACGATAAAAGTTCTTCAGCTCATACAAGGCAGTGGGTTGCCCTTGTAGTTAGCCACGAGTTGGCCCACCAGTGGTTTGGCAATCTTGTTACGATGGTAAATAAACAATTTTCTCCTTGTTTATTTGTTCAAACCTGATTAGTGTTCACTTTGATGTACTTACTTTTACTTAATGATTTCTTAAACAATTAAGGTTATTTTCAATACAAATCCTAAGTGCCTGTTTAATGTTACTGTTTAATGTGCCTGTTTAATGTTTAATACAAATCCTAATTGTTACATGTATAATAATTTTTATCACTTGCCTTAGGAATGGTGGACACATCTGTGGCTGAATGAAGGTTTTGCCAGCTTTATGGAATATCTTGCCACTGATCATTGCCATCCTAAATTTGACATCTGGACTCAATTTATTACCCACGACCTGGTCAGGTGAGGTGTGGTTGTGCCAATCTTTTCTTTGTCCAAGTTGGTTATCCTATCTTGGTTATCCAATCCTATCTTTTCTTTGTACATGGTTGTACTTGAAGTTTAAATCATCAATACTCACACTGTGATGTTTTAACTGAAGTATTCATTGTTAGGCTCAGAATTTTTGGGTAACATGTCTTTAGTGTTACATGTAACTGTTGCAATATATCGAAGACAAGCCAAATGAACGGAAAGGAAATCTCATATTTCCGTAGACACGCCAAAATAGATCACCAGAGTTACTGATAAATTTATCTTGCTGTCAAATATCAGATAACTGGCAAAACAAATGCGCCATCTATTACAATACTAAATACTGATGGTGGCTGAACTGTGTTAACCCATTGTATAGTAAACTAAAAAGCAATACATGAGGTGGCACGCTTGAGGTTAACTTTATTTTTGATTCTTCTGCATATTCTATCACAATTTATTCTATTACAATGTATCAAATAACTGTATTAATCTAAATAGTATGATAAAGGCAAAAACTGAGAAAGGTTTTCTTAACGCAGATAATGAATGGAAGTTGACCTCGCTATCTTTTCGCGCCTTTGGCTTTTATTTTACCGTTAAAGTTAATATGTTTCTGCCACCATCTTCATGCATAGATTGTTGTCAGCCTTCTAATTATGCTGGATTGGTTGGATTTATCTTTAATTCTTTCACAGAGCCCTCGATCTGGATGCATTAGACAACAGCCATCCAATAGAAGTTCCTGTTGGTCATCCAGATGAAGTGGACGAAATCTTTGACATCATCTCCTACAGCAAGGGAGCATCCGTGATCAGAATGCTGCATAACTGGATTGGCGATGAGGTGATGCCAAGATAATTGTCTTTTTGCATTACTGGAAAAATATCGTAATGTTTAGTTTCTTTAATTTTGTTTACGTAAGTAAAGTTCAGTAGCGAATGCCAATTTCCATCACATTAATTATAAAAGGGCATATATTTTTATCATTTAGTATGCAAGCTTTGTAATTCTTGCCTTGTGTTTCAGCAATACAAACAAGTTTGTTTAATCTGTCTCTGATCATATTTGTTGCAGAGTTTCCGCCAAGGCATGCACTCCTATTTAACCAAGCATGCTTACAAGAACACTTTCACAGAAGATCTGTGGGATGCTTTGGGTGAAGCCAGTGGAAAACCTGTACAACGGGTAAGCAGCGTGCACAAAATTCTCAGGCATACTTGACTTTCCTGCGATAAATTAATATCATAATGTTAACCTGTTCTAGGTAATGACCACTTGGACCAAACAAATGGGCTACCCAGTGCTGGACGTCAAATGCAAGTCGCGAACTGACAACAGTGTCACTCTTTCCATCACGCAGAGCAAGTTTAGAGCGAATGCTGCTAGTACAACAACCGGTTAGAAGAATGCTATTTTTCGTGGAATATTATTATTTTAAGTTACATCTACACTACAAGCAAGCCTGGTTTGCACAGCTTGCTTTAGCATAAAAAAGCTTAATAAGTTTTCTGTTACTTGGACATATTTCGCTAAAGTTTTACTTGGATTTGCAATCATTTGGTGTTTTTCATTTGATGAGTAGATGACTCTGCCGCCAGATGGTCCATTCCTGTATCATTTTCAACCACAGCATCTCCACTCGCAGCAGTAAAGAGCATTCTAATGGAAGAGGAAACTGTTGATGTTACCATTGATAACATTCCAAAAGACAGGTGTTCAATTTTGGCTTACAGTTAGCGCGTTATCTTTTGAAGTTTAGGGACCACATTTAGTCATACACATTACCCGTCCACTGTCCACAGTGTCCAGCATGTAAAAATACAATAAAAACTCAATGTCTTTGATTGGTTTTCAGCTGGGTGAAAGTAAACCCTGGTACAAATGGTTTCTATCGTGTGCGATACAGCGCAGACCTTTTGGAATCACTTCTTCCTGCAGTGCGTGATCAGACCTTGCCACCACGGGACCGTCTTGGTCTAGAAAGTGACCTATTTGCATTGGTATAAAGTTACTTATCCCTAGAAGTTTATTTTTATGCAACTCCAATACAACGAATATGAATTGTATAGTTCAAAGGCGTGCAACTGTTGATCAGTTGGGCCACAACGTGCAAGTGTAATGATGCTGAGGGCCAGACAACAGTTAAAACTACTTAAAAATAATGTTCTATTTGTTGAATTCTGTGCGGGAAGCACGCCACAGAAATAGGTACCGCGGGCTGTACATTACATGCTTTTGGTATAGTCTGTATGTTACACTTTGTCATTGATGATGTGATTATGCTGTTGTTATTAAAGATATCTTAAAAGAGCAACCAAGGCAGTATCTTTGTTATAGGCCTCGTCTGGTCTTTGTCCTACTACTGACTTCCTGCAAACGTTAGCTGCTTATGCAAATGAAACCAACTATACTGTTTGGAATGACGTCAATGCAAAGATATCCAAGCTTTTCACCCTGCTGTGGAACAACGATGAAGCTTATAACAACTTTAAGAAATTTGCACTGAAACTTTTTAAGAACACAGCCAACAACTTGGGTTGGAACCCTAAGGAAGGAGAAGGTAAGGAAGAGGTATATGTGTTTAGCACATTTTGTAAATATAATCTTACGGCGCTTTGCTTGTCTTTAGGTATTGTAGCTTGGCAGTCTTTTATGTACTTCGTTATTTGTACGTTATGTACTTCGTTTTTTTGTGCTTAGTAATTGGTACATTTTGCGCTATTGTAATTTACATAATTCAAGTTTGGAACATTTTTTTTTCTGAAATTTTTTTCAGCGCTTGCCATTTCGTAAGTAATGTAATACTGGTATATCATTTTGTGTAGGGCACTTGGACGGGATGCTGCGTAGCCTCGTTATTGATCGAATGGGCCAATGTGGCTGTGAGAACACTGTGGCGGAATCCAATAAACGCTTGGCCGCACACGTGAGTAGTTTTCATATTTTCATAAAATTTTGCCAACTTTTAAAGCTTCTGTCTTGCACCTGCAATCTCGCGATATCAACACACTGTGTTAAGTGGAAGAGTTATGTATTAGGGTGTTTCATTTTTTTACCATTTTTGGAATTTAAAAAAGTTTGGGGTCTCCCTAAGCGGTATTTCGAGCACAATGAAAGAATCTAAACTTTTTGTTGATTTATGACATCATTTTGAAGTTGCACCCCCTTGTTGAAGTTTCGGTGGGGGTGCTTTTTTCTGAATTGGCGATATCTTGGTAACCGATTGAGCTAGACTTTTAGACGTACGATCAAGGTGTCAGAAGATTCTGAACGGCTGGTTTCCTATAACCACTCAATACATTTTACCTTATATTTTTTGTTCTACAAAAAAAGTTACTTAAGGAAAACCAAAATTTTGAAATTTTGCATACAAGTCCACTTGTCAGAATAACCTACAATAATTTGAATAAATTAATAATGGAAATATTTTAAAATAAAAACGCCGGTACTTTTTTAAATTCCAAAATGGTGAAAAAATGAAACATCCTATTATGTATCATGTACCGTAGATCAGAGACGGTAACGTAGTGTATAAGGGCATTACATCATCAGTGGTGTCATGATTACATTGTGATTACACAGCTGAATAAATCCTGCATGTTGAACGCGGATCTTCGTTCTCCGGTTTATGGAATCGTGCTCTCCCATGGTGGTCGAAAAGACTTCGAAACTCTGCTTTCGGTAAGAACTCCGACCAAGTAGACAAAGCTGTACTCTAAGCCTTAAGGTTAGGTGTGTAGAAATATGAGACCCACGTAGCATGGGTGTCATATTTCTACTCACCTTACACATGTATTGTATTAAATTTACATATTGTTAGCTTAAACAAGTAAAACAGTACATTCTTTTGGAAATAAAAGCTTTAGAGAAGTCATTCATAGTACCAGTAAAGTATCGTTTAAAGAAACTTAATTATAAAGAAAGTTAATTTTGGTGGTTTTCGCTTTGAATAGCTTCTAAAATAGTTCTACAAGCATACATAGTAAGATATAGTATCAACATTGGTAGAGTTGTTAAAATGATTATTGTTTTTAAAAGCTTCACAAGGATACCGACTTGCACGAGGAAAGAAACCGAATCGAACGAAGCCTTGGAGCAACAAAAGACCCCGACCTGATGAAGGAAGCTTTAGAATTCGCTATGTCTGTAAGTACAGTCTCAAATCTATTCGTGAACTTTTATTCGTCCCAAGTTCTTCTAAGGTTTCAATCGATTGTTGAACATCACACGACTTAACAAAAAGTTTGTTATAACTTACTCAAAAGTTGACCAAAAAGTTGTCTCGGTTCATTTCTCGGTACAAGAATTTCTCAAGCCTCGGCCATGTAGAGCTAGCACCTGCGTAACGTCATATGTTTTCCCCTATATCAGGACCGGGTGCGAGCCAACGACCGTGTGTTTGTGATTGGTGCGCTGGCAACCGCACACAGACAGGGCCGGGATACTGCGTGGGAATTTTGCAAGGCCAACTGGACTCAACTTCACGATTTATATCAGGGTCAATTCTTGATTTCCAGGCTAGTTAAAGTAAGTATACGCATAAAACTGTGTCCTGCACACCGTCGAAATCAAACTAATCATGTTTTTGGTTCTACCTGTCGCTGGGCTTAAACACGGTTAGATTATAATTAATGAAAGAAAGAAATTCTGAAATAATCGTTTTCGTGATTTCTTACCAGAGTACAACGGAGAACTTTGGAACCCGCGAGATGGCCAACGAGATTGAGGTAGATTATTATTATTTGACCTGGAACCTGCTCGAGTTCGTTCATTTTTCCGTATTGATTATGACCAACTATTTTCAATATTTCTTTACCGATTTGTTTAGACCTTTTTCAACAATAACCCGGCGGCGGCAGCTGAACGCACAGTGCAGCAATCCATCGAACAAATCAAACAGAAATCTGATTGGTGGGATCGTGAGGGCGAGGCTATTTCAGATTGGCTCAAGCAAAACTTTGCCTAACCGTTTTGCAATTCGAGAACAAAACACCAAGAAAAATCTTTAAATCGTAGGAAGCTGTGCTTTAGTCTTTATACGCAGGTTGATTTTCAATTGGCGCTAAGTGATAATCGATTCGCATTTTGTGTGTATTGTCATCCGTTTTAATTGCTGTTTTATTCAATTCGGTGATTTCAAAATTTGCAAACCGTTCACTTGCCGGAGCTTGATCCTGTTTTACTTCATATTCGTGGCGAGTTATACAATTACCAAACACATCCAACAAAGAAAAATGCACACAACGTAAGTTTTCCTTTATAAGTGTGCTAATTGAGCATGTTGTAGGGATTGTAAGCAGTTAATTATTGCTTGATCGATTGTTCGCTAATCTGACTCCATTGAAGCGCTTTCGTTAACCTCTGATAGCCAGTTAAGCATCACAGTACCAGAACCAAACTGTCAATGTCTTGAATAATTAATCATTTATTATTGATCCTCAACAAATTGGTTACTGTTTTCAGAGGACAAAATAAAGCTGCATTCGGTAGACTGTTCATGCCAGACTCGCCATATCAGACTGACGATATCAAAACTAACGTATTGAGCGCTGTAGTACGAATGACGTCATTCGGAAGTAATCGTAACCTGTTTGCGTATGTTCAACACGACCAAACTATAGTACAACGCTTGCTGTTAAACACAAGAAATGAAGCACTAATACAATATAGTATGACAGCACTATAGGCATCGTGTCAACAGTATTGATTTGCTTGGGTAAATAGGTGATTAACACTGCAACATGTAAAGTGACATTGTTTGGTTTTTTACGTCACGTATGTTTTCTTCAAACCGGCAGACACTTGCTCCAGCAGTTTCATGGCTGAACCTAGGGTACGACACTGGATTGTTGAGTGTCCATAGTTTACAACGAACTGATACGACTTGTGTCTTACGTCATCGCTTCGTTAACTTCGGGAGTGAAATGTTCGTTTCTTCGATCTGTTTTTCCAACTCGCATGTGACTGGGGCAATCTTTAACGTCGCTCGTGGGGTATACTGGTGTATGGCGTCAATGCTTTACGTTTGTTTTGGACTTCTAGTGACGTAATGTTTTCATCACGTGGTGTAGGCTACTGGTTGAAATGTCACCATTGACTGGTCACAGGGACAAGTCGAGCGACGTGTGTAGTAACTATTAACCGTGGCTTGTTGCGTAAAGGAGGTATCTCGAATTGATGTCGATTTAATAGTACTGTCAAATGACATAATCCTGAGACTTTTGACATTTTTTCACTACCCCAAAATCGGGATAGAAACCCAACTAAACAAAAAGAAAAGATGTGGGTGAAAGTGGAGATCTGAATACAATGAACATTGGATTACATTACAAAATAAAATACTAATAAGAAACGGATACAATATTTTTACTTATGGGTTTATAACGATTTTCTAATTTTTTTGTAAAATAACTTTTTTTGTAACTCTTAGTTTTGAGATTTTACAGAAAAAAGTGTTTCATGCGATGCATAGCGTTGGAGCAAAGCGGACTCCCGAGCGGGGCAAAATGGACCTCTGAAAGTTTCGATAGCAGACATATCTCCACTGCCTTCTACTAAGCTCACTTCCAGGAAAAGAAAGGCTAGACAATCGGAAATTTTCACAACCTCTCCTGTAAAACTATATTGTTGAGAGAGTGAACAAAAATAAGTCAAAACTTAAGAGCTTGCCGAGGAAGAGAAAAGCTTCCGAGCTGTCTAAAGGAGCTGGTGTTGGTAGTTCTGCTACTAAGGAATACTGCTGCTTGCTCTGTGGAGATCTCTACCAAGATTCCCCTGAAGAAGATTGGATTCAGTGCAGCAAATGTAAACACTGGTGTCACGAAAAATGTTCTGACTGTGCAGGGCATGACTTTGTATGGAACTTGTGTGTGGAGGACTAGTTTGTAGCATACTTCGCAGTTTTGTGATTTATTTTCGTGTGTGTTAGCCTTGTTGTTTTTATTCAAGTAAAACCAAAGTACTTTTCAAGTTTGATGTTATTTTGATACCTATTTCAATGCTATGAAGTTGTAGCGGCCTGTGTGGCAAATTTAATACCATTACGTCATTCTTGGAAAAGAGTTTTACAGTCAATTTAATACCATTACGTCATTCTTGGAAATGAGTTTTCCGTTAACAATTGGAGTTTTTAAACTTTTAATACCACCACATCATTCTTGGGAAAGAGTTTTCCAGTTATTGATTGGAGTTTATGAACTTGCTTTTTCAGAACACTGCAATTATCGTTGGTATATTTGAAAACTTGCTCTGAATAACTTCGTGTGAAAACTCCTTTTAGTACGTTGTGACGATTACGTCACGAGTCACGAGTTGTTTTGAGATGTTTGGAATTTAATTTGGGATATTGTAATTCAATTGTTTACCAGACTTGATTTTTCCTTAATGACGTCAGATAATTTCCTCGCTTGAACTGATTTGCCACATATAAATACCGTTGTAATGTTTTCAATCTTTCCTTTTCGTGTGATCGATTTCACTGGTTACTACAGCGCTATGTAACATTCAGTAAGCTTTGCCCGAAGGTGAAAACCTTTGTGTTATAATAAATAAAATGGGAACTTTATAATTTAGTAATTTGTATAGACAGAATCAAGCAACTAACAGCATAGTCACGCAAATTTGAGAAATGAGAACTCATCCATCGAAGCAGAAGTAAAACAAGTTATCAACCATCAATCGTCCTCGCTCACATTCTAACAATTACCGCCAGCAAACGCGGTCTTTATGACAGATGAGTTTCTTGTGTAATACCTCACAAGAGTAGTACACAAACGAACTATTTCTTTGTCATAACGTTACCAGGTCGTTTCCAAGAAACTCCAAGAAACTGTTTCCAGCTTTAACCGAACGTAATTTGCATTGCAAACGCACTGTTTCTCTCGCTCACACGCTTTGAAATGTTAATGCCTTTTTTGTCGTATATTTCCGCCACATCGCACCATGTTTTATAAGCTCGAACTTCTGCGCGAGAAGTGCCCAGACGGAAAGAATTAGCGAGTTGTACTACCTAACTACAGTAGTCATGGTGATTGTAATTCAATAGACATCTTATTAGCAGTGGTATTAGTGTATTTTTGGTTATGCGTAATATTGAGAAACTGTACAGCACCTACAATAAAATACCTTTTTGGGTAACTCGCGTTTGTTGGAACAGTAAAAGCTTACGGCTGACAAGAGGTTAGAGGTTTCCGCCTTCCCTAATACCTTGTCACGTTTGTCTGAGGATCTCAAAACGCTCGGGTGGTCACCTCAGGATGAGGTCATGGTGTCTGTGGTCGACAACTGTGCTCACTGACGCCGAGACAGCGTAGCATATGCCTAATACTTTTGTCCGAGATGGCAACGTTACTGTACAACATCGAAATGCGTATCAACACTTTTTAAATTCGTCGATGCCAACTGTTCGTCAAAACTTTCTATATTGACTAAAATTAAGTGATAAATGTAAAATTCCCATCAACAGCATTTCACATCAAATTCATATTATATATATAATATAATATATATTAATAACAAGTTTTAATTTGCAGTTGTGCTGTTTATTAGCTTAAAAAAGTCTTTAATAACTGTTATGCAGAAATTAGCGCATCAAGTAATGAAAATATCAATAGCTTTACTTTGATAAAAACACAAAATTTTCCTTAACGTTGTTACAACCTGCCCCAACAAAAATGTTACCAATTGCCCCATTAAGTGATCAGCTAAACATTTGAATATTTTTAGCTTACCGGTATAATCACAAACCAGCATCTGCAATCAGTAATATAACACAGAAGTGATCAACTTTATTTTTAAAACATTTAATCTGATTCACACTTGTTGCCATTTAGATGACGAAATTAAATTTCACACAAAATTAACTCTAAACCTCAAAAAACAGTTTTTTTGCTTTTGACGATTTTATTACAGGTGAACGAGCTTTTTTGTTAAAGGGAAAGTTACATTTCACCATTGTTATACTTTTAGCCCCGGTCTCCCCTAACATACTAAATAGGTACTTATTCATCTACTTATTCTTAGAAAAAGATATCTATCGATATTAAATAAGTAACCATGAAACAGGTAGGCTAATCAGGTTCACACCGCACTTGGAAAACACTTTGTTTTGATAAGAAATTAACCTTATAGAATAAAAATTACAACTAAACCTCTTCAAAAGATTATACGACACTACACATTGTGAAAAATTCTTAGTTCAACTATGGACAGAGGTATAACCACTTGAAATCATGATGATATTATAGCCCACTTGTTGTCCACTTATGTAGGCGATTGTTGTTGAATTGTTTTCAGGAACAGACATTTGCTATGTGAACAGTTTTCACATTGTCAGTTTATAACCTACAAGGGTGTTATACACCTACAATTACTAATGTTAAACTAAACATTCCGGTAAGAACGATCAACGACAATTGATTAGGGGACACACACCATATATTCTTGGTTTCATTTAATTTATGCCTTTTATTGCAAGGCTTAGGTTTTTAGCAAACTTAAACTGCGTAAAATAGTCACAGCACATTTTGCTATAATATCTTTTCTCTAATAACTATGTGTATGTCTCTATATAAGGGTCTAAATAATTGTGTATATGCTATACGCTATAAACAATAGATAATACAGACAACTTGGAAATGTGGACTAAATATTTTACATTAATCAGACAATATAATGATATATCTTGCAACACTTAAGCCTGTAAGACTTAATCCATAATCTAAGATTATTGATTTGTTGTAGCATAATCTTGTATTACTTGCGAGTAAGCAAGTTAACGTGGATGAGTTGAGACTTAGCCCCGGTGCGCTTGAGTAAAGCAGTTCCACGAACTTCGTAAGTCTCCAAGAGAACAGAGTTGAAGTAACGACCCAGAGCGGTATCAATATCATCTTGAGAAATGGAAAACGGAGGCCCGGGAAAAGATGATTCCCAGTTGAACGTGCTCAAGAGATATTTTCCATCCGATTTAACCAGGTCGTTCATGACATCCGCATATTTCATTTGCAGCGATGGATGAACGGAGCCAAACGATGCTCGATCCCAAACAGCATCAAATTTTCCCAAGATGGCTGAATTGATCCCAAAGAAGTCTCCTTTGTAAATGGCGATCTTCTTGTCTGTACCTTTGAATATTTCATAAGGAGCAGTCGGATGTTGCGATCTTTTGTATTTGATCGAGTGCTCGTAGAAAAAATTCTTGATGGCGGTTTCGGAGAATTCAATCCCTACAACATCGTGCCCTTCATCGGCAAGAAAATCAATGTCGACAGTTTTTCCGCATAATGGGATAAACACCCTGCAATTAGGTTTCCGAAACTTTTCTTTGTGTTCCACCAAATCCATGTCGACTGTGGGTCTGTGAAAACCAATTTGTCGTTTTTCCCAACGGCTGATCCATTCTTCTTCTCCCATAACGGCACTTTCCTGGTTACCGTAAATATTGGTCACTTTGCCCTCTGCGTAACATGCCATTTCGCAGGTTTATGGTGTATTAGAATTAAATTTTAATAGCTTCAAATTGTTTGCATATTTTTCTGAAAAGTAGCTCAGAATTTAATTTATGGGATACGCCTGGTTTCATATTCTTTGTAATTCAAGCAATGATGTCAACATGCTCAGTCTAAGTGCAAATAGCAACTAGCACAGCTTCACTTACAGTCTTACACCATATAGCGATTGATAAAGCAAACTTGTTGTTTTTGCACAAACACCATAGGAATGGGTGCGCATTATGGGATTGTTTTGTATTAATGTTAAACAAATTGTACATCATAAAACTTTACGCTGATACTAAATTAGGATAATTATTTTTCCTTTACTTTTGCTGCCATCAACCATTCAATGGCAGATTTCCTGCTTCGAAAGTTTTCTTATACTGTGCATGAAACAAAGTCCTGTGATTGCAAAGCATACTGCAAATCATCCCTTGGTTTTTTAGTGATGATATCACGCATTGCAAATTAACCTACTTAACCAATAACGCACGTTTAGACGCAGAAGCACCAAAGATAGTGCTGACGACCGGAAATTGACCCGACTAAGAATAAAACTTCAGCATGAAAAATAATTTTGCAGAATGTGATAAACTACAATTAAAATTTGATTCCAAAATAGTCGATTGCGTCAACCAGCGTCTGTCAGCAAAATTAAAGAAGATTCTGTTTTTACCATGAACCTTTCTAAACGATTGACACATTTCTTCTACATCCCATATAAAATGACTTTCCTTTATTCTGATTATAGTAGTAACTTGTCCTCGTAAAAACAGGATATATACACCAGATCTATATTTAGCTACGAAAACTTGAAATTAGCTATTCAATTGTTCTGAAAAGTACATACGTTTTAGGCTACATAACATAACATAACACACGAGTGTTTTTCCACCGGGTATACCAAGACCACCACTCACCAAGTGGTGAATTGTGTTTTCTTGTATTTCTGTACTGTTGCACTGCACGCAAGTTTTATTTGCTTTGGGCCTAAGGCCAACTGGCGTGAAATTAGTTCCCGGTTCCCTGGTACCTTATTCGGTTACTTATTCACAGTTCAAATGAGTTATCATTAAAATCAATTGCTGACTGTTGTAAAATATACACTTCAAAATAAATTTATAAAATTTCAAGTAAATTGGAACAAATTAATATCGCCTTGTTTAAATTGGTGTCAATCGAAAAAAAATATATGAGAAATCAAAACAATTACTGTATATAAATAAACATAAAAACATTAAATTTTTAATTAACTTTCCAAAACAAGTTTTACTCCTCTTCTGAGCTTTTGCTAACTGTTATCAATCACAACAGACGCCATTTTATATCACAATTCAACGCTTAACTCATACGTGACCGTTCTTAACCAGTTCAATCTATCGCTCTATCACTCTATTTTATAGCAGTTTTTGATCTCACTGCCTATTCGATCAACTAGCACACTATCTCGCTTCTTGAGCATTCCACAAAAAGTATGCCCGCAGTAGAACCCCATGTGACAGCGCTACAGGCATCGTATTAAAAGTAATGATATGCTTGGGTAAATAAAACAAATCAGGATTTGATGCGAAAAATATCCTGTAAGTACAAATTTCAAACGACCGACATCCCTTCGCTACCCCGAGATCGGGACAGCAAACCCAAAAAGAAAAACATTGTGAGCATAAGTGGAGATCTGATTACAATGAAAAATGGAATCTATTACAAAATCAACTAATAATAACAGGAAAGAGAAAAAAGTTTGTGTTTTTTTATTGGTTTATATATGTTTTATAATTTTAGTTTTGTAGGGTTTATAGGAGAAAAAAGTTACAATTAAACTGAAATTACACATAAACAATTATGGGTACAAAGGGAAAAGATGAAGGAAAGAAAATAACCATGATTACGTTATAAATAAACTATGACTACGAATACAATGTAAACTACGGGGTTACGGTTACAAATAATTTATGACTTAATTTAAAGAGATAGGCTTTTCGATGCAAAATACATAAACTCAAGAAGCTACCATCGCAAAACCAAATCATAAACCTCCGCTGAATTTTGGCTTGCAACGAGATCTAGGCTAAGACTGCCTACAGTCTTAGTTTGGGCAGAATCCTTGTACTCAAATTTGTATAACAATCACCTATACTTGCAAATTTTGAGCTTAAACTTTTAAGATAATTACTCCAAAAAAACAAAATTTCCAATCCACACAAATTTACAACAGCCTGGACAGGCAACCAGCTATTGCCAAAACCATAACAAAACACCCCACATCGACGTCACATGCGCATTGGACCGGACCATTTCTTACTTTCTTTAATATGACGCTTTGAGTGCGACATCAGCATAAGCAGAGTGTTGCCCGCTTAAATTTGTTTTCTTAATAGGAAGTGACCCCTTAATGCTTGATCGATTGTTCGTTAGTCTGACTCCATTGATATGCGTATTTGTCAATCACTGAAATACTAGTTGGGCATCACAGTACAATAACGAAACTGTCAATGTTCTTGAACATTATTATTGAGGAAGGCGGTGCAAAACGAACCCTCTAGGGGAGAAAGCGTATTTCCTAAATGTTACAGGAATCTTTTGATGGAAAAAGTAGCAACGGAAAGGTCTGCTGGTAGGTTATGCCTGTGCTAAAAAGTACAGCTGAAAGTAACACCCCTTCCGAAAAAATAATAATTTTTACAGATATTTGCAAAACGGAACCCCGGGTCATATGTCTGAAAGGTAATTGTATGACTTTGGTGCATGGTTGTGGTAAGTTCATAAGAAGCACTGCATCTGTTCAATCTAAATGGTTATAGGCTATGCATAAACTGACCTAATGTATTTCATGCGCTACTTGACGACTTTTTAAACTCCATAGCATTGAAACAGATATCCAAATAACATCAAACTTGAAAAGTACTTTGATTTTACTTGAATAAAAACAAGGCTAACACACACGAAAATAAATCACAAAACTGCGAAGTATGCTACAAACTAGTCCTCCACACACAAGTTCCATACAAAGTCATGCCCTGCACAGTCAGAACATTTTTCGTGACACCAGTGTTTACATTTGCTGCACTGAATCCAATCTTCTTCAGGGGAATCTTGGTAGAGATCTCCACAGAGCAAGCAGCAGTATTCCTTAGTAGCAGAACTACCAACACCAGCTGCTTTAGACTGCTCGGAAGCTTTTCTCTTCCTCGGCAAGCTCTTAAGTTTTGACTTATTTTTGTTCACTCTCTCAACAATATAGTTTTACAGGAGAGGTTGTGAAAATTTCCGATTGTCTAGCCTTTCTTTTCCTGGAAGTGAGCTTAGTAGAAAGCAGTGGAGATATGTCTGCTATCGATACTTTTAGAGCTCCGTTTTGCCCCAACGCTACGCATCGCACTAAACACTTTTTTCTGTAAAATATCAAAACTAAAAAACTCCAACTGTTTCTGATTAATGGAAATCCTTTCCCTAAAAATGATTTAGCAAACAAGCAACTTCAACTTTAGTAGCCAACACCAACTTTCACTAGGCTTTCCTTATATCAACATCCCTCAAAACACATTTTCGGCCCTCACTGCTTTTTGCATATTTTTTGACAGAAACGTTTCTTGACGTTTGTCACGGTTTAACAAATGAATGGTGGCCCTAGCGTTTTTCGTTTACGAGAAAAGTGAGAGGTCCGTATCGCCCCGGGGGTCCGTTTTAAGACTGAACATTTGAGAACGTGCATTGAGCGCTGTGGTAACGAATGACGTAAATCGGAAGTTTCTATTGTATTGCGTAAACTAGACACGGCCAGAAAATAATATAGCGCTTGTTGTTAAACACACGAAATAAAACATTAGAAACATTATAACATCATCAGATCTGCGCGGGCATTTTGTAGGAATAACGGCTAATTATGACAATCAGCACACACAGACAGGAGCTAATTCAGTTAAGAGACTTCAAGCATTAGCCAGCTTAATAACTGAATAATAACTCGACAGTTATTGAAAATGCTATGAATATTATTTATATTACGATCAAGGATTACAACTAGACTAATAACATAAACTAACAACTAGATTCCATCATAATTTAACAACGCTTCAGACAAAACATGACAGACATTTAGAAAGATTATGTTTTGTATGCACCAGGCAAGTTCAGTTGGCTAGAAGCTACAGGTTGTCCACTGTAGTGCTCCACAATCCTCTTTCTCGATTCTGAGAGCTACTTTGTGAGTTGGACAACGGTAACATATATACAAGTGGGCAGCTTAAGCATGAAACGTTATATGTCTTTAGCTATTTGTGTCTATTTCAAGTTAGATTAAGATTGGAAAGAAAATTTATATTTGGGTTAGGATTACGATATGGGTTACGACATGTAATTAACTTGGTATACCCGATGAAATAACACTTATGTGTTATGTTATGTAGCTTAAAACGAATGTACTTTTCAGAACAATTGAATAGCTAATTTCAAGTTTTCATAGCTAAGTACAATCCATCTGGTGTATATATCCTGTTATTCCGAGGACAATTTACCACTGTTATCAGAATAAAGGAAAATACTTTATTATAAAGGATATAAAAGAAATGTGTCAATCGTTTAAAAAGCTTCATGGTAAAAACAGAATCTTCTCAAATTTTGCTGACATATGCAGATTGACGCATTTTGGCTGTAATTTATCACATTCTGCAAAATAATTTCTCGAGCTAAAATTGTATTCTTTGTCAGGTCAATTTCCGGTCGTCAGCACTATCTTTGGTGCCTCTGCGTCTGAACGTGCGTTATTGGTTAAGTAGGTTAATTTGCAATACGTGACATCATCACTAAAAAACCAAGGGATGATTTGCAGTATGCTTTGCAATCACAGGACTTTGTTTCATGCACAGTACAGTATAAGAAAACTTTCGAAGCAGGAAATAGGCCAGTGAATGGTTGATGGCAGCAAAAATAAAGGAAAAATAATTATCCTAATTAAGTATCAACGTAAAGGTTATGATGTACAATTTATTTGACATTAATACAAAACAATACCATAATGCGCACCCATTCCTATGGTGTTTGTGCAAAACAACAAGTTTGCTTTATCAATCGCTATGTGGTGTAAGTGAAGCTGTGCTAGTTGCCATTTACACTTAGACTGAGCATGTTGACATCATTGCTTGAATTACAAAGAATACAAAAACCAGGCGTATCCCATGAATTAAATCCTGAGCTACTTTTCAGAACAATGTACAAACAATTTGAAGCTATTAAAATTTAATTCTAATACATCATAAACCTGCGAAATGACATGTTACGCAAAGGGCAAAGTTACCAATATTTATGGTAACCAGGAAAGTGACGTTTTGAGAGAAGAAGAATGGATCAGCCGTTGGGAACAACGACAAATTGGTTTTCACAGACCCACAGTCGACATGGATTTGGTGAAAAACAAGGAAAAGTTTCTGAAACCTAATTGCAGGGTGTTTATCCCATTATGCGGAAAAACTGTCGACATTGATTTTCTTGCCGATGAAGGGCACGATGTTGTAGGGATTGAATTCTCTGAAACCGCCATCAAGGACTTCTTCCACGAGCACTCCATCAAATACAAAAGATCGCAACATCCGACTGCTCCTTATGAAATATTCAAAGGTACAGACAAGAAGATCGCAATTTACAAAGGAGACTTCTTTGGGATCAATTCAGCCATCTTGGGAAAATTTGATGCTGTTTGGGATCGAGCATCGTTTGAATCCGTTCATCCATCGCTGCAAATGAAATATGCGGATGTCATGAACGACCTGGTTAAATCGGATGGAAAATATCTCTTGAGCACGTTCAACTGGGAATCATCTTTTCCCGGGCCTCCGTTTTCCATTTCTCAAGATGATATTGATACCGCTCTGGGTCGTTACTTCAACTCTATTCTCTTGGAGACTTTCGAAGTCCGTGAAAACGCTTTACTAATGCGAACTGGTGCTAAGTCTCAGCTCATCCATGTTAACTTGCTTACTCGCAAGTAATACAAGATTATGCTACGACAAATCAATATTGTTAGTATATGGATTAAGTCTTATAAGTGTCGCAAGATATATTATTA
The DNA here is from genome assembly GCF_947623445.1 of Clavelina lepadiformis. Taxonomy (NCBI): domain Eukaryota; kingdom Metazoa; phylum Chordata; class Ascidiacea; order Aplousobranchia; family Clavelinidae; genus Clavelina; species Clavelina lepadiformis. The sequence continues at coordinate 16,639,721 of NC_135247.1, forward strand.
TATTGTCTCATTAATGTAAAACATTTAGGCTACATTTCCAAGTTGCACATAGTTATCAGGAAAAGATATTAAAGTTGTCTTAACACATGTAATATTTTCTTTGCCGAAATTGGCCGGTAAAAATTGGAGTTAAAATGTGTGTGCTATCTACACTATCGCTGCCTTGCATAGATTTTCTTGATAAAGACAAAGAAACCATAAAACAACCTCAGTAGTCCGAGTCTAGAGTAGACAATGGAGAAACCTTTGCTATTATTTAATTTTGTTGTGAAAAAGTGAAAAATACAATTGAGCGTTCGTAATAGGCCTATTGCTCGCCGACCCAAAACCATGCGTCTTGATCTTGCTAGAGGAAAACCAATCGCTTGTATTTAGGCGTCAGGAAAATTGTGCAAAAACGGGTATGTTTATATACGGGTGGATTTTCAGTAGTCAGTAAACAACTTGAAAAATTAGGTAACTAAATGTAAATGCTGAACCTGTCATGTTGAACAAGAAATAGGCTACAGACCACGTTGAAAATTAATCACTGCGAAAAGTGATAAAAAAGCTGCTCTATGAGTGCAAATGAAAGATCCAATGCTTCCAAGAGATGAAAAAACGTTTAAAAGCAAGCTTTCTTTCTGGGATTTTATGTAGGCTACGACTACATATATCAATACGGAAAATTTGTCAATATAAATTTTCTATAGCCAACAACAGGTAAGATATTTTTGAAAATGTGGCACTGTATGTCTAATCGCTTTATTTGGACTCTTCATAACAAGAGATGTCATTTCATCTAAAGGCTTTTTTAAGGCCAGCTCTTAAGTAAAAACATAATTAAACACTGTATTGGTTACCGCCAGGAGAACATCCATTCTTTGACGAGGAAGAAGGTGCCAATGATATAGTTTGAATGGTTACGTTGAGTGCCCAGGTTCAACCGTCCGACCCTCCAAAAGCGACTGCAAAGAACCCAATCCTAACAAAAAGTTATCCGTTTTACACGCAAAGGATCAAAATTGTGAAGACGATCCTGCAGAAAAGTTTCCGAAGATTGCTGAGTCTCTCACCACTAGGCTATTGTGGTTCTGTTCCGTGAGTTGGGTTTTAACTTCAAACGTTCCGTGGTTTGGATTGTTAAACCTCGTGGGTTTGGTCTGAAGCCAACTGCAGGTTATAACTGCTGGTACAAGGCCTGGCTGATGTTTAATTGAAAAAGAATTAAAGGCTCGGTAATCCATTGGTTCGAGCGCTGTACTCTCAATAATGCTCGTGTTCGATACCAAGTGACGTTACCACTGTAATGACCTTTGGTAAAGCATTAGCGGCATCTGCTCCTATTCATTGAACTGTTTTAAACTCGGGGAATACTAAAAAAAAAAATCTGGCAATCGGAAGATGCACAAAAGCTAGCTCGGTAACCAGGGCTCGAGGGATGAGGAGTCATCGGCAGGGGTGGCATGGCAAACAGTTAGATTAGTCATATTGTTTAATAAGAACACAGTTGCAAATCAACTGGAATTTGATCCAGCGCTTTTTTCACTCCAAGGTTGAATGCACAACGCAAAAGTATTTCTAAAGGTAAATACGACACAAACTCTTACGTGCTGTGCGTCACACTATGGTGACGTCATGTAGTGGAGTGCTAATTCAAAGCCTTGTAACATAAAAATTGGGAGACATTTTCTCAATATTGTTTTTTTTTTTTTGCAAAAAAGAAATTCATATACTACTCAATACTCATCTAATTGATTTATTTACAATTGCCAAAAACGCTTGCAATTTAAAAACAGAATCGATGTGGGCAAACAACCTCCTTGTGATATACGGGCAATATAAAAATCTAGCTTCCCCTCAGTCGAGAGCTTAACGTGGAAAGGATCAATTAAGAAAGTCAAAAGCTAAGTGCTTAACTAAAACGTCGTTGGAAACGAGTCGTTCTTATTTCACAAATAGTTGATTGATTCATTATATTTATATTGATTGAAGAATGGCATTTATTGCATCACAACAAATTATTCTAATTGATGCCAATACTTTCCTTCACTGATATCAAAGCAAGCACAAAATTACTTAAGATATTTGTTATGCTATAGTCGTATTGTTTCGCAGTATTTAGAGATAAATCTCTAATTTATTAACCTAATACACTTTGTACCATTAGGCTATGTATGTTGTTAGGAATTCATTCTAATGTTTTGCATAATTTTTAACATGTGGTAAATACACAACTTGTAACTTTAGCTAACAACATATTACTAAAATTTTGGAAACTTAACTAGCCATCTTTAATAAATATTACAGGATAATCACTTCTTAGATTTTAAGAATATTAATGACACAACTGCAACTGGAAGGTGAACAAAGTTAAAATAAGCTGTTTCGTAGGTTTCTAGTACAGAAAAGTCAAAGTTTTTTCCGTAGATCACATCAAGATCTTGCGCGGTCACATTGTATGGGGAAGTTGAAATTTCACCCTCATATTCCACTGAATACAACAGATACTTTCCATCGGTGTTCATTATGTCATAAATAATGTCAGCATACTGCTGGCGACACGACGGATCAATTGCAACAAACGAGCCTCTATCCCAAATTGCATCGAACTTTCCAACAATGGAAGAGTTGAGTCCAAAGAAGTCTCCTTTGTAAATGGTGATCTTTTTACCTGTTGCCCTGAATATTTCATACGGTGCTGTTGGATGTTGCCTTTTCTCGTATTCTATTCCTTGATCGTCAAAAAATTGCAAAATAGCCTCTTCACAATATTCATTTCCGACTACTTCATGTCCTTTAGCAGCTAAATATTTTAGATCAACTGCTTTCCCACATAATGGAAGAAAAACTCTGCATTTTTCCTTGAGTAATTTGTCTTCATACTTCACCAAGTCAGGATGGGCTTGAAACAAATGGAATTCTGTATCACCATTTTGCCAAAGTTTCTGCCAATAAATTTGCTTCTCTTCTTCAGGTAGATCTCTGTATCTTATTTTTCGTTCCATTTGAATTTGGGTCAAACTTTCAGGCTAATATTGGTGGAGTTGCTGGATCAAACTTCAATAATATTGCAACAAGATAACTCACATATAAATTACTTTCATTAACTTTATTGCTAGCAGATATATGTAAATATAAAAAGTGAGCACATCCAACAATGTTGCTTGAAGTACAGTTCAGAAAAGAATATGATAACACTGCAGTAATTTTTAACTTGTAAGTTACAGCAGAATAACTTCACAAAACACAGAAAATACTGCGATACCAAATGCATGTACCCACACACATACAGATATGAGGCATATATGTTGTCTGTATATTCATATAGTAGAATCTGCGTAACATGACCACCCACTTTAAATGACGATTTTAGTACCGCCTTGAATTTTTCCATAGAATATTCTCTGTTTACTATGACCTGTCTTCGGATATTATGACCACTTTTTCTATCACTTTCAGGTTTTCGTAACAATTTTTTTGTGTTAATTATGCAACTTGACAATGAAAATTGTACCATGTGTATTAATAATCCACCTACTGATACTCACTTTAAGGTTGTTGTTTAGTGCTAATGAAATAAATAATTGCTTTTTGTCATTTTGTGTCTAACAGTATCGATTCTGGTGAGGTTAAACGGTACCGTAGCAGTTTCGGTTAACGTGACCATTTGGATATTATAACCAAAATGGTTTAGTTCCAAGGTGATCATTAAAAAGCGAAGTCTACTGTACTAAGGAAATGCTGCAAAAAAACTTATTATAGTTTGAACATAAGTGTAATGTAAGTTGACAAAAATCAATCCTGAATCTAGCTTATATATATATATATATATATCAATCATTTCTTTCTTCATCGTTGGTGCAGTGGGAATCAAAATTCACTACTAGTTGTTAATAGCATGCACTAAGCGGCTAATGCGAAGGGAAAAGTGACAAAGCCAACAAGTTTTAAAATGTGTATTGAAATATTAACGGTATTATTTTCCTGATAACAACTAGCACAGGCACTTAACGCAAATAACAGCCCCTAAGAAATAAAATTTTATGAGCATAATTCCCAATTTGGCTTAAAACACAACATTAAACAATTAGCTTTGTTATAAAAAAAATCAAACCAAAATGCGACTAAAAGCCTTAACGCGTTTGGAAAAAAGACCTTGAAAATTCATTTCAAACTGAGTTTGTAAGCCGATCGGCGCATCTCTACATCTTATTGTGTTAATCGACAATCGAAAATTTGCAAACTATGTGAAGGACCCGTAATTATTCCTGTGCTAAATGCAAGCATTCCATATAAACCATGGTATGTCCCTGTCCCCTGCTTCTACAGCCCTATCTGCTGATAGCTATTTGACCCAATGAACTGAACTTAATCACCCACCCACTAAACTGAACCACAAAATGCTCGTACACAATGGAAGTGTGCACTTTAGTAGAAATTACGTGGTAACAGCAGAAATGTACACAGTTTGACTTATTCAATCTTTAGAAAGCAAAAGTTTGCTTGAAATTTATCTCGGGTGTGCAGTTGCCACAAAATACAGACTGACTGACCGGGCAGCTGGGAGTTTGGCATAGCCACACTCAATAGTGGTTTTAATGAGCTACAGTGGTGCACTTTAAGTGCGTAATTTTGCACTGAGTGACTTGGATGAAACTTCTGCGCTGTCAATCTTTATTTCATAAAGAAACTGAATCAACCAATTTTTGTGTAACTGCGCACTTCCGGTGCGTCCTCGAATTTTTGCACATTCCATGGCGCACTTTCCAATTTTAGTTGTTTGGCGCGCACAAGATCTTGCTGAAGATGGTCATACTCTACAGTCCGGCTGTCTGGTCCGCCCCTATACAGTCATGCCAGGCTAGCTTTGACGATGACCAACATCTAAATTTCTACGTAAAGACAATCGATTTTGGCAGATGTGTACCAGTGCGTCGTACTTTAAACTGAAATGTGTACCAGTGCGGCGCCAATCCTTTGGAAACGATTTTATGATATTGGTTTTTTATTGGGGGGAATTACCATATTCGTTTCCACGTAACTTTAGTCGACATCAACCCCAAATTTTCGGATAACAAATTTTCCAATCGATTGCTTGGATATGGCTTCCAGGCTATGCCTACACAAATCCGTACACGCATTCATATCAAACAATAGCAGATGGTAACAGCAATGAGATAAAATATTATAATAATAGTGTATTGTGTAGCTGATAGCATACAATGCTTGAACCAAATGGCGATATGGCCGCGAGTCTCGCAGAAGTGTGTAGTGTACAGTCGCACACAACTACAAACAAGTAGACAAACAAAAGTATTAAAAGCAGCTCGTCGTCAAAAGACTCGCGGTTTTGCGCCTACGTAGGCCTACATTGAAGAAAGTTAATGAATAATATGCACCTTCACGAAGCGCTGAAACTTTGCTTACAGGGAAATATATAGGTCTAGCACTAAGGTCAATTACCGCTTACATGGCATTTTTGTTCGTGATTCTTTTATGGGTAACAAATTGAAATCCGCAAATCTTTTCGTCACAGTTTACAATACATGATAGACTGAAACCTGTAGGCTACCCGTCTATACAGTAACCGCAGCATTGTTTCTTGAACAGAGCTTTTCACAATCGACGAGTGATATATTAATTGGCTTAGCCTACATCAGCAAATAACTCCTAACTGTTTACCAGGGAAATCCCGCTCCTAAAATTTTGTCATTAACGGTAGACTACAGTAGATCTTGCAAATGGTTTAAGTTAATTCTAATAATTGACGCAAAATGCCAGATTCCATTCGCACATTTTGTACATTATCCAATTCATTTGCAAAACAAACATATTTTATTCTCGTGGTTTTAACAACAATAAGGAAACCGTTGCCGTTGGTACGCCAAGAAAACTCAAAAGAGTAACCTCGTGAGTATCAAGAGTGAATGCAGCAAACTTCTGCCCAAAGATGTCATCGATTTCTTGCTCTTGAACATTGTAAGGTGTGCCGCTAATGTTACCTTCGTATTCTACTGAATACAAAAGATATTTTCCATCAGCATTAATTACGTCATATATTACGTCAGCATATTCGCGACGTCGAGACGGATCAATTGCAACAAAAGAACCTCGATCCCAAATTGCGTCCACTTTACCCATGATGGAAGAACCAAGTGCAAAGAAATCGCCCTTGTAGATGGTGATGTTTTCATCTGTTGCTTTGAAGATTTCGTATGGGGCTGTTGGATGTTGATATCTTTCGTATTTTATAGATTGCTCTTCGAAAAATTGCAAAATTGCCGTTTCGCAATACTCGCAGCCAACCACTTCGTGACCTTTGTCAGCCAAATATTTGAGGTCAACCGACTTGCCACATAATGGGACATAAACTCTGCAATTATCTCTAAGGAATTGGTCCTGAAATTTTAACATGTCGGGATGGGCGTCAGACATGTGGAACCACGCCTGGTCATTTTGCCAAAGATTCTGCCAATAAACTTGCTTCTCACTTTCCGAAAGACCTCTGATCGAAGCGGTAGGTACCTTGCTGTCATCCATGGATAGCGCCTGGAAGTTTTTGACTGCTTTTGGAACGTAGGTCTAAGTGTCCTTATTGAGTTCCTGTAGGCTATCGTTCTAACAATCCAGCGTAGCTTGCTTGATTGCTATTGCAGACTACACCTAACTGTGAAGCGCTGTGTTCAAAGCTCCACCTGCTTCGGTACCAGCATAGCGCAAAGTTTCTTATACGTATTATCCTTATTGTTTAACCTGTAAACATTGTAAGCTTGATGAACTTGTACAAACAGTCGCCGCAGGCAACGGTCACATTGGGCAAAAACCAGTATCACAGGTTCCCTCAACGTATAGTCTATTGTCCAAATATTTGCTTATTGCTTGGTGTTGGCTGAAACTGGAATTTTTTATGTGTTTATACTCATTCGTGTGTCATCCAGTTGATATGTTGGTAACTTAGTAAGATAATGGATCCAAGAAACACATTTCTGAATATTTCAAAAATCCTTTATATTTTATCACGTAACTCCTGCTCCTGTAACTTTTGTTTTTGTTATTAAACCTACGGGCTTGTGTAACTAGCCTGCATTTTCAGACGCTACTCAACAAAACCGAGGAGTGGTTCAAATATTGAGCTTCGAAAATACAGGTTTACAGTTGCCCATAATCATTTGAATGCAATTAAAATCGAAGTGCGTTTAGTTGAGTGATGTCCGTGTAAACTGTAGAGCATAAAACTTCAACTTTGACGTGAAAAATTTTTTTTCTCATCTAACCTTTTTGGGAACGCTCTGTAAAGCGTCTACTGATACTGTAAGCATCATATGCTAGCCTACTGTCCAGCTTCTGTTATGCACTAATGATCTTTTTTGTATGAAAAAATTAGGCAAATTTCATTAGTTGCTATTATCTGTCACGAGATTATTTTTATGAACCTGTTTTAGAGCCATCACATTATACACTGTTTGTTCGCAACTTCGCACCACTCTTATAGGTTAATTTAGTCAAATGTGTGGGTCAACTTCTGTCTTTATTCGCATTGTATCATTTGTAAGCATGCTCGCTCACGTGCTGCCGTATTTTATCTATTCCTATGTAGGCTACACATGTTTTTAGTCGATTTCTTGTGACGTCTTACATCGCTACCCCTAGGGCCTAATTAGTATTTAGCGTCCCTCGTATATTTTTTCATTGCGTGACAACGGTGGAATTTGTGTTTGTGTGGAGTTGCGCTGGGCTGGGAAGTGTTGAATTCAGTCTAAGTTTGGACTTTTTAGAAGAAAGATGGTTGTTTTTATCTAAGAAATGCTATTAAAAGTTAGTAAAGCAAAAGGAGCTAATTGAGTAGCTGTAAAAGCGGGAAGTTTCCTGGCTAAGGAAAATCTTGGTTACATTAATACCATAATAATTTAATTGATGGAAAATAACTTAGTAGACGACCAATAACGAAAGTACTACCGTACTACAATAAACGGATATAGCTAATTCAACGGCATGTTGGGAATACCTTGTCTACTGCAGGTTAATAGTCTAGTATGACTTCATTCGTCATTAAACCGCAGACTCTCTATCTACAGTATACTCCATGTACGTATATAGAGAACTTGTGATTTAACTAAATAAAGAACAAATTTTTGACACTGTTTCATGACGCTACAAGCTTAAATATTTCTAGAAGGAGTTCAAATATTCTCAGGCGGTGCCCAGCCCACCTGGACCATACTGGCCTGTAAACGTAAGGTACCGAAGACTTTGCATAACGAATTGGTTTATTATATTTACGGTACATAACTAGGATGAAGTTCTAGCAATTAACGCAAAATGTCAGATTCCATTCGCAGATTTTGTATACCATCCAGTTCACTTGCAACGATAACATGTTTTATTATCTGAGTTTCAACAATGTTAAGGACACTGTTGCCATTGGTATGCCGACTAAGCTCAAACGAGTGACTTCACAAGTATCAAGAGTGAATGCAGCAAACTTCTGCCCAAAAATGTCATCGATTTCTTGCACTGGGACATTGTAAGGTGTACCTCCAATTTTACTTTCGTATTCTACTGAATACAAAAGATATTTTCCATCAGTATTCATTACGTCATACATGACGTCAGCATATTCGCGACGTCGAGACGGATCAATTGCAACAAAAGAACCTCGATCCCAAATTGCGTCCACTTTACCCATGATGGAAGAACCAAGTGCAAAGAAATCGCCCTTGTAGATGGTGATGTTTTTATCTGTTGCTTTGAAGATTTCGTACGGGGCTGTTGGATGTTGATATCTTTCGTATTTTATAGATTGCTCTTCAAAAAATTGCAAAATTGCCGTTTCGCAAAACTCGCAGCCAACTACTTCGTGACCTTTGTCAACCAAATATTTGAGGTCAACTGACTTGCCACACAATGGGAGATAAACTCTGCAGTTCTCTCTGAGGAATTTGTCCTGAAATTTTAACATGTCGGGATGGGCGTCAGACATGTGGAACCACGCCTTGTCATTTTGCCAAAGATTCTGCCAATAAACTTGCTTCTCACTTTCTGAAAGACCTCTGATCGAAGCGGTAGGTACCTTGCTGTCATCCATCGAAACCACGGAGAAATATGTTTACTGGATTTGAAACGTACCCTTCAATCCCAGCAGTTTATCGTTCTAGCGTTAGCTTGCTTGATCACTACTGCTAACTACTGTGCGGTGAATTGCTATTTTAAAACTCTAGGCCTACCTTTTTCGGTCGTACATCATAGCGGATCACGTACACTGATTATTTAACTGGTAAACACTATTAGCTGAACTTGTACAAACAGTCGCTGTAAGCAACGGCCACATTGCGCACAAGGCTCCATGAAATCTCACTTAAGTATGAAGATAACAATGTGATAGGGGTACACTTACCCAATGCTTAATGTCACATTTTGTTGATTTTGGTGATAGGGTGATTTCATTGTTTTTGTAAGTAAAAAGGACGAATAACATACTAAAAGAAAAATTTCCACATTCAATAATTCTTATATACACAGTTTTTATGTTTTATAGGATTACAATAAGAAGGCTACTACCGGTATAGCGGTGTTATTTTTGTTGGGTCTCTTTCGAAGATTTACAATCCAACCCTTTGGAGCTTGTTGAAGAGAAGAAGACTTATATTAGCCTCGGGTACGTAATATAGAACTGCAAGTAACTGAGCTGGATCATAAGGTATAAAAAACAAACCAACTGTTTTTCCAAAAAAGACTAGTTTAAAGTTTTTGATTTTTCTTCTTACTTTATTTTTTACAGTGCTCATGCATTAACTATTTTGAGCGCATATACATTATACATTGTATTGTACATCTACTGACAACATGTGTTCAAACATACGGGTTACAGTATAGTGCTGCCACTGGTTGTAGTGTTGCAGTACTCACTCCGGAAGCACAATCCCGAACATGTTATTACACGCCAGCGTCAGACTGATTTATGAAGGGATGTGACCAATCATGAGCGCGCAGACACCGACAGGTGTGAGGTAATTTCGTGCATGTTTCGATTTCGTCAATAACTGTACCATATAACGCATACAGACGAGCAAGCACGACATAACCAATTAACTTATCTGGTAAATCTATGATCAAAACATTAAAACAGTATAAATATTTCCGATTGAGGCGGAATTGATAAAGTTTTTTTATCGTTACCGTTGTTAAGTTTAAGGTTTTTTCTGTTTTTATCGATTCTTCCTTTATACCATGCATTAGCACAACAATATAATCAAACTTGCAAAAAAGTTTCGTTAAAGGGACCCACACAAACAATAGATTGCTGGCGACCCACACAAACAATAACCATATAGCTATCGGTTGTTTCTATAGAAACCTCTTCTGTGTAGTGTCCCACCTGACAGTACTATAAGTGCATTGCTTTAAAAAGTTATATTTGGCAACTGTGTAAAGGTTTAAATTTTCCGCTTAAGTGTAGACGTTGGTATAATTGTGTTAATGCTATACATGTGTTTATCACGTTGCTTCATCAAAGATGTAGATTCCCGCTCACGTAAACAAAAACAGCTACTTGGGTGACAGAAGACTGATGGTGATACCGGTCACTGGACACGCGGCACGTTGTAGAAAGTTATAATCTTTGGTCTCGTAGTATTCGAGCTTAGAAATGTTAAAGTATCGACCTAACGCAGCTGCAATGTCTTCAGCATGAACGGAAAAAGGTGGCCCGGGAAATGAGGTCTCGTATTCAAATGTGCTTAGAATGTACCGGCCGTTAGCTTTGATAAGATCGTTCATGACGTCAGCATACTTGAACTCCAACGATGGATGAACTGAACCAAACGCTCCACGATCCCAAGCTCCATCAAACTTTCCGACGATGGAGGATTTGAGCTCAAAGAAGTCTCCCTTGTATATGGTGATCTTTTTATCGATCCCCTTGAAGATTTCAAACGGTGCAGTCGGATGTTGCCATTTCTCGTATTTTACCGAATGATCTTCAAAGAACTCTAAAATTGGCATTTCGCAGATTTCGCAACCTATAACCTCGTGACCCAACTCAGCCAAGTACAAAAGATCGAGCGTTTTGCCACATAAAGGAACAAAAACATTACTGCCCCCATTTGAAAGTATATCTTTAAATTTAACCAGATCCGGATCTGCTTGGGACATATGGAACGCAATATGGTGGTTTTCCCACCTCTTTATCCAATCTTCTTTGACCAAAACAGCGTTTTCTTTGGCACCATATGTGCTCAAAACTTTTCCTTTGTTGTAGCTTGCCATGATTAATAAACGTTCTTGTTTTCACTGAAATAAATTTCCATTTTAAGAGATAGTTACAAATGTACATAGACACAGCTTTTAACCTTTTAAATGAAAAATTCACTGAGATCTATCGAGTGTAGATAACCTACAAATCTGGATATGATTATCTAGCAGATGTCTGTAAGAGCGCAGAGTTCTGCCAATGTAAGAAATAGCTATTCAAATGTTGTCGAAAGAAATGTTAAATGTCACGAAACGACACATTTCCGGAAGGCCGTTATTAGGCAATTATATCAAATTATAATTCGTTACGAGCGATGAGTCAGCCTTTAAGCCAGCGATTAAGCAAAAGTTATGAAATAAGCGTCTTTTAAACTTCTGTGTATAACCAAAAGCCCAACTTTTCAAACCGGTCTGATACTGGTATCTTCAGGTATTTAGTATCATAGGCTCATAGCCCTCTTAACGTGTATACCAAAGTTATATCGTCATACATGACATAACCTATTTTCATCGTAACAGACTAAATTGCTTTTTTGCAGAAATATTTTTCTGATCACATAAATATGCCACTCGTGTTTCAAGTAAGACATTCAACCGTTAAGCTATTTCACTCAGTTGCTTTTGAGTGTACATGCGTCGGGTTGAATGTTCACTGCCCTTTGCGTTCGCACGGTTTAAAGAAACAATACTTCTCTGAGCTCCTGCGTTGTTTGTAATTAAAGCCAAAATGCTCTTACCACCTCTTCAGCGTATTGTCCACGGCCATAAGTAGGTGTATAGGTTTGTAAAGTAAATACGGTGGACATTTCATGGAAAGGTGAGTGAGTGGGTTAATATCTGTTTGCATTAGGTCAGTGAGCCATGTTGGTCAGCTTGGTCGTATTCTTGTTATTTGCTTATATAATCCATTGCGAATGTTGCAGAGTTGGGAACTGCAGCCTTATAACCCGTACCCGGCCCGAATCGGAAAATTCATTTCAAACCGGACTTAGGCCCAAATATTAAATTTACAAAATGGATTAAAGTCATGTTGTGATGTCATCATTTGACTGTCATATTTTTCTAAATTGCGCTTTGGGTTCTGCTCGAGCTTTTGTTGCACTCTCCGCGCCTCCACATTCATGTAAAAAAAGCAAAATTAGGACACAACTTTGACAGAGTGTGGCTATAAATTCCGGCCGGATTTTGGCCCGAATATTTTTTCAAACTTAAGCCCGAACCCGATCCGAAATATCCAACCCAACTTACAACTTTAAAATGTTGTCCTATTCTCAATATATTTTAAAATCTTTAACTTGCTGCGTTTTAGCCGTAACTTATTGTTTTCTCACAACTTATATTAGCGGCCGCATTGAAAGGTTCTAAACATTTCGTTTGTTTTAATACAAACATAATATCTCATATTCTCGTATATACGTGGTATATTTAAAGCGAAGACGAGCAGAGTTTCATCAGTTTTATAGACGAATGTTGAGAGACATTAGTAGCCATGATATATCTCCGAACCTAAACTTTTGTCCACACGCAGGCCTACTGCAGTTTTAAACGGATGAAATTTACTGGCGCTAAAACACGTTCAAGCAACAACATGTTTGAATTTTTAATTAATTATGATTTATCCATAATTATGCCTTCCGCAAAAGCTTTTCGAGTTCTTTTAAAATATCCACTTGTTTATTTTTATTTACTTGTTTATCCAATCTAGATCAGATAAGTTCTTATTTGGCATTACTGTTCGTATCGTAACTAGGGATGTGCCGCGAGGAAGATTATTCGGGTTCGTGCGAACCCGAATATCATGAAGGTCGACACGAACGAATCCCGAATCTATTCGTATTAGAACCAAACAATAAAATTTCATCCAAAATTTGTCAAGTCTAGCTTGTAACATGATATAATCGATAAACAAATCGCTTTCTTTCGAAAAATAGTGTTTAAAAAACGATTGGAAAAGCAAAATCGTTAGGAAAACGACCTTCATTATAAGTACTGCTGACTCTAGTTTAGCTTTGTCGGGAAACTAGATCATAAATCATAACTAGATCATAAACAAAAGTCAGTAAATTTATAAGTAATATTGTATTCGGGTTCGCCATTGTTGGTATTCGTGTTCGCCCGAATCTTCCATAAAGGCGATATTCGGCGAATCTATTCGGGTTTGGGTTGGTATCGGCCCATCCCTAATCGTAACCATCGCTGCATGATTGTTGTAATGTGACGTAACATGACTTTTTAACGCGCTCACCTTAGTCCTGTTCAGCAACTTCAAGCGGTTAATTGTTGTCATATGGAACTTTTTCAAGAAATGCTTTGCACTACGATCATTTCTATTTTTTTACGCAAAAAATATATTTCCAATTACGCGAATTTAAAGCAGTTTCAAGTTTTTTTTTATCTGTCATCCTCAGACGGTTACTTTGAAACCATTTGGTGCATTCACACAAAGAACAATTAAATAATATTTAAATTTTCAACCAAGAAGTAATGCTTTTACATATTGAATATTATAATTCATTGTATAAACATTTTCACTCACTTCAACTCAGTAAAGTTTTATCTGCATAACTTTTTCTGTGCTGCTGAAGATCTACGACAAACCGGTACATTGTACACTCTATTTCCATTATTGTGAAAGTAACGCTGAGGAGATAGAATATTTAACCATATTTTTTTCAAAATTAATTAATTATACTAAATCTTTGCTGTACCATTAAATTCTGTAGTGATTTTGCTGTTTATTGCAAGAACCAATTATTGCTTGATACTTCGTTATCTTTTTCTGAAGAAGGATAGATCGTAAAAACCTAAAACATGTCTGAATTCTGATATGTAGTCAATATACTATACTAGTCGAATACATACGCATTGGGGTGTAAATAATATCTTCCAAGACTTTAAAACTTTCCAAACTTCTGTGGATATTTTAAATGTTTTGGATGTTTGTTCCACTGTACCCGCGTTACAGATACCATACAATTCAGCACAACACTGCTACACCATATAGTACTGCATAGATATTTTTGTAGTATTCATAGATTTTGAAATAGTTTTAGGTTCTGCAAAATTGACCCGGCGTTATAAATTTACTTATGACAAGAGATTTTTAGAGTAGTAAACTCTACGTAACAAAAAAAAAACTTTAAATATAAAGTTTAAATAATTAACTTTTTAACTTCGTAGGACTAAGTGAGAATTAATTTGATAGGATATAACATAGATCGCAAACCTTTAGTTAGTCTCTATTGCTTTGGACTAGAGGTTCACAATCAGAATTGTTCAAACCTCCAGTCTTGTGAGATAACTTTTAGGTGATTTAAAGCCTAGTGATGGGATTTTAAAATATGTAACCAGCCTAAAGGTGGAAGGAAACGTCTACGTTGGCTAGTCGAGGCCTACATTTTAGTTAAGGGGGGAACAGTTTAATGTAAAGACTGCAGCTTCTACTGAGGATAACATGCACGCCTACGCCAAAACGAATGAGTGTGAGAGGAACGAAAAAGTTTTGGAGCCCTTTGCTTTAAAGAACACTGGTCTATTGATTCAGCCCTAAATTTATTTTAACCTTCGAAACTTCACGTTCACTCTATGGGAGGAAGGGAGGGGGCACTACTGAAACACATACAAACAGCAATAAAACGTGGAGGTGGCCGCCCTGAAGAAGTGGTTACTGGTCACATGAGAACGTTGAAGAATTTACGATTTACAAACAGCATTTGTTTAAACAGGTTGTCAACATATCGAACAACGTCATAACACACACAACTACAGCCCATGGTGTGTACTTTCCACTAATTTAACAACTTGATAAATTGATCCTTCTTTCCGTGTGAACGCAAAAAAGAGATAGTTTTAATACGTTAGGTTGAAAGCACCACAAATAATTAGCTGGTGACGGCCTGGAGTAGAGTCTAGAAAGAAGAAAAAACTTCTTTGTAAAGACAAGTTCCATTAACCATAGCAAGCTAGTTTAGACTCCACATACTGACCCAAATGGAAACGAAGTGAATGATAGCATCCTATGGAACTCAAGTAGCATACCGGCTCTCTTAAATTATAATCGTCTTTTAAAAGCATTGGAGTTTAAAGATGACTCTATGCATTAGTGGTGTTGGTTTAATTGAAAACCTTGTTAGTTTGTTATAGCATGTGTAATGCTTTAGATTTCAATAGCTAGAACACCTTTTGCAATATGTTACTTATACATAAGGTGAGGTGAAATTGAAACAGTCTAAAATCTGCATATTTAAAAGAGGCAATATGTTAAGAATAACGGTAGGTTTAACAACAGAACCTTACGTTTCTTTCGTTCAAAAGTAAATTGTGTATTCGTGTATAGGCCTACAGTACATGCCTTGGTATCACATGATATTTTTTTAAGTCAGGTCGAATGCTCTCACGACCAAATGACGTGTTTTGTTATATCAATCAAGCTTGTGTTTCAATGGAAACTGCTGAGCTGTGAAATACTACCTGGCTGCAGTCGAAGTTACGAAACACAGTGCTTGCTTCCTATGGTCACTACAGCATTTGATTGCTGTTGACAACATATAAGGTTATAATGAAATTTGGATGCGATAAACATCATCAATAAAAAAGAGTGTGACTTTATACCACCACATTGACGCCAAAAACGTTTTGTGTAGCTTAGGTTTATTCATCTATGCATGACATTTTAAAAGCTTCTTTAGCTGTTGAAGCATACATACAATAAGTTGTTTCATTATAGAAAATGAAATTTCGGCAAGCGATATTAACATGCCTATGGCTTGCAGTACTTCAGTGTTCTTCTGGTAAAGGTAATGAAAGTTTAACGATAAATGTTTGATAAAAACCTACCACACGTCTTGCTAATGAAATTTTCTTTCCTTTGTTGTTATTCAGAGTACAGAGAGCTTAGCGGCTCTCGTTCAAACCCACTCAACTGGCGTATTGAGTTTGCCACTCCGTATGCAAGTACCCCAAAAGTGACGGCATGGGTAACAGGGGACCCAAAGTATGGAGACAGGTATAAGTCATAGTTACCCTACGTCATAGAATATGTCATGACATAACCACATACAAATATTTATACTAAATTTGGCCTTAGCTTTTATTAATAATTATTGCAGTATGTGTATGGTAACTAGTCTTATGTCAAATGCTCGTAAAAACTTCCCAAATAAAACACTTATTTCCTTGTAATTTTTCTTTTACAGATTTACGGTTATGGTCACCGGCACTGATCGGGACGGGTTTAACTTTGCTGTAAGACGTGTGGACCGCAATCACGGCTGGAAACAACACCCCATGTTATCGTACACGGTACAAGGCCAAACAGTTGATCCAGCACAAGGTAGCAAGACTGGTCCTTGTTGCAACATGTTCATTGGCACATACCACAGCACCCTTTTCAAAAGTACAAGTTAAATTTAATTCCTAAACAAATATTTCTTAAACGCACCGTAGCAAAACATACAACAAACTTTGAGTTAGGATGGTAACCTGAATGGTTTAAGTAGTTATAGTATTATAATTTTCGTCGGCATCTGATTGTTACTTGATCTTTGGACGTAGGCCCGCTCATGTGCACTTGTCAATGTCGTTATGTGGTTTTATGACATGTCCTGTCCCACCGATAAAGATTTTGTAGCATTAAAACACAGCTGTGCAAATATAGTTCGTAGAGCGTAAGCGTTTCCTGGGTACGTTTTAGAGAAGCCCAAAACCTTTTTTAATTACAAGAACATTTAAAACTGCAGTTTGTATCACATGCTTGCGATTACTTTTCGTGGGAATCCTAATCAACCAATATATATAGTTGAAATTACTACGTTTTTTAAAGTTACTCTTCTTTATGCAGATTCGCGCAGATTGAGTGGGTCAAAGTCAAATACGCTTAACTGGCACATTGAGTTTCCCATTCCATATAAAAGTAAACCTACGGTTAACGCGTGGGCCAGAGGTGATCCAAGTTATCCCGATCGGTAAGGAAAATCGACTAAGCAGCTTCTAAATTCTTAATGCATGTAAATCAATTTGATTGCTGTTATAAAGACTCATCAATTAAAAGCGCAATTAATCGAATGTTTATATTATGTTTCAGATTCGAAGTAAAAATAAACAGCGTCAATAGCAATGGCTTTATGTTCAGCGTAAGACGTCTGGACCAGGGCAAAGGTTGGAAGCAGTCTCCAATGTTATACTGGAGTGTAAAAGGAGACAAGATCAGTAATTCTAAAGGTGCCATACAGGGACTTCTGGTCTGCTAGCTTAGCTTTTTCAGTAACAACATTAGTG
The DNA here is from genome assembly GCF_947623445.1 of Clavelina lepadiformis. Taxonomy (NCBI): domain Eukaryota; kingdom Metazoa; phylum Chordata; class Ascidiacea; order Aplousobranchia; family Clavelinidae; genus Clavelina; species Clavelina lepadiformis. The sequence continues at coordinate 16,657,229 of NC_135247.1, forward strand.
TAAAAAAGCAACTTCAAGTATTTGACAGTCTGGATTAAATAAAGTAATTCGTTGAAAAAAAAAAACAGAATCCCGTCGTCTTAGTGGTTCAGGCTCGCACACATTAGGGTGGCGCATTCAATTTCCAGTTCCATATCAAGTGGCCCCTAAAGTACAAGCCTGGGTGATTGGAGAACAGAAATATCCCGACAGGTAAAACAAAACAAACAAAGATAACAAAGTAAAAAGACCTGACAGCATAAGTTTTATTGCAATAGGTTTAGTGTGAAAGTCAGCAGCATTAATACGAATGGATTTGACTTGACAGTAACTCGTTTAGACCAAAACAAGGGATGGAAGCAAAGCCCAACATTATACTGGGATGTCGAAGGCGATCCCGCTGTTACCTCTTCAGGTATCGTTTTGTCTACGGTATTTAATTGCTGCAATGAACTACCATTTTAAATTTTATGACGTGCATTTTACAGTAAGTAGTTGTGAGATATTACTTTTGTCTTAAGCATATATCCTACGAAATGATATTAATGGACATTGGGCATCATCAAAACAAACGACATATTGAAACCCATAAGATAACAGCCGATTATTGCGATGAACAGTAAGCTATACAACTATAAGTTCCTAAAATAGGGGAAGTGAGCAATTTTTTTGTTATACAGAATCCCGTGTAGTAAGTGGTTCACGTTCAAATACTTTAAACTGGCGAGTGCAGTTTCCCACACCGTATAAAACACAACCGAAAATATTTACTTGGGTGAGAGGAGACCTCAAGTACCCCGACAGGTGGGTCAAAAATCTAATGACATCCTATAAATTAAATTTCTGCATGAGTAGGCAGCCCTTTTAGCAGATCGTAACGGAAAGATTTCATTTTGCAAAACAACAATAACTTACACCGATCTTTTTTCAGGTTTACTGTTAACGTAAACAGCATTGACCGAGAGGGTTATGACGTCAGCATCAGACGAATAGACCAAGGAAAAGGCTGGAAGCAAAAACCAAGAATATTCTGGAGCGCAACAGGAGCTGACAAACTTAAGGCAGATGGTATAAAATGTTTTTCAATTTTGAAAAATTTTCTACTGCTCTTACTAAATTATTTCTAAGGATTGCTTTTAAAGAATTCATTTTATTTCTTTAATAATTCTTTGTTTGTTTGTTTACTGCTAAGGACATGAGCAGTTAGGTCAGTCACGTCAAGAAACTTTACCAGCTCGAATCACTTTTCCTAATCAGCTTGCGAATGTTCCTGATCTCTACGTTTGGGTAAGAGGAAATCCAGGCTATCCAGATATGTAAGTAGCTAAACCTGTACCACTTGCGGTTAGAAATCAACATCATATTTTTATACGCAGCCTTCCAGCTTTAAGCGTTTTTTGTTGTTGCAGATTTAATGTTGAAATAAATAAAGTTTATACTTATGGGTTTGACGTCTCAGTTACCCGTTCAGATAGATTTGGTTGGAAACAACATCCCGACCTCTATTGGACTGTGAGAGAGTCCGAATCAGATCCATCAAATGGTTTCTATTTTAAAGAGTTCTACCTGCATTTTTTACTAATTATTGAAACTTATAATGTGGAAAAGTTTTTTATATAGATATTTTTGTACTGTATATCCATCTAAAAGCTCAGTGATTTGCACTTTTTACCGTGTTTGAATACATTTGCTTGTAATTGTAGGCCTAAATATTATTGCTATTCTAGCAAGATTTGTGTTACTCTCATCTATTGTAGTGTTTCCCTTGATTGGTCTAAATTTATGGTGCGTCACCCAGCAATGAAACTGGCATGAAACAAACTTGTAAAACAAATTTTAAACATGACTAATTTTGAATAAAGTTAGTTTTAAAAATACGGTTGATGCTCGAACAAAAATTATCGTGCACAGAACAAATTGCAATTGGCGGGTCAAAGTCCAACACAAAATCTTCCCGAGTTCAATTTCCTACCCCATACGTATTACCTCCCGAAGTGACAGCGAGAGTGGAGGGAGAAGCAAGTTACAATGACAGGTACAATATCGTTCTCATTTGTAACCAATTGAAAACTAAACCAAAGCTTTGACCGATTTAAACTGGTGCGTTTATCAACCAGTTTTGATCATTCTAGGTTCAGCGTTGCAATAAGCAACGTTGATGAAGACGGATTTGACTTTACTGTGAGACGCTTAGATCAAAACAAAGGCTGGAAGCAGAATCCAAAGTTATACTGGAACGCAATGGGTGACCACGTCTCATCTTCGCACGGTATCACAAAAGCTATATGTAGAGCAACATGTAACACTTCAAGCATCTTATATTTGAAGTTAATTGAGTCGTTCTTGTGTTAATATAGAATCACAGGCTTTAAGTCCTTCGCGCTCCGATGCCTTAAACTGGCAGATCCAATTTCCAATCCCGTACAAGAAAAACCCAACTGTTGACGCTTGGGTGAGAGGGGACAAATCGTATCCAGACCGGTAAGTTTCTTCGTCATAAGTTTTTTTTTTTTTATCTAACAGGAAAACCTAAATTCGCAAGAAGCATTCTTTGATGTTTACAGCTAAACCAAACGTTTCTTGTTGTTATAGATTCAGAACTGAAACAAATAATATAGATCAGAATGGATTTAGCATTATCGTACGAAGAACTGACCAACACAAAGGATGGACACAGACTCCCACGCTATATTGGGCAACAACTGGAGCGGATCATTTTGACACCAAAAGTATTGCGCAATGCCTGTATAATGCTGCTTCAGTTACATATAGTATTGGATTGAGCCGCGCATATGCTCTACACATTATACCTTGTGAAAAAATTGTCTTTTGCACAGATTACCGAGTAATAAGTAGCTCTGGTTCGAATACATTGACTTTGCACGTTCGATTTCCCCTGCCTTATACAAAAAAACCTAAGACATTTTATTCGTGGGTTAGAGGATATTCAAAATACCCCGACCGGTAAAGAGTTACAATTTTTTTATGTTCAACAATAGCAATCATAGAAACCAAAGACAAGCAGAGTTATTTTTAGACATCCGTATCACCTTGTGTAAATAGATTCAGTGCTACGGTGGACAGCTTCGACAAAGAAGGGTTTCAAGTCAGAGTAAGGCGGTTGGACCAAGGGAAAGGTTGGAAACAGAAACCGAAGATATACTGGAGCGCGACAGGAGCCGAAAATGTACAATGCCAAGGTCCGTAGAAGGCTTAATAAAGATGCAAATTGATCAGATATGTAATTATATGCAAGTATTTTAATAGTTTTAAAATGCGAAAAGGCATAATTACGATTTTAGAAATCGACTGTAATAAGGGAGTGGATAAGACGTTTGTATACTTTATCACAGGGGCAGGCAACATACGGCCCGCGGGCCGGATCCGGCCCGCGACGGGAGTTTAAGCGGCCCGCAGACAGTTTCCGGTCTAACATGATAATGTGGCCTGCGGCCAAATTCTGCCGCAATCCCTGTATTGCGTCACTGAATAAGTCCAAGTTTGCCAACCTGAGAAAAATGGCTATGAATCTATTACTTGTTCTGTTCGGGTCTACATACATTTGTGAGCAAACATTTTCGACCATGAACATTAATAAGACAAAGCTGCGTTCCAAACTATTCATGAATCCGGCCCGCCAAGTACTTCATTTTCTCATATCAGGCCCGCCGACCGAAGAAGTTGCCCGCCCCTGCTTTATCAGCTGCTTAATCTGGAGCATGCTTATATCGTTATAGCATCGAAGCAACTTGGAGGCTCAGGTTCAAACACACTGACCGGCCATGCTAACTTTCCTCGGCCGTGTAAAGACGACCCATATGAGGTATATGCATGGATGCAAGGAGACATTCAATATCCAGACAGGTACCCAATTACACGGATAACAAATTCGATAAATGTTCCCATATTTTATAGTTTTAAACAATCCCAAATCTGAAAAAATTCTCTATTGATCAAAGTTTTTGGTTTTGCTTTTGGCAGATTCAGCGTTATTGTCCAGGGTAGCAATCGGAATGGATTTGATTATACTGTGAAACGTTTAGACCAAAATAAAGGCTGGAAACAACATCCTAAGATGTGCTGGATCGTGAGAGAATTTCCAGATGTTCCTTCAGATGGTACTGCGTTTAGATTTCTTATTTTTTAAGTAAACTTTAATATTTTATTTCATTAAAGTCATTTTATTGGTTTGCAATAAGAACAAGAAGAAGTTGGTTCATCAAGCTATAATACGAAGACAATGTGGGTAGATTTTTCCACCACGTACAGAAGAGCTCCAGATCTGACTCTTTGGGTAATTGGAGATACAGAGAATCCTGACAAGTAAGAAATAAAAAAACTAAAGCAAAAGATAGAGAAGTCTACCTAAACTAGTCAGCACGCTTATGAATTTTGTAATAGGTTTAAGATAAGAATAAATGGAGTTTCTTCGAATGGATTTAACATCACTATCGAGTGTTCAAATTGCAAACTAGGGTGGAAACAAAATCCGCTACTATACTGGAGGGAAGTCGAAGTCTCAGAAAGCACATCTAAAAGTATAATTTATAGTTTTGAAGTTTGTGTCCTAATTTATAGCAAACAAATTAAAGTATCTCATCTACAATTGACCCATTTGATCGTATTGTTGACATACCCAGCAGCGGTTTCTGTACAACTTATTTTCGAGTATTTTTTGGATTGTAAAAGAACTTGAGATAAAAAACAAAAACACAAAACAAAAAAACAACAAAAACATGCAGAAAATTATTATTTGAAAAGTTAAAAATCAACAACTTTTTAACGTGAGCATTTCACGGTTTTGCCAACTCTTTTTGTTGACGTTATTGCAGTTTATTTTCTTTTGCATTTTACGGCGTTTTGTCCAGTAAGCTCAGCACAGCGCAAAGGCTTTTCATTTTCGACTGGATGTAATTTGGTGTCGACGCGTAACATTTATGGAACTTAACATTCTTAGAAAGTCGTATCTTTACACATTCTTAGGCTTCGGTTTCTGACGAAAATGCAACATAGAGATCTCCACTTTGCAAAAAAAGTTTCTTAAATTTTAATTTGTCTCAAACAGAATATCGGGAACTTGGTTGGTCCAGTTTTGATACTATGACGTCACGAATTCATTTTGATACTGCGATGGAAAGAGTATCGGAAATTTTTGCTTGGGTTAGGGGAGACCCACGATATCCAGATCGGTGAGCGTGTTATGACAAAAGCAAAAATATCGAAACTATAACTAAAAAAGATAAGTTTACTGTTACTAATCTGAAACCGGACTTCTGTCATGTACATTTGAATGTATTACAGATACAATGCAAAAGTAGACAGCTCCGACTTGACTGGATTTGACATAACCGTAACACGGCTAAACAGCACACGACATTCTGGACAACGGTTGAAAGTATATTGGAGTACTAAAGACATTTCACAAAGCTCACCAAGAGGTACAGGTTACTTTTCTTGATGTGTTTGTAGGAGTCTGTTTGCTTTCCGGATATACAGGTACATAGTTAAGAAAGCATTTTGAGCAAGCCTTTGATATCATATAAACTCGTTATCTTTGTCTCATTCAGATGTATCAAAAAAATTGGGGACTGCAACGTCCAACACAACATATACAATTCCACCATCGATTTGGGTCTCGTCGCCTGGAATTTCTGAAACATCTGAAAAGGTTTTTGACATTTTGGGAAGAGAAGTTCATCTAAGTGCAGTACCTAAGTTGCTAAAAGAGGCGACAACAGGGTAAAGAAAGCAGGCTTTTCTATTACATGTGACGTATTGTGCTGAAATAAGCAACCGAGCTGAACAGAACAAACAACTAAAGAAATATCGGTTCAACGTTTTTAGGATGATTTTGCAGGAAATTTCCTATCAAGAATGTAACCAGCAACGAGTTTTTATTGGAATTAGTAATTCGAGGTGACAGCGTTTACATCGACCAAGACGTCACTTTCCAAGGCCTGAAGAAGCTTTCCATTTATGCGAGGAACTTGGTTTCCAATGGAAATACATTGACCTTACAGGCGAGGGAATATATTTATTCACACAAACTTGTTTAAGCACATTTAAAAGTTTTACTGAAAGCAAAACTATAACAATTATATAATTGTTACATTTTGATGAAATAAACCACTTTTTTATTGAAGATTTGTCCAGTTTACAACAACAGAAATCAACTTGTTGTAACTTAATTAATTCGAAAAGTAGAAATTTGTTGAATATCAATTTTGTGTGCTTCAAATTTGCGTAAAGTCGTTTTGCAATACTTGTTTGATTTTATAGTTATTAACCTAAATTCAAACGAAGATTCTTTGCAATGTCAAAAGTCATATCACCTACATACAGGCTCCTACTGTTTGCGAACGACTGGACATTTCGACATGTGTCCGTTTCCAAGCAGGTCGGGAAAATCAGGACGGCCTCGCTGGCAAAAATGGCATTGCGAGTCCGAAGGTTGGCATTTACGTTCACATGATCAAGGGAAATATGAGCATTATAAGCCAGGTAAAAATATCTGATTGCCGTTCTAAATATTTGGTTTATCTTGATCTCTGTGCCGCTAAAAATCGGTTTCAAACAACACAACTGTGATGCTTTTTATAAATCAATATCGTTAGTTTCATCTTTTCCTCAGGCGTCTGAGGGAAACAAGGGCCAGGATGGAGGAGCTGGCAACAACGGAAACGACAGAACCAACGAAAGCCCGCCATTGGGCGATTCGGCCTGCAGAGAAGTGGAGAAGTCGACGGCAACCGCTCTCACCTGGACGCAGTCTCTTGGAGGCAATATTAAGCTTTCATGATAAACATCGCCCATCGAAGTCTTTCTGAGCAGTTTGACGTTTGCTGTCGTTAATGAATAAATGAACGAATGAGTGAATGAGTGAATGAGTGAATGAGTAAATGAGTGAATGAGTGAATGAGTGAATGAGTGAATGAGTGAATGAGTGAATGAGTGAATGAGTGAATGAGTGAATGAGTGAATGAGTGAATGAGTGAATGAGTGAATGAGTGAATGAGTGAATGAGTGAATGAGTGAATGAGTGAATGAGTGAATGAGTGAATGAGTGAATGAGTGAATGAGTGAATGAGTGAATGAGTGAATGAGTGAATGAGTGAATGAGTGAATGAGTGAATGAGTGAATGAGTGAATGAGTGAATGAGTGAATGAGTGAATGAGTGAATGAGTGAATGAGTGAATGAGTGAATGAGTGAATGAGTGAATGAGTGAATGAGTGAATGAGTGAATGAGTGAATGAGTGAATGAGTGAATGAGTGAATGAGTGAATGAGTGAATGAGTGAATGAGTGAATGAGTGAATGAGTGAATGAGTGAATGAGTGAATGAGTGAATGAGTGAATGAGTGAATGAGTGAGTGAATTGATGAACGATTGAATGGATGAAACAAAGTAACGTTTTATGATGCTGTAGGTCGACCTGGCCCCAACGGTGATGCAGGTGGTGATGGACGCAGGTGTGGAACATCCGGAAGCGGAGGTACATCTTCCAGTGCTTCAGTCTACATAAAATATGAAGCAGGAAAGCTGAGCTTTACGCAACGGCCAGGAGCAGGAGGGACACCAGCTGAGCACGGATATGGTGGTATAGGAGGGTGAGTGGGGAATGAAAAGAACTGTAACGACACTTACTAAATCAAACTAAATATTTTGTGTCGTTTGTATCGCAGAAAGGGCGGTACCGGTGGATGTGGCGTGGATTGCGACTGCTACAGTACATGTATAAATTCAATTAGCTGCTTAAAAGACAATGTGCATTGCACGGGTAAGCCAACATGTAGAATCCGCGGTCCAAATGGTGGACAAGGAGCCACTGGTCAAGATGGTTTTGACAAATATTCATTGCCTGATAAGGTAAGTGAACGAAAGCAAATGAAAGCTTTGCTGTAGACAAAGACATATCAATTTGCTCTTTGTTAGGGTGATTCTGGACAAGCTGAAGAGTTGGTTTTGCGTAGAGTTGACAGCGTAAAGAAATGGTTTGTAAACGATACAGAATTACTCAATTTGATTCGTCGTCATGGTGATTCCCTTTATCACAGAAATAAAACCGACGAAGCTTTGAAAGTTTTTTCTTTCATAAGGTCGGTTGCCGATGAAAATTCTGACCTTTATCAGCAGGTATGACCAGTAATAATTAGCTCAAGCTAAAACAATTTAACGAGAGATTTAGAAGTTTACCTATTAAATTATTCTTCGACTTGAAGGTTTCCTTTCTGATAAATAAGACCAAACAAGGTTTTGATTATTATGGAAATACTAAAGAATACGCACCCGACTTGGATTGGGCATTTTTGTATGACAAAACAAAAGGTCTACTTGAAACTGGCAGGAGTTTTGAAAGCACTTATAACACTGTCATGGGAAAGGTGTGATGTGTGTGTGTACAACTACCTAATTTCTTGTTTTTTTTTGTTTTTTTTGAAACACAGGTCATTTCCATTTATTTTACTTCCACATCGTTCGGATGTGAACAATTTCTCAATTTCTATGCGTTATGCCAAGAAAAAAATCAAACAAAATTTAAATTAATTTTGTTTTTTCTGTTTAAGATTGAGAACGTCCGTGAAGTGCAAAATATAATGCATTCGGTTGTCACCGATGCCAACAGAAAATCGGAGTTGGAAGTGAATTACCAATTACAAGAACTGACAAATCAGAAGATGCTTTATGTTAAAGCAGTGAAACAACTGGAAGCGATCATGGATAGTGAAATGGAACAAATCAAAATTCTTCTTCCTCAAGTAATCGACGAAAAGGTTAGAAAGTTTAAAATCAGAGAAAGTATTTATTGTAGAGTACAAAAGTCTTCAACTCGTTCTTACTTTTCAGTCTAAAGAAAGAAAACCTTTCAACTTTCTTAGCTTTTTAAAAGCGTTAGTCGGCGTTGTCTTTAGTATTGTGAAAGCCGTTGAAAAACCTGGAGTTGAAGAATTCAAAGATGTATTAGATGGAGCTTTAGAGGTAAATATTTTAGGTATCGTCTATTATTTAAAAATTAAATGTTTTTAATATACAACCAACACTTAGTTAGATAGGCCTATATTAACGTAAACATTTTTCACAATTTTTTTTGCTCAAACCATACTTAAAAAATAGATAGCTGAAGTTTTTGAGAATGATCCAACATGCAAAGCGCCCTCCTTACAACAAGCAAAGACAACTTTAGAGAAGAGGTTGTACTAATTAGATTTCAATTCTAAAGAAAAAGTATTTATGAAAATGCAAAGATACGACAATTGTTTTTTGTGTAGACTCGTATTTGGTTCAGAATATAACGAGATTGATCCAGAGACTTTAGACTTTTCCAAAATGGACGTATCAGCTGTGCCGATTATCGTTCAAGGCGACCTGGCAAAGAACAAAGGAAAACTTGTCCAAGAATTTTCTTGTTTGCTTGATGAGACAAAAACTGATTTGGTAAAGTTTTTGGACAAGTCAAATCTCTTTTTATTTTATTAACTCACGCATAGCTGATTTATTCTTTGATTCTTTTGTATAACTTACACGCTTGTTTATTTTTTTTAATTTTTGGTTATTGATTCATTTTCTAGGTAAAAAACATGAACAGAGTTTTGGAAGATTTTTTCCGTGACGCAGGAATGCGAATGACTCTCATTGATCGAATAATTAACATGGACATCAAACTGAAGGTACCAAAACAAGTTTGGACAGTTCGACGTACTAACTACTGTACTACCTAAAGCTTTCAACATTGAAAAAAAAAAAACAGATTCAAAAACTTACTTGGTCTCTGCCGGCTTTAATTTGCAGGAAGCCTTGTACAATGGTAAGCTGCTAGTTGAAACACAAGCGGCTGCTGACACAAGATTGGATTTAACGCTCAACAGCAACGCAATGGTTGTTAAAATGAAATTCACTGATCTTCTGTTCAGGCAAGAAACTTACAAAAACGACTGCAATAACAATTCAGTCATGAAAATCACACACCCCACTCTTTATGTTGGTATTTAAACGATTGTTTTATTTGCAGTTTATATCAGCAGCAAGAAGATATGATTTTGCATTCTTTGTACGAATTATCAAAGGCCTACCATTTTGTCAGCTTGTGGGATTTCGACATTATGGACAAATACATCAATAATTACGGCGACCGAGTAATTGATGGATAATAAATTTAAAATATCAACATAAGTGGCATCGATGAAGTTAGCTTGATACTTGACTGTACATAGAGATACAGGAGCTTTATAAAGTTTCCTGATTTTTGAAAGTAACGTAAAACCTTTGGTCTAAAGTCAACATGTTGTTCAGGCAATGACAACACAGCTTGGTTCGCTGAACGGCATGTTCCAACTGCAAGATATCTTGCAAACACTCGAAAATGACAGAGACGCTTTCCTGAACTTCATTTCGTCCAGTGCTGGCCCTGCTTCACACACTTTCAATGAATATTGGGAGTTTGATCAAGTTAGCGTAACAACACATGAAAAGGTTTGACAATAACAAACCCAGACCGACCTTTTTAATGTTTGATCTACAGACAAGTCGACCGGACATGTTGAAATCGCTGCACGAGAATGGTCAGTTTAACTTCAACTTGGAGCTACATCCAAACGACATAACTCTTGGGGGATGTGCCGATTGCTATAACGGCCGACTAATTGCAATGCACGTTGAACTAAGCGGCAAAGCACAACCCCGGAGTGTACCTTCCACGTAAGAAACAAAAATTATTGTTTGACGTATACCAGCATTATTAGTTATTTTTGTTGTTAAAGAGCAATTTTTAAGCTTCTAGATCTTGTCGTTGAGTAATTGGCAACCAAGGCAAGATAACCAGGTCACCCAGCACTTGCCATTCATGTATTTTGAGTTATCACGTTTATATTATATATCTTTTTCCCAATTCAGGCTATTTCCATATCTCATTCATGCTGTATTTTAAAAAGGATTTATGTCAAAGTGTCCCACATGGGCAACTCTCACTTCCTTCTTCCATCTCGCAACGGTTCAGGGACGATTATTCGTTTCCAAGAAACACCGGAAGATGTTGATGGAGGTCACGTGATGTATTTCAAACTGAACAGTCCGGTCCAATCAAGGCAGGATCCATCTTTAGAGGAAAAGTTTCTCAAACCGGTCTGGAAAAAATGTTCACGCTTGAACTAGCTACCGTAATACCAAATATATTGCCTAGAAATATATTGCAAGAAATGTCTGATTTGTCTTTTAATGGAGTCATTTTACTTTGCAGGGCAACAGATTTTGCGAAAACAGTAACGAAGCTGGAGATTTTTTTGGTGGACGACCATGCAAAAGTCCGTACGCATCATACGTTGTAACGGTTCCTAAAGGCAACTTTGTGTGTAGTCTGGACCCTAACGATTTTGTGTCGGGATCAAACTGCAGAGATTTGGACTATACAAAGTAAGTTATCAAATCGATTAAATAGTATTGTAAATGAGATAAACGTACGTAGTTTGCGAATTATGCTGAATTTACTTATAACCGATATAGGTTCGACACCATTCGAGTGTACGCAAAGGTCAAATCCTGGAGCAATTATGCAGCTCAAGAAACTTTTGCGTCAAGGAGAGTGAGCGATCTTAGCCAAGAATTTTCAAACATGATACTTTAACTTTCTTTGCAAAGTTTGCGAGATATAAACTTAGATCTACTGCAATTTGTTGTAAATATACATCAACAATATTAGTCATTTTCAGTTGTCATTAACTCTTTCAGAGATACAAAAATGGTAAATTTTGCATGTTTATATGTAAACGAACAGTATCATCGAAGTGTTTAACGAATTTTCCCGAGATGTCATTATCTTAAAAGGATTTTACAAAGATGCAAATCGTTTTTCATTGCACGTTTTACGTTCGTTTCACATAGCTCTTTAAATTTTTAATGTTTAACTGTATTGTTAATTAAAGTGACTGTTTTTAGCAAACACCAGTTTTCTGTTGCTGTTATGTGACGTCAACATTTAATATAAGAACAGAAATAAGACCGAAATAATTTTAGCTAGACTATTATTAAATTTACAATGAATATGTCATTGGAGCCAGTCGTTACACTTTGTGTTCATGCATCGTGAGTTTAAAAGAGTTGTTTTCTTATTGTTTCTTGTGTTTTACGAAAAGTGAAGGTAAAAAAAACGACGTAAAGGTATTGTTTTGTCCCAAATTCGCCTGTTACACAGTACATATAGTAGTTGTAGATCGATCAATTCCCTGGGAGCCATCTATAACATAAAAAAAACGTAAAAAAACTTTTTACTATGTCACACTGATGTTGGCTTAATTCATGCAATTGCCAATTGTAACTCAGCTTGCTTGCACCAACAATTATCATTAATTGAAATTATAACGCTGACAAGGTCGCTATATTTACAGCATCGGACGCTTGTGTTTGTGTTAAAACCACGGGCTCACAGATGACTTCAAAAGCATAGTTGTTTGTTGAACGAATACCGGAATATATTACCGTTTGAAACCGGTGTTACGTGGTCCCTGTACGCTTTGCTCAGTGTGTTTCAGATAATCCATGAAAATGATAGTTTAATGTTCTGTGTCACGCATATTTGTCACATTGTCACATATATTTGTTCTGTTTCATCCATATTTTGCACTTTTTGCTTTAACAGGTGTACGTGAAATGTTCATGCACGCACGAGTACATGTTATTATACTGGAAAGGCGGACTGATGCTTTGAAGTGAAAAGATTTTTTGAATATGTAGGTTTTAATATGCATAAAATGTTCCTTTCAGTTAATATATGCGGGCTTAATTGATCTCTAATTGGATAGCTGATGAAGGTCCATTAGGTAAAACATGTCGTTTTCACACCGTTACAAAAATATTATACAAACTGTTCTCTCTTATAACCGCTGACTATTTGTGAAGAAATTACCTCGCTGTTAATTTTTCATACTTGTATATAATAGGCCCAGATCGTAAACATTTCATTGCGTAAGGTGTGTTTATAAGGAGCGAAACAAAATGCCTGGCTTAGCACATATCCTTTAGCCAGAAATCCGCACTGTTTCTATCGCCAGAAACGGATGTGAAAAGGTTCCTGTCTCAAAATGTCACACCATTTACCATCGCGCTATTGGGCCTAAGTGTTATTGGTATATTGAACGCAATGATGACTTTAAAGTCGTCATTGTTTTTGATAGAGATCCGGATAAAACCGGTATAAACCAGGTGCATGCAAGATTGAAAGACAATTTATTGCTTTTATTTCGTAAATTCATTTTGTGACTAGCAAAACTGTACAGCATTTTTAAAGCAAAAAACATTGTACAGTTACAATGCAAGTAACTTAACTGCTTTAATAAATAGTCATTTTAGCCTGCGATTGAGATGAAAAATATAACTTTGAGGTGCTCTAAAATGTCTATTTCCCGTGTTGCCAATGTAATAGCATAATGATAACCATTTACTTGCATTGATGTTCGTTCAATTAACCGCCAAAACGAAATAGGGATAAATTTCTTTATACCTGAACGCAGCAATCAAACTGCTTGACCTGTATTTCTGTCTTCGAAGGTAGCTACAAATTGAGTGACAGCTCAGATGAAGATGTCAGTGACAGCCACGCCTATAACGTTTATGTTTGGCAAAAATTGCGTAATTCTTTTTTCGCAGCGGCATCCTTAGCTATAATAAACACATCACATACTGTCCTATACCATCAATGTGTTATAGGTAGCTGCTGAGTGTTCGCCCAGTTTAGATTATTTTGAGATGGTTATGGTGGTGGTTATTAAAAGATCAACAAAGAACACACATAGATGTGAAACGGGTTAGTTTGTGTGTACAACAGGGAAAAGAGAAAAGGGCCGAAAAAAATCCATTTTCTGTTTTCGAAAAACTATTGTTTGTAGATTTTTGAAACTATCCTTTTTAAGATACCGAATCGTAAATAAATGGCAGAGATAACGTCCAAAGTTCGATTGATATCAAACGGCATTAAAACATTTTTCGAAAAACTGCAGTTTTACTGTAGTATACCAGTTATTAATTAAACCTGATCTTTATACAGATACCTTTATGGTACAGTATTAGCAATACAGCCTAAAGAATAATTCGTTCAATAAGCGGAATTTTTCCTCATCATGCCTTGTCAAGAAGGTAATAAATTTAAGATAAATTTAAAGTAAAGAAAATTTTTATGCATAGAAGAACTTGTCTTCTTTTCTTTAAACGTTAAATACTTGACACACGTTGTAGAAGAAATACTTTAGATATATGTAAAAATAAACGTTCTTTACTTAAGCGAATGTTTCGAAAATAGGCGGTTTAATGCATTTACAGCAATGCGTCACCTCTATATGCCACGATATAAAACTCCAACATCACATTATGCTGTTTTCAATCTTAGGAACTCAAACTTTAAGAGGGTCAAGATGTAACTTTCCTACATTCCGAGCTCAGTTTCCGATTCCTTATTCTTCTCCACCTGAAGTGGAAGCTAATGTAGTTGGAAATACTCGTTGGCCAGACAGGTGATAATGTTGTGAAGTCTTCAGTATCTTGGCTTATCATGCACAACGCATATGACCCGGCCTTTTATTAACCAAAGCATTGTCTGTTATTGATTATAAATGTCATATGCTTATGTTGTGCGCAGGTTTAGCACGGAGGTTGTAAGTGTTGACGAGGATGGATTTTCTGTCAAAGTACAACGTTTAGATCGTAACTGTGGCTGGGGGCAATGGCCAAATCTTACATGGAAAGCTGAAGGCGACCAGCTACCTTCGCCTCTGGGTATAACCCTAGTAAACCTTTTGTGACTCTTCTATTTCCGATAGTTGCAAATATGGGTTTGCTAAGAAAACTTTAAAAGTTTAAAGACATGAACGTTCAACTTTTTTGCAATGCGCAGGTTCCTGTTTTATCAAGAACTCTTGCAGAAACACCCTCACTGCCGGGTATCAATTCGAAATTCCTTACAAGGACACACCTGAAATATGTGTTTGGGTGAGAGGCGAGCCAAGATGGCCGGACAGGTAAGTAATTAGGATGAAGTATATGTTAAGAGTACAGAAAACTGTACTTGGAAAAGACGAAACGTAAAAGACTTATTACGAATTGACCCATCACTTGTTATAGCTGTTCACTTTTTCTATTTAATCTTTGTAAATTTAGGTTCAGCTGCAGTGTGACTAGGTCAGACAGGTTTGGATTTAACTGTCTCGTAAGGCGTTTAGACCATCCTGGTGGTTGGGGACAACGCCCTAAGATGTTTTGGTCTGTCAAGGGTGACCCAGTGCCCTCAGCTCAAGGTATTCACAAATTTATTGAATTTACATACAAGCAAGAGAATATTTTTTCAAAAAGGTTTGAAGCCAAATTAGGGTGCAAATTGTACAGGATCTTATCTATCTTTGTTCTTTAACGTTTGGTAATTTGTGCCCAGGTTCTCAGGTCGTTTGCAATTCGCGTCAAAATACGGTTTCACTATCGATCTCATTTCCTTTTCCTTACTGCAAAACACCTACCGTTTTTCCTTGGGTCCGGGGCGACCAAAGATGGCCGGACAGGTTCCAAACCCATTCAATTTTATCTCACACTTATTAACATAACACTGTTGGAAGTAATAACACCAAAACTTAAAAAATAATAAATCTTTACATCAAACGTTCTAGTAATAAGGTATATACTGAATAATAATATTATTTTACAAGCGCAGAAATGTTATTTTTTCAGGTTTAGCTGTACAATAAACAGGTTGGATGAAAATGGATTTGACTGTCTGGTGCGACGCTTAGACGTGAGTTCTGGCTGGGGGCAGAGACCTACGTTGTATTGGTGCACGGATGGGAAAACAGAAGTTTTGGACGTTGATGGTAAAAAGCAGTTAACGCGTTTGCTTTGAGTGCGCGTATGACTCTTCCCTAACATAGGCTTTTATTTAAATTCAGGAAAACATTTTAACATAACTATCGCATCAAGTTAAGCAATCATCATATCAATTATTTGCCAGTATTAATATCGTATAACAGCAAAATTGTAAAAGTAACATTGTTTAAAAGGCTTTGGACATTACAATACTTGCAAAATAATTACCTCACTTTAGCCGGAACTTAAAAGTTTTGTTTGATTTGGTAAAGGTAGCCAAGTCATAAGTAACTCGAGGTGTAACACCATGACTACTTACACCGCTTTCGACTTACCGTACAAAAAGCCACCAAAAGTATGCGCGTGGGTGAGAGGGGAAACAAGGTGGCCGGACAGGTATTGATAACCTAAAAGAAGAACACACAAAAACAATAAAATTGTTGAAAGGTAATTTTCAGTTTGAGACAAATTTTTAACTTTTTAGATTCAGTTGTGTGGTGACCACCACCACCATCTTTGGCTTTGAGTGTCAGGTGAAACGATTGGACCGTTCTTGCGGATGGGGACAAAAACCAAAGCTACACTGGAATGTAACTGGAACTCATGTATCCCAACCTCAAGGTGTTTATGACAAAGTGTTGTACTTAAGGATTAGAAAATGCAAACAAATATCATGTAGTATTTCAAGCAAAGTTTACCAGAGTCTTTGAGCAAGGTTACGTCTTGATTGCCCCACAAGATTCCACATAACACGTGAAAAGTTTGGCTGGTAAAGACAAACACTTATGCCTCAATATGTTCGATCGATTATTTTGCTTTCACACAGGTTCAAGAAACATAGGATCATCAAGAACTGCAAGTATTTCTACCCGGGTTGAATTTACAGTGGCTTGCACTAATGTTCCAAAAGTTATAGCTTGGGTCATTGGAGACAAAAGATACCCGGACAGGTAAGATAATTACAAGGCTTTTTGCATCTACCGCAAATACTCAAGTTAATATATGCAGATGTTGAGAATTTATTCATGATCTTTTTCCATCGCAAAATTTTAGATTTGACGTCGATATTGAAACGGTGGGCAATACAGGCTTTGATTGCTTAATCACACGTCTCGATCAAACGCGCGGCTGGGGACAGAACCCGACAATCTATTGGTGTGTACAAGAGGAGGAGGAGGAAGAAGTGGAAGAGGAAGAGGAAGAGGAGGAGGAAGAGGAAGAGGAAGCTGATGGTAACTTGTATTTTTTTCTATACATATTTTGCGGCCAAACGGGTTTGTAGCAAGAAAAAAAAAAAGAATTCAGAAAAACTGCACACCGCTCTATAAAGTTTTTTTATTGGTATCTCACTAACAAAATACTAAGGAATGGTTTATTGCCTCATTCAGGCTCATGCGAAATCGGTAGCTCAACTGAAGAAACAAAATGCATTTGGATACCGTTCCCAATTCCGTTTAAAAAATGTCCAAAAAGTATTGTTGCTTGGGCAAAAGGAGCTCGAAGATGGCCCGACACGTAATTGTCTGCGATATGCATACGAGCGATTACAATTGCCTTCTTGTTATTTAAACTACATGAAATGTTTCTATCAAATTTGATTTTTAACTGCTTCAGGTTCAGCGTTGAGGTAGATTTGATTAAAAGGAATGGATTCAACTGCACTATAACACGTACAGATGAAGACACTGGATGGGGACAACTTCCTATGCTCTATTACAATACCATAGGAAAGAAGAAGCCTGCCAAACCCGACGGTAAACTTCGCCACATTTCTTATTTAAAATCTCTACTTTTACAAGAACTTTTGTTTTTATAAACTCGTTATCTCGCATCGGTCCTATTTCGATTCTTTTGGCAATCATATGTAATGCATTAAATCAGACACCTTTGTAGAAATAGTGAAAGGACATATTATTAGCACAGAGTGATAGACTTATTTAAATACTAAAAGTAGTTTAAATAAAACCTGATTCTTTTTTTCTGTTTAGGCTTCGCCGGCTTGCCCAGCTCGAGTCATAACGTCTTTTCCCAGAAGTTCGATTTTTCCGCCACATACTTGAAGCCACCACAAGTTTGTGCATGGGTCGTGGGAGATGGAAAATATCCAGACAAGTATGAAAGCATTTATTTCAGGCCAATTTAATCAAAGTCTTTTTATTTAATGGACAACTTTAAATAAAATTTATGACCAACTTGATGAAAATTGGGAACTTTTACCAAAGGTGTACCAGTTAAGTATGTAGCTGAAGTTTCACCATTTTGTCACAGATTCGATTGTACAATTAACCAAGTAAGCACAACTGGATTTGATTGCTCCATCCAACGTGTCGATGAATCATGTGGCTGGACTCAAACTCCTAAACTGTACTGGTACGTTGAAAACGAAGTGGAAAAGCCTTCAAAACCTCAAGGTATTACTGGTTTCCAAACTTATATTGATAATATTTGCGGTTAAACTACTGCTTTATATTAATTTAGATTTCATTTTCCCCGTTTAAATCCCTTCCAAATATATAGGTACCGTAGAAATAGCGATTTCGGACAGCAGCTCAGTTACTGGGTTGGTGGATTTTGACGTTTCTTATGTAACTGCACCCAAACTGGTGGTCTGGCTGGATATTGGACAGGTTTTAACTGGCAGGTTAGCAATCTTAAGTTAAGAAAAATAGAATGCTTTTTGACGCAGTAATTCACAATGGAAGTTGTTCGAATAATCTTTATTAAATATCGTTACACACTCTAACAGATTCCAAGTATCAATTACCACCTTCCAAGAAACTGGATTTCAATATAAGATCGAACGCTTGGACAGCGATGATGGATGGGACAGTGCTTTTCAGTTATGCTGGAAAGCCACCGGCAAGAAGGCGCCAGAACCTGATGGTATAATGGAGTTGCTTTGTGCTGAATCCGTTGGCAGCAAGTGGCTACGTTTTGCTGGATCATATTTGCTACGCCTTAAGATACTACACAAAAACTTGTTTCTTTTCATAACGCTAACACTGTTTAAGTAACTTTGATCAAATTGTTTTTTGAAGATGAGCAAGAAATTGAATGTTCCGATGAGAACAACAAAGTGGTGCGTGTCGAGTTTCGACGCCCTTATGTGAAAGCACCAAAACTTACCGTTTGGGTCAGAGGACAATCAAACTATTCTGACAGGTGACATAACTAGGTTCTATCAATTTAGTTGTAATACTATATCAAGGTTAAACTATACGCCATTTAGTGAGTAATTTTGTGTAATACTGCTGTTATACCTTATAGCTGGAAACTTCTTAAATGGACACAATAACTTGTCTGTTGACAAATAATGTTGCCATCGTATAGTTAACGTTTTCTCTTTATTGTTCGCCAATTTTCTGTCTAAAATTTATGCTGTATCCTGGATTAGATTTGCTCTTAAACAAATTAAAGTTGACCAACTCGGATTCTCTTGCAAAATCAAACGTTTGGACGACGACTGTGGCTGGAATCAAAAGTTAAAGATCTTTTGGAAAGCAAAAGGAGAATTTGGTTTACCACCACAAGGCAGGTTCAGTCATTAGTTTGGATTTTTTATGCGAGTATAATTATTAACGGGACACTTGATTGCCATGTAACAGGTGCTCAGAAAATTGGCTGTTCGGAAAGTAACACTTTAACAGGGCGTTTGACCTATCCTCTTCAATACCTCGAAGTTTTCAAGCTGTCCGCTTGGATAAAGGGAGAAATTACATCCTCAGATAAGTAGGAAATTTAATGCCATTTAATGAATTCAAGCGGTTGTGTACCACAGAATATTGCTTATATACGCAGTAAAGCAGAACAAAATTTGCCTTGGTTGGTCTATTATTAAAAATTCATCTAGTGTTAGCTGATTATGCTTGAAAGTTCACTTTTTTTTGGTGTAGGTTCGAAATTGACATTCAGTCCGCTGATCATTGCGGCTTTGATTTCGAGATCACCAGAACGGATAAGGAATGTGGGTGGGAAACGAGCCCTATGCTATATTGGTGTGTGGAAGGGGTACCAGGACCCGCACATCAAGGTAGAAAATTATGACGTTTTTTGAAATCGAATAGACGTCGTTAAGCAATCTTTTTGTGCCTTGCGATGAGATACGTCAAGGTGTAGAATTATAGCTAACATGAATTCTTCTTTATTTTCAGGGTCCTGTACAGTAAACGCTTCTAGCTGCAACAGTCCAAAAATCTGGTGCGTGTTTCCCATCCCTTATGCTAACACTCCTGAGGTAACGGTTCGAGCGGAAGGCGACGAAAGATGTCCCGACAAGTAAAAATAGCCTCGTAGATTCTTCCTCAAAACCAAAACTAACTGTAACATTAAAATTAAAACATATAAACAGAACATAAGAATATATTTCTTTTCGTTTTACATGTTTCAGATTCAGTGTGGATATAGATACAGTAGACGAAAATGGATTTCAATGCACAATAACTCGTTTGGACGAAGATTGTGGTTGGAGTCAAAAGCCGATTTTGTACTGGAGCGCAAAAGGAAACCAAGTGGATTCA
The DNA here is from genome assembly GCF_947623445.1 of Clavelina lepadiformis. Lineage (NCBI taxonomy): Eukaryota > Metazoa > Chordata > Ascidiacea > Aplousobranchia > Clavelinidae > Clavelina > Clavelina lepadiformis. The sequence goes on from NC_135247.1 coordinate 16,677,554, forward strand.
CCAGAAGGCGAGTTTCTAAATCTCTTGCAGTGAATTGGGTTCTGCACCATATTTTCAGTAACCCAGGTTTGGTTGAATAATCTACCGCTATCAATTATACAGGCTGCCAGGAGATCGGATCTTCCGGTTGCAATGCCAAAGCATGCCACATTGACTTTACCATTCCCTATCAAACAATTCCAAAGGTATTTGCTTGGGTAAGAGGAGACACCAAATATCCAGACAGGTAACAGTTGCACTCCTATAACTACCTTGTATAGTTTAAGTTGCTTTTGCACTAATCTGGCGACAGAATACTGAATAGCCTTTTACACGGCATGTAGTGCTCATGTCCATTAAAGCAAACTTATGTGGTTATAGGTTCGAATGTGACATCACAAAAACTGACGAGAATGGCTTTGACTGCACAGTAAAACGCTTAGACCAGAACATTGGGTGGGGCCAATGCCCTTCCTTGTATTGGATCATCGAAGGGGAATCAGCCTCGCAAGGTGACAAAGGAAATGACACAATTTACGGCATATATTAAACCAGTCACGCGACTGTTTACGTAATAACTTGTAATAATAGAAGAATGACTCAAATACCTCCAGCTTTAAAAAGCTTGTCTGTGCAGGTTGTGATGATGTAGGCTCTTCGTGCAGAAACTCAAAGTACATATGGGTCGAGTTTCCCGTTCCTTTCAAGAGTGATCCCGAGGTTTTTGCTCGAGCAGTCGGAGATAACAAGTGGCGCGACAGGTTTGCAAAATGTTTACCGATTTTAGAACCGCAAAAAGATTTCTGAACCGTGTAGAAAATCATTACTTATAATGATTCATTTGTATTATGTTTGCCTGCAGATTCAGCGTTACACTAGGTGAAATAGAAGAAGATGGCTTTTATTGCACGGTTAAACGCACAGATTGCTGTTGGGGCTGGGGCCAAAATCCGTTGCTTTATTGGAAAGCCGAAGGGGAACAAGTTTCACCCGAAGGTTAAACCCGGTTTAAAAGTTTTACTTTGAAAACTCATATCACGTTGATTGATTGATTGGTCGGTGGATGGACTGAACAAAAATTTCTTTGCAGGTTCTCATGAAATTGGTAATTCGCTTTGTGCTAATAAGCGTGTTCACGTCGAGTTTACCGAAGCGTTCGAAAAGGCGCCAGATCTTTGCGTTTGGGCCAGAGGGGACCGCGAATATCCCGACAGGTATAAGAGGATTTTTCGTTTTATTCAAACTTGACTTTATTTGCGCTCAGAGGTGAATGATACAAAAATACATTTAACACATGATGTTCAACACAGTTATTTTTACATAAAGAATACTCCTATTGGACATGTATGAAGTATTTTATGCTGTGTCAGGTTTCGCTGTGTGATAAGCAAAATCGACTTGGACGGATTTGATGTTTTGATAAACCGTGAAGATCGTAAATGTGGATGGGGACAAAGTCCAAAGATTTTTTGGAAAACCATTTAACTATAATCACAAAGAAATATGCTTATTTGCTTTACTTCTTTAGCTGAAAGCTTGTTAAAATATTGCAACATTGCCTTGCTATCTAGCGCGTACGTTAACTATTTTAGATTTGAAAGAACTTTGAATGATTGAATGAAGAATGAGTTTTAAATATGTTAGGTTGCTCGTTTTATCTCAGCTTGGTAATAGTATAATGTTTGTGTAACAATATTTTATATACAGACATGGTGAATGTATACCTACAATAAACAAATATATTGCAAGTCTATATCTTATATATTTATTGTAACACAATTCCATAAACGGTGTTTATAAAAAACTATAATAAGATGCAATTAACACATCACAGCATAAAAATGAAAAAAAATCTTAAAAACCCATCAGGTTGATTTTTTTCCAAACGAATTAAATGAAACTCGAGTTGACCGCATTGCAACTCAAAAAAGGAAAGGTTTCAAAGAACACTTTCTCAATGTAAAATATTTTGCAAATTACACCATTTCACATAGTATTTTTAATTAATTCAATGCGCATAGGCCTATATCGATAATATTTTAGCGGACCATTTGAACCGCTTATTTAATTACCGGAATAGCTTCGATTGCTTAGTTCATGCACTTTTGTCACAGCCAAAGCAACCCAAACAAAGTTACGATCATGTACTGGTGCGACAAGCCAGGCGATTGGAAATGTGACTTGATATGCATAGCACGACCAAATTCAGGGAATATTTAATGATAGGAGATTGGATTTACATTGAAATCCAAATTAAACCAATTAATTCGTTAAATTTGAACAGAATTTTCTTGATTATACAGCCAAAGATACATGGGGTTAACAACATAGTTAACAAGGGTTATATGCGGTGACATTGTTTCGTGAAAGTTTTCAATCGTTTGGGAGTTTTATTGAAGTTAAAACCTTCTTCAAATGAAGTACCTTGCCACCGTTTGGCAATCATAGCTGTAGAAAACAGTATACTGTAGAATTACACCAGCTGCGACGCACGTATTTTCGTTATAGCTTATCGGCATTCAATATTTACCAGCTGAAAAAAATAGAAACACTGCCAATATTGTCAGCAAATACGACCGTTGAGCCAAATATAGGATATTAATGTTGGTTCATACCTGTTTAAACAATGTGTTTTAGAATAGCATGTTAAAACAAACTTAATGCTGTATACAAGGCAAGCGTTAAACGTTTCACTATAGGGTTCCACGACATATGGCCGCGGGAAAATGACCGCGAACAAACTCACCGGGGTCAACTGAACGTGACGTAAATTGACCGCGAACAAACTGACTGTGATGTAAATTGACCGCGAACAAACTAACCGGGAACAGACTTACCGGAATGAAAATTGACCGGGAGGTAAATTGACCGTGGGAGTCCTGACGTACAGCTTCAATCTGACAATTTACTTAACTAAAGTGTCCATTGTTATTGCAATGAGTCCATTGTTACTACATGAGATAGGCTACAACACATTGTTTCATAATCTCATCAAACAACTCGTCTAGACCGGGAAAATGCATGTAACAATAGGAAATCTATGAATAAAGGTGAAAAACCCGTAGGGTCACCCTACACCCTACAAAGGGCCAAAAAACTCTACGAGTGGCAACCTTGACTGCAATACACATACTAAATTGGATAGTGACTAGATAGCGACTAGATAGTGAATTAGAATTTTGACCTTTTGACGGCCAATTTGTCGCCGGTTAATTTGATCGCCGGCCAATTTATCGACGGTTAATTTTATCGCCGGCCAGTTTACGTCACGGTTAATTTGATCGCCGGCCAATTTGTTGCCGGTCAGTTGTCCACAACCAGTTGTCGCCGGCGAGTTTGTTCACGGCCATATGTCGTGATCCCTCACTATAGATAGCAAGTCGGTATAGCACGAACCATCGCCGGGATCAGGCAGCAAATCGTCTCCATTCCAAAGATGGAATAAAATTACTTGTAAATCATTCCTTGTCAATTTCTTGTAATTCATGACGGAGAACACGTTCTCACGAGATACGTATTTACCGTTAACCAAACCGCTTTAGGCTGATTTACGTCATCGCCTATTTGGACAGCGTGGATGGGAATATTCCCAAATGTTCGTATGATTAGTTTATAACTCTTTTCATGTTTACCAAGCTGTTATTCCGTTTTGGAAGTCAAGCGCCACGTCACTTATACCTTGAGCTTTTGGTTGAAAATCGACAATGTTGAAGTTACTGGTATGTTCTATTTTAGCTATTGGACTTGGTAAGTGTTTGTGTTTGAAATGGATTTCTTATGAGTTATGGTAAATCGAAAAACAAAATTTTCAACAAGTTCCAATATTTCTGCTGTTTTCAGTGCACGCGCAAGGTTTATCTTCATGCGTCGGAAGATGTGATGATTACGCTGATCATAGCTATACGTGTCAATGCAACACTTATTGCGATGGTTACCAAGATTGTTGCGATGACTACACAAGTGTTTGTCTTGGAGCAAGGTAAGGAATTTTTTTCGAGGATGTGTTCTAAGATGTAAGGGCATCGTTAAAAAGTGATTTGATGGAGATATTTTCCTTTAAAAATGAAAAGTGAAAATATCATGTATTCACATGTATTACGTTGCTGTTTTTGCGCCTAGTTAAACGTTTGTGCCTATAATGTTTATACAGTATAAATATTCTTGTAAGAAATGTAAATTTTTACAGCGACTCCTGTGTTGGTCGCTGTGGCGAAAGTCCCGATACAAGCAAGAGCTGTCAGTGCAACACGGTGTGTGACAATTACAATGACTGCTGTGCCGATTACGTCTCTGAATGCCAAGCTTCAACGTGAGCATTTTTACTTAATTCCCTTGATTAAGCGCCCGAATCAGATTTAATTCGAAGTGCTCACTACTTCATTACAATTAGAATTCTGTCGAACTTCAACGTGTCCATTTTTATACTCAAGTTCCTTTGATCAAGCATCAAAATAAGATCTAGGTCTAAATCAACAGCAAATCTTATCAACTACACGCATACAAGCCAGAAAACTTTTTATGATTTCTTTAATTACAGCTTTTACTTACAAATTTGTAGTAACTGGAATCAAAACAAGCAGCTATGCGTTTACACTTTAAAATTTACTTAATTACAAACTTCTTTTTAAAAATTAAATGTTTCTGAACAGGGTAGTTCGTTAAAAGCTGTCAGTCAATTTACTAACACCACAAAACATTTGTTTAAGGTCTTTATGTGCTGGCCGTTGCGGCATTGGATACGATGCCACTCTTCCTTGCCAGTGCAACACCCAGTGTCCCAATTACGGAAACTGCTGTACCGATTATTCTACGGAATGTGACACATCCGACGGAACAGGATGTTGTAAGTAGATAACATGATAACATTCTAAAACGTCACTCCCTTCTGTTTTATTTGAAGACCTGCTGGTGATTAGACGTGGGCAACTGCTGCGTCAACTCTAAACACGTAATAAGCTATTACAAGATATCTATATATTTGTAGCAAAACCAGGCGTCACGCAAGAAGAGATTTACGCCATTTCTCTTAGTTTATATGATCTCGATGTAAACCGAGCTACCGCCAGTGACTACATAGTTGATATTCAATCTCCGACTAGTGACAGCTCATTGCAGGACAACTCGCCCTACAAGTAACTTATGGCATAGAAACATTCAACTACTTGTGAAAAGGTCTACTACTTGTGATCATTTAAAGTTGACGAATATTCTACTTTACTAGCTTTTTCACTTTCGTCAACGAGGACCTACTAAATCTACCAACTTACCAAGCCTTGATCAATCTTCTCGACAACTATGAAATGATTCAAGGAAAAGACGAGAATGTTGACCAGGTTGAAACGGATGAGATTTACACTTTCCTCAACGCATTTATGAGCACCGAAATAGGAAAACAATTGTATACATTTCTCAGTAGTAAAGGTAAATGAGAACAGAACTGCCCATGTTGCTAAGTTTAGTAGAGTTTTTTTTTCATTCTAAACTTTTGACAAACCATGATAGAAAACAAAATATTAATTGCGTTAAACAACAGCTAAAGTTGAGATTAAAACAAGTATACTTCTTTTTGTAACTAACCCAAAAAGTGTAAAAGGCTTGTTAAAAGGTACAAAAAGCTTGTCTATATAGGGTGTCGTTTTTTTGCCAACAGGACTGGCAGGGTGTGAAGACGAAGCTACTTTTATCGAAAACTTAAAGAAAATGTGGTTTGATTTGTACAGCAGACAAAACAATGCCATGGATACCAGCGGGTATGTTGTTCTACACCATGCAAGCGCTTGCTTTGATAAAGAAACCTTCTCTCATGTTTGGTTGCATTTTCAGATTTGAACACGTATTTGTTGGTGAAATCAAGACCGACATTGTGTCCGGTTTTCACAACTGGGTTCAGTTTTACCTTCAAGAACAAGCAAAGAACTTGAATTACTTCGGTTACACTGGAACTGAACAGGTGAATGAAAATAAGCTTACCGTAAAAAATGGTAACGTTGATTGGGTAATCATCAGTCTCTTTCAATACTGCCATACTGTTAAACGTCGTTTTTGTCCTAGCCCAATTTGTACGGGCTACACTTTGAGTGGTACGGGTACATGAAGGGACTTTCGGGGAGTTCAGTTGGCTCAAGTCCAGAATACGATTTCGCGATCTTTACCTTGTGTCATTTGACACGACCTGGCTCGGTGTAAGTGTTTGTATACTTTGAAGCGTTATCGATACTGGCGCACATGCTCTACCACGCACTCACGCTTCATTATTTACAGATGTAACGTTTTGCTGAGGAGCGACGATAACGTGGAGGTAAACCGCAGCATCCAGACATGGACCTGGACTAAGACTACTCCTGGAGACGGACTGAAATACGTGGCCTCTGCCTATTTCATTCTCTAAAGTGACGACAGCAAATGGAGTCGATTAATTGCTTCCGATAACAAACTGCGCGATTGAAATTCGTTAATTTATAAAGGTCGTGGAGTGAAGAAAATACAAATCATTGAAATATATTGTCATAACTCTGTGTTAGTTGCTTTAGTGTAAACAATATTTGTTCGAAGTCAGCGAATAGCGTTGTAAAAACAGATAAAGTTTGACATATTCTTCTCTTATATAATGAAAGCAAGAAATAACGACCTGGGACCGTCTCTCTGAAACATTGCGTTGCACATGGTCTCCTGCCACCAAGAGTATTTTCAAATTTAACAGGCAGTACGCAACGTTGTTAGCAGATAAATGATAAAAATTATAGATTTCCGCCATCTTCATCTTTGCAATAAAATGCTCATGCAGCAGTAATGGCAAAATAAGGTTAGATTTCAAAAAAATACTTTTTAGTTCTAATTCATTCACAACTAATTCACAATGACAGCTAGTTCATGAATATTGCAAAATAATCGTCATTTTTCAAAATTATCTTTGAAGCCATGTTGCGGGTCAAACAAATTAGATGCTAATTAACAAAACGTGACTTCTTGTTAGAATGTTATCGGGAATTTGGCAATTGGCATTTTGGAATTTTTTTTCCTCAAATATATTTTTGCGGCATATTTCCACTTGGTTTCGTCTGCCTGTTGATGTAAATTTACAGCAACAATGGTAAAAGTATTGTTCATCTTTAGGCTGTTTTGAACTTTTTATTCAGACTTATTTTCAAATACAGTTTAAAACAGGCCAAATCTACCCCAGGTGTTTTTAAACTTTTTCCCTAACTCCCAGCACCCAACTTTTAGACAGGAAACGTATCACCACCAAATACACTTACAAACGCTTTGCTGATTACACACGTGCCGGGGACACTTTCAACTATGCATTCAAACCTTGACATAGAAAGGAAAAGCAATGATATCAGTGCTACATTGTTTAAAGAAGTGAATTACATTTAAATCCAACCCATCCTGTTTATTTTCATAATTGGAAATGCTGTTTGTAAGAACTACTTAATTGTTGACGATTTACTTGTTGAAAATTTAAGCACTTTTTAGACAATAAGAAGAGAACATTAAAACTTTCCTAAGTTACAAAAATATGTAGATCAGTCGATTTTTATTCAGCGAAAATTAGAGACGCATGCACTTCTCTGATCCAAAAACAATATTCTAGAAAACGCTGTAAACGTGTATAAATGATAAAAATATAAAAACGACCGCTATTATTTCATATAACAACAAGAATATGATAATGTGCGTGGTATTTTAAACGTGATTACTTTATGATGGCAATGGCTGATTTGTTTCATTATACTCATAATAGTCAAAACCTGCTTAACAAATTGTTAGCAACAGGTTGAAGACGTCTGATGCAAAGAAAATGTTTTTGATGAATATAGAAAAATAGTCAAAAATCAAACCATTATAAAAACAGGAATTTATATGACATGGAACCACTAACAAATGTCAAGGATGGATAAAACTAATCGATTGCAAATATCGTTTACGATTTATGAGTTGTTATAGTTATGAAACGCCAGTTTTACATTTGTTAGTTTATTTAAATATGAATGGATTACTGTAGAATGAAAAAAGCTGTTCCAACATATCGCAAGTTAAAACGTGGGATCTTGTTTTTCCAGGTGTAGGTTTGAATTTCTCTTTTAACTGGAACTCCATCTGCATCACGAAGGAGAACCGCACAACTGAGAACAAAGAGGTTTTTTGAGGGGTTTACACAGTAGTATAGTTTCGATTTGAACGTAACTTTAGGTCACGACACTTACACTGAATCGGGCCTGGTCACGTGACAAAGTGTATAAACGGCCAATTCGTACAGTGGGCTGGGACCAATTACAATTCCCGCCAACCCTTTCAATGCGTTGTGCCATTCAAAATGTAGATCATATAAGTTGGGCTAGAAATGCATGATAGAATTACTGATTATATAATGGTTGTTGTTATTGTTGAAAACTGGCTTTCACTTAACTGTACATTACTCTAGCAGCATATTGTAAACAAATACGTTTGCATGAAACCACATTAAGCCTACCTCTTTTGTTCTAACGTAGCCAAAATAGTTCAAACTTCCAATTTTCTCTTGCAAATAAAACTGAATCCAGTTGTGAAATCCAGTCACTGAAACTCCACTGCTTCTAAGTTCTCCCACAAAAACATGCTCAAAACTGTAACAGTAAAAATCTTGTAATATAAATTAATAAAACGAAAATTGATTTCAGTCAGACTCAAATTTCAATTGTAGAAATTTAAGTAACGACATAGCGCAGTATCTAGTAAAAATATTATTCAACATTTGCAAGTGCTTGGAGAGGATCTCTCTATATTCAACCATTCAATGTCAACACGGATGAAATAACGTGATCATAGCAGTTTTTACAGTAGGTTGCACTCATAGCACGCGGTAAAATCAACAAGTATAACCATGCATAGCCTGTACGGGCTCACCCGCTTGTATCCAACGCGTTGTTTCGTCTCGTGAACATCTCAAACCACATTATTCGGATAAATTCCTTAAAGAGAGTTTTCCCTTCACATCCAGCTAAGCCTACATATATAGGATGGAGTAGCATCATCAACTTGCATTGACGGGTCAAGTCTATACTCAGGATTTAAATCTTCTTACAACGACAAAAGAAGTTTTTCAGTTAGACAGTATATTTGAGCATGAAAAATCATGAAGTAAAAACATCAGGCGGAAAGTTTTTCCGGAGTTAAAAATATTTAGTAGTTTGTAAAAATTACTGTTTATTTTCAGCAAGTTATTAGGCGGTCTACACCACGTCAATACCAAAAAAAAACATTTTACAGCAAATTAAAGATAATTTCAACCTGCTTTGGCCAGAAACTCATACAAACGAACACCAAGTCTGCTGTCAATGAAGTAGTTAAGAAACCTCTCGTTTTCCCTCATCTCCTCATTCGAGATTGTTTCGTTAATTCCCTGGGTTTTTTCGTAATTATCCAACAAGTTTATGAATGCCCGGTATATTGGTTTGTTCATGACACGCTCATTAAGAAAAGTGAAGAACCTGCGAAAAACCTTAAATTTTAAGATCTGTTTAGAAGTTTAAGTTGAAGTTCTATCTTTTCTTTGCCCCCTTCTTTTTTTTCAGTAATGAAATCTTCCAACCTTTCCTCAGAACTGTCCACTCTTGATTTGTCGTCGGTCTGATTTTGTAGGTTTATCATGAACTCATTCGAGTTGATTCTGTTATCATCAAGATCGTATAAGTCGAGCGAAAAAGAACGAATCTCGCTATCTCGAACGCCTGTAGTCGCAGGATCAACAAAATTTAAGAACATAACATCAAAGCCCATCTATGGTTACGATATACTTACGATGTAAGAAATATACCGTGTATTCACTTTTAAAGTAATGCACAGCAGGTGTGGGTATACTCTTGCTGACGGCCTAAAATAGGCATTACTAGGTATATTCTTGCTGAAGGCCTGTATTTTACTTTAAATATATACATCAATTCAAGTTATGCAGAACCTTGCATTGGTAACTTACCATTCACCACACTCATGCACAATTTTTCGTGGTCGTCACAGCAATCACCAAACCTGGTGCATGCAAAATTGCACTGACATGTCTGGTTGCTATCGAAGGAAGCAGTACATCTTCCAGCGCACGAATTCCCTGTGCCACATAATGAGTATATATCCTACAGTTTTAATCTAATGTATACGGACAAACAGATAAACATATATTTAAACCAAATAATGTGCCTGTGTATAGACCAATAGCCCATAGCAAGCTGTACGCACATACACGTCTAATCATAAATGAATGTTGTTACTTGGTGTAAAATTAATTTGATGCAGCACAAAAGTATGTATTCGATGTATATATTACATTACGATTGTTTGTATACGATGCATTTTCAAAGACCAGACCGCAAAAGCGCATAGCCTTATAAAAATTGTAGCTACTTTTTTGTCGAACGATAACCTTTTTCAACGGATTACAGCATAATTCAAGCCTAATACATCTCTTTTTAAATCTTTTTGGGTTTTTGACGCAACAGCAAAACTAAAATCATATCGCTAGGGGCAAAAAAAGAAAATGACATGAAACTAAAACATCCACCTGAAAGAGTTAGCAAGTCTGTGTTACATAAATCAGAATCACAGCAACTTCTGCAAATAGAATTTGCGTCATTGTTGTTGCATTGGATCGAACCTTCATTAACGTTCTGAAAACAACCATATTTTGTGGGCAACTTACCAAGTCAAAGAAAAATGTTTGAGCAGGAAAAAACGCAAAACAAAAAGCCTAGAAGAAAACGTTGACTTGGCTGCAATAATGTTTCGTAAATATCATACTAAGTTTACCTGCGCTTGGTTGCTGTGGCACGCCTCGCGTTGCTTACAACGTTTTGTTACCAACGTTTTGCAACGATGTACCCGCACTTCGTTTTGGCATACCTACACCAGATAGAAATAAACGAACCAATTGAAGTAAACTACTGTACATGTAGTTTACTCAAATATATAGCAGTATATCAAATTCAATAGAATTTGTTTCATGAAACCTCGTTATCAGCACACGTCTCATTCCGTCCGTTGGAAAGGCAATCTTCGTTGCCATTTGCCGCATCGCAAGTCCAGCACACCGTTGCTGTATAAAAGAAAGATATGTTTGAACAATAATTATAGAGAAGCAAATGATGACGTTAAACCAATCTTATTATTATTCAGCTACAGGCATATTTCATTGCCATTCGTCGCAGTACTTTTTCTAACCTCTTTGAAAACTTAATAAGACATTTGCAACAGGCTGTCATTATTTCACAGGAAAACATCAGTTGTTTGAAGCTATTCGTCGCATTTTCTTGTTAACCTAACATGTTGTAACATAGATATCTAAACCTAACTTAAGTATTTCTTTTAATATACTGTAAATCTAACTTGTAATAGTTTCCGAATAACTAAAGTCAAAATTTTGAATCCTCCTTACCTATTTTTTTTCACTAACCTAGCCGCCTATCTTTAACAAAGCGTTGCGTGAAAAAACTTACGGTGAAATATTCACTTTCTTTGTCATATATAGCAACGTATATCAGAAATAACTTGGGATCTTTGTTCATCGTGCTCATTTAATTTTAAAATTTAGACGATGAAGGGTCGCTTGGGTGCAATTGCTTAGCGCATAGTTTTTCCTCTAAGAATTTGACCTGTAAAGCCGGTTTGACGAGTTCCAAGATTGAGGTATAACACCTAATGACATAATTATGTAACAATGAGATATTGACAACGCTGTGGGCAACATAAATCGATAGGAACCTCACAAAGTTGTAAATCATAGGACCGAGTTTCGAAATTTGTCAAAATACTTACCAAGCGCTTTGCTTGTGAACATGTACAGGCAAAGAAGAAGATAATATTTCATGCCGTCGCACATCTTTAAATTCAAAAAATATTGTTACAACATCAACCTTAGAAACATCGACAGTATTTACGTTTTGATACTTTAGCGTACAACGTAAATTTTCACACACTTTTTATACAAGGAAAATAACCTCTGCTGATTCTAGCGAATGGCTTTCAACTATTGAACATTTCTAGTAGAAAGTAACGCAGTTTGCACTGGTACAGTGATATTGCTGTACGAAGAGATGCTGAGCTGTTCGCAATAGTATGTCTACAGCTACAGAGTATATGTTTATGATGGCAAGTCTACCCGAGCGTATTCTTCTTTCTTTTTTCGCACTTTGAGCAAAAAAAGTTTGCTTTTTTCTGTTTATCAACTGACGCGACTATCTTATTTTCACTCAATAAGCAAACTCGTAGAGCTCAATCAATTCAAAAAATACAACAGTTTTAGATCAAAATCCACAGAATTGCCCCCACGATAACGCGTCCTCACTCCGGGTATCTTGCTGAGCTTTTCTCAAACTTATGCTAGTTCGGAAATAGCTGAAAACCTCAGTGCTGTTCAACTGACAATGTACATATACTTTATATTTCCATTTTAATCATTTTGTAAACTCATTACGCAAATATAGTTTAGCAAATGTGTAACTCTTACAGATTTCGTCATTTATTGAAGTTATATGAAAATAACGTTGAAGTAAATGGACGTACAACAAAAGTAGGCTGACATGAAAAAAAATTCTGACCAATTAGAGAATAATTAATCGTGACATAGTCTTGATAAAGTCTTAAGCGGAACATGACATATGCCATCCAACTAAATAAGCTACTGCCACATGTTGCAGCAACAAAATGAAAGAATCTTTTAGCTGTGTTTTAGTCATTTCGACCATTGCACGACAAACGACATCAAGAAGGAATCAGAGATCGGTCTCTTAAATTCCTTGTGAGGCTACCCCGCCCGAAATGCGAAAAGCGCAAAAATGTTAGATTTTTTCGTCTCAAAAAACGCTTTAAAATGTCTTAAAATAAAATGAATTTTCATATTTGTACCTACAATAGCTGCCAAATTATAGCGTACACTTTTGAAATGCCGTATACAACGACTTTTGTAAAACCTCACACGGCCACGAATGGCTAATCCGTGCGTTCCTTTTTCCCTTTTCTATGGACTAATCCTTGACGAATGGGGGTGCGTCATTACAAGTTTTAGCTGAGTAGTTGCCAAAAGAAAATGTGATAATAAAAAAATGAGGACGTACTGTAAAAGGGTTTGTGGCCCAAAAAAATTGGATTCGTGGGAGGCTAAAATAACTTACAAGTAGAAAATCAATTACAGTTTAAGAAACAACGATCAAAGAAACAGTAAGTTTAAAGAAAAGGAACTTTTCCTCAGAAATTTTTAACGTGAAGTAAAAGTAACGGATACCGTATAATTTCTACGATATACTGTGATCCTTTTACCTTTTTCCTCACCTCAGAACTTTCCGCTTCTGGATGAATCCAGAATACCCAAAAGCTTCTACGCCACAGGTTGTATCTAAGTAAAGTTGACATTCATAACAATAATGTTTGTTAGTATGTATGTATGAGCAATGAGTTCTTGTAAGTAACGGAGCCATTTCTCAAATTTGCAAACGAGTGAAGAGCAGTGCGCTGACAATATACGTAGTACGTGAAACCTAAAACACGACTGATGAAGCTCGTGCTGGAACACCGGCAAACACGACACGCTTCGTTTATTGCCATGGACAACGGTCAACAAAAATAAAACAGAATTAAGCGATGACGTAATAACACAACAAAGATAAAATATTCGGGTTTATGGCATGGAATGACAAGCTTGTGTTCAAATCATTTCATTTCCAAAAATCAATTTCTAGCGGAGGGCCTACTTCCTTTCAAAAGTGTACAAAGTATACTGTAAAACGATATTTCAGCCCTGTGTGCTTGATTGTCTGACCAGTTGTACATATCAAATTTCTGAGATTGACAACACATTTGTTTTCTTGACGTTACGTTTGTGCAAAGTATTGAAGTTTTAAACACTTTAGAACAGTGTGGTGGCCTGAATAATGTAGGTTATTCGAATAATATGCTGCCGGAAAATATTATTGTAGGTTTGTTTTTTGAGCTAGATTATTCTAGAATGAGAGGCTCAAACATAAAAGGAGTTCCAGCAATAAAATATATGAACGCACAGTTATAGAGTTTAGTTTCAAATTACTATATAGTGTATATCATCGTAAAACTTAGCAGCAGTTACAAGTTCGACACTTTGTTCGTTAAACATTTTCCGTATTTTTAAAATGAAAACATGGTTGGGGTCGTTTTAGTGGCAAGCCAAGAACTCTCATGACCCACCACAAACAAAAACTTAACAGTTATCATTAAATGTGCTTTAAGCTAGACCAAGTGTAGCAGAAAAACTAATCAAGGTTATATAACTTGGGAGAGCGTAAATTTCTTTTGGTAATAATCTGCGTCGTTGCATTAAAAAAGCTGATACTTTATTTAGCAATAAAAAGCGATGATTTTTAGTGGCAGCTTTTTTCGTATTTTGACTGTAAAATCGGCATGCAATTTTATACTGTCTAGAAAATATAGCAAAGCGGCTCGCCAAAAGGGCTTATTGCACAATAACATAGCAATCTAAAATCTATGATTTCTTTGCTTAGAACAGTGGTAAAAATTAATAGCGACAATTAAGCTGTTTTGATTACGTGACTTGTATATATTGCCTAAATATAAGACAAAGGTACAACTCGGCTACAAATCATGAAATCTTTTTGTGTGACTTTGGTTCTTTTCCTCACTTGCGGACTGCTTGCAGATTGCGGTATTTGTAAATATTAAATGTTTTTATTTTTTCTGCTTTTGACTTCATTTACACTGTATTACATGATGTTTCTTAGGCTGTATATATGAAAAGTAAAGGCCACGACCTTTAGAGTTTTTTTACAACAAATTTAAATTAAGTAACTTAATTTTTATTCCATCTATATAGGATCAGTTTCTAATAAAGAAATGCTTGAAGTATCTCGCAAACTTTATATGGACGACGCAGGCGACAGAATTGTAAACTACTCTATAAATACAACCCAAAATGCTCAAAAGTAACTTTTTTAACATGCATCCAAAATTATTATCTCAGAAAAAGAATCCATAACAGTTGCTAAATATTTTATGCTTAAAAATGTAACTAAAACTTTCCCATTTTTAGGTTTTTCATTAAAGTAAACGAAAAAAAGTTTCAACATTTTGTCTATAGCAATTTTTTTCCATTGTTGGAAAATTACAACCGTGAAACAGGAATTTATGAAACGATGAATTACGAGAAAGAAGAAAAAATAATTCGATTTCTTAATACTTTTATTAACAGTAAGGTCGGATCTCGCCTGTACAATTTTCTACAGCCAAAAGGTAATCTATAAGCTTTCAAGTTTTTGGGTTTAAGACAAACAAGCTGAGTTAATTATAAGGTTGTTGGATTACTTTCTCTATAGGCATACCTGGTTGCTCAAACAAAGCCGAATTCAAACGCACCCTCAAAACCAAGTGGTTTGATTTATACCGTCGATCACGGAAGGTGTTAGACTCTAGCGGGTTAGTCTCTAATGAATAAAAGTTTAAGTTCAGTTTATACTCTTATGCAGCAAATATAGCGATCCATCAAGTTTGAAAGACGTGTTTGCAATAAATACCATAAAATCATATGTTTATCGTAATACGAAAGTTGTCACCAAAATAATTACTTGCATCACAGATTCGAGCATGTTTTTGTTGGAGAAATTAACAGCTATACAGGCAAAACAATTGGATTTCACAATTGGGTACAATATTATTCCCAACAGAAAGCGGGAAACATCAAATACTTAACGCACCTGGAACAATGTCTTGTAAGTTGTTGTTTTTTTTTCAAAGCCGTTATCACTGCATCGCCCAAACATTGTTACCGAGCTTTAAAAATACATTTAAAAAAAATGTGTTTATCAATTAATGTGTATAAAATTAAATATAATATAATAATAAAATATGTGTAAATATAATAATATGTATGTAGTAATATATAATATAGTATGTAATATATAATATATAAATGTAACATATAACAATATGTATGTATGTATGTATGTATGTAGTTGCTACTATAATTAAATATAATACGTGTATAATAATAATTAATCAATTAATGTAGGAGAATCTGCATTCATTGGAATTCGAGTGGCATAATGCTCTAAAACCTTGCTCTGGTTTTGCTATGGGAGTCAGTCCAGCATATGACCTGGCTGTTTTTACTCTCTGTCACATTGCCAAACCTGGAAAAAGGTAAGTCAAATGCTTATGTTCACAATTATTCCGTTTTATGCCTTAAATAAAGTTCCACAAGTTTTATTAAGCATTTCATTTTATGAAGATGCAAAGTGAGCTATCGAAACACAGATGGAAATTTCAAAACAGCATTTGTACAAACGTACACGTGGAGATACACACCACACATTGCATCAGCATACTTTCTTTGTTAGAGTGTTTTGGTTGAATAGTAAACCATTTATGTGTTGCTTGGAAAATATTACTTGTTTAAACAAAAATTGTTTAATGTTTTAATGAATCGTTTAATTTATATTGACTTGTTTTGCTCTCATTGCTGTTATCTTGCTTGGCGTTGTAAAATTTTTGCATTCCTACTCAATTTATCTTTATTTGGTAGATTTTGAAACAGACGTCGCATACTTTCTTGTTTTTATTCCCATTGCGTTAAATAAATAATTAATCAAAGCACGAATGTCTTCTCTTCCATATTTACTGGACAAGGAGGAAATACTGAATCTCCTTTGATATTAAAAATTGGTTTAAGACTCTATTCTGCGCTCTAAAAATCTTACCCTTTTCATTAAGAATAACGATCGTTATACTTTTACTTATTTCATGTACTTTAGTAAATTTAACTGTAGTTCAGTAAAGTGCTTAATGACTCAATCTATATTTTATGATGTTTATTGCAAAAGTTTAATCTGTATCTAACTGGTAAATGTGTCCGCTCTTATAAATACTGTAGATAGCTTCATACATGGCCGTTCCAAGTTTTGACAGTTTTAAGCCGAGCGCAGCTACGAAGTTTTATTGCATGTGTTTATGTGGCAACGAAGTGGCAGCAGTCAGAATGCTCTTAAGATTGGGTTGTCTCACTGTTTATGCGAGGTGAAGTATATGGAATAATCTCGTTTGTTTTGAACCGTCTTGGTCGGTATTTCTTTTGAGGTAACGTGGCTCGTCACAGGAGCTTGCACTTAATATTGTCGCGAGAGAAGAAGGAATCACCTTTATTTTATTCATATGGAGTAGCTCGGTCTTTGCTTGCAACGGTACAAGTTTTGATCTTTATGTACGTAAACATCATTTTTTCGCATTGGTTAAAATTTTTGGGGAACAAAATGAGCCATTAATGTTTATTTACAAAAACAAAACAACAGCTTTTATACCGTATATGGATTTTTTCTCGTATGTATGCAGCTAATTTTCTAGGATAAGTATAAATCAAGTCCATGTCCACCAAAGTTAATTGTAAAAGTACTTTCAAAAAATGGCCCGCACCGCTATTCTCGGTTTGGTAACTATGGCACCACATCATTTTTTTAGGAAATCGAGGGAAGCTGTACTATAATGTGTTATGTCAAACTGATGTTGTTAGTTGTAACTTTGCATTAAAACTGTTTTCCAAAGATAAACATTTACCTTATTTATTTGGTCAAAGTTAGTCAGTAAAAAAGTTGTAAATTGACGTAGATTAGGTTACCATTATCAAATATTTAAGTGAAAACTTTCTTTTCTTTTCCGTTTTCACAATAACAAAAAAAAGAAAGTTGTTTCAGAAATATTTCATATTTAGGTTATAAACCGTTCGAAACTGCTTGGCAATGTCAGAATTGCTTCGTAAAAGCACTAGACGAATTTTATCATGTATTTTAGCTAAATTGTTTGCCGCAGGTAACGTAATTAGCGAAGTCTGAGGTAAAAGCTTCAAATCAAACATGACTAAAAGCGCATTCTCGTACAAACTCCATTTTAATTTCGAAAGCTCAGTTTGCTTGGGAAAAAATGGAAATTGGAAACTGGACTTACAAGCAATAAAATTAAAGCCAAATTTCACTTTTTCATTATTTCTTTTTGTATATCCAAGTGACAATTTATAAATTTTTATTGCGTCACTTCTCTCTTGTAAACTTATCTTGCAAATGACATTTGAACCTATCAAGCACTGGGTTTGTAGTGCTTTATAAATCTTCAAAAAATCAAATATTAAACTCGCAAACAAAACAATTTTGTCTTATATGACATTTATTAATTATCACCGAAAGCGATACAAAAATCTCTTGCAGAACTTTACAAACATTTTCCGACTAAAAAAGTTAAGCTAATAGTTAATAAAACTCAAACACATGACTATCAGTCACAACGATTAAACAGCTGAAAATTATATAACAAACCATACAGCATGTAAGATTGAGAAAGCAGTTTTACAGTATATCGTGCTCAGGTTAACATTGCTAAAAGGCTGCTATGAGTCTATGACTTTTAAAATAAAACTAATCTGTTTGTAAAACATGCATTTTTACTCTTGCGCGTAGAAAATGCTTACATAGGCTAATTTTTTGAAAAATAAAACATTAAAGGATGACTTATTTTCATATAAATAAAAAATAAGTAATAAGTAATAATGAGCTGTAGGCTATACTGCATAAGATTAATTAAGCGCACGTAAATATTTTATGCAATTACCAAAAGCGAAGTTGTTGTACAATTATTGTAAGCAACGAGGAATTAGCATTTCATACAACGCAGGGCTGAAGCGTTTGTTTTAATTCAATGGAATTTCAACTATGTCCGGTTAATATGCAAATAGAGAAAAGAAGCAAACTTAATTTGATTATTCAAAATAATTAGAAGGAAACAATGAAAGTGTAAAA
Source organism: Clavelina lepadiformis (assembly GCF_947623445.1). Classification (NCBI taxonomy): domain Eukaryota; kingdom Metazoa; phylum Chordata; class Ascidiacea; order Aplousobranchia; family Clavelinidae; genus Clavelina; species Clavelina lepadiformis. The sequence goes on from NC_135247.1 coordinate 16,696,321, forward strand.
TGAAAATCAAAATTGAATCAAGTTTATTACAATAGAATCTATTGAAAGTTAATCGGGCAGAAAAGCAGTTGCCAGGCAAACATAACAACACTGCTGGGGGATATGAAACCATTGAATTTATTTCATCAGCCTTTTATCCTATAGTGTCTTAAACAACTAATATTTTAAAAGTAAACCCATACAGATTTTATATTTTAACCAAATATTCAAGAAAGGAAAGTTTGCTGTTGCAACGTTTGGTATTTCTCTCCATGTATGTTATACGTTGCCAGGCAACAGAAACAAAAGCAGAGAATATGTAACTCTTCAATATTTTACCCTAAAGTCCTCAACAAGTAATAGTTTAAAAGGACAAACATATTAGTTTAAAAATTCAACAAAGAAAGTGTGCTGATGCAATGTGTGGTGTGTTTTCCCATGTATACGTCTGTACATCTGTTTCTTTGAATATTCCGTTGTTGTTTGGATAACTCACTGTGCATCTTTAAAAAAACGAATAACCGGTGAATAAAACGTTGAAGAAAGTTGTTTAAGACACGCAAGATGACTATTAACATTAATGTTTGACTTACTTGTTGCCAGGTTTGGCAATGTGACAGAGTGTAAAAATAGCCAGATCATATGCTGGACTGACTCCAACAGCAAAACCAGAGCAACGTTTTAGAGCATTATGCCATTTGAATTTCAATGAATGTAGGCTTCTCTAAAAAACAACAAGAACAAATTTTCAGAAAAATGCAAAAGAAATTGGTAAAAATATTAGAACAAAACATTGATAACGACAAAATGCATCTTACAAGGGATTGGCGTAAGTGGTTCACGAACTGGATCCTTCCACCATTTTCTTGCAAGTAATATTGCACCCAGTTATGAAAGCCAATAACTTCGTTTCTAGTGCTCTTCACTTCTCCAACAAAAACATGCTCGAACCTTCATTTACAAAAGATTACTTAATACCTAGTCCACTGATGATGGTGAAACATGTGCTTCAAATAGGAAATTGTTTAAAATTTGAACAGCTTTTGAATTGATTAGACTAACCCGCTTGAATCCAACACGTTGCGAGAACGGCTGTATAAAGCAAACCACTTATTGTAGAGAGCATTTTTGAAATTCCCTCTGCAACTAACCTTGCCTGAAAGCAAATACCGGTTTTATAATTCTGACGTTTCTTGTCAAATAAAACGCACATTATAACTCAACATACCTTTCAATTTTAGAAAGTTGAACAAGCGACTTCCTACTGGACCGTTGATAAAAGTATCTAGAAATTGTGATATTTGCTTTTTCTTTTGGTTTGTCATTATTTCTTGACGTCCAGTGTTTCGATTGTAATTATTCAATAGCGGACGAAAGGTATCATAGATTGCATGATTGAACTTTGTATTGTCAACGTGAATGAAAAATCTATACAAAAATAAGCAAGTAAAAAATTTAAAATATAACGGTAGTTTTAAATTTTAGACGTGCAGTACTGTACATGTAATTCATATTCATATTTCAAATCTGTATTTGAAGATATTACCTTTTAGCATGAGGTCTTGTATCTACTTGGTAAGCAGATATCCGATCGTTTGCATCATCCTCATAAAGTTGACGAGACCAATCAAGTATATCTTGATCAGAAATTGATCCTGCAGTGAAGAGAGCAAGCTTATAGGTAAACAAAAACTACATAATTTTTAGGTGCAAAAAGCTCTAGGTTGTGACCGTTTATTAAAGTTTGGTGTTGAAACATTATGGAATATCTTAAGTTACAGTGAACTGTAAAGAAAGTTCATGAGCAGAAGTACCACATTCAGCAAGAAGTCCCCAGACGACGAAAAGGTTCAAAATAAGCAATAATGTTTTCTTCATTTTGTGATAGAAAGCTTTTAAATTTAAGATTTCAGATTCACGAATTTTAGATCAAATAACCCTTAATCCGGTAAACTTGCTAAGATCAAGAAAAGAAAATTCAAAATATTTTATCCTCCGTTGCTATTTTTCGCATGATTAACTTTTTAAGACATTTTGCCTCACCGTAAGGTATGCAGTAAAACATAAATCATCTAAACTGTAGCTTTGTAACTATATCCTATAAAAACCTGACTACAAAAGCCTTGACAATTTGAGACTCCATACCAACTTTTCATTTGTTGTCTATTTTCTGAAAGTCTGCATGTGGGTACGTATATTATCCTATTGGTTATGGTGTTCTCCAGCACAAACTGAAATATATTTATGCGCTGGGTCTTGACTCTTGATATAACTTTACGAAGGAAGTGTTGTAAAAGCGAAAGAAGAGTGCATGGAAACAATTTATGCAAACATGTATTGATTGTAAACACATATAGACATAAAAGGCTCTTCCTTATTAGGTTTAGGTCGACCAACGAAGCACACGAGCTACAGTACTTCCTTGTATTCTAATTATGACCCGACTTTTAAAGCAGCGTCTTGTTTGCAAGTTGCTCGCATGCAAGGGTTGTGTTTGAAGCACCAATTACTTTTAGGTCCCTTGTAATAATTGGAATAGTAATACGGACCAACAAAAATATTTTTGTTACACTTTGAAAAGTTAGAAGATATTAGCTATATTTAGTGCGCTGATTTCAATAATGTTGTCAGATTTTTCAATCATGTCACATTTTTTGTTACTACCACGCATGCATTTACCGAAAAGTTGATATTGGATATCTTTTTTATACCGGTTGAGAACGTACAATATATTGTTAAACAGCATACAACCGGCATTGATTAATTATTACACTAAATAAAATTATCTTGCCATTATATAACAACAAAATATTCTTTCAAGCTAAACAAATTTCTGTTGAAAGCAACTGGCTCTTTTCGTGGTGTAAGATCAGCAGAACCCTTCTTCTATCACATTGGCATCAGACCGGCCAAGATGACGGAGGATATGATATTTATCAACGATATTCTTCTAATGGAGTCATTCTCGTTGTTCAGCCCTTATATTATCAAGATTAGGTTGAACAAATCTCATTATAAATGCAAAAAAGCTCTTTAAAAGACATAAGAGACCCTAATCTTTTATACACTTTCAGCATTTCATATACTGTTTCAGCATGTTAGTTGTTTATCTATTTTTCTAAAATTTTGGTAAACATTCATTTAAAACCTTCCCAAGCTGCAAGATGACTAAGGTATTAAGCCATCCTTGAAATCGATGATCTAAATCACACTGTTTTCACCTTAAAACTTGCAAAAATGACCCTTTTTAGTTTTTTCCAATTCTTTTAACACAAAATCAGTCTTCTAAATACTTAAATCTCTTTCCACGTGAGTAGTATAGTGCTGCCGCCCCAGGACTCTTACCGCCATCCACCGCCAACCGACACCATCCACCGGCGCCATCTGCCGGCGAGTGACGTTGCCGGCGACTCGAGTTTTCGCACCACGCGTAAAGAAATGTACAAGTGATGAGTTACTCGCATGTGTGATATCATAGTGAAACTTGTTATAGTGAAAAATATTTGGTTTTGTGGATGTGTAATGAAAAAGTTAGTTACGTCATAGTTTCAAAAGCATAATACCGTGTGTTGCACTACGCCTACAAGAAAAGTGAAATAGTGAAACTTGTTATTTCTAAAGTGAAATATCTTGGGTTTTGTCGACCTTGGATATACAGGTAATGAAAGAATCAGTTATGTCATAGTTTGTATGCGATAGAAAAAGAAACGTGATGTCATAGTCATAGTGAAACTTGTTATTTCTAAAGTGAAATATCTTTGGTTTTGTGGACATACAAGTAATGAAAAAGTTAGTTACGTCATAGTTTCAGAAGCATAATACCGTGTGAACCACTTGGACTCATCTGGAGTCTAGAGAATGCGATCATCATATTTACACTAACATGACCTGAACCTTAAGTGTCATAGTGAAACTTGTTATTTCTAAAAGGTGAAAATCTTTGGTTTTGTGGATATACAAGTAATAAAACAGTTAGTTACGTCATATTTTCAGAAGCATACGTCATAGTTGAATACATTGCATCTTGTTATGAATTGCAACTTGTGTTGAAATAAGCCGGATATATAATCTCTCACGTTTGAGAACGCTGGTGTCGGGAAGTCGCTAGCATCCGGATATGTATTTTGTTTAAGTGACAGGTCAAAAGGGAAATGATTGCGCGATCGTGGTGCTGCGAGGTCATTCGAGTGCGTTGCAAGCAATCCATTCGCGCCCAGCTGTGAGAAAAGATATTATTGCGCAATTGTGGTGTTGTGAGGTCATTGGAGTGCGTTGCAAGCAATTCATTTGCGCCCAGCTGTGATTTGTTTCCAGAATGTATGTCAGATTTTAGAGACATATTGGATAAATAATTATGTTAACTACTGTTTCATATTCTAAAAGAACCTCTATTCCCTTATATGTTTTAGATGGTTTGTGTATTAGATGTGAAAAAAGCACTGAAATGTATTATTTTATATGGATAGGCTTGGTTGTGTATTCGTTATTGAGATATGGTAATGAACTTTGTTTCATTAAAAAAATAAAAATATTTTTTCTAAACACCTTTTGGTGTGATACAATTTATAATTTAATCTTTGTGTGATATGTTTATCAATTTAAACGTTAAAACCAAGGAAAAAGTGCACAACAGTCATAAATCAATATGAAACGTATCATGGTTTATCGTGTTTATACCATAAAGTGTTAAAATTTTGTCAAATTGAATCCTAAATGAATAGTAAAAGTGTCACGGTTTATCGTGTTTACACCATAACATGTTAAAATTTTGTCAAATTAACAAATTCTATACACCCAAGTACAAAATGAAACAGTTCAAGATGTTCAAATTTTTTAAAAATAAACATATTTTTCCTAAACACTATTTGGTATGATACAATTTATAATTTAATCTTTGTGTTATATTTTTATCAATTTAAACGTTAAAACCAAGGAAAAAGTGTACAACAGATATAAATCAATATGAAACGTATCACGGTTTATCGTGTTTACACCATAAAGTGTTTAAATTTTGTCAAATCGAATCCAATTAAATTGATATAAATCTATTTGAATTTAATTTTTACAATTTTCTTTTAAATTAAGGGCTTAAAGCAGGTAGAAAGTAATTATATGAGTAAGCCATGTGAATAAGTAACCCCAGAAGTAACCAGGGTACAAATAGATAACCTATAAAGAAAACCTTAACAAAAGTGATAGTTGTGAACTGTTTTATCACTTTCTTGTCAACTCTTCTCTTGATATACACTGTTTTCAATCTGTAAGCAATAAAACTTATTGATAATTTCAACAAAGCAAAAACCGGTTTATCTATAGGCCGTTTTACAATACAAATTTAACCATGAAAAATTTATGTAAGCTTTGTTATTGTCCTTGATACCACTTCGAGGTATCCACAAAACCAAAGATTTTTCACTTTCGAAGTAACAAGTTTCACTATTACTATGACATCACTTTTCTTTTTCTATCGCATACAAACTATGACATAACTGATTCTTTCATTACATACATTTTAATACATATCCACAAAACCAAAGATGTTTCACTATGATGTCACACATGCGAAAAACTCATCACTTGTACATTTCTTTACTCGTGGTGTGAAAACTCAAGTCGCCGGCGCCGCCAACGGATGCAAAACGTTTCCTCATAGAGCTGTATCATTACAGTAACGCAGTTGTTTGTTATGTCATAAAGCCCCGGATACCGTAGGTTGTAGTGGACTCGTGACGACAAAAGAAATATAGCAGTGAATACTTCCACATCTAGTGGATTCTTCTGGTAGGTGTTATTCCATTAGCCTACGACATTTCAGCGTTTCAAGTGTCTGATAACTGCGTAGGCTACATGGAAAGTTATCATGATAACTTTGGAATACTAACTTTGTTAATTAAGCATTTAAGCACCACTAGAGATATTGTCTTATAATGTGATTACAATCGGTTATAAATCCTTAGAACGACTCTCCAGGGTGGGCAAGAACGCAGCTATAGGCTGCATGCCTTTATTTAGCTCTCTCACGTCTAGCATGGGGCGCCGATCCCCATAACGTTTTGGGAGAATGAAAAAACCTGAAATTTAAGTAGATTTTTTTGTAAAGTTATTTTTATTAGTCCACAGTTTTTTAATTTCTACATTCGCAATTTTTTTGTCGTGAAATGTTGCAGTTTGCTTGCTGCTGAAGGGCTTACTTGTGAATAAAATCCCGCATCTTGCTCCAACTTGTTTTCTTTTTACCACATTAGGATTTGAGAATTTTGCTAAGAGATTTTAGTCCTTATCACGGAGCTGTTTGCATTGCACACTCCCCAATAATAATAAGCGGCTCTATATGATTGTTATTTTGTGAATTCGCAGGTAGGAGGCCTGTAGGCTATTAGTAAATTACACTGACACTAATTGCACTAGAATATGAAAGAATCAACAAACATTATGAACATGCACACAAGAAACCACGCTGGAGGAATGAAACATGTGGCAAAGGGAAATCTTTGTCTGTTAATAAGCAAATATTCTTTACCTCATAATATATGCTAGGCACAAAATGCATAAACTGAAAGAAAAAAGTTAAGCGGTTCTGTTACATTCGCTAGGATCGCTATAAAAGTATAAACAATTCTAATATATGTTTCATATCCTCTATACGTATTTTATCTAAGGACTAAGTACGCAAGTGCCAACCTGTTATGCCGGAAATAAAAATATGTTTGCATTATTGATTTTTCAGTTTTAGTTTAGCGATAATGTGTTCTCTATTACAACTTCTGGCGTGGATTGTAGCCATGTGGCTTCCTCCTCACGAATGGTGAAGTACAGTCCATTCGTGAGTAGACCTACTTTCGTAATAATGTATTTAAAGCCGATATATAGGCCTACTCCGAGTGCAAAATTAGTGAACATAATCTTTCAGTCTTTCATCCAAACTTAAGCGAAAACTAATTCACTGGGAGTTTACTTACACTTAACATATTATTCTACGCAAGAGGCGGAAATTAGAGACCGCTGTTGGACTGCAATCGATTTCATTCCATTCACGACATTACAATACTGAGTATATGCTGTTATAATCATTATCCTCGAGCTGAGGAAGCTTTTGAACTACTTTAACCATGTGATGAATCCACAGCGCTCGAGTCACGGTTGCCGACCTGGCTTTTGTGCAATTTCAGATAAATATATTTATCAATTGTGTTTTGATCTTTTTATATCATATTCCCCAAATTTGGTACTGCCAGAATTACTGAACAAGAGCGTCTTTAACGACCTACCCAAGGATATTGTAGCGGTAGCGTCACTGCGTATATGCAACAAGGGGCACATTTGTGCAAGCCCAGCGCTCTAAACATTCCGCTGCCGAGCTGTCATCGTGATATTACCGGTGACAAGTTAGTTGCCGGTTCCCTGGTTATTATTTATCATCTGAAAATAGAAGTCCACACTGCCTAAATGTAGGTGACGCGTAGACTAACCAACGTTTGTGTGAATAAGTGAACCGAAAAAAAAATAGCTAAGGAACCTAAAACTGATAGCGTTGACCGTGGTTAGTTCATAAAATTGTCGGTTTGCCGTGCTACATCATTACAACAACCACTACATTCCGCTATTCTTTAAGGTTTAAAGTCACCGTAAGTGCAGATTTCAAACTGTGCACATTCACCGAAGACACAGGATATCCAAAGAAAAGTGCAAGTCCACAGCAGAATATTTGCATTGAGCAACGTACATTTGTGCTGGAATAGACACAGCGAAGTGAATGCAAATTTGATTTTGATAAAATGAGTAACGAACGTATTTGCAGTACTTTGAATGAACTATTATGCTGTAACTTTCTCGAACCAGTCACCATGCAAAGACACATGAAACAGTTCGCATAAAACGCTTTATGACAAAACAAACCATAATAGGACTAACTCAGGACTTTGGTTAAACATTTTAAATTCCGCCTGAAGTAGGTCGCTCGAAAAACAATTGGCGGGGATAAACAAACAGGCTAGGTCCATCGTATGGACATTATATTACAAAGCAATCTATACTCAAGTAGCAATAAAAGCGAGTAATATGGATGCATAGTTTGTAAATGTGGGCTGATCCAAGCCACTAATGAAGGTAAAGTATATTAAGATCTTAATAAGATGAAAGCGTAATAAATTGCAATTATTCCACCGATAATAAAGTACATGGTGGCTTGGTTGAAACTTGAGCGAAGTTATTTTAATTAAAGCAAGAAGTTGACGGCCGTGGACGCTCTAAAATGCCACCGGTATCGTTTCAGAAAAATAATCGCCATAAAAGCCAACTACCTGCTAAAATTTACCAACTTGTGCTACGTCTTACAAAATAGAACTCGAAAATTAGGTAACGTCAACATCACATCATTATATACTACGTCATGTAAACATGATGTCATGCTATCTGGGGAATTTACTAAGTTGCCATGATCAGTAAGAACAAGTGATGTTTAAGCAAAAGTTTCCTTCATCAGTTTCTCAACCTCCTGTCGATGAAGACCTCCGATGCCAACAGCGGGAGCTGCCGACTCTCTGCGGCCGGCAAACTTCAACTGAAGTAGAAAAAAAAATTAAAAGCTTGGGATATAAAGCTTTTCTGTTGGTTTATTGCTATATGAAATAGTGACTATTTTTCAATGTTTTCTGCCAAACCCGACAGCAATAGATATACTGAAACGTGTAAATGTGACATAATGTTATGAAAAAAAGTAAATAAAGTTTAGAAAGGTGATAATTTAACAATACGAAATAATCTGGCAACACTGCGTCTTACTTTAACGCCCAGAAGGTTCTCAAACCGAGGAGAGACAAAAGTCCATGGACCCATATTCCTTGGTTCCTCCTGACTCCACACATATGCTTCTGCGGATTGATATTTTGATAATTCTCTCTGAAGTTCTGCAGCTGGGAAAGGACAAAGCTCTTCCAGTTTTACAATCGCAACATCTGACTGATTAATGACTTCAGTCTTTATGAGCTTCGAACGTTCCTTTTCCAAAGCATAGCAATGCTTTCCGCTGCACAGAACAACCTTCTTCACCCTGCACCACAATAGTTTTTGGGTTATATATTTGTAAGAACTTCACCTCAAATTCACAATAACGTGTTCTCAGACAGGGACTGTCTCTTCATCTACCATCGGAAGAGGGAGCCCATATCTCATCATAGAACGAAATTGATAAGATAGAAAATAACATTTTTACCTCAAAAAATGATCTCACCTTTGTGGTTCCTTCACACTGGAGTCGCCGATTACCGGTAGAAAATGGGTACCAGGTTGAAAATCTTTCATATGAGACATTGCTGCCTGAAAATGCAAGTACTCAACAGTGAATTATGTAAAACTTTTCCCTTTACAAAAGAGGATAAAAGCAAGTGTCGATGTTAAGCTGCCAAAGTTAATGCCTTCAATTAGTTTGAACTTCAAAGCGTCACATGATTACACTCAGGATTAGAATTAATCAAGATTTCTTTTTAAATCCAGTGAAGAAAGCTTGACCGCTACCATTAAAATGCAGTACTGTGAGAATTTATATTTACTACCAACTAGAGTGGGATAAGAGAAAGAAGGATTTGCAACGTTGTATTTCTGTAAAATTGCCAAGCATTTCTGAATAACCATGGAAAATGACATTGAGTGTGGTGTTTATTCAATTTATGATTTGAAAATGGCCAAGATGTTGTACAAAGCAGGAAAAGGGATGCTGAAAGAGAACGATCTCGACAGAGCTCTGTTTTATTTCGAGGAAGTTTTGAAGATCTGCTTTCTTCGCACTCATGATAAACTGGATGAGCCGAGAGGCAAGATCCAATTGAAGAGTTTCAACTATGTGATAAAGATTCTCTGGATGCAAGGAAATGAAGATGAGATGAAAAGTCTAATGAGGATCATGTTGACCTATGAAAGGATTCTTTCTCAACGAGCAACATCCATTAAAAGGAAGTCAACTCGTCATAACAGAAGCAAGAGAAAGAGAAAAGGTGTTCCGATAACTTTCTACAACATCCATCCAAACAATGCAAAAGTAGATGATGTAACATTTGTCAAAATGATGTTGGTCTTGATGAAGATCTGCCTTCAGAATGGAGATGAACATTGGGCAACTGAATATGGCAATATGGTTGATGAAGCGAGCCAGAGAAAGAACTTTGGTGCTGCTATAAAAGTATCTTTCATGAGGTATATAGCAGGGATGTATTTGCTGAGAGGAAATGAGAAAAAAGCGATAGCTTATTACAACAAAGCAGCAGCGAAACTTGAAGATGGGGATATGAAGAATCAGATTTCAGAGTGAAATAATGTTTTTTTTAAACTTAGCAAAGAAATAGTCTAGTACGTAAACTTTGCAAAAAGTCTGAGTGTAACTTTAGCTTAGTACAACAATGTACACTTCATTTCATCGATTTCAGAACATTGTGTTATGTTGCTATATTAATTCATTTACAGAGTGACTTTCATAGGTTTAAATATTTTTGAAACATTCTTGTGTATTCAAATCGGTGATTGCATTTATCATTGCAAATAATATTCGTAACTGTTAGTTGAATGTTGTACAAATTAAAACTTTTTGCCACAAATGCAAAGTAATAGTTTACCGGAAGTCGAAGCAATATCTTGGGTGAGACTACAATGAGCGGTTTCCGGAAATTTCGGACCATTTGTCTTCGAAGTAGGTGGAAATACTGAGCCGAGGTGGTGGGGTGACATACTGAGATATTCACACCGTCACCGTCAATGCCTGGGTGAAATTTCGACAAAAATGTTACTTGTTTGGGTAAAAATGTAGGTTTTATACAACTATTATTCCTGGTTTAAATTAAGTGGGTTAACTTACTGTCTTCACTACTGTTTGTCCCTTGAAGAAATCTCTCTATTCGACAAGAAGAATGCTCAGGGCCTGCTCCATCATAACCATGAGGAAGCAGGACAACAAGACCACTCTGATACATCCATTTAGCTGGTGGAAAATATTTAACATCACTTGTCTGTTAATATACATTACTTATTTGCTGTAAAAATCTTGACAGTTTGCGTCAATACAATCACAAACGTTTACCAACAAGGCATACTAATAAGTTTCAGTGGATTCTTGAAGTTCATGTCTTTAACAAATGTTCGACCAGCATCGGAAATGTCAAGCAATAACTTCCACAACCAATGTTCCCTCTAATTTTTCACGAGTCTGAGCAAACACACTAACTCCCTGAGCGGTCCCTTGGACCACTGTGAGCAACATCAGACGTGCCACGTGCGCACTGTAGCCATTATTATGCGTTTATTCTATTTTTAATTCAGGTTGGCTTATTTTCTTGTGCGCAACACAGATTTTCTGTGCGCGGAGACCGTGTCAGCAGTGCACATTTGCGCACGCGCGCAGCTTAGAGGGAACATTGTCCACAACCTCATCTACTTTATTGACTGACCACTGACTTATCACTTAACTTAACACTGACCTTCACCAGATGTTATAAAAGTATCAAAGATGATTTGTGCTCCTGTGAAGAAATCACCAAATTGCGCTTCCCATATCACAAGTCGGTCTGGGTTTTCAATACTCATCCCATATTCAAACCCAGTGACTGCTTCTTCAGAAAGCAGAGAACAGACAACCTTAAGACCAACAATCAACTTAACTACCCAACACTATAAATGCATTATCTAGAACTGATCAAACAGTGTTCATGTACATGGTCTTATAAAAACATTGCTCTGTCACCAATCTAACAGAAAGCAGATGTCACAGACCAACTTAGAGACTGATGCACACTTGTTTACTACCAATAGATGCCACAAGTCAAGAATATAGAGACAAAGTGATACAATACCTCCTAATAGAGTTAAAATTACATTTTACACATACAAAAGTACATATCGCAATACCTCAATTTGTGCCTTCTGGTCTTCTAGCATGTGATTAAGTGGAATATGATAATTTCCACTCTGCTGGCAAGTAAACACGGCATGTCGATGACTGAAGGTGCCACGGCCTACGTCCTCGCCACACAAGCGAATGTCATAACCCTGATTGAGCAAAGACCCGAATGCAAATGCCTCAGCCAGTGCCCAATCGACTAAAGAATCAGTTTGTAGTTTTTCGACCCGAGCTTCGGCATGTGACTTAGTTAAATGTTCATGCATCGCCTAGAAACAATGCAGAATGTTGACATTGTGTGCATGTCAACTATATAAATATATGTTTGCGTACTTATGATGCCTTAAAGTACAGTAGAAATCAAAGCATTTGACAATACAAATCTACGTATAACTACACATACACACACGTAACTTCCAAATTAGTGTTTTTACAAATAGCACATTACATAGTCATTAAATGCAATAATTTGCTCACAAAATCCTCATGGACTTCCACCGACTTTGCTCCAATATATCTTAGTTCATCTCCATGGCAACCAGTATCCCATGTAGTAACATGGTTCACATTCGGTAAAGACATCTTACCCCACGGAGAGTCTGGGGCAAGGTATATTGGCTCCGGGACATAGTTATCACACTTCTTAAGCAAACTGTTCCAGTGCGCCATGCTGTTTTCTATCCACTGATCTACTGTATTTTTATCCACAATTCCAGCCTCCTGTGTACAAAGCGGAATGTTGAAATGCCTAATCTTACGGTATCTTGAATCTACACAGTTGAGAAGTTATGGTTCTGACGTTCTTTGACTCATAAAATTGCATATAAATAAAGCTACAGCCAGCAAGTAGCGGAGAGTAATACATGCTGAACACAACATAATTAGTTACGTAACGATTAGCTTATCTGTGTACTTGTCCGGAACAGACTGTCTGCCATGTATATCTCTGTACATGAGTGGTTGTGTAAAGGTGGGGTCATCTAGTTCATTGTGTCCCCATTTCCGGTAACACAGCATGTCTATTATGATATCTCTTTAAAGAAATGAGATAAATTTTAAAAGATTTTGTAATGGTCAATATGGTAACTTCAATTTAACATGGGATGACAGATAGGTGTATGGAGAGAAATAAACATTGAAATGATGTCTCTTTCTCATACAAGATATACACAATGATCTCGAAGTCTAATATAACACACTAGTACAGTAATTACAATAAACTATAGCCCCATACAATGCATACAGTTAGTATGGAGTGAGTGTGACAGAAACAGATGCCAACTAACATCTATCTATGGCATAAGCTCAACTCACTTTTTATATTCATGCCTATACTTGGCGGCAATTTCGGCAGCTTTCAATAACTGTTCTGGTTCGTCGCCATTGACACGAATAACAGGACAACCAATCATTTTGCCTGAAAAATACACGGAACTATTGAAAATTTTGTTGACAACTAATTCAGGCCGCATTGCAAACAGTGCTTAAATTACCAATATCACTTGCATAAGGAGACGATCTTCCAAGTTCAGATGGGGTGGTGAAACCCAACTGATTGTTGATGATCAAATGAACAATTCCACCAACGTCAAATCCAGGGAGTTTTGTCATGTTAAAACATTCCATAATAATGCCTATGAAATTTACAAAAGCATTTTCAACATATCTTGGCAAACGAAAGGCAATTACATGCAAATACACTGTTCAAGTTAATGGAAATCCAAGTTGAAGAATGGTATGTGTAAAAGACTGCTTGAATTCGGTAACTCGCTACAGTTTGCAAAAATTATTCAGAGTTACTTCATGCTTAAGATTTCACCACGAGGCAAGTAATACAAGTTCTATGCACACTATTGCACACATTTCAATTGAATTCAAGTAACTGTCAATGTTAAAGGAAGTTGTTACCTAACGCAATATTTCAATCACTCCCTATTACATCAATGCAAGGACTCAATGAAGCTCACGCATTTTATACTATATTTGAGTACAGATAGGTATGAAAAGCCGAGGTTGTGCAAATATTAACCTTCAGAATAGGGTATGTATAGAATTTTGCAACAAAGTTTATAGGTATCCTCACAATCAAAGGCAAAAAATAAGCGATTTGATGTATATTAGTTTTCACTTATCAAAATACAGGTGAAGACAAAAATGGTTCCATTCAATCCAGACTATATCATTCAGATTCAGTTTCATGAAGAAGCGTTTGATCAATTCCTTCTTGATGCGTATCACTTTTACATTTATAATTAAGATAAATTCATACGATAGATTTTAGTCAAAGTTAAAAAAGTTCGTTTGCTATGACACAAACAGTTGATTTGTGGAAATTACATCACAGTATCAACACCAGCATAGCTTTTTTAATGTAAAAGTAACTTAATAAGGGTTTAATAGAACTAGTAAAAACATCAGTTTTGCCACTATTTTTTGAAATTTTATTTGACTATTCGGCTGTACAGTTTGCACATAGTAATTACAAAGTTCATTTGAAATTTAGGTTAAGTCATTTTCAACAATAGGACGTAGAAGTGAGAAAAAACATGCCATCCATGTAAAAAACCTAAAATTAACTACCATTTTTGGAATTTTAAGATGAGTTCAGTTAAACATCTATGAAACAAAAACGTAAGAAAATTTTGCATGAAAAAAAAAAGAGCTGGTTAAAAGCAATAAAACTTGGAGGAGCATTTTAAAGCTAAGTGACTGTTGATTTAAAATGCCTTCGATTCTACACCTGTTCACAATTGCAATGCTGTTCAATCATGGTCTGGGTAAGTTTCCAACTGTTTTATGTTTGTAATTTTGAAGTATCAGTTAATAATGTTTTCTAAAGTTGTTTAGTGCTGTGTAAGTAAAAATGGAGGCAAGATACGTTAGAAATATCTTCTAACACACTTCGTATTGCATTAAAACATATAAACCAATTAGATGCACACTAGTTGGAAATAGATTAAAACAAAACAAAACACCTAAAAAATAAAAAGGAACTGTATTTGAACCGAAAAACTTTTAACGGCTAAAAATAATTCACTTTGTTAATTTTCAGTTTCCTAGTAGCTGTAAGTTACTAATTCTTGTTTAACCACAGGTCAAAAAAGGGTAAGCATGTATGGGGACATGGTCTACACATTCTCCCATTTTAACCAAAATCAAGCCAAAGCATCCAATCTATGCAAGACACATTACAATGGCAAACTTGCAACAATCCCTGATGCAAATATTCAAATGCATTTAGAAAACCAGCTGCAGGATATATACAGGTGCCTATGACCAAATATTGGTACAAAAATAGTAACAAAAGCCCTTGAAGTATGAAAGGCCCAAGGAAAACAGAAAATTGTGAAATAAATGGTTTTAATACAAAGTTTCTAACAGTTAAGTAGATGTGTCCACGAAACTCTCAATGCCAAGCGTCATACTGTTTCTGTTACTCAGCACTTCTGACTACTGGATTGGACTAAAGCATATGAATGACAGTGAGTGGAAATGGTCCAACATGGAAAAACCAAATTACACCAACTGGCAGGACCATAATGGTGACAACAAATGTGCAGCAATATCAAGAACAGGAAGTTGGAAGTCTATCAGGTGCAACGCTAGCTTGCCCTATGCATGTGAAATACCACGTAAGTTAATTAAGTTTTGGACAGATTTTATTTCTGTTTGGCTTTAAGAATTAGGGATGCGATTTCAAAACAAACCACTTTGGCAATTTCAGCAGCATTGATAACCAACGTGATTTTTCATATTCTTATGTAATTTTGCAATTGCACTTTCAGTGTATGAAAGATGTTTTCGAAATTTTTTTTGTCTGTAAAGTTGTTTGGTGCAAAACTTTGTATTCATTACGACTTGTTTTAGTGGCATCGATGCCTGTTAACAATAAAACAATGGCAAAATACATCTTCACTGAAGTCAAACTGCGTTATCAAGAGGCGGCAGCAGTTTGCGCAGCACGAGGAATGAAACTGGCGCCGATAGAAACTCCAGAGCAGCAGCAGCTCATCAATCACGCAACTTTCACAAACGACACGATGAGAAATTACTATTTTGAGAAACCAAATCAAAATGAATCTGACAACAACACTGCGGGTTTCTCAAACTGGGCACCGGGTTTTTCACAGCCGATCCTTGATACCATGTGTACGTACCTAGCCATAGGAAAAAATGAAACCGGACAGTGGAAAACAGGGCAATGCTTTGTCCAGCGAAGATTCATTTGCATTCTGGGTAAGTAAATGTAAGTGAAATTAACAGCTCAAAACGTGATTAAAATGTATTTACGGCATAGTATTGAGTCTGAAAATATAAAGCATATTATCCAAAATACACCGATCACTGTGTGAGCTTGCTTGCAATTTTAGCAGCAAATTAACAGCCATTGATGTGCTGTTAAGTTTTCGATAATGAAGTTAACAGAAAGTTTTGTTTTGTGTTTTGTTAGTTAACAGAAAAAATCAAAACCAAACATTTTTTGTTAAAAATCACGATTTATGAATTATAAAGAATCTTATTTGCTTCTCTTGTAGAAGTTGATGCCATGAAAACACAAACAATGAGCACATGGACCACCGGTAAGAAAAGAAAACAAATTCATGAAATTAACCATGCATTTAATGTAGGTCTAACATCATAAATGGTTGAATCTTATGCGATAATTGTGATTCCAGAAAAAATGGATGTCACAGATGAAATGATGTCTCCCTCAACATTAAACACGACATTAGCTGGCAAAGGAAAACCAGAAGACTGTAAGTTGAACTGAGACAGCTTCTGTGCAGATGTAAATCTGCTCATACCAGCATTTCTGATTTCTGAACCTAAACTTTCAGACAAAATGGAATCCACAACCGAAGGGGGAAATTCTGCCAACATAATAAAGATGACCACTTATATGGCCATGGTTGCATTCATTGCCTGCTTAATGCATGTTGTGTAAAAGACTAAAGATAGACTTGAACTAACATTAGAATTTTGAAGCATTGATCAACATCTTACAGTTTTCTTCAGAAACAAATGTATATGACATGTGTACGGCGCTCATACTTGTGTAATAAGTAATAACTGCTGCTACGTCAATTATATTCTCGTTGTCGTTTAAATTTTGGATCATACCAAATGTAGGTCAAAAATCTTGTAAAATAAAGGTAATAATCAACATCATAACAACTTTAGAAAACCCCTTTGAAGGGTTTTCTAACTTTGGCATCTTTCAGCACATTCATTTAACTTTAATTGCATGAGATATCTTGTATTTCAAGTTTTGTTCTTCTTGTTGTGCTGTATTATTTTTTTCCCAGTGCAAAAATTTTAGTATAATTGCTATAATGAATAATCCAACTTTACAAGAATTGTAATTCCATGATCACATCCTCATTTTACCTTGTCCAGTGAATGAAGCATCCCCGTGCATGAGCAAACAAACAGCTTTGCTTCCTTTGTGCGGTCCTTCACCCAATGTCTGCTGCCGGCCACGACACTTCCCTGCAGCGACCGGATTCACTGCCTGAATAACATCGTTAGACATTCGAGGAGTAAGATTATTTCATATTATTATAATTTTGGTTGTTGGAAAAAATGTGCCGTAGCATTTTGTAAGAATAAACCATGTATTTATCAACGTATTAATTTGTTTAAGCACAATTCCAGTGCATGTATATTTACAAATAAACGAGCAAAGTGTATACAATACATTTGTGTTCATGGCAGGCTTTAAACGTTAGATTTATGATTAAGATTGATTGTGACCATCACTAAGTGATGTTGTTTTTGTATTTTACCGAATAGTAGTGTTCTGCATTTTAAAGTAGGAGTACGTCAAAAACTTGTCGAAATCGAAAGTGTTGATTTAAGATTTGGTATGGTGACCATTTGCTCAAATCAAATATATATACATAGTTTTATTGAGTGTCTCAATTTGTTGTATATATATAAATGCGTTTGCAGAATAGATTACAAATTGCAGTATTTAATCAATAACCACACAAAATCATCCACTTAAATTTAGTTAAAACATCACAAGCTCTACGACAAAGAAATAAGCAAGCAACTCTGCATGATATCTCCAAGCAAATGTCAGAAAAACTTCCTGTATAACTACAACTTAACAGATTCACATCTTATAATAAACCACATATTATCATAGAAACATGACCAAATACTTTTGAAAGCAGTAAGAAGGTAGCACATTAAAGGTTAACTGAGTTTTCTTCAAAAACACAATATTGCACCATCACTTAGTTTGAGATGCAGTCACTAGTAGTGTAGTTGCTTTTCAGATCATGCAAAGACACCCAGATGGTGCATCAAACCCATGCACTGGTAAGTAGGCAGCTAAGTAACTACAGTTAGGTACAAAACCTACTTCTAAGAACGATGGATTGCCAAGTAAATTGACATGCAGCTTTCTTCCGCCTTCCATATCAAGGTCAGCCGAAATGTTCAAATGGGATAAAACATCACCGGTTGCGATACTTAAGGCGCTTTCTGGAAATTCACTCAGGCCTTTGATCTTCCTAAACATTACCTTCACACAACATACAAATTGAGCTGAACAAGTGTTGTAACTAGAACATTATAAATTTAACTTTAAAAACTTTGTCTAAGGTCGTGAATGTTGCTGGTGTTATGGAAGCTCGTTAATTCAAAGCTAAAGAGATGAATTATCTAAAGCTGGCGTATATACAATTAAGATTACAAGATGCAAATTAAATTACTTTACTACATTATATGGCATTTTTACCAGTTGGGCTACCTTAAAGTATACATATTTGAATCTTGAGTCCAGTAAGGTTGAGATTAACAAACTTCCACTGTATATTGATATCTTAGCCAACTTACAAAAACAAATTAGAGAAACATAAAACATTACGTTGAAATGTATTACATATTACATAAGCAGATAGATTCTTGCAGTAGTACTACTAATTCATACTTCTAGTGGAAAGTTGAGCTGACCAACTAATAAATTATTCCTTCCTCTATGTGCTGTGCCAACAAACACCTGCTCCACTCCACTATCACACACGGAGTGTAGAAATTGATGGAAAAAAGGGAGCATGCTCTCTGCACCCTCTCCCCCGTATCTCTTCAGTGTTGGAAATTTTGTGCCGAGAAAATTGTCCAAATTCTGAAATACGTAAAAACTGTCAATGGAACAGAATATTTCCGTGATTACAATTGAGTTACACTTACTTTAATACACGACAATCAGGACAATAGCTTGGTTGAAAACAAAGTGACTAGTGAACACACTTTACAAGATTAAGCAAATATAGGCAAGATCTCAGGTTATTATATTTTAGAATCAATTTTGAGCAACATCTTGTTATAAAATTATACTACAAGAAGGAACTACACACTTTTGTCATGTCTGGCAAAATTGGTTTTAATGGCATTGCTGATCACTGTGATGATCAGCTCGTGCTTGGGTTTGGTGGCCGTGCTGACGCTAGTAACTTTTTTACATTCTCTGATTGGTCCGTAATGCATGTTTTTGCACTCAAGGCCTTGTCACAATTTTCCCGTCTAATTTGTGGAAAATGTCGATAACTACTAATATGTTTGCGATCACCTGCGTCAGCACAATTTTTTCGTCCCCCTCATTGAAGAAGAAAAATAAAATGAATGCATGAATGAACGATATAGTAGCTGTATGTAGCATAGGTTTATTTGATTGGTGGAGAATGAGAAAAGTTCACTGTAGGGCATATGCACATCGCATGTTGTAGAATATTGAATTTTGTGGCATCTACATTGCAAAAAAACAAACCAATTACTTATTTTACAAAAGCATCAGAAAAGTTAAAGGGTCACCTGTGATTTCACCATTAATTTGCAAATCTGCCTCTTTAAATCATGGGGAAGTTCTCTGGCCTGGGTCTCAGCAAAACACGAAAAAAGCCACTCCTTTTCCAACGAACACTCAACGGTTGATGTTTCAAGTGATATTGAGCCACAATATATTGCCTTAAGTCCATCCACAACATCCTTAACCAAAAGATTTTCCTGTTCTAAAAAAAGTACATATATCTATAAGCTGTATGTACATAAATAAGATAAACAATAATAAGAATACTAAAATAAATGAGGTGAAGAAACATGATGTTATCTATTTCAATTCATCACAGACCCTGGGACAGTTTTTCATCCAGTTTCAGTCCATAGCATGCTGGATCAAGCTCAACTACAGTGGGTTTGTCGAAGTGGTTCAAAGGATTGACATCAGCAAGCTTGTGGCCATGATTTCGATAAGCTTCTGTCAGTCTTGCAATTGCTTGGGATTGATTGTCATCTAAGTTGTCATGGTTTGAAAAGCTAGAAAGTGAGGTGGCACGACAAACAATGCTTGGTGGTAGAAAGTATTTTCTTTCATTTATCCAACCACGGCAATTGTTCTTTGAAAAATATCGAAGACAATTTGGGTGAAATCGACTAACTTTAGTCACCCATGACATCATAAACACTATCTGTAGTTATAGTATTTAGAAATTTACAGAATAATTTATATCCCATAAGTTTCATTAAAAATCTAAAAACAAAGGAAAATTGATAAGAATTGACAGTTAAAATGTGCAAAAAATTCAAATTGTGATTACGGTAAAATTCTCTGCAACCACGAAAGCACTACTTCACAAACTGATGCAATAACAACATCATCGTCCAAACCTTTCACTTTTAAACTGTGTGATGCATTATCTAAACTAGCGATACAACCAAGACCAGTGGGTGTGTTGATCTTAAACAAACAGGTTGAATTCAAGTCAGATTTGTTCTTCCACTGTGTCAATTTACAACTTACCTGATTAGAAAATGCCGTTGTCAGAATGGTTTCAAGAGTTGGTAAATCACACATATCATCGTTTGTGCCAGATAAAAATATTACGGGAACATTTGCTTCAAAAATCGGTTGAGAACGCAGCTCTTTTCCACCCACTGGATGCAGCGGATAAGACAGACATATCACCCCTAAAGTATTGCAGGATGGAGGGTGCACGGCATGGCAGTTTTCACACAAATCAGGTTTTGGCTTAACATCACATTTGCTGTTTCTCTCAGAATGTTTTCTTTTTCTTTTTGCAGGTTGCAACGTTTGCTCTGAATGTTTGTCCGAAATTTCACTTTTAGGCTGATTTGGTGACTTTGAGATGCAGTTAGCGGCCATAAGAGCAGCACGGCTCCCCATTGATCTTCCAGCAAATACGCATCCAGTTAATGAAGAATATTTCAAACAAACATGTCTTACTACTTCAACATATGCTCTCGTTCGGTATTTTATGTTCAACCCCTTGCATGTGAATCGAGCACACATATAACCAGATTCTGCAAGCTTGATGGACAGTGCTACCAGTTGGTGAAAGTCTTTATCTCCACCAGCACCATGCGTTAAAAACACACAGATTTTTGGACTGATGCTTTCCCAGTTAGAAGGCACTTCAATGGTCATTGGCAGGTATTTTTTGTCTATTGAAACCTCAGTATCAATAACAACCATTTTTCAAAAACAGACCTTGCTTCCCTGTGCTCTAAATTTGACCACATATGTGACAATTTCGACCTTAACACTTGACAGTGACAATTTTTAACATAAATTCAAAGAAGCAATTGTAACTTTATTATTGCGTTGCAATCAGGGAACGTATACAAAATTGGTCTCTTAAACTTTTGCACATTTGAAACCTGAAAGAGGAGTTATGAGGTACAGTAATAGAAAAGAAGTTGTGTTGGGTCGCACAAAAAAAACTTCAAGCCTTTGAATCGAGCACTTTAAATCAAGACAATTTTCGCCTTTGGCGACGGCGTCGATTTTGGCGAGAATCCAACACAGCGCTAACTAACAATGGTTACCCTAGATTTTTTACGATTTACTCGCCACTTGGTGGTGCAAATAAAACAAGGTTCCAACGAGCCCTCCGTTGCGTGTGGTCGTGTGGGTATATGTTACCAAAGGTGTAAGTATAGCCTATAATTGGTAGCGATGGAGATCACAGATCATTTTTAAGGGACTCAAGCTTACAAGTTTTAATTTTATGCGTAAGTTACGTGATTTTTCAACTTCAGTAAACTGACGGCGCTGAAGTAGTTATTTCGGACAATTGGAAGACAAAACTAAGCAAAAAACTGTAGCATTCTATTTGAAGCTAGTTAATGAAAATACGGGAAATAAATTAACATAACTTACTGTTATCGTCTGCTCTGTAGCCGAGTGGTTAGAACGGTGTATGCATGCTTAACGTTCGGACCCGTGTTGGAAACCCAGAGGCGCTTCGTTGCGCCGTTGCCGCAAACGTTGTAATGCACTTGAGCAAGGCATTGACAACGTTTGCTTGTATTCAGTTGACCTGGTAATTGGTAAACAGTCCTAACTATACTCACTATTTTCAATTGGTCATAGATATCTTTATCATCATGTTTAATACTTGAACAAAACAATTTTTACGTGATAGGCTATTTGACCAAATAGGTCAGTTTTATGCTATCTTTCTAACTTTGCTAGAGTGTTTTAAACTTAAAGCAATCGCAGACTGTGTTCGCCAGTGAGTAAAATTCATTGAATTCATGGTCAATTTCATTATAGGCTAGCTTACTATTTGTACCCTGGTTAATAATGCATAGAACATCTACCAAATCGGAACCTGTAAATCTCGTAAATCTCAGTTAGTGATATCATTGGCATTAATATCTATTTTGATTTTGATGTTCGAATGATCGTGGAATACAAAAGTTAAAAAGTATAAATGGTAACTTGTTTAATAAATATACACTCCAATACAGAGGTAGGCCTAAGCATTTTCTCGTTAACGAGACTAATGAAAGTTCCATAGCAAATTTATTTTCAAAGATATGAAATTATGTGCGACTTCTCTTCGAAATAGATCCCCCTCAATTAAGTAAAGCTACAACAAAGATTAAGCTTCCCGTTAGATGTTCAATTTTGTTGCTGTAGACTCTACAGCGTAGAGTGTAGAGTATGGAATGCCAACGTATATAACGTAGGCCTATATTTATCGAATCATGTACATTTGGCAAATCATGTAGTCTACATTCTTCAAATCATGCTTACATCCACCGAATCATGTACATTTGGCAAATCACGCTTGCATTTACCGAATCACGTACATTTGGCGAGTCATGCTTACATTCACCGAATCATGTACATTTGGCAAATCATGTAGACTTACATTTGGCGAATCATGCATGCATTAACCGAATCATGCACTTTTGGCAAATCATCTATACATTTGTCGATCCATGTATATTTGGCAATTCATGAAAACGTTATGCGATTCATACGTACTTTTATAGAATCATTTAGTGTTTTCAGAAATGGTGTTGGTTCAGCAATTTGTGTAGGCTAACTTATATTTGTCTAATCACGCATGTCTTTTGCAAATCGGTTAGCCCATTTTTAATTTACGAAGACTAATATCCAATCATTTGGCCAGTTTATAATTCATGGTATAGGCTAAGTTACATGATTAAAAAACAGACATTTGATTAACAAAACTGCAACCCGATTAAAGAAAACACCATTTGCTATTAGGCATTGTAACTTGCCAACAGCCAGTTTGCTTTGCAATTGTTATATCTGACCTAAAATGTCGTGGCTTGCTTTAAAAAAATCAAGTTTTTAAAACTGTGGTGTAATTGTAATGTTGCAAAACCATTTTGAAAATTGCCATATAAATAGTGCAACGGCAATCACAGAAAGCCCGTTTGAATGCCGGTTTTCACGTTCGGCTTGTTGTTTCGTGATTGGAATCTACCAAATTACGTTTGAAAACTCTCAAATCAAATTATGAAAACAAAACATAATTTGCAAAGTTGCGATACAATACAAGTCTTTGTTTTTTTTGCGGCGTTGGCGTTCCATAGTAGAGTTCAAAACTTTCATAGGCTACATATTATGAGCGCCGAGTGACCCTCACCAAGCTACCGTAACACATCGTGCTGTTTTGTCTTGAAAACTATAGGCTAAATTTATTGTTGGTAGTAACTTCCTACAAACTGTCAGATACCTTAATTGGTGAAGTTACTTGACACTATGAAAAATTTTAGTTTCGTTGTGATATTACTTGTGTGAATTATTACACAACAACCATATTCGCCATAAAGATCGCACTACATTGGCGGCTATTCTTACAGGATGAGCGATGACGATTGATATAATTGATATATTGTTTTTCTTCTGAATCGATAGTATGTGTTCTCATTTCTCAAACGGCCGACTATGCTGTTTAGTTGTTTAACTTCTGTTTATGCATATTACTAGATGATAAAGTTCCCATTTTTTCATTTATTATCAGACACAAAGGCTTTCACCTTCGAGTAAAGCTTACTGACTGTTACATAGCGCGGTAGTAACAAGTGAAAGAGTAAAAGAGTAAAAAGGAAAGATTGCAAACATTACAACAGTATTTATATGTGGCACACCAGTTCAAGCGAGGTAATTTATCTGAACGTCATTAAGGAGAATTTAAGTTTGATCAACAACTGAATTGCAAGATCCCAAAATAAAATTTCAGCATTTCAAAAACCAGTCGTGGCTCGCGACTCGTACCGTAACCGTCGCAAAACTATGCAACTGTCTAACCCGGAAGTGTTCTTCCAAATCGTGCAAGATAAATGCTGTAGTCGTGCTTCCATTCTCATATTATAATAATAGCAACAACCTTTTTTCGCTAAGATTTATACGAGAATTGGTTAAAAGCGCTGCAAACTTAAGAGGCAAACATTCCAGACAGAGGATGTAATCAAAAACATTAAATTGAATTTACGTTCACTTTTTAAGTTTTGTTTAATGAGTATAAGTTGATGTATATTTCGGCAATTAGTGTTGGCTAAAAAAATATAAAGAATTGCGACTTAAAACTTGCAACATCATTCGATATGAGCAATTTGTTCGAATAACTTAAAGAGGTGGATCCACGATATTGTTCTCTTAAGCCGTTGTTAAATGTGAGAATTGAAAAGCGCTGCAAATTGACTGGACCAACCATTATAATAACTATAAATAGGATTATGGTGTCGTTTTAAACCTTTCTTAAGTACAAACGATTTGGTGAGAGTTGTGCAGGAATATTAGAAAAATTGTTTTCAAAAAAAATCAGAAAAACACTTGGTTTAGGCGCTTGGTTTAGGCAACAATTGGTTATAAACTTACCTTTTTCTTTTAATATATTTTAATCAGTGATTGTAAAGAAGAAGTCATGAAAACTGGGTTTATTCTATCATTTCTTTGTCTTCTACTCAGTAAGTTTTAACTTTTATAGTTTTACTTATATAATTTACTTATATATTTTAAAGTTTTTACCTTTATCAGTAATGCTCTTATATATATGTATGCAAAGAATATTGCGTCGTTATGCCGGTTGAGTGTGATACTCAAAGCGTCATTGCTTTACTGAAACATTTTCTTTCATATCAGAGCAGATCACAAAAACACAACGTTCAAGAAAGCACAATCAAGTCGCTAACTTGCGTAATTATTAACACTTTATTTAAATACTTGTCTGTTGTGTATAAAGGCCTGAGTGTTTGCGATTCATGGGATTACAAATTCCCGGAAACTTGGTCACGTGAGTATCCAGCTTGTGGTGGACAAACACAATCTCCAATCAACATCGTGACTTCCGAAGCAGTACCACACCAGCGTTTGGGAAATTTTACTCATTCTCATTTAAACAAAATTCCTGAGAGAATGACATTGAAAAACAACGGACATACTGGTAAAAAAATTATTACTTTGCGTATAAACTATTTCTAAAACGAAAAATAAATTTACGGACATTTGACCTCAGTCCAGGTTGATTTAACCGATGGTTTCATCATTGCCGATGATCGTCTTCTTCCCGGTGTATTCCAGGTAAATTCTTTGAAGCTACAATACAACTTCTAATAAATATTGAAGCTTAAGATATAGAATAACATTTTAGTATTTGAGAATCAACAACCGTTAACACGAAAAAGAAACAATAAATTACTGCATGCAGTATTCGTTATACTGCGCCTCCCAGCGCAGTTTAAGTGTAAGTTGTAAGTCTCGGTGTAGGTCGAGATAACGATTAGGACAAAGAATCGTTCATTTTCAGGCGGCGCAGTTTCATTTACACTGGGCCAGACGTAATGGGAAAGGTTCAGAACATTCCGTCAATGGCCAGCGATATTGGGGCGAGATTCATATTGTACTTTACAACACCAAGTATGAAGATTTAGGCACTGCAGCCGACAAACCTGATGGTTTGGCAGTGCTGGGATTCTTTATTACGGTATGTGCTGTATAATATGTGTATAGGAAGCATACTGTGGCTTATCACTATGCAACACCAACTGTTGCGTTATACAGTTTCTAGTTATATAAGGTACATTGTAATTTAGTAATTTAATCGAAAGTTATAGGCCTATGTGCGTTCATTTTTATAAGAAATAGTTTTACTCCATGCAATTGTCTTAACGCACTAATTATAGTCCGTTTAAAAATCGTTAAATCCTAATATGTTTGTGATAACACCTTTATCAGTCGAGTCAATGTAATTTCATTTTAACACAAATGGCGTATTCCATCAAGAAAGTGAATTAGGACTGTAGCAACTTGTTAAGTGCATTGCGAGGTTACAGCAGATTAATTGTCTTATAAAACAAAAATTTTTACGAAATACTTTTGCAATATAAAACAAAGAGGTCTATCAGCATTTCACAATCGAAATCACAACAGAAAAAAATTTTTGTTGGCTTTTTAACAATTTCTTAGTCCACTTAGTTGCCCCAATGCCTCTTTAGTGTAAAGTTTCTCAATTGTCAGAAAATAAAATGAAAGGTATACACTATACAGTAATTATAAATTGCTTATTACACAGCATTATGTTTTCTTTAATTTACAGGACCAGGTCGGGTCTCAAAACAACGGAATTGGCAGGATTGCAAATATAATCTCAGGAGGACGTGCTCAATACAAAGGGGAGACCGTGGATATTCACCCGTTCCCAATTAGCTACCTGTTGCAGCAAACTCCTATGGATACCTACTATCGATACAAGTACGCAGTTTATCAACATATGGCATCATCGCCAACTGTTTCTCAGTTAATTGTTATTTTGTATCAACACTGCTGTGTATAATTGGTTTCAGTTTTTGTACAGTAACTGAAAGAAAATTGAATACTTCAACTAATAGCATTAAGCATATTATTTCAAAGTGGCATATTCTGTTCAAGAATGCCTTTTTCAAACACGTGGTTGTACTAACCACTTAATGCTTTTTGCTATGACAGAGGTTCTTTGACGACTCCCCCATGTTATGAGAGCGTGACTTGGACTGTTTTCAGCCAACCAATTTCCATCAAAAAAATACAGGTTCGCTTTTGTTCTTTATACTGTACTGAGTTTTAACAGCGTGGTTAATATCCCATTTATCTTATGGATTATAATGTTTCAGGCAAAAGTTTTCGAAGCAATTGTTTACGAAAATGAACGCGGTGATCCTGTCGAACATATTTACGATAACTATCGGCCAGTACAACCGCTCAATACACGTACCGTCAATCGCCATGATTAGTTAGACGTATTATGGTCGTATAAACAGCTTACATTGTCCAATTATTTGCATTTTCTAAACAAAACCTGAACTTCACGTATGAGTGAGTACGCCACCAGCTTTTACCAAAACTGTAAACGTGTGATAACAATTTCAGTTCTTAGCTCGTGAAATGTAGCTTTTGCCCTAAATTAGAAACAAGATCATGACATTGCAACATCGCTTTGTTGATAGTCGTAGAATGTTATGTGTTATTTTGTGTGTAGTATATGCCTACATGAGCTGTGATGCTTAATCGACGTACCGTAATGACTAATGAGTCATCTAAACACGAGACATCCAAAATTACAAAATTATCATCTCCAACCAATTCTATAGGCAGGAAAATTTAAAGATATGATAAAGCCTACAGTTTCCGCTCGTTAGTTGCATTTGGTATGGGAACATGTACTACTGGAAGACGCTGTTTCCATTGTCTTCCAAGTTGTGTCGTTGTAATTATATTTCCGCTATTTACCGGTCTATAACATAACGTCATACTTGCCATAAGTTCAATCTCAGTTCACGGTATAAATGCATACTTGTCGAAGAATAGTTGATTGACAATCAGTTCCGCCACTTATGAACTTATTGCACTATGATAAGCCCATACTTGTCACCCTATTTTGTAAACATGTTATTTACATTGGATTATGAGCTTGCCGAATTCGAAATAATCCATATGTGATTGACAACTTAATTGGTAAAATATGATTATCTGCACCATTGACTTCGAAATAACTACATTGTTAACATAAAAATAGACAATGTTGATTGACATTTGTTTCCTTTTATTGAAAATTTCTAAATTGAAATTATCACCTGACCGTAAAACTTCGAGTCTAAAAGCCCGAATCATTTCTTGTTATTGATAAACGCATTGCGCCTTAAGTTGAAGTTCTGTTTCTTTATTATCTCCTTCAGTGTATAAATCTATCGTTGCATGCTATGATTTTATTAGTTTTAGTTTAGTATTAGTTCCTCTCAGTATTCAGTTTAGAGTTTTAATGTTCAATGAATGAGAAGATATAGATCGTAATAACTCTGTGAATAATTCTTTAAGTCAATGAGAAATGTAGAGTGATGCACTTTGTTTGCTAATTGGTTTTTAAAATCCTTCTTATATAAACAATAATATTGTTGTAATTTGTTAGTGTTTGTTTGAAGTAATAATGAAGAATATTAAAACCGATATTAATCAGACTCTCAGTGTTTAAAATTTATACCATTCAACTGAAGTTTAGGAATTTCTAGACAGAATTCGCAACCTTCAAATCGTTCTTAAGAGTCAGATTGCAATATATTAGATATCCATGGTATGGTATAAACTATATACTGTATGAAACAGTAACCACCACAACATAATGCGTAGCTGTCAATACACAGCGTGATCTTTTACTGTAACGTGTCAATGTGCGTACGTATAGTCCTTATCTCATAAAGGTTGTTTAATGAAAAACCGTATAGAGTAGTGTTAAGTTTTGTTGTCCTCACTCTTAGAATTACATCTTTTAATTTTAAAAGCAGTTAAGTCTAGTTTCCGTTCACACAGCTCATTTCAGGAGCTCCAAGACAAAACTGTCAGTGCAACTACTTGTCGGACACACGTCGATCAAAGACACTTGTGTTTAATTAACCACGGAAACGCGCAATCGGCCGCAAGGAAGAAACGCAACACATACAGGGCAAAAACAAGTGTAACACTAGCAAAGATGCTGGCCGAAAATAAGAAAAGAAAGATTTTGATCTCGGCCCACAAATATTTCTTCGAAGTATGGCGGAAATGATATCGATGAAACAGACATTGCTAGCTTAGCGATTTGCAAGGTCAGTAGGTTATACGTTTCCGATTATAGGTTTGCAAGGTCAGTATGGAAAATTGGCAGCCAATGAGAGCACATTTCTATGCACTGTGCGGATCATCAGCATCAGCTTAGTTCCACGATTTTTAACCTGGGAAGCTGACTTCCCTATAGGAGTATAGGGGATGTGAAGTAGAATATTGGGGGAAATAAATAAGAACTGCATATGAAAGTTTTAATTGCTGTAATGGGGAAGCTGTTAACGCACCAAAACTGAAAATAATTGCAACAATTGACATGTTGTTGTTATAATGCTCTTATCCATTGTATTAGGGCAAAACTTTTTGTTAGCTGTGTTCGTTAAGATTGCTGTGAAAGTAGAAGAGAAGAACTTGTTCGGGTAAAAAAGGAAGCAGAATGAAAGGGCAGAAATCAATAGTCAAGTTAGTGTTTACGACATTTTAGCTATAAAAACCGTACACTTTGGTGAATAAATTTGTAAAGCAGGTTTACTTCATTAGCTGTCCCACAACGACGTCTTTAGCAATTGAGTAAATTTGAAGGTTGGAAGTCTTTTATACCGTTAGTTAGAGCGATTTCTATAATTTAGTTTTTCCAGTTAAAGCTCCGAAGATACTTTTAGCGAGTTAAAAATGAAGGAGTTTTGTGCTGGTTTAAAAAAAAAACGGTACCTAATCAATGCAGGCAGCATTTCAACTGCTGGGGTATAATGTCTACGATTACATGGATAACTTTGTGCACCTTGAAAAAAATTGGTTGAAAGTTCTCACTGAAGGGGGATCCACCGAAGATTTTCGTCGAATGTTTGACAACGTTGACGCTGTTACAGACATTACCGGATGCTCTTTTTTGGGATGAAACTCATAAAGCTTTTCCAGAAGCAAAGGTGAATCTTTTACTGCGGCAACGACTCGTATAGGTTATATGCAGCCAATACCTGTCTTTTTACTGCACATGCCAGTGCAGTTCACGGTGTTTTATGCTGTGTAAGCATAGTACAACCGCTTGAGGTCGGACAATACCTGCGTAAGCCGATGTTTATCAAATGATGCTATATTATGAAGCGGATAGGCAAAACGATTGCGCACATTGCGATAAATCTACCACATTTTCAGGAGTCTGACTCTATGACATTAAGTTTGTGTTAGTTTAGACATGGAGTTATCCAGATTTTTATTCAGGAGTTTGTTGTGGACCAGAGTGGTCCAACTTCAGGACCGCGGCCACGGGCAAACTTTTTCCCACAAAACAAGTGTTTGTCACGGGTACGAGAGATTGTTACTTGTGGCTGGCAGGCCTGAAGTTGGACCACGCTGATAAAAAAAATCTACTGTAGAATAAAATTTAGATACCTCTATGTCTAAAGACAAGCTTTAGGCTATATCATAGGGTAAGATTCCTAAAAGTGAAATCTGAAGTATATCCACATTTAAAAACAATTGTCACGTCATACAGAGCAACATCCTCGAAAATGTCGTGCCTTTATCAAAAAAGTGAACAAATCTCTTGTAAACATTATCTTGACCGCTACACCAATAAAATAATTTCTTAACAATAAAATGAGTGCGCCACCACCTGAAGAGATTTTCCCCCCTTGAATAAATGTAGATTGTGTTAACTATTCACGACGAAGAAAGTTGGATGCAAAGTTTCGACAGTCAAATAAGAGTAAACACCCAGAAGCCTTTTCTCGTCTTGATGGCAATGCTATCTCCAACGTGGAAAAGACTGGAAAAAAAATGGAAAGTAAGTAAATAGGAAACACAACATGCAACTTGTCATTTTGGTTTACGCTACATCCTATATCCTGCGCGGAATGTTACCTGTGCGTATACCAGAAAATGATATTTTTATTTAAATTTGTTGCGTACAATGGCCTGTAATATGATTTGAAAAGCGTAAATAGCCTGTAAGAATAATATACCACTTGCAAACTATAATAACTATTTGGATTCAGTTTGGTCGAAGTGAGTCTAATTCTAATAAAGTTTATTGCACCAAGAATAAAAACTACAGAGCTTATTTTGTTTTGAGGAACTACAGCTGTCCTCGCTGCGTTGTTTTTAACTTGTAACATTTTCCATTATAGCGATGGCTGTATTTGGTTTTGAGTTCAAGCAACACTTTTTGAAGCCGAGCGAATACAACAAACTCCTTGCGAGGATGACGTTCGGACGACACAATGCTCACGTCATTCAGGTAAAAGTCGGTCTGGGTGTATCAACAAATAGCCTACACAGAGTTACCAGCATCAACCTAGAGACATGCTTCTGTCGAACACTGATCAATTTACATAAATATTAACAATACTTTGGTTTGTTTGCTGTCTTGAAACTTGGAGTTGTACTAACAGAATGCTCCAAAAGAAAAATTGCTCGTGTTTGACGTTAAGGATGGGTGGGAATCGTTGTAATAAGTCAAAAAACTTACAGGGCAATATAATTTACGTGTACCAGGTCTGTCTGGCCGTGTTGCGATAAAATTGTCATTAAAATTATAAGAAAGCGTCTATTTCACCTTGAGTAAGTCACGTAAAATGGGTGGTTAAAAATGGGTGGTTTGGTTAGGAGAATGAGAACGAAAAAAGTTTATTTTATCCATTTAAGTTAGAGATTAATTGAAATTAGATTTTGTTTCGGAACTTATCATGTGCTATGTTATACATTAGTTCATTTAGTCTGTTCGGTACCGGAGCGGTTAGAGTGCCTTACTCGGCCCGAACCGGGCTCCATTCTTAATTGCCCTTTGTTGTAGTAATCCCAAGGGGAATTTCAGGTGAATTCCGGTGGGGAATACCCGCATCAGACGGTCCCGCTAAAGAAGCCGCTGCAAATGTCCGATCAAGCGTCAATAGTGCAGCCGGCACTCTTTCACAGAAAAAAGTCGTACCTTCGTAGCTATTTTTCTTGATTTCTTTTTAACCTAACTCAAATGCATAGCAACCATTTTATTATAATCATTTCCTGTCTATGTAGAATTTTCAAGCGGCTCTCTAGGTTTCTAGTAAGAACAACGATTTCGTTAATATATATTCAGATTACCGTAAACCTTGTCATTGGAATTGAACATAGCAGAAAAATTTCCATCCTAAAATCACACGAATGCTCAACTCGCGTGATCTCCTTTCACAAATTCCGTTACGCCTCACCTATTGTATTGGTGGCAGTTACAGACAGAACGTTCAGATGAAGCGGTATCACCAAGGTTGACTTGTTAATTTCGCTTTAAGGTTTCCTTATACAAATGGGCACAGAGCAAAACTGAAGTGTTAAGAAAATAAAGGCAAGCTGCCTACTACTGCATATGGCAGATTAAATGGTATATGATGAAAAAAATTATTTTGATTGAAGTGACGAGTTTTGAAAATGAGACCAATATACTCAGCCTGTGGAGCCATTTCACAAAAACTTGTAAAGGTAAAATCTTGGCCGGGTTTCAAGTTGGTTTTACCTGAAATTCTACAAGTTGTAAAAAACAATGTTGATGTGTTGCAGAATAGAGTGCGTGAGGTATAAGTGTGTTTACTTGTAAGAATACTTGTACGGAACTGTGGAATACTGTTGGCAAAGATGGCTGAGACAGAAGTAAGTTGATAATGAAATACTTTAATAAACAAAAGTTTCGAATGTGTGTTACTGATGCTGCTTAACATAGCGTTTAATGCACGTTATGTTAATGACTGATTTTAACTAAACGAGAAGTTGTCGTAATAGTTATAATGGCATTAATGTTTACCCTACTATAGTATGCATGTTTCCCATGTTTGTTATAACAACGGAATGAGTTAAAAAAAGTTCCGGAATACAATTTCCTGCGTCGGTTCCTTGTTGATCTACCGTTATTTTATATGGGAAGTATCTTGCTTATTCGAAGTGCGATCATTGAGTATTCCACTTTAGAAAACCATTGGCTGTCATATTAGAGTTTTTATCTAGTGTTATGTGGATTACATTAACAGTTGGTGTTTGCTTTAAAGCGTCACACATAACTTTGCATGATCACACACCTGAGCATATCACAAGCTTGCTTGAATCACAATAGAAATTACGCCAGACCACGCCTGTGTCATGCTTCGTCAGTCTTTACTCTTTGCGGCCACTATACTATGGTGTAAATGTACAGGTCTAAATATAGATTTAATAACTGTAGTCTTCTTCTTCGTGTGGAGTAGATGGTTCTTTTTTTTCTCGAGAGAGAGAACAAAAACCTCATATTTGTTAGCCAGCTGACCAGGTTTTCATCCATTGTTGTCAGACCACGGTTCCCACAAGGATGGCGGTATGTGGGACAAGATGTTATGACGTGGTCTGCAGTCTGCTCTTCTGCACCACACTCACCGGCCGCAGATGGAACCGTACCCCATTTGTGCATAGTTGAGCGGAAGAGGCCAACGCCAGTTCGAAGGCGATTGAGCTTGGTCCAAGCACACCTGGGAAAATGCATTCCCGGTGGTGATGTGCTGGCCTCCGAAATGTAACCATGGAGTCTGGATGAATTTTCTTGCTACTCCATGCTCCATTTGTAATCCGCCCAGCTTGCCACATTGGTGCTTGACTGGTTAAAGTCATCCAGTAAATCCAATGCAGCAGGGACAAATGGGTGCCAAATGGAATAACTGTACTAAAGATGAATGATATCAGCCTGGGCGCTTATAAAGATGTAAATTCACTGTCATGAATGTTTGCTTTCTTGTAACAAATACGGCGCGGCGGACTTGATTGATTGATCACCAGATAACCTATCACCTGTAGAGAGCTGATCAACCGCTCTTTAAAAAGAGTGTCGTTTACGCTCCTTGTGCTTTCGTTCTTCTACAAAAAATAGTGCGTTCGTTTCTCTGCTCCCGTTCTGTTCCTTGCTCCGCCCACGTTCATTATTTCAATAGTCTATTATTCACTTTGAAAGCACATCGCTTCATTTATAAAAATAATGGCGACGTGAAACAAATTACTACGTAACAAAATTTAAAAAAAAGTTTGTTTGGCTACATTTTTTAAGTGTGTCTATATGATTTTCAAGCGCTGATTCCAAAAATGTTATCAGTTTTTTCTAACATCGATCGTTATCAAGATACAATGAATTCCGTTTTTTTTGTGATTTTCTGTTAGCTGTAGGTTTTTATGCGGTTATGATTGCTATGATCTGTGTCTATCAGTATTATCATGTTGTAAATCGGCATCCTATTTACTTGAGGAAGTGAATGGGCATGTGGGAGTGATGATGATGATACTGCCAACAAGAATAGGCACTTGGAGTTTTTTGTCTACTTTGACGTTATTGAAGACCTTTGCTATTGCAAAGATGTGGAAGGTCTGTTTAGTGCTGTTGGAATAGATCATGATCCTACTCAGTGGCGGCTTTTCATTGACAGTTCTACCAAAAGTCTTAAAGCAGTGTTACTTCACAATGGCAACATATATCCATCAATTCCACTTGCTTATTCATTACAGATGAAAGAAGAATATAAAAAAGTCAAGCAACTGCTCATTAAAATCAATTACGCTCAGTTAAGTACTTAAGTGGTATGTTGGTGGTGACTTTAAAATGTTGGGATTTTTGCTTGGTCTGCAGGATGGTTAGGCCTACACAAAATACTCTTGCTTTCTGTGCTTGTGGAATAGTAGAGCTGACGGTTAGCACCATGAGAACATTCATTGGCCGACAGGGTAAAAACTAGACCCAGGAATGTAAAACGTTATTAGGGAGCCTCTTGTAAGCTGGAAAAAAGTATTACTGCCACCATTTCATATCGAATTATGTCTGGTATAACAGTTTGTCAAAGCTTTGGATTTTCAAGGACAAGTTTTTCAAGAAATCCGTTCTTTTCCCAGACTATCACTTACCAAAATAAAAGGAGGAATTATGTTTGTTGGTCCCCAGAGAAACACAATGTTAAAGCGTAAAACCTAGGAAGAAAAATGAATAAAACAGAAAAAGAAGCGTGGCAAGCATTTCGAGGTATGGTTGATGGATTTTTGGGAAATAAAAAGGACCAAAATTACAAAAAGTTGGTGGAAAAACTTATCAAAAGTTACCAAAGCATGGGTTGTCGCATGTCTGTCAAACTTCATTTTTTATGTTTCTATCTGGATTTTTTTCAAAAAAATCTTGGAGACTTCAGTGAGGAGCATGGGGAGAGATTTCACAAGGATATTGTGCCAATGGAAAAACTATATAAAGGCCGCTGGGACAGTGCAATGATGGGAGACTACATTTGGTCTTTTGTAAGGCAAGACGCAGGAGTGGTCATAAAAGAAAGGCTCACTCAAAAGTACATTTTTGAACGACTCTAACTGTTTGAAAAAACTATGTTAGATTTATTTTCAAGCCTTCATTAGTACTGTTTTTAAACTGGCTTTTGCGTTTAATAAACCGAACAGAACCTTGATGTGGAGTTAAAATCTACTGCAAGAGTAGAACTCAATTTGCTACTTACAGTTACATCAGATGAAACAAAAAATTTGAATAACTGAAATTGTAACGACTTACAAAAAAACTAACTGGATGTTTGAACTCAGCACTCAAAAATACATAAGGGGGCATTACAAAAGTAGACAAACAAAAATTGTGTTACATAGTCTTATCGACGCAAGTAAAAAGTTCAATTACCTTCGTATAACAAAGAAAATCTGTCTTAAAGAAGTCAAAAAACTTACAAATTTTTTATAATCTTTCGAAATCAAAATCGCTGCTAAACGAAGGAGCGCAACTGTGTTAAAACCTTTAAAGATCCAAGAAAAGAAACTCTTCATAGAATAAGCTTCTACAATGGTATTAAATTTTCTATATGGGTATACGTCTGGACTTGGCAAAATGCAGATGCCTCTGGTTTCCTTTGATTACTGATGAGCTAAATTTAAATCCAGTTTTTGTCTTGTTTGTGTTAACTGTTAACCCGATGTTTTTTAAAAGAATTCAAGCCGCTCACTCGTTGTATTGTACATTGCTGTCTTCACGGCTGCTCTAAGCTCGTTTCAATTCGGGTACAACATGGCGGTTCTTGACGTTAAAGACTCCTTTCAGGTAAAATATAGTTATTTTAAAATACATCGCGTAGTCATCGGAATGAAACATTAATTGCTATGCTTAAAACGTGGAAAACTTAGATATATGTTTGTTGCCAACTACAAATCACAATCATCCACTCTGTCAATGCAAAACCTTTGAATTGATCTGTTTTTATCAGGTGCTGCAGTCGTACTTTGGATTAAAGGGTGAAATTGATTCAGTCAACAAACCGCTTATTCAGAATCGTTTGTATTCACAAGATTCTGAAAACAAAAAAGCTAATGTAAGTGCAAATATTCCATTTATTGCTAGTTTGACAGTGACTATTTATCTTTCGTTACCACATCGTTAAAATCTTTTCACAGCCGATAACCGCTTTCCGGGAGACTAAAACAATGGAAAAAATATGCGTTGAGAAAATGGCAACTCCATGGTACCTAGCGCTTTGCATGTACACAATCGGTGGCATCCTCGGTTCAAGCTTGACTGCTTATCTGGTGCAGTGGTTGGGAAGGTTAACTTATTAATTTTTTGATATTTTATTAACTAACCTAGCTCTTTTCTAAGCTTATGGGCTACTGGTTATTAGGTTAGATGTTAATGTTAATTTAACCTTTAATTTGGCTTAATCTTCGAATTAGCAACGTTATTATAAGTTGCTTGGAGATGCATTTTAACAATGAACTCTTAGTAAAAAATCGTTACTGGCAACAAATCACATGTCGATTCTTGCCGCCGCTCTGATGTGGATGAGCAAAGGGACGCACTCCTTAAAAATGATAATTGCCGCTCGAGTTTTACAAGGGTTGCACGCAGGTGGGATGAGATAATTTAATTAACTCAAATCTTGTAACGCAACAATTTGTCTTCGGACATTTTTCTTTTCATGGACATCTAACCTATAATATATACTTAGAATGGAAGTTTATTTAGGTCTGGCAATGGGGGTTACCCCGCTGTATATCGGGGAAATTTCCCCGAAATCGATCCGTGGAGGTCTTATATCTGTTCATCAACTTTTTGTCACCATCGGTAAACGTATATGCATGATATTGAGAACTGCGTTGGCCATTTCTTAGATATGTTTTTGTTTCCGAATTTAAACACAACAACATATAAGCTTATCTAACACTCCAACTGCGTTAAAGGGCTTTTGACTGCACAAGTTTTGGGGCGTTCTAATGTGTTCGGAACAGAGGACTCGTGGAATCTGCTCCTGGCGTTTCCCGCTTTCATTTCAATTTTGCAGCTCCTTATTCTTCCTTTTCTTCCTGAAAGTCCGAGATATTTACTCATCGATAAAAATCAGCGAGCAAGAGCCATTGAAAGTAAGACAAGAGTCATTATTTCAATTACAGGACGAGCAGAGCAAATATAAAAAAGAAAATCCAAATGCTTCGTGTTTAAATCGATGGTGTAGTTTGTTTCTTATTGCACTAAAAATTGCAGGTTTAAAAAAATTTCGAGGCACAGACCAAGTTGATGACGAAATTGCCGAAATAACCGAAGAAGCAAAAAAGGAGGAGGAATTCGGAAAAGTATCCCTATCAGACTTGATAAAACGGGAGAAACTCCGTCGTAAATTTTTCCAGCTTGCGATTAACCAGATCGTTCAACAACTTTGTGGGATTAACGCTGTAAGTGGGATTTTTTAACGGTGTGGAAGGTCAAGATTGTCTTACGTTTTGCTGATTTTACTTGAAATAAATTCTTTTGCAGATTTTATTTTATGTAAAATGCATCGTGGTTCCTGGTGATGCGCAAAGCGAGTCACAAAATAATGAGCAAATCTTGGTGGCGGCTTTCAATGCTTTGATGACCCTTTTGCCGGTAATAATAGTTTTAACTCTTTGTCTTACCCTGACGTTGATTTGATCTGTCATGACTGTAAGCATAATTCGTCAGTTTTTTCATGAATTGATTTGGGATAAAAATCTGCTTTTGTGCCTTTCAGTATTCCCATCAATCACTTCTTTTAGTTGTTTTTTTCCCCAGTAGCTACTTAACTATTGCAAATTTACTAATATGAAGGTTTTAAAAGAAGCCATAAACCATAAAAATTACAATCCTGACATTCATTTTGATATTCAGGTTTTCTTGATAGACCGTGTTGGTAGAAAACGATTCTTAGTTGGCGGTTACGCTGTTGCTGCTGTCTTCAGCTGCTTATTAACAATAAGCCTTTCTATTCCCGATTCCACATAGACATCTTATCTACGAATTACCTCTGTATGCGGATTTATTGCTGGATTTGCCATTGGACCAGGCAAGTTTCGGCAAACTGCACTCCATAATGGCTTAATGTAAAGGAAGTCAGTCTAGTAATGCTGAAAACTCTATACAATTCTCTTCGAAATGTATTTACACAAGAATTGCACTGGTACTTTTATTATGCACCAAAATAATTGATACGTTTTCTTGTTCTTCACAGGACCCGTACCTTGGATTTTGACGGTTGAGTTTTTCATGCAAAGAAGCCGACCTCTAGCTTCGGCAGTTGCAATATGCCTCAACTGGATTTTTACATCGGTCATTTTCTGGGTCTTTCCTGTGATGCAGGTATATTGCAAGGCAATTATTAGGCTGTACTATAAGCGTTTATTCAACATTAAAAGCGAAATAGAGTTGCCTTTTCATATCCTTATAACAACAACAGCTGAATTTTTACTTAAACAACAGTTTACAAGTGTTGTTGTTGTTGTTGTTGTTGTGAACGTGACAGAAGTCCATGAATGGATACATGTATTTTTTCTGCTTGATTTGTACCTTGTCCGCCATATACTTCTATGAAGTTCTTAAGGAAACCAAAAACAAAACTTTCCAGGAAATTCATCAGATCTTTGAACAAGAGAACGTTGCACAAATAAACGAGCAAGAACCGGTGAGCATATTTAGGTGTCTGTTGTCGCTAAACCTTTGCTATCAAGTGAGCTTTCATTTGAGCTTGGTTTCTACTTAAACAAAAACCTCTTCTGTAGCTTAACATTTCGACGTCAGTGAGCAACTTTACAATCGAAAACTCTACAGTGATCATCAACCGTGAATAACGAAGAACTTAATAACATTTGAAGCTATCAAACGTTGAAAGGGACGCGTTTTTCTGGTCAAAAACTGAATAAATTTCATCGCTGAAAAAAGTTCAAAATTACCTGAAAAATTACATAAAATATGTTTCTCCTATGTTATCTACGGTTGATTAGATACGTTGTTCGACCTATTCCATTCGGTGATGGTTTTACTGCAATATCTATGATTTGTTCCATTGATGATGGAATTAATGTTGGCACTCCTGTACAACTGATTAGCAATTGTGAAACAACAGCTTGGGCGTGTTAGATGAGTTGTTATTTTTACTTTTCAAATAAGATTTGTGTTTTAGTATATTATTGCGTTGTACAAGGTATATTTACTTGTTTCAAATCGTTTGATATAATGGCATGATCTAAGATCTGCTTTGCCAAACTTGCTTTTATGCTAGCCATTATAGCATAATAAAATACAAATTCCACCAGCAAACAAAGAGCGGGAAAAAGCATCGAAGCTCAAAGGTTTAAAACAAGCAAAAATAACTTAACTAAATGAAATAGATGAAAAATGGTTAACACGGCCGCTAAACCCAGCATACAATAAATAAGATTAAAAAAATATTGCAACGACAAAACAATGATCACAAACACAAACATACGTAATGAGTCATATAAAGTTTCATACTGAGACAGTGCGGTAATTAGGCTACAAATAAGCTGATAAACAAAACATGTAAAGATGCCTGTTGGTGTGCACGTAGTGGTTACAGTAAGAAATCCAAAAACAAGTTGGCTTTACGTCAAAGAATAGTTGCCAGTAAGTATACAGGAGAAAGGATTAATAATATAAGTGGTTTAGCAGTTTTTACCTACAATCTATCACAAATTTGGCTTCTTATTATGACGGACACACCGTTCATCGTGACGTCACCATATAAAACAACAAGTTCGACGATTGGGATTTATAGTAAGCAGAGAAGTAGTCTTAGGCTAGCTAAGAAGTTTTGGATGAAATACGCATCCATAAATAGATGATTAGCAGCGGGCAAGACTCCTGTATAGACTTATTACAATTGTACTGCAACTTTTTGCTGTACTTAGTTGCTTCCGGCACATGTGTCGTCACAATCCGGGTCTCTGGCACTTATTGCGTTTAAAAAAGAGTTCGTTGCATATAACTAAGCTGGAAGTACTCCTTGCGTTTAAACATTAACAGAGTGCAGTGCATTAAACATGCGTTCCGTTGTCCGGAAAACCGCCACAAAGCCAATCTTAAAATGCATTTAAGCTTTATATGTATAAAAGCGCTCTTGAATCACTTTGACTGATGGAATAACAAACGTACGAAATGTAAAAATTTATAACACATGGATTTGGCAAATTGCAATTATTTAAAATATGTACCTAAAAGTTATTGAATGTACGTTTAACATAAACTATTTTAGTAGTAATATTTAGCCAGCATCATGTTTTCAAATCCAAACTTTAAGTGAGTTATGACAAATGTAACTAATATATTGGAGCGGATTTGTGTGACTCAGCTACTTAAATGGGATAACTGATTCGTTATAAACATAAATACTAACTGTTTATGATATGCTTTATTTATACGGTTATAAAAGTTAACACATATTACAACAATATCACTAAATACGGATGACTTATTTGACTTCTGAAGAGATAGGATGTGAATGAGGAATTCATACATAGGCATAAACGTCAAATCGTTTAAACAGGCTGTTTTATAGACTTTTGTCGAATTGCAAATGCTCGTTTGTGCGCATGTTGTTATTTTAAACCTGGCTTTATTGAAAACAAAGCTTTTAACCTTTGGAAATTTGAGCAATTTATTTTATTTGAGATCCCGGTTGCCAGGTAACTAAATCGTTGAAATAAGTCCACAAGCATAGCTCTAAATTTGCCTTGGTTAATGTTTAGCTATAAGTTAGAACGCGGTTGCGTAATAACTTAATATGTAATTGGATATTGTGCGTATATTCGTTGCTCATTCACCACAAACGCTTTTTACGCAATTATAATTAAAATGCTTTAAATCCAGACTATATGTTAAATGAAGAAAAAAAGGAGTGGGTTGCATTTGTATTATAAAAGTATTGCTTAAGATACATTCCGGTTTGTTTCTTGTTGGTTATTACAATTTCGAGATAGTTTTGAACGGAAAGTGTCAAAAGTGCTGTACGTGAAAGTGTTGTAGACCCCGTTATATCAGTGCGTAATGCTCTCCCCATACCTGATTCTATGATAGCAACTAACTTACTCAGAGTTTGACTTTCTTCACGGTTCAGTTATTGCCAGATTTGCCATTGGATTATTTATGCATAAACTTACATATCTATTGTCACTATATGTTTGCAGATAGCTTGGTGTAATATAATAAATTGCATTAATCATTTATAAGAATGCTGTTATATACAAAATAATTTTGTGGTAATCATCCTAAAGACCAAAGAAGGTACACAACCAAAGCAGGGTCAAAACAAAAAACGTTGAAATA
Organism: Clavelina lepadiformis; assembly: GCF_947623445.1. Lineage (NCBI taxonomy): Eukaryota > Metazoa > Chordata > Ascidiacea > Aplousobranchia > Clavelinidae > Clavelina > Clavelina lepadiformis. The sequence continues at coordinate 16,738,129 of NC_135247.1, forward strand.
AAATCATCAACATTATGTTAATTTGATTTCAACACATAGCGGATTTGGTTTTATTCGTAGGGCCATCGGCACAGTTTCTGTTCTAATTTTATTGCATCCTGTACATTTTTTGTGGTTGCTCAAAACTTAGGCGGCCTTGTATTGGCGACTCTTAGGTGGGTATGTACTGTCAAGCAAAGAGTACACTTACACAAAACATCCTTTCTTTTTACCGACGACGTAATCGGACAAAGTCCTGAATGTATCTAAACAGATCTGGTAAAGGAATATGTAAAACGCGAGTAAGTGGAACAGGACCGACTTCAGCTTCGCCAATCACACCTCGAAGCATTGAATTTCGTCATCTGTGTGTTGCCTATCAGAGTAGTTGCGCCAGACAGACAGGTAAAATTCGGCGACGGTTCCTCATTTCGGAGTGGGCAGGTGTATGTTATGTATGACAAAGCAGTTAACAGCAAGTTGAGGTGCATCCAAACGAACATAGTAACAAACAATTTGGTTGTTTAGTTTCAACAGTTTGGAAATTTTTTTAAAGTTATGGCAAATATTGCAATAGCTTTATGGAAGGTTGACACACTTTCCGAAAATATTATTGCGTTAAGAAAGTGCCAGGAATGGTGACGAACATCATATAAGACAAGATCAGATAAGATCAGCTTTCAATGACAACTGCTGAATCAGATACATGGGCTATTGGAAGATAAACTTTAGCTTAAACGTTAAAACTCTTCATTAAAAATTGAATTTACCCGAAATACTATACCCATTTACAATAAATGGTATTTATGTAAAAGAATAAATAAGGCTGATAGGAGGCGTAGGCAGCATATTGGCTATTATTGCTTTAAAATAATAAATTGACTTTGACGATCTTGTGGATTATCATTGACCAAAAGTGTAAAAATGCCTGAAACACAGCAAGTAAGTTGATAAAATATGTTGAATATTAGAGAAGCTGCATGTAGGCCTACTTCTGAACTTATTGCTAATAAAGTTAAAGATTTATTCTAACAGAACGCATTGTTTCTGCAAGAGACTTGGTTATGAATTAATGAAAGCATATTTTAACATATAATGCTCCAGATTTATTCTCCTGTACAAAGTTTAAGTTACTGTAAAGTATTACCCATTCTTGTTTTAACAACGCAGAATATTGGGTAACAGTGAGCTTCCGGAATACATTACAGACGAAAATTTCGCTTTTGTCACAATGGGGAATATGATATGGCGCCCTTGTGTTATGCTTTGTGCGAGCAATACTGTATTTCTTCTTTACGTTCGACCGAAACAATTTCGTGCGATACTTGTAAAAAAATTAAGAACATTGGCAGTAACTGTAATAATAAATTGAAACCCAGCTATAGCTGCCCAAAAGAATGTGAATTCAATGGTAAATATGATACTGTAGCTTTCTGGTAACGATGGTTGATTAATCAACCGAAAACCAGGCGAAAATGCGTCAAGGATCAATACATGTAAAATAGAACAGACTCCTGTCTTGCTTGGTAAATATTTCCCGTCTTTACACTTCAACTAAGGACAAAGAATCGAGTGATTTTAATTTTTTCAATAAACACTACGTTCTGAACAAGGAGTCTGTTTAGCCAAATTCAATTCCATTGTATGGAGTTTGTGCATGGAGTATACATTATATTGATTTATTATTAGTACTAATGCGAATTTTATTTGATTTTTTTCAAAATAGTGCTCAAGCCACTCACTCAATGTATTGTACATTGCTGTCTTCACGGCTGCTCTAAGTTCGTTTCAGTTCGGGTACAACATGGCGGTTCTTGACGTTAAAGACTCTTTTCAGGTAAATAGCCCAATACTTTTGGAAGGCTGAAGACAAAATATTGCACAGGCTAAACTGCACAAGCAAAAGTTTTATTCCCAATCATTGCTTATCAGTTAGCCAGGATATAGCCAGCAGGACATTCTTACAATTCACGGATTTTATCAGGTGCTGCAATCATACTTTGGATTAAAGGGTGGGAATGGCTCAGGCAATGACACAAATATCCATGTTCCTTTGCATTCACAGAATTCCGAGAACATCAAAGTACCGAGAAGTGTAGTTATGGTGTTTAGTGATCTTTATTAGAATATTGGCATTATTTGCTTATTCAAAATTACAATTACAAGAACGTCAACGTTTTTCTTTTAGACAGAAATTGCTTTTGTTGGGGTTCAGGCTTGGAAAGACGTTTGTGTTGAAAGAATGTCGACTTCATGGTACCTTGCCTTGTGCATGTACACCGTTGGTGGCGTCATTGGTTCCAGTTTTACTGCTTACCTTGTTCAATGGTTAGGAAGGTAAACTTAGTTTGTCTGTGTCGTTTTAGTTCGATGACAATTAAATATTGTCCGACTATGTCCTTCTTAAACGGTATCATTTCAAAATCGCTTTGCTATCGTTATTTCAGTTGTTAATGATGTTGGACAAGGAAGATGTCTTTTTGTTGTTTGTTAATTCCTTTTGTTGCCAATTGTTTTGCTGTTGATTTGAATTTGTTTTTAAAGCTATCAATGATAAATAAAGCATCTGAAAACTAAATATACAAATAATTTTTTAGGAAAAATTCGTTACTGGCAACAAACCACATGTCGATTCTTGCTGCTGCTCTGATGTGGATGAGCAAAGGGACGCATTCCTTGGAAATGATAATTGCCGCTCGAGTCTTGCAAGGGTTGCATGCAGGTAACACAGGATATTTTATTAAAAGAAATTCAGCCTTGCATTAATTTAGTTCTACAGATTAAGGTTTCTTTTCATGAACATCTTATAAATATTTCAAATATAAGTTTATTCAGGTATGGCAATGGGGATTACCCCGCTGTACATCGGAGAGATTTCCCCGACATCAATCCGTGGAGGTCTTATATCTGTTCATCAGCTTTTTATTACCATCGGTAAACATTTCAATACCCTTATAACTGGGTTACTTATGCTTGCTTATGACTGGGTAATGGGTTACTTGTTGAAGTTCGTATTTTCTTAAAAATCAACTCACACTTTAATATGCACAAATAACATTAACACTCTAATTTCGTTGAAGGACTTTTGACTGCACAAGTTTTGGGTCTCTCTGATGTGTTCGGAACAGAGGACTCGTGGAATCTGCTCCTGGCGTTTCCCGCTTTCATTTCGATCTTGCAGCTTCTTATTCTTCCTTTTCTTCCTGAAAGTCCAAGACATTTACTCATCGATAAAAATCAGCGAGCAAGAGCCATTGAATGTAATAAAAACAAGCCTATTGATTTCATTTTTGGGATTGAGTAGGAGGATTTGACACATTCAACATGTGGCGCATTCTTTCATTGTTGATAAGCTTGTTTCCGCCGTTAATATGGGTCATTTCATTAGTAGCCTACTGCTTTGCTATCTGACTTCAGAAAGAGCTGTTCTTTAGCATCGAAAGTGACTTAATGAGTTATATGGAGCTTTATTAGTAAAAACCTCTCAATTAACAGAAGGTATGATTAGTTAAATTCAACTTGAGTAGTAGTAAAAGGAAAAGTTAAAATTTCCGCATCGAAGAAGAGTGTTTGTTATACATGACTTGTGACCGCATGATGTGTTGCTGCAGACGAATGCAGCCAATACATAAACCATTAAAATCGCTGTAATGACTAATAATAAACATCACATTTATAAAAAATTGTTAAAAGCTATTTGAAGCGCAGCCGCCACAAACACGATGTGATTGAATGCACTTAATCCCAGTAATAATGTGTAAATTAAACGATTATATTATTTGTTGTTTGTTACATTTAAAATTACAGGTTTGACAAAATTTCGAGGCACAGACAAGGTTGACGATGAAATTTTGGAGATGATCGAGGAATCCAAGGTGGAGGAGGAATTTGGAAAAGTATCCCTACTGGATTTGATAACGCAGCAAAATTTTCGACGAAAATTCTTTCCTCTCGCAGTCAACCAGATTGTGCAGCAACTGTGTGGAATAAACGCGGTAAGTGTAGACTTGTTTACCGTGCAGAGTGTCGACAATATAGTTTTGCTTTTGTTGTTGCTCGCAATATAGGCATATTACATGCTGTAAAATGTTGCAGATTTTGTTTTATGTGAAATGCATCATGGTTACCGGTGACGCACGTGACGAGTCACAAAACAACGAACAAATTTTGGTGGCGGCTTTCGAAGTTTTCATGACACTTTTGCCGGTGATTAATGTTTGATATTTTTTGTTATAAAGTCGGTTATTTGTCTAAAAAAAATCTTTATTTACTTATTTTAAAGAATTGAATGAGCAAAAAATTTTATTTTTGCGCTTTTCGTTAAATCCATGACACACTATAAGTTTATACAGCGATATAGATTTAAGCGACCGAACAAAGGTGCCGGATAGACCAAGGTACCTCCTCTAACCCACTAGGTTTTTTACTGGGAGGGCTTGAAAATGACAAATTAGACTCTACACAGGCGCATTGCACTTTGCAAAAAGTCCAACCATTTCTAGATATAAGTCTTTCACCCGTAGTTTAGTTACTTATCTAGCAAAAACACAAATAAACATTTAAAAAAATTAAAGTAGAAAACATAATTTGCTTATCAATTTGATATTCAGGTTTTCTTGATAGACCGTGTTGGTAGAAAACGATTCTTAGTTGGCGGTTACGCTGTTGCTGCTATCTTCAGCTGCCTGTTAACAATAAGCCTTTCTATTCCTGATTCCACATGGACATCTTATCTACGAATTATCGCTGTATGCGGATTTATTGCTGGATTTGCCATTGGACCAGGTTACGGGACCGTATAAATAAGGGTTGGTTTTAAAAACCACTTTATCAAATCAAATCACACAAATTTAATTATCCCTAGAATATGTGTAGGTAATATGCCCAAAATAAAAACTTTTAACCAACAGTCTATTGTGTCCTTTAACATTAGGACCCGTACCTTGGATTTTGACGGTTGAGTTTTTCATGCAAAGAAGCCGACCTCTAGCTTCGGCAGTTGCAATATGCCTCAACTGGATTTTTACATCGGTCATTTTCTGGGTCTTTCCTGTGATGCAGGTATATTGCAAGGCAATTATTAGGCTGTACTATAAGCGTTTATTCAACATTAAAAGCGAAATAGAGTTGCCTTTTCATATCCTTATAACAATAACAGCTGAATTTTTACTTAAACAACAGTTTACAAGTGTTGTTGTTGTTGTTGTTGTTGTTGTGAACGTGACAGAGGTCCATGAACGGATACATGTATTTTTTCTGCCTGATTTGTACCTTGTCCGCCATATACTTCTATGAAGTTCTTAAGGAAACCAAAAACAAAACTTTCCAGGAAATTCATCAGATCTTTGAACAAGAGAACGTTGCACAAATAAACGAGCAAAAACCGGTGAGCATATTTAGGTGTCTGTTGTCGCTAAACCTTTGCTATCAAGTGAGCTTTCATTTGAGCTTGGTTTCTACTTAAACAAAAACCTCTTTTGTAGCTTAACATTTCGACGTCAGTGAGCAACTTTTCAATCGAAAACTCTACAGTGATCATCAACCGTGGATAACGAAGAAATCAACAACATTTCAAACTATAATGCAACATAGAAAGGGGCACGTATTTCGGTCAATACCTGAGTAATTTCATTACTCAAATAAATTCAAAATGGCTTGAATAATTACGTAACAAGAATTTGTCTACATATCTATCTTGTTACTAACTCGTTATGCGTTGTTAATATGTTTCGATTTGGTAGCGTTTTTATTCTGGTATATATATATATATACTGTCAATATATTGATGACAGTTTTCGTGATCTTATTTTTATTCGGTTGATAGAATTGATTTGGGCGCCCAATATATGCTATACTGCGTTGTACGCTTTGAAATTGTTTTGAGCTAAAATGCCATGTTCTTAGAAAAGTTTTTGTCAAAAATGTATTTGTACAACTTCTCTTTATTTTTGGCTAACTTTAACTTTATTTATCTCTTGTTCAATTTTTTGCCACTTTTTTCCGAACAAACTTGAAGGCAACCTAGCTCAACACAATTAGGCCAGTCGATCGATTTTGTTACAACACACAGCCTTCGGACCGTGTTAGGTTTATACTGGTTTGCTTTTTACTAAGTAAACCAATTGTCCTCTGTGCAGCGCACAGTATAATTTTCAATGTGAAATGACATTCCGAATGCATTGTTTTATGGCTTACGGCCTTTTAAAAAAATACCGTGGTAGCAGTTTAAATTTTAAGGAAATTGTCGGTTCCTTTTTTTGTTTAAGGTAGCAATATATTATATAGCAAAGGTGGGCAAACTGCGGCTCGCCGACATGTTTTTTGTGGTTCTTCTAGTTGAATAGTAATATCCATTATTGTCCATTATCCATGTATTGTTTACCATAATTGTATTGACACTACTGATTTTGCGGCTCGCTGGTGCTTGTAGTTTTCCGCAAGTGACTCTTTCATTGAACAAGTTTGCCCGCCCCTGCTATATGGCTTAAGAATGCGTCCTTAAAAGTATAAGCGACTCTTTAATTAAAGCTGTTGTGATAGGTACCGATAAGAAGTATATGATCGTCGCCAAATAATTTGGCCCCTGTAATTCATTGGTCTTTCGTAATGTCACCTGAAAACATTTTACAAATCGTTTTTAGAAATCTCGTTTATGCAAAGCAAACTTTGTTTGAATGCTGTTACCTATATACGGTGTATATGTGTTGTCAAAACTCGTGTTTTTGCGTTAACACAACATCAACGACAATCTGAACGACTGTAAGATGAAGGTGTCTTCTTTTATCATTTCTGCTGAGTCAGCATCGTTCGTGATATTATTTTGATATTTGATGTTATGAATTTATTTTTGTCAAAATTGCTTTCGCAGAACTTACCCTTAATTGCTATTAGCGATGCAATTTTTTTGCGCTAGTTCTATGGCAGGCTACGTTTGATCAAGTTTTTCGCTCGTTTGAGAACCTTAGCCGGCGTCGGTAAAACTTTTTCAACGATAAAATGAGGGTCAATTCCAAAAATCAATTGACTTTAAATCAAAGAGTACTTGTCAGATATCAAATTAGTTTCCTGATAATGAAATCAAGTTTATAGTTTTCGTCAATGCTGTGACTACACGTGGGTGAGTTATAGCTGATATATTGATTACAAGTAGGCCTATGTAGTTAGCTACAGTTTTACTAACGAAGGGTTTTCCATTCCAAAATACTGTCACTTAAAATTTTAAATGGCGCTTGTCCAACACTACCTGTCATCCATTTATATACTGCAGGTCTCAAGCCCAAGCTAAAACGTTTAAACGTGAAAAGCAGCAATATCTATAATGCGCAGGATAAACTGCAAGAAAGTTTTCGAAGGGGCCGGGTCTGTATATCGAAATGAGTGTGCATAGGTTGTAAAAAGCCGTAAAATACGAATTCGATACCAAGTTAAACTTTAACTTAACCACAATTTTGTAATAATATATACGGACCAGCACTGGTCATGGTCGTAAAATGCATTTGCTCTTTAAATACGCAAAAACATTTCACTCGCTCTTAGAAAGTTTTGTGTGGCTTGCGACTGCTTCAGGATAGCGAATGGTAAAATTAGTTCCTACATAGCCTTCTGTACGTTGCACCGCTGAGATCCTCCAAGAATAGAAAGAAACAGTGAATGAACAGTTGATAATTAATAAAACGTTTCTTATACGTCGTGTTTTTTGTATATACTGTGTAAAGCAAAAACGTTTCATGGCTATTAGAGCTGTCGTTTTACAAACTCGAAGTCTGCATGGATTACTTATTTCTGTCCAACTGAACGCCGAGCTTCCACGGCACATGTCATATCTTTTATTATTGGACTGCAGATCATTTCGGAATTAAGATAATTAAAAGAATTAATTTTAGAAGTTATTATACAGAGAAAAAGTTTCCCATATATCTAAAACAATCCAAGAGAGAAAAAAACGGAAGTGAGAAGAAATGGCTGAAACCAACGTAAGTTTGTTACCAATGTTTACTTTAAATATAAAGTTATCCGAAATGAGGTTTAGAACTTGCCCAGCTCTAAACCTTTGGGCCCTGGTTGTTTCGCAATTTTGCGTTGAGACTAATGTTTATTGATTTCGGAATTTTGCAATATAGGCTCGCCCAGCGGTAACAGCACAGTTGGTCTTAGCGGTATTTACGGCAGGACTAAGTTCTTTTCAATACGGGTTCAACATGGCTATCCTAGACGTGAAGGATGCTGCCCAGGTACCATTCGGTTCTTTACTGATAGTAAGGGTGCGTTTACAAGAAGTGTTTCCATTCGGTTTGTCGCGTCAATAACAACAAATGCTCTGAAAGCTATTCCAATTCTAACAAGACGTTTTCATTTCTGAAGCGCAAACACTTTAGGAAATATAAGTTACTGGCAAGAAAGTAGAACGAAAATATTGGACACAAAATCGGTCAATTTTTGCTGCAACATGCAAACGTACTCTTAACTGTAGTCCAAGACCGTGCCGTTGAAAACATACATAACCACTTCTAAGTGTTTTTTAGGTTATCCAGCTCTTTATTGGATTGAAGCAAAGAAAACGCATCCCAGTAACGTTAAATGTTGTAAGACCATCGGAGTCTTGCGAAGAGGTGTGCACGATATAGACCTATGATGTATTTATTGAGCGGCAGTAAGCTGTGGTTAATAATTACTAATTATTTTAACCATAACTTTGGTAACTAAACAGCATGGTATCTGTCGGTCAAACGACAATAATGTCGATGAGGGAGAGATCTGCTTAGACAGTAACATGCCCAACCAATGGTATTTTGCTTTGTGCGTATATACCATTGGAGGTTTTGTTGGATCAGCATTTAGTGCAAATCTTGTGCAACGTTTGGGAAGGTAAGGCCGTAACCTGTAGGTCAGACAACCTTGACATATCGTCTCTAAGTTTGCTTCAGCAAGCCTAGAACTATAGGCTACGTTCGAAAAAAACTTTAAGTTGAAGCCAGTTTACAAGATAACACTAGCGGGACAAAACATTTGCAATTTTTAATTATTTTAGGTTTATGTAAGCTTTTTATGTACTGGGAAATCATAAACGTATACTGCGGTATTTGTTTGAAAATAGGAAAAAGGCTCTTTTGGCAACCAATCATTTTTCCATTTTCGCGGCAGTCCTAATGATAGCGAGCAAGAGTGTGCGTTCGATGGAGCTGATAATTTGCGCTCGAACACTGCAAGGATTGCACGCTGGTTTGACGTTGAGCATTACTCCGTTGTACGTTGGAGAAATTTCACACAAATCTGTACGTGGAGGAGTAATAACAGCTCATCAACTCTGCATCACAGTTGGTAAGAGGAAAAATGTTTTAGCAGAATCAGAACAGCTTTCGAAATGTTAAAGGTATGGTAACACTTCTTGCCTGTGAAATTGATAGAATATTCATGTTCGTTGCTGATATTTACAGGTCTTCTGACTGCCCAGGTACTCGGGCTATCAAATTTACTGGGCACACCTGACTCGTGGAATCTTCTTCTTGCTTTTCCAGCTGTCATGTCTATTTTGCAGCTTCTCATTCTTCCGTTTCTTCCTGACAGTCCAAGGTCGTTGCTCATCGATAAAAATATTGAGAAAAAAGCAAAAGAAAGTAATTTTCATTCATTCAAACATTCATCTTTGCAACAAGTTCTGATGAGAAAATAACAAATTACCGATTGTATTTTCATCCAAGAAGGAAACAAAGTTCAAAAATTGTTAACGCAAAATCTCTATTAATACTTATATTTATAAGGTTTAAGATTTTTTCTTGGCACCGAAAACGTAGAAGATGAAGTAAATGAAATAAAGGAAGAAGCCGAGAGTGAAAATAATGTCCCCGAAGCAACAATACAAGACTTAATGGAAAAAAAGGAACTTTGCAGAAAACTTATTCCATTGGGATTTATGCAGGTCGTTCAACAGCTTTGCGGAATAAATGCTGTAAGTTCATTAACTTTTTCAAAAGGTCTTTTTCAAGTATTAACTGAACCTGTGAAAGAGTGTTTTTGATATGGGGTTGGCTGCATTGCTCTTTGCGTCCCTATATATACCTTAACCTATGGATGCCCAAAGTTTTAAGTGTATTGGCCACATTACACTATTAGGCGTGTTGTACCTTGGCAAACAATTCTTCTCAAGTTTTTATCCTAAAATTTCTGATGAAAACCTTAAAGTATCAGCAGCTAATGACTCATCAAATCTGCTATAACATATAGATAAGACTATATAACATCCCAGTTTTTGACAGTTCAAAATGGAGAAATCTGATTGAATAAATCGCCAAACATTTCACACAATCAGATTCAAATACGTCAACTTTAATTGCGAGACCGGTCGCTGGCCACAAAAATTTCTCTTGTGGGTCACACTTTGGGCAGCCCTGCTACTCAACGCATAGTAAAAATTTTAACTATACACAATTTTAGCAATTTTTTTAATTTTATTTGATATAATTCCCAAAACTTTCAATACACTTCTAAGATGCTAAAAATATCAGCAAACTTTGAGTTTTGCAAAGCTATCTTTGTGTCTATTAGTAGCCTACACAACTTTGGTTACTTGTTGTATCATATAACAGAATTATTTACAAAAAAAAGTAAGTTTATAAGTTTTGTGCTGACATCGTTTGCTTAAGAAACCCAAACTATTTACTAGATATTGTTCTACGTGAAGTGTATCGTGATTCCTGGCGGGGATCAGGGCGTGGCCCAAAAACACGAGCAGATCTTGGTTGCTGTTTTCAATGTTGTGATGACGATAGTTCCGGTATTTGATGGTTTAAGCTTTGCTTGGCATTTCTAATTGGAATTATCCATAGACTAAATTGTTTTGATACCAAAATTCTTAACTTGTTAAATTATAATGACCATTACAGAATCATATGCCACAACGATTTTTACATACAGGTGATTTTAATTGACCGAGTTGGCAGAAAACAGTTTCTTGTTACCGGTTACGTCATAGCTGCCTTTTTTACATTGTTAATGGCGCTACTGTTTTATTTTCCTGACTCCATAGTGGTGGCCTATTTAAGGATAGGTTCCGTTCCGATTCATCGCTGGATTTGCCATTGGACCAGGCATGGAATCGTACAATTACGGAGATAAAAATAAGATTGTACAACAGGAAAATTTATATCCTAGTCAATATCGTTTTATTTGTGAAGGACCCATCCCTTGGATTCTAACCGTGGAATCGTTCATGCAAAAAAGCAGACCTGCTGCTTCCGCCTTTGCTCATTCTCTCAACTGGATTTTTACTTCAGCCATATTTTTTGTCTTCCCAGATATCCAAGTAGGCCTATGGCAAATCATATATAGTTTAGGCTGTTTAGGACTTGTTTGTTATATCAATCGCATGTATAGGTCTACTCAGGATGTGTAAAATAAACTTTAAAGTCAGTTTTATGCATTAGCCAACTCTCAAATCAAATATTTTGCAGAAAGGCATGAGATTTTACATGTTCGTGTTCTCCCTGACTTGTGCTGCATCGGCAATAATCCTCGCTCACTATTTTCAAGAAACGAATAACAAAACTTTCAAGGAAATTGACCAAATGATTAGCTCGGCCGACGCGACATCAGTACGGCTAAGTTATACCTACTTGAAGAACAGTAGGCCTACTTTTCTGTACATTTCTATTAAGCCAAAAAAGCATGAATGGCGACATAGTAGTCCTTATTGTGTTTAATTTGAACTTCCGCAATGTATGGAATGATATGAAACAAATATCCTTATGGTGACCGTACAGGAAAATACCAAAATATTAGTAAAAGCAAAAATCAACTTTTAATTATATGATTTGAAATATAGCGAACAACGGCTGAGTGCTCTATAGTCGTGGTTCGTTGATTACTAAGCCTATCTGTTTTTTTGGGAAAAATTTTGTTTGATTTTTAATTAAGTTTCTTGTAATGCAGCTACAACCAATAACTTTTTCCTAAAGAAATTATAATAAAATTTAATTTTTACGCAGGAGCCTTCTACACCTACAATAAACAACCACAACAACTACATTTACATTCAAAACTCCATGGTGCACCATCTAAACACGGTGTTTGAATAGAAACACATAGCACGTTATTTTCGAAAGGATCATAAATTCATAATACAGATTATTTATCATTCTGAATGGTGAAAACGGAGTGCAAAGCAAAGAAAGTGATTTCGTTCAATCCATCACACGTGCTATATTCTTACATAATATTGCGTTTATTAACTAGCTAAACTTACATTTTTGTTGAACCTAGAGTAAAGTTTGCATCTGTAACCGATACAGACGTACACGTTCATATTATAACTAGAAATAATTCTCCTTGTATTTTTCATGGTATTGTGCTAATTGTCATAATTAGCCCTTTTTCGTACGGAATTCTCGTGCAGATCTGATGATGTTATAATGTTATTTGTGTTCTATTTTGTGTGTTTATCAACAAGCGTTGTGCTATATTTTGGCCGTGTTTGGTATACACGACCCAATTTTGATTACTTCCGAATTACGTCATTCGTACTACAGCGCTCAATGCGTTAGTTCTGATATTAGGGTCTGTAATTTGCAGTCTACCGAATGGACCTTTATTCTGTGCTCTGAAAACAGTATACAGTAACCGTTTCGTTGAGAACCCATAATAAATCATTATTCAAGACATTGACAGTTTGGTTCTGGTACTGTGATGCTTAACTGGCTATCAGGGGTTAATGAATGCGCTATCAATGGAGTCAGTTTAGCGAACAATCGATCAAGCAAAATTAACAACGTTCACAACCCCTACAATACGTCTAGTTAGCAGAGAATTTCAAAGTATTTTACCAGCAAAATATTTATGAAAGTTTTTAAGCGGCAACTTCGGCAAAATAAAGCACACATCTATTCACCGTAAACATTAATTTAAATAAGATGTAAAAAAACACACTACTGTCTTCTATTATTTGAGCTTTAGGCTACTTATTGCATTAGGTTTGTTACACAAGAACTCAATTAATATCATTGCAAGCACTTCAGCCGTAGTCAAACGATTGCAGCTGCTTTATCAAAACGTGTGACCTTTACCCACTGGTGCGATAGAAAACAGTAATGGAAAATGACGGTATGGAAACACTGTTTACCGTTAATATCTGTTAGCAAAATAATCCAAGTTCAAACGATTGGATGAAAACTGTTTTGGGTAAACAAAATATTTGATTTTATAATATCATTCTGTCAAAACTTGAACATGAAATCAACGACAAAACGTATGAAGTCACTTTTCAAACTATCTTGGTGAAATACGATATTATGCTTCCTCTAAACAGGGTCAATGAGATTGCTGCTGCAAACAGAGCGTTTGCATTGAACCCTTTTCACCAGATCGCGGAGACAGATGGACCGGACGAAAACATCCTGATCTCACCATTGGTTATATCTATGGGCCTGTCAAAATTTTGCTAAGTTTCAGTACAAGGTTTCTCAGGCTCCGGTATATTATCTCCGATATTTCTGTTTTCATCCAACAACAGTCTACTTATTTGCAGTGTAATCAAGTCTATAAGGTACCTGTACCGAATAAGGCCCACCTAACACTTTTTTGAAAATAACTCAAGAACCACAAATGAGAATAGACTGAAAAATCGTATTCTATTAGTGAGGGTATATGACTACAACATATTAAAACCACAATACCTGACTACCCCCCAAAAAATTTTTATAAAGAAATTAAAAATTCCAAAAAATGGGCCTTATTAGGAGCATAGGCTCCTAATAAGGCCCACCAATTTTGTGAGTATTTTGATTCAAAACATAGTAATAGACAACATATAACATTATTAGAAATTTCACATTTTAAGTTGTACAAACATTTAAAAAGATTCCACTAGGCGCATCAAAGTAACTGCAACAATTTGCCAACTGATGACTGGAACCACTCTTGAAGTCTGGACATAAATTAGCCAAGCATCTTGTATGGGCCTTATTAGGCGCATGTGGAATCCACGAAAAAAATGTCACATTTTTATCATCAGAAAAATTTTAGCAAAAAAAAGTGCATTATCCTTTTCAATACTAAGTTGGTTGTTACATGAAAACTTCAGCCGGCTGACAACAGTTCATTTAACCGGCCAAATTCTCACTTACTTTTTTTCTAAATTAACAAAACCACCTTAACTGCAAATATCAAATTTTTGTTGTGCTCTAGCGAATCGGTTGATCACGTGACAAGGATGAAATCTGGTAAACCATCATGAATTTATATTAGTTTTTATGTAGGGACAAAATCTTTCATTTATTTGCACGGGTTTGCGAAATATGAGCAATGGGCCTTATTCGGGACCGGGCCTTATTCGGTACAGGTACCTTAGTTATCAAGACGTCTGTAAGCAATAATTATCAATAAAACCATTGAAAGAAAAGTATCAGAGTGCTACTGAGATCTGTCAGAGATCTTATCATAAGACGCATCCAGGTCTCGATTGGAAGTCGACGCTGACTTTTCAATATCATCGGAATTGATCTGCTATTTCTACATCAGTAGATGAACCTGGCTGTGAAAAGACAGTAACGACTGGAGCATTTGAGACTCATCAAATCGCCAGTTCATTTGCTTCCCCTGCTTATAACCACTGTAATGGTTGGATTATCTGGACAATCGTTACCAGCAACCTTATTCCATTACAGTAATACGTTTTACTAAAAGGATATTTCCATGTTTTAAATGATTTCATACATTTGCTGCTGTGTCTTAAAGAATAAAGACAGCATCTACTGTTGTTGCAATATTAATTGAGTTTTTATCAAATTTTCTCTGCATTGCATGTACATTGTGCAACTTTTGGTTCCTGGATAGATTCTGAGTCTCATTATTTCATAGTTTGTCAAGTATAGTTCCATACGTTATCAGTATTATTAGAATTTTATAAAGTAATCGCCTAAGGCAGGGCTTCTCAAACTGTGGGTCGCGACCCCGTTTGAGGTCCTGAAACAAATTTAATTGTTTTTGTTAATTTTTTACACGCTTTACTGTTTCCATTTATTACTGCAGGTTATGATTACTGTACTTTGGTGGATTGTGTGCACTTGTATGATTTTGCAACAGACAAAATACTACTTGCGATTTGTAATTGGACGTTTATTGTTTTAACATTATTAACGTGTAGGTTACCCTTCAATGGGTCGCAGAACCAAAACGTTTAAGAGGCCCTGGCCTAAGGCATACTAAATTGACATGCAAAATTTCAGGGAGCCCCATGCGAGATTTTTCGAGTAGGGGAAGGTGGTGTAAAGCGGACCAACGGGGTAAAGTGGCACATCCCTCTTATTTTCGTAATAAAGTTTTTTAACCGCGCGGATACCACTAAGTTTAGTGAAGCATGACATAACGTGGTTGCAGACGCCATTATTCGAGGTTACGTGGAAAAGCAGGCAAGAAAAGGCACGGAATTCGATTTTTGTACTCTCTGATCTATTGAAAGGTATGTCTTGTAACTTAGATTTTATTTTACATGCATAAGGTAGAAGTTTGGTTGAATGGTAGAAAGGAGCTTTACTGTATCACGTACGCATTACATAGGTTCATTCCGCTTACTGACTAGCCAAAATTTGGCCAACAGTCAAAATGATAGTAACCAAGAGGTGGGGGTAAAGTGGACCAGTGGTTGCTCCATCGGATGTTACTGATATTCCTATTGATCCTGTTCCAACCAACACCGAATCTTACTCCGTTAATGTTAGTTCAACTAGCATTGACTTGTGTGATGGCAGAAATATTGGCTTAGATGCGGCTGGTTTTCCCGAGATGCCTGAATCGTTACCTGCACAGCCAATAACTTAGATGTAGCCCAACCGTCCTCTCCTGAAGATGCAAATTCCAGTTTCACAATTATAAGTCCTGTTGAACTGCTTCCTATGCCGAAAGCAGCTCACACTCGCCAAAAGAGGAAGTCTAAGAGAGGTGCAACTGCTATTTTAACCAGTTCACCATACAAGAAGCAGTTGGCTGCAACGAATCGTAGCCAATCCGCGGTATCTGGCAACAGCAGTAAAACAAGTTCATCGAAAAAGCGTTCTATGAAGAAAGCTTCTAAAGCTCCAGGTCATCATCGATGAAAGTGATAATAACGTAGATGCAGAATGCTTTTACTGCAACGAATTGTATTCCAAATCATCCGAGAATGATGGGTGGATCCAGTGCTCCAAATGCATGCGATGGGCGCATGAAGCCTGCTCTGGGTGTAATGAAGAGGATGACAACTTTATTTGTGAATTATGTTTTTAAAAATTGATGGTGAACTGCGATTACTTTCATAACTACTTCGCTTATGATGACAATTTGTAAATAAATTGATTGTGATGTGGAACAAATTGCCTTGTTTACTCAAAACTTACGGTGGTCCACTTTACCCCTCACATGTGGGGTAAAGTGGACTATTGGAGGTGCTTTTAAATCAAAAAAAAATTATGTAAGAAAGCAAGCAATCAATAAAAGGGCACTTCAAAAATTAGCGAAATACCTTAGAGTTAACTCTCAAAACAAACAAGTCAAATGTTTTGGTGAAATTAGTGAATTGTAACCATTAAGCCTTAGGTGGTCCGCTTTACCCCACCCTCCCCTATATGCATTTTTAGTAATTTCATTTTATAATAAAATTAACCAAGAAATTAGGCCTTTTTACAAGGGCACACAACGCCTTTATTTACGGTTTCATGTACTGTACGTTTTACGAAAATCCGAAGCAGCATTGCAAGTACTTTAGCTTAATAAAACAATCAAGCCGATTTCTTACCACTTGCGGCGGATAGACTCCATTGTACAAAAACGACACCATGTGTGCACAACCAAGCCTCTGAATTTTGGAACAGGTTAGCTGTAGGTCCCGTGAGTTTAGAGAACCACAAATCAAGAAGGTTTGAACTTCGGGCAAAGCAAATAGAATTAAGTGTAAGCTTTACTATTTAACTGAATGGAAATTTTGCGCAGTAAATATATAATTCTTCTTAAAAAAGTAGCCCCAACCTTCAGAGAGGGACCAACTAATTTCTTGAATATGACCATTGATGACAAAACTTTGTTCAGACTCGGGGCCAAAAAAATGTTTGGCGACCTTGTGCACAATGACGAATTAAATAAAACGGAAACGTCTCGTATAAAATACACATAATGTGATTAGGATAAAGCTAAAATTCTAACTTGGGTAAAGCTTTTATGCGTAATTTGTTAGGTCGAAAATAAAAGTTGCATAACCAACACCACACACCAACTTTGAACCGCCAACCACTATAATCTACAGAAGAACCTCGTAATTAAGCTAGGCATAAACAATTGTGATGAGAAATGGCATAAGCAAATGGAAGGCGTAAAGAGCAGGAAAGCCTTTAAAGCGTTGCTATAATGTGATATTAGTGCGCCATCATGCGTTCAACATCTTCTCGAAATTTTGTTGAGCTTGCTTCATCTTGGTAATTTCGATCTCCATTTGTTGGACCTGAAAATAAATGGACGTATATAGTATTAGCCTTTGTTTTGTTTTTTAACGAATCCATTTCCCTAAGTAA
Organism: Clavelina lepadiformis; assembly: GCF_947623445.1. Taxonomy (NCBI): domain Eukaryota; kingdom Metazoa; phylum Chordata; class Ascidiacea; order Aplousobranchia; family Clavelinidae; genus Clavelina; species Clavelina lepadiformis. The sequence continues at coordinate 16,755,636 of NC_135247.1, forward strand.
CTTACTCTGTGTATCAAACTAATCTCTTTCAAATAGCCATTAAACACATTATACAAGTAACAATGCCTTGCTCGATTAATCTGTGAATACAGTTGGCATTGAACATGGGTCAACAAAATCCAGTTCATTGCTGAACTAATGACCATCATAATCAAAGATGTATACGATGACACGGCACCTTCACCAAAGCGGGCTTTATTTGTGACAAAGACATTTAAAAGACAGGAAAAACTATTTCCAACACTCGCGTAAACGAGTCCACAGACAGATCATATTGCATTGGAAATATGAGTTACAGGTTGGTATTTGTCGGCTAAAGTCAGGCATCATATTTAGTTGTATAACCTTGTATGAAGTGATAGTGGTTAACGGCCCATTTCCTGAGGTAGCTATTCCCATTCAACTGGCCAAAATCTGACCTTATTTTGAAGGATTTGATTGGCCGGAACACACTCTAGATCTTCAACTATCGAATCAGGAAACTGGTGACGTCACAAGTTTTCATGTAACTCATACTGCAGTGAAGCATTTATAAGTGGGTGGTTGCGGAGAATGATGCTATCGCTTTCCAGTTGGCGTGGAATCGCCAGCGTTAATAGGCAAGCAAAAATCGTGACAGTTGAAGTCTTTTTCAGAACACAGAGATATAAAACTATTTGTACGCAAGGTTAACGCGACAGAGCTCTCACTATGTTTGGGCGTTGCATAATCTCGATGAAAAAAATGAGCGAAACTGAATTGTACAGGAAGTCAATTTGCAAAGCTGCAGCCTAAAGTGCTTCAAGCTTGTTATGAGCCAGTAATACCTACGTGTGAGGGGATTCCTTTCATTTTTGCGCAATGCGTTTGTCAACAACTAACTCATTATACAGTTTTTTGAAGGATTGAAAGAGTTTTTATTTAATAGTCTTTTAGCGACTTGTTTAAACGAGTAAACGCTTTCACTTTCAGATAATCGGACGTTTTATTGCAAAAAAATATGACCAAAGTGTTCCAGGTTATCATAATCTTTTGCCTGCTTCAAGTTATTTGCAGCGTTAAAGGCGACGACACCAACAAACAAGTTCGCCTGCGGTAAGTGCGTTGTCTGCAAGTGTTCACTGCGGCGTATGCAGCACACAAGCCACGAAATGGAAAACACAAGAATCATAGTAACTTTAATATTCTCCATGAGAACACATGTTTGATAAAAAAACTAAGAAAACGGTCGATTTCTTAGTGAAACCTTACATAGCGCATAAACGAAAACTCTAGTAGTTGTGGTAGTGCTAACTTTTTGCCAAATTGACGTCAGTATGATTTTGTTAAAGCTAAACCATAGTTACCCTATAAATTTGGGATTAAAACTTGGTAGAACTTAACGTCAACAATCTCGTATTCTTTGCACTTTGCTTTGATAAAAAGTCATATTCCAGGAGGATTCCTCGAGCCAGCAGCCGGCACGTATGGAGGACGACATCAATCGCCAACAAATACTTCGCTCATCGACTCTTCAGAGCTGTGGCACGCGCGACTCCTGACGGCAACTTCTTCATCTCACCGTACGCGGTTGCATCCGGACTCTCGATGACTTTGTACGGAGCAAGAGGAAAAACAAAAGAGCAAATCATCAATACTTTGGGATACAGCTTAGTGTAAGCATCCTCCCTGGTCAAAACAGAATCCTTATGATGAGTGCCGAGCAAGATGCAAGCTTATTTAACCAGAATTTATGAATTATTTTCTCCATTAAACTGCTAGTGGGTCGCTTACAAAAAACTACAATATTGATATGATATGATACACGATTACCAGAGCTTAGTTCAAAAAATTGTCTGATAATTACGCGTTTCAACAGTTTTCGTCATTTCAATAATTATTCTGATGCGATGTAATTACAACAGCGATTCGAATCGTATTCCGAGGTTGTACGAGAAGATGTTGGAGGAGCTGTTCACTCCGGATCATGGTTTCACTCTGGTGTCGGCCAACAGGTTATTCGGGGAAAAAACGGAGGATTTTGAGGAGCAATTTATTCGTGGGACAGAGAAGTACTACGGTGCGCCACTGATGCAGGTACAGAAAGAATAGTTTTCGCTGTCTGATATAGTTGTGAAAAAATACGGACATAATTCAAACGCATTTCCCTACGCAGTCTACTGTATATACAAAGGCAATTTCGTTCACCCATGTGCAGTTCTTTGCAGCTTTCAGAAGATTTTTTTAAAACTTAGGTCGATTTCAGCGGCAATCCCGACCTTGCACGAGCGACAATCAACCGCTGGGTGGCGAACGTCACCCAAAACACGATTCAGGAGGCGATGCCTCCCGACACCATTTCATCAAACACGAAGCTGGCTTTGGTATCAACGCTCTATTTCAACGTTAGTAACAGTTTCCCCTGTTTCCCATGAAGCCTAAAACGTCGTCATCAAATTACTTTACGTAATGAATACAGGGGAAATGGAAAATCCCTTTCCTGAGACATAAGCGGGCTAATTTTAGACGATTTGACGGCGAAGTTTACGAAACCAACTTCATGCAAGCCGAAATGCTGCTCAGTTTGTCAGATTCGTTTGAGCTAGCCGCGCAGTGGATACAAATCCCCTACCATTCAAGTAAGATAGCTTTAAGCAGAAAATTTACTATTAAAGACATTAGACTTTAGTACTATGCTGTGGGAAATAGGGTCCCGTTTCATAAACAGTTGTCAATACAGGTTCGGGAAAATACAGAGTAGCGATGGAGATTATTTTGCCGTATGATCGGAGCAAGGCCGGTATGCAAGTTCTTGAAAAACGACTTACCGAAGATACACTTTTCTATACAACATCGAGAAAAAGGAAGCAGAGTGTACGTTGTACCGTGTCTGCATTCATTTGCGTAACAACTACTCGCCCTAACAACTATTACTTTCACAAAGATAAACCACTACATTGTACATGTCAACAACAATTTTCAAATAAAGACAAATTTGCAAAACCGATGAATTGTCTTTTCTGTGGAAGTTGTCATACTCCCACTGATTTCTTCATTCCAGGTACAACTGATGTTGCCGCAATTCCGCCTGGAATACGGCAGGGATTTGCAGGAGATCTTGGCGAGAATGGGGATTGAGGATCTCTTTAGCGTGGCGGCTGCGGACTTATCGGGAATTAGCAGGGACAATAATCTGGCCGTGGGAGCAATGGAGCACAAAACCTTTCTGGATGTGAGTGGTGGAATTCGTTTTTGGAATTTGTTTCACATAAATTATTTCTATGCCTCTAAAGATGCTATGTACTGCATAATCGGAATAACACGCTGTATCTGGTTAAGACTCCGTGATTAAACCAAACTAAAAACACTTCTTAAGTTGACATTCAAAATGTCGGTACGTGCCGCAATATTTCGAAATAATTAAACCGTTTGAAACCAGTCAATCACTGATGTAAACAAATAATTGTGGAGAAAACGAGACTGACAAGCAGTAAGACAATCTCGCTCAGTCAAATAAATCTCATTTAAAATTTTCGCCTCACTGGTCGTAGGTGAACATGGAAGGTACAACAGCGGGTGCTTCACTCGGGCAAGATGTGGTATTCAAGTCCAATCCAGTGCAGATAGATTGCAACCACCCGTTCATCGTAATTCTGAGGGAGACCTACACCAAAATGCCGTTGTTTATGGGCAGAATAGCAGAGCCTGGACGTTAACATCGACAGAGGGAAGCCCTTAGCGACTAAGAGAAAACTAGAATGGTGTTGTATATAAGCGGCAGTCTTCCAACGCTTTCTTTGTTTTCCTGTGGCACGTTTCCAATGTATCGCATGCTTTCTACTTACTGCTATAAATAAACTTGCAAACATTGGTTTATGGCGTTGGTGAAAAAGGTTGACTGCTATCGAAAATGTACGCAATCATTCCGCTTTACACCGTACATTATGTTGTTCGTTTGGAAGAATTGACCAATCGTACGTTATTAATGATTTCCTTAACAGAAGAAGGAATTTTTCAAAACTCTCGAGTGTGCACAATGCTTCAACGTACGATCAATAGCACGCAGATGAAATGTCGTGGTAAACATGAAAACCGCGCGGGTGTTTCTCACAGCCCAAGGCGTACGTGCTTGGCTAAGTAGCGCGATAAACAAGCATTTCTTCAGTGACGTTGGCCAGGAAAAGTGGTTAGCCAAAAGCACCAAAGCCAGGCGAGCGTTACGCTAGTGCGGATAAATCTTCAAGTATTAATGACTATTAGCAGGACAAGTGACGTGAGTATATGACTGAGAACTTAACGTGTTTCATAGTGAATACCAGGTAATATAGATTTTGAATGCATTGAGTGGTGAACAAAGCGGAAAGATTTGCGATTTTGGGATTATCTCAAATTTGCGCAAGATGTTAGTTTTCAAAATGAAATTTCCGAAATTTTAGAGTGGCCGAGATTCAATCAGCAGCTAAACTAATCGACGTCTTTTCCACATTTCTGATACTTCAAGATATTGCGGCAAAGTTTTTACGGCGCAAAGTCAGTTTGGAGAACTAAGTGGATTGAAATTTGCCAACAGTCACCGATACCGGATGTACCTCACCAAATTAGGGAAGAGAGCTCCAAGCAAATCCTTTCAGAAGTTGACAACAACAACACGTTAACGCAGGGTCTGGACGACCGAGCTCAAGACATTGACGTCATCTCATGTGGACTTGAGTTTTAATAAGTAATCATTCGACCAATGAAAATTGAGCACCAAGTACACCACCACATAGCAGATACGAAAGTGAAATACTCAAAACCTTTGATAACGTACGTACAGCGCAGCGAGAATCATTTACAGAACAAGTATCTTTTTCATAATTAGAATAATAAGATTACTTAGTCATGGTGTTAAAAGTTTTTCTGCTGCTGGTGCTGATTGGTTCAGTGCTGAGTAATTCATGGGAAGGAGTGAAGGTTGAACTCATCAATGAAAAATACGAATCATGCAGGTTTGTGCACATACAGCATGGCAAGACCTTTTGGTGTCCATTTAAGTGCACTGCTCATACTTGTCATGATTTTTGGTTTGCCGGTTTATTTTCATAAATCAAGTTCACACGACTGAATTAAAACTGTTTTCGGTAAAGAAAGTATTGGGTGTTATAATATCATTCTGTCAAAATTTGAACTCGAAATCAACGACAAAACGTATGACGTCACTTTTAAAACTATCTCGGTGAAATACGATTTAATGCTTCCTCTCAACAGGGTCAATGAGATTGCTGCAGCAAACAGAGCGTTTGCATTGGACCTTTTTCACCAGATCGCGGAGACAGATGGACCGGACGAAAACATCCTGATCTCACCATTGGTTATATCTATGGGCCTGTCAATGATACTGATGGGTACCAATGGAAACACTGCCGAAGAGTTGAGACAAGTTTTGAGATACAATGAGACTCTAGATAAGTGAGTGACAAATAACAAGTCAATACATGAAAACCAGAGAGTAATTTTGTGTGACAAACACTTACACACATACACTGCAATATGTATATAAGCATCCACTATGCTGAGTGTGCATGATTAGTAAAATGTTGTGCGACTGATTCAACATTTTCACCTTGATCATCGTTAAACTACGGATATCATTACAAACATACTGATTCACAATTTAACGATGATGGTTCCTTTCTTCAGCTACGTCCCATTTTACTGCATTTATGAACGCTATGAGAATCTTGGCCCAGTGATTACCCTACGTACTGCAAGTAAACTGTTTGGGGCAAAGACGGAAAACTTCCTAGATACTTTCCTTGGTAAAACTGCATTCTTTGGAGCCAAAATTGAAAGGGTAAAATGATTTTAAAACGTTTAGTTTCTCTTCTTGTGTAATGCAATGTAATATCTTATAACGCACTTCAAAAGTTATTGATGAAAAGTTATGAGTTTGATATTTTTTTCAAATCGTTGTTTGAAGATAATTGTGTTAAAAACCCGCCAACAGAAAACAGCTGTAAATTTAAAGAGTTTTGCACAAAAATTCCAGCTAATTTTTCCAGTATCCATGTTTATTCACTGTTGCTAGGTTGACTTCGAAAATGATGGAGAAAACACAAGACAAGCCATTAATGAATGGGTTGCAGTACAAACATCCAATCACATCTCTGAACTCTTTCAGCCAGATTCAATTAGTCCACTGACACGGTTAATTCTTGTGTCCGCAATATATTTCGAGGTAGATGAAAAATTTTTGTTTTTTTTGTGAATGGGTAACCACCGTATATTTCAGACCCATTTGCATCAGTGGGTCAACCAATCTCTTCACCAAAATCTCTGCAGGACCAGCTAAACTCCTCCCATTTTTCAGGCATTTTGGAAGACCCCATTTGAAACTAAATTCACATCACCTTTTGTGGTGTCAGACGACGTTCAAATACCAGATCAACCATTCATGGATCAACGTTTCGATATAAAAGTTTACTATGATGAAGACACCGATTTGTATTTCCTTGACCTTCCGTATAAAAGTGGAGGTCAGAATTTTTTTTATTGAAAAAAGCAACAAAAAATAGTCATTCTGTGCAGAAGACTTTCCTAATTCAAACCATAATTTTTATCAATGACCAAACTGGCCCAAGTTACTTGAATGGTATTTACAACTGTGCCTAATGGTAGGATTATGGTGTTTCTTTTACTTTGCACAAGCAGCCATAGGTTGAATATCTGGTAATTTTATGCAACTTTGTGCATGAAAGTGTGCAAAAAAATTGAGAGAACTTCACAAATCCTAGGATTTTATTTCAGCATTAACATCTCATCACATAAGAAATAGCTGCTAGTGCTAATTATGCATCTCAGCATCAAAAACTATGTAGTTTCATTTACTGAGCTGGGAGACTAGCCTTGACATTAGGCCAAGATTGAAATTCATGAGAACAGTTGTTTTGAAACAGCGAGAGATCCAGAAGTGAGCATGATGCTTGTCTATGATGACAACAAACAACCATACGTTGAAACTGGAAAAAGATTAACCTCTGAGACACTTTCAAGGGTAATGGAAAGGTTGCCAGCAGAAAGACTAACAGACGTAGGTTTTGTTTGTTCCATATAGAAAAAAATATATTTTTAGTGAAATAAACTTGTGCTCAATTAATAACTAAGTAATGCATAAGACCAACCATTCTGATGTGTCAACAAAATTAATTTCATGTGAAAAATTACCTGCATTTGTAAGCACTAACTTTCCCGTATCCATATTGGCAAAATAAAAGCATATGTTTAGGCTATTGTTTCGCTGCCTATATTTGAGATGAACGTGGAAAAGGACATGGTCAGTTACTTACAATCTATGGGCATTGAAAGTCTTTTTATGAATGGACAAGCTGACCTTTCTGGTATGAACGGTATGCGGAATTTATTCATTGAAGGAGCAAAACATAAGACGTTCATCAGGGTAAGTAAACATTTCTTCACAGTGTGTACACAAGTTACATAGCAGCATAAAGAATCCAATTTCAATATGTAGCTTTGGTGGTCGGCCAATTCATCTACTAACGATTAAACCCAGGTAATTGTAACCCAAGGTCTATTCAAACCACAGACATTGGTTGAATCATCCATATCTTGAACCAACCTGGAACCAGCAGCTTTATTTTTTTTTAAATCCAATGTGCCTTGATATGACAATTAATTGTGTCCTCCACCACTAGGTGGATCAAAACGGCACGGTAGCTGCAGGGGTATTTGAAGCATCAGCCATCTTTCTAAGCTTACCATTCTATGCTGTGTTCAATCACCCATTCCATTTTATGCTGTGGGAGAAACAAACCAACAACATTCTCTTTATGGGACGTCTTGTCAACCCATCGCTGCCGTAAATGTCACAGATAATGTGGGACTTGTAATTCTCATTAAAGCCGCATTTCAATCTTACTGTACTAAGTTTTACTGAAAGCATATTTTCATGTGTTAAATGATTTCATACATTTGCTGCTGTGTCTTGAAGAATAAAGACTTGCTGTAGCATCTACTGTTGTTGCAATATTAATTGAGTTGTTATCAAATTTTCTCTGCATTGCATGTACATTGTGCAGCTTTTGGTCCCTGGATAGATTCTGAATCTCAGTATTTCATAGTTTGTCAAGTATAGTTACATATGTTATCAGTAGTACATATCACACAGGACCATTGCATAAAAGAATATGCATTTTTGTCCAGAAATCTGCTTACTGTACAGCTATAAATTACACCGCTCCACATATTTCAATTCTAACATTTCAAAAATAAACGTAGCATGCTTACATTGGCTTTTAGAAAGACCCTAGCTAGACGCTGGACATTATCCAACAGCAAATCATACTCATTAATAACACACTCCATGTATTGGTAGTTGACTTTTTGTGATATACACAACAGTAAGCCGATACAGAGTTTGCAATATATAGCGTAATTAACATAGTAAATATGACCCTAAGACCTATGTTGATATACTGTACATAATAAGCACAAGGAAGCTTAGTCACTTTGTTGCGTGCAGCTTACACCTTACGAGTAGGTCTGTGCTAGGCAGATATCAAGAGATGAACAGTCTCCTACCTTTTCCAGATCTGCTTTTTGTACAGCTTCTGGTACTTTGCTCTTGTATTCGGGCTTATTTCTTTTCTCTTTGAGGGATGATAGCTTCTTAGCTTGGTCAACTTGCTTTGCTTGAAGCTTGCTTATTTCCTTTTCAATGTCAATCAAGCCCTACAAAAAGTTCTTGAAGTTAGGGTATTTGATTAAGTTGGATTAAGGAAAGTCGAAGCTCCAATAATAGAACATACATAGGAGAACATACAAGCCCAAGGTCAGACACTAAGTTATACATTTCTCACTTCACTCAAAAACTACGTGGAGAAGTTGAGTTTAAAACAGTTGCTGCAGTTTGCTAGGTACCAGTAGCGTTAAAAATAATGTTACTTAAAATAAAACTAAAATTGCCGCAATACACAATTGCAACCACAAGCATAATTTGCTACGTGGTGACCCTTTTTGGTTTGTTTAGTTGAAATTATCAGATTTATTAACAAAACAGAGTTCAATAACAATTGTTAACGAAATATTGTTTTCCAATCGCTTATCAGTTTAAAACTCATAATGGGTCACCATGGGTGACTCTAAAACTCATGGGTGCAAGACTGCAAGTGCTAGAAAACCATTTTAGCTTTTTGCATTTTACATTTACTTTGCAGCTTAAAAAAATGTCTGCTCTTAATCAAAAGCAAGTGCAGGTTGACGCTTGACGATACTGATGCGGACTTACCTTAAGCAATAAGTTTATGTCGCACTTATCATTCACAATTGCAACAGCACAGCCTGGTGGAGGTTTCTCTGATGAAGTAAGTACTTTGACGAGGGACGAGTAGGAGAGAGTTTGAATGATGTCAGCATGTCTTCGAATGACATCAGCAATTTCATCTACACAGTGAATGTACACTGCGGAAGCAATGGCAACGTTAACAATAATAATAGTAATGGTAATAAATTACGGTAATAAAATTACTAAACTCTCTTTTCAAATTCAATCGTATTAACTTACGTTCAGCCTTTGTCTTAGTCAAGTTGTATTCTGCCCTTAAAGACCTTGTAACCTTGGTTATGTTCATCGCTAAATCCATGTCGTTTTCAATCTCTTCATCTTTCCAATTATACTAACAAAAACATGATGTCCCCATAAACAATAAACACCACCTTTAAGAATCCAAAAATTTGGACACTGATTTAATAATTGGATGATTCTAAAGGCATTCAAATGTTAATTTAATGTACTCAACTCATAATAAAAATTCCAAAAGCAGAAAAGTTACTCCAAAACAATTTGGGTTTGTAAGATTAAGACGGAATCAAGGAAAACACAAAAAAACTACCTGATTCTCTGGCCACTCTGTCACAGACACACTTGGCGCCGTTTCGTTGGGTCTCCTAGGTAACCGTTGCCATAGTTCCTCGCTGATGAATGGCATGAGAGGATGAGTGAGCCGAAGCGCTGTCTCAAGGCAGGTGTAGAGAACATTGCGTGACGTGGTGATTGCACTTTTATCGGTTCCAGAAAATATCGGCTTGAGACATTCCTGCCATTCAGAACTAAATTATTTTATCACGTCACAGATCGTGGCAAAGAAATGAACAAAATCTTGCGATCTCGACAAAGACATGATTTTTAAAATCCTCGAGATTTTAAAAAGTTTTGAATTTAATCTATTTTGCTTCCTTGCATATTTTCCGGCAAGTAGCACACTGTATGCATCCTGAAATTATCCAGATGCTTAATACAGGTACTTCTAACCAGTGTTTTATGAAAGGCAGTACATGCCATAGCAGAAAATTTGTTCTTAAACTTGTACCTTCTACAATCTACAACTACAGCGTTAATCATACGGTTAATTTTCCAAAGAACACTAAACTGATTGCACAACAGGTATATAGACTACTGCCCAGCAAATTGTTGACTGCAACTCACCAAGTATACATCGCAAAGTTCATAAAGCCAGAAGTTGTAAACCCCAGTTGTGTAAAGTGGGAATTCATACGTTTCCAAGCCCCGACTACTTGAATCAATGGCTTTTGACAGTTTGCTTAAAATCCACCGATCTACAAGGCTCTCCTTCCCGCTTGGCTAAACAGATTTACTGCTTATTAGAAGTGCTTTACAACTAAAGGGGAAACGCTGTGTATAAATTAAGGAAAGAAAGTTAACAAGCCTTTTTATTTCTTTTGGTTGATAGAGTGGAGCGCAATAAACCTACTTTAGCAGATTGCGTTGGTTGAAAATTTTCTCCTAATCCTTTCAAAGCAAACTTGAATGCATTCCAAAGCTTGTTGCAAAAATGTCGATATCCAAGGATTCGCAGAACATCCAAGTTGATGTCACGACCTAAAGTTGTAAATAAATATATGTGGTCAAATTTTTATGATGCTACTAGAAGAAATGCAGCATTAGTTGGATCATATTGTAAAGCTTCATACTACACTGAAAGCATACTATAGGTTAGCTTTTTATTAAGAGGGCGTTATTGGAAGCAAAATTAGTTTAACTGCTCTAGAAAAACATGAAAATGAAAAAATGGTAACCAATATTTGCAATGTCATTTTTTCTTTCTCACTTTCACTTTAAACAGACCACAAACCTTGGCACGTGTAAGCACACAAAGCAAATCGCAGGGCATCACTGCCGCATTCAGGGATGCCGTTGGGATAATCTTGCTTTTGACCGGCTTTTGCTCGTTCAATCTCTCGTGCATCGAGATTGCCCATCAACAAGGTTTGATGAAGCTCCTACAATACAGTGAATTGCGAATAATCTTGAATATTAAAACTGCATCATCTTGCTCATTAAACTAAGACCACAGTAGCCAGCAGATAAGATGCAAATAGATAAGAAAACCAAGAAAACCAACAAAGGAACATGACCAAGTATCAACAAAAAGTATCAAGAACTACGTTTTTGATGTACTAATATAAAAAGCAATGATAGAGCTGTAAAGTACACGTTATACACAAAACAAAATATAAGCAAAACAGTAGACAGCGACTAGTAGACAAACACACAACAACAAAACAAGCAAAAGTTTAATTCAAAGTATTTAGCAATTTAAGTATTTAGCATTCATTTAGCTGTTCATGCTCATCGAAACAGAGCAACAAAAATAACGCCTCAACTCTGGTATTCGTTCAAAACCATGAAAGTTTTACCTCTAAAGTTATTCCATTTACAACGTCAAGTGGATCTATCACATTTCCAAGTGACTTGCTCATTTTTCTCCCGTGCGCGTCACGAACCATCGCGTGAAGATATACTTCCTTGAATGGAAGCTTCCCTTAAACAGAAGATGAGTTATAGTCACCATTTAAAACAATCAACGCTCCATAAAGTAGTCAATAAGCTTTAAACTACAAAGCATATTATAGGGTTAAACTTATGCAATACTGTAAGTATGAAAACGTTCATAACGAATCAACTAGTTGATGAAATTAAGAAAAACTAGTTTTCAATCAACTTTGGACAGTCACCGGTCATCAAGATGGAGAACATGGTCATTCTGGCCACCCAGAAAAACAGAATGTCATGGCCGGTCTCCAGTAAGGTATTGGGGAAAAATGTGCTCAAATCATTGGTCTGAAGTAAAAGAAACAACACTTTTTAATTCTGACGGAGACAGCGACATAACAACAACTGTAAAGCCTCAAAATAGACAACACTGATGATTACTTGGAATAATGCTGACTTACAAGACCAATTCTAAGTATAACAGTTAATTTTTGAGCAAAATTTCTTTCAGAAATTGCTTAGTTAAAATCTTAAATGACCCAGAAATTCTCAGAACACCTTTTTCACAAAAATTTAAAACAATGTTACATCTGATATGTCATTCATCAAATTTGGCAGCGTTGTCTGAGAATTACCTCATTAGGCCAGTCGAATATTGAAAATGGAAGAAGTCCAGATGAGAACCAAGTGTCCAACACATCTTCATCCTGCCTGAGCGTGATCTTTGATTTACAAACGTTGAACTTCTTTGCAGCTTTCCCTTTTGCCTCTTCCTCTGTCATTCCTGATATCCAATACTCACCATCCAGCTCCTGAATACAAAGATGGGATTGTGAGGGAATAAAATTCATGGAGGAAAATTTTAACATAATTATTAAGGAAACATTTTACAAATACATGTATAATGAAGGAACGCCACATTTAAAAGTCAGCTATAATATATGACTCAAACTCCTCTTTTGCAATTGCTTAGTCTCAAGGGAAGTGTTTGGTCTGTGAAATAAAACTCATATTTCAAATTTACGACTTACCTCCCCTTTAGGCACAGACGGGTCATCAACAGTGACAAAATATGCAGGAATCCTGTGACCCCACCATAACTGACGTGATATGCACCAGTCCCGTATGTTTTCAAGCCAGTGATACCTGGAATAACATTGCCAAGTACGAATCAAAGCATATAAGGTCCCAGAAAGATTTCTATAACCATCAACCACTCTGTTTAACCATAGGTGTTACCGTAACTACTTTTAGTTATTGGTATTTGTTGTGGTTATTTTTGGCATAAATGCAACAAGTGTTTTACCAAGTTTTACAATGCATGTCGGGTATAAGTTTGAGGTCTCCATTCTTTACGGCTTCTACTGATTTTTCTGCAGCTTCTTTGCAATTCATGAACCACTGCACTTTAATCAAGGGTTCAACAATGTCCTTTGATCGACTAGTACAAAAGTAGCATGGTTATTGGTATGGGTGTTTGCTCAGAGCTGCAAGAGCCTATCTACAGCAATCTCCATAACAATGGAAGTAAAGTGAAACTAATACAAAACGCAGTGAATGACTTGCTAGCTAAGTACTGAAATATTTATTTTCAGACTAAGCAAAGTCTTTGGAGGCAGTAATTTGGCAGATTCTTCAAACATAAGGGTCAGAATGCAGATCGCAGTCAGTAAGATCATGTAATGGCAAAATCATAAGGTCCACCTGCAAATGGGAACAACCATGGGGTTGTCTTTCGTCTCCTTGTACAACCCCTTATCCTGGAGCGCTTTAAGCACGGCAGTTCGAGCTTGAAACCTCTTCATCCCATCAAATTCTGTTCCCGTGTTGATGACGTCACCATTATCCGAGAAAATGTTAATGAACTGAAGATTGTGCCTCTGTATATAAAAGATGAAATGTATTAGAATGCCTGACCCATCATATATTGGGCAAACAGCACTATTTAAAGGAATGTTGACAAATAAAGTATTTACATATGTCATAATATGTTTACAAAGACTGAAGATAACACTATTCATGTTGCTGCAAAATTCAAAAGTTTGTCAAACTTTACATTGATAAAGTTGTACAAAAATTTATACAATTACACCGCTTCTATATGATGTAATTTTTTTTCACAGTCAGTTTTTGAATATATATAACGAAATGTTGTCAGTTATTGAAAAATTAGTTTAAACAAATGTCCTAAACTCTGAAAAGTAATGTGCACACTGTATGGTTGGTGTACTCAATTCTTTGATTATATTACAAAGATGAGGTTGACTAAATCGGCACGGCGGACAAATCATTCTGAAACTGTTTGGATGTTTGCCTATCAATCAGTTTCCTTTCAAACAAAAATCGAAAAAAGGCTGTGAAACACTTCTTTTAAAATCAACGAATATTATGTAACATGTGAAGCAAGATTAGTAGAATATACAATTAAACCGTATTTGCCATTTCTGGCATTAGAGATTTTTACTAGTAATCATTGTAACATAGCCATTTTGAAAGTAATATGCATAATAAAAAGTGTGAGTAGCTGTGTCGCCACAGTTAATAGAACTAGAACGACTTTGTCAATGTACAATAAACAAATTGCTAAAATTTACTTCCAATTTCTTTAAAACTTAATTCAGGTTACCTTTCCACATTCATAATCATTTGGATCGTGAGATGGTGTTATCTTGACGGCACCTGTGCCAAAATCTCTCTCCACCATCTCATCACAGACTATTGGAAGCTTCCTATCACAGAACGGATGTTGGACATACTTTCCATGCAAATGCTGGAGGAATATATCAGAAATTAGAGTACTGGTACAGTATATTCAAAACTGGCATTTCTACAATTTACGAGATTTTGATCTGGTCATTAATTGGGAAAACATAGGCCTACATATTTAAATATTTCTTACTCAAAATAATGCCAATTCACAAAAGATTGCAAAAATTTGACTACGATTCCGATATTTTTCACCATTTTCAAAAATTTGAAAAATATTGAAAAGTCCTATTTGTTGAACAGTATTAATTAAGCCGCTTAACAATCAAGTGGTTAAGAATGCAAAGAAAATTGCTTTCACACAAGGAGTAAAATCTTCTGAATACAATAATTGATAATTGCCCAATTCTATGAATAAAACAATAATTTGCAGACAATAATCACCTTATAACGATCATCCTCAGGGTGTACAGCAACGGCCGTATCGCCAAGCATCGTTTCAATTCTCGTGGTTGCTACAATCAATTCTTCACCAACATTTCCATCAATGACTGGATAAGCGAATGAAATGATTACCCCAAACTCAATTTTGTCCTCGTAGCCAGGCACACTTAACATGGTCCTCCCTGTTAATTCCTGCTTGTTAACCTGCGAGAGAAAAAATCGGGTGAAGGAAACTCTGCAGTGACAAAAACTAAAACACTAGAAACACAAACTTATACTTTACAAACGCCATTATTTTTTTTAAAGAATTTTCATATTTTTCAAAATTTTGCGCAATGTTTGTATTTTTTCGTGGTTCACCAGATAATGATCAATTTTAACAAATGTTTAGAAATTACTGCCTAATCTAATCTATCTATCACGTGATATCTACACTATCTATTACCTCTATATCTGATATGGCTGACTTTAGCGTGCATGACCAGTTTACCAATCGATTGCTTCGGAAGATTGTTCCACGATCGTGCAAAGTTACAAAGCAGTATTTTACAGCATTGCTCAAACGCTCGTTCATCGTGAAAAATTCTCGGCTCCAGTCCAAGGATGAACCGAGTTTGCGAAGTTGTTCAAATATCCTGTTGCCTTTCCTGAAATATTGAGGTATCAATGCAATTGTTACAATGGCTGCAGTCACTAACAAAAGTACATTTTTAAACTTACAAATAGATGAATCTAAGCTGAGAGATTGTTGCAAAATACTTGAAAAACTTAATATTTTACACAAAGCAAAGTTTAGATTTAAGCTATGCAAAGAACTAACCATGGTTTATGGTTTATTTATGAAAGCAAAACAATAAGAAAAGAAAAGGAAAAGTATAAGGCATTATTTTATAACCTATCTATAAACCATTTAGTTTAACATGCTAGCTTTTATTAAATATGAATGCATTAGTATTTTATAAAGTGCTATACATAGTATAAAAGCTAATAAGAGAGCTTACACTTGTTTCCACTTCCAAACTTCTTCGACAAATGCTTCCCTGCCCAAATCATGCCTCGTTAATTTCTTCTCTTTCCAAATTTTTTTCTCTACTACAACCTATAAAATATGATGTATCTTTATGACACGTAGACGTGATGACATTATGTTGACATTGCAATAGCATAAATTGGTTGTAAAATTTCGAATACAACAAAAGTGTTCATAAATAAAGTATCACGCAGATGTTACTAAAATCACATACTTGGGTGGCAATCCCAGCATGGTCGGTGCCCGGGTTCCACAACACTGTCTCTCCCCTCATCCTGTGCCATCTAATCATCGAAAATAACAAACCACCCAAGCTTTAATTATGGCACTTGATTGGAAACTACATGTTTTTTACATTATTTCTAATTAATTTCGATAAAATTTTAATAAAATGTTATAAACAATGATTAAAAACTTAAGAATTGCACCTCGTTAATACATCTTCTATTGTGTTTGTCAAAGCATGGCCCAAATGTAGACTACCAGTGACATTTGGTGGAGGCAAGCAGATTGTAAACGTGCCTTTTGGATTATCTTCATTGGCAGATTTCCTCTGATATCAGAATAAAAGTAAGCGAAAGAATGATTTAATAATACCAAGAAGTACTGTAGCACTTTGCATGCACAATGTTTTTTCGATAAAGTTTGGTTATTTTACGCTTACTCCGTATTCAGGCTTAAAAAGGCCCATTTCTTCCCACCACTGGTACCAAGCTGCTTCTACATACTGTGGACTGTAACTGCTAGGCATCTCACCTTTAAAAATGATATATTAGATGACACTAAAAGCATAAAACTAACTTAACTTGATAGTAGTTATGCATTAGTGCTTGCTATTATCAAAAAAGACTATTTTTGTCATCGTCACGGCAATGATGAAAAATGAAACAAACGAAAGCAAATGAATAAATGAAATATACACATTTTTAAAGTTATTGCACAATTGTTCAATTTCCCAAATACTGGCAATATTCAAAGTCCACATACCAGAAATATCTTTCTTTTCACCAGGTGGTGTACTTTTTTCATATTTTATCACTGTCTTTTCAGTTTTTTCATTGCTCTTTGCTTTTTTGTTCTAAAAAGATAATTGAAGTTTCCTAACATCAGTGTTTAGCAAACTTTTTTAATCAGTCATTAATCCCCAGTTTTTGTCGCTTTGGTTTTATTCCACTTTCATGAATTTCACCTCCTTTTCTGTAATCTCATTGCAATAGCAAACAAAAGAATTTAATTCTAAACATTGTCATTATGTAACAAAAAAATTCATGCTGCATTGTTTTGAGGAAATTACCTTGTGTAAACTATTCAATACTTTCCCAGGAGCTAGGTTAGGCATTAACAATCCAGTATTAGACTATGACTACTTTTCTTGAAAAACAGAACTTTTTATCACTAAATTCCTGTGAAGTTATCTTCTGACAGCTCATGGTAGGGGGGCGACACCAACTTGGATTAACTGTTCCCTATCTTAAATCATCTTATTTGCGAATAAAATTTGTTTCAAGTAAATAAAATGTTAGCAACCCCAGAGGAAAAGCCTCAACCTGCAGAACTCCCAGGTTCAAAACACTTTGTTAGATCAAAATGACTCGTACAAGTTTATGCTTTGCACCCAGTATTCGTTGCTACCTCTTGGGCTTTGCTTTGTTCTTGCATTTTCTTATTTTTGGCATTAAATTTTTCCATCTTCTCTCGTTTCTTTGCTTCTTTCTTTAATTGTGCCGCAGATTTTGGCTTATTGTTTGAGGGACTATTGCTATCTCCAGCTGACCTACATGAAGCATGAATTATAGAGCGTCACTGGAAATGCATAGTTCCACATATCTGTATCTTAGCTTGTTGACAAGTATGTTAATGAAAAAACACAGTATTGTTTACATGCAAAGTTTCAATAATCACAAATAACACAGGTAACATGTAGCACAACAACAACGTCAGTGCTTACTTATTATCTGAGCCAGTCAACAAATACTTTTTTTGCATTTCTTCAAAAGTGTTTTTATCAAATTTTGGAGTTTCCTCGCAAAGAGCGATTTCATTATTATTATCACCACATCCAGCTGCAGTAAGTTCTTGCTTAAACTGAGGTTGGTTAATGATCGTTCTAAACCACCTGGTTGTGTTTATAAAAGCTGACCGACTCTTAACATCCAGTACCTTCAAAAAATATAAACTGATAGCCAACATTACAAAACTGTTTTCACTGACAGTGATATGCCAGTTATATACACGAAGTCATGCTACCCCACATCACAACTGATAGCGTTTCTAAAATAAATGTATCAGTATTCAATATTCAGTAGCCAATGTTCATCTGCTACTATGGTTAATAAAATGCATATTCATGTATATTTAAATGTAACTTGTACTCTATACCAGTTAGTACATATATACAGGTTCACTGGTCCGAGTGGTTGTGTACAGTAGGCCTATTTTTAAAGACAAGTTAACGTCATGTTTGTAGTGGAATGGTGGAGCTACTAAAGTGAACCACATGTTAGCGAGAGTACTCAAATTTGCGTATTTGTGTAACATCTCAAACGGTATCAGCACCACAATCCAAAAACTTGAACGTACCACTTGATACGCAAGCAAAAGCGCAGCAGCACATGCAACATCAGCTTGAGTAATACGCTCTCCAACCAAGTACATATGGTGAAGTAAATGGTCATCTAAGATCTTAAGGCACTTTTTCACATATTCACTGGCATAGGCCATATCCTGAAATTAAATTTAAATTAGATTAAATATAATCAAAATTTTGTAAGATAAAAAATGGCTTATTTTTAAACCCTTTTGCAATCACACATTTGAGTTAATAAGTGATAGGTCAATGTTATGCTAAGAAAAATAAAGCAAGAGTTGAGAACAGGATCTAAAAAATTACATTAAAACACAGACCTGTTTATTATAATTCTTCACACCTAGGAAAGGAAAAGTCCAAGTGCAAACAGAGGGATTGATTTCGCAGTCAGCAAATTCTATCCACTGATGTATTTGGGCATTTTCCTGAAGGTTAGTGCCCCACAATGCATCTCCACCCAATAATCGAGCAATTGTATTGCTGTCATCAAAAACCTGTCCATCTTTTTCCAATCTGCCGAAAGTTCAATTACACAATTTATCACCCAATTAGCGAGTATAACGTAAAACCTTTATACACAGCTATTTTACCTGGGCAGCTTTACCAAGTCTTCACAAACCTTGGCCTCAAGTTTTGTTCCATTGAAATTTGCAGCAACCAGAGCCTTTAGGCAAAAGTAATTAGTTTTGTATTTTGGTAAATATAACTTAGCCATAACTGATTTTCATAAACCAGATCTGAAAAACATAACCGAATAAAATTGCTTAAAAAACCTTCACCCGTTACAGCCGTTAGCTCTTAGCCTCTTACTACACAGATTTTTTAGCGCCTTGGAGCATTTTTCTTATCGGAATAAGGCGCTATTTAAATGTTATTACTAGGGCAAGTTTTTGCAACTTTTTTTTACAGCTTCCGGCAGCTTCCTAAATACTCAGAGTTTATGTAGTATGATGTTTTAAGCTGTTTGCAGGAATTTTATATTGCAACTTTTTTCTATTTTTCATGCAACTTTTTACTGCAACTTTTATTAAATATTGTGCAAAATGTAAAGGAGTGATTTAAAAAAACATGCTATAAACTTTTTCTAGTATATTTCTATTCTCTTTGCTTTGCATAACAAAGAGATATGTGTTGGATTAGCTGCATCTCAATGTTATCTATGACGCAACAGTTGGCTTGCAAGCTAGAAGTTTAACAACCCCAGCCAAGCACGACAGTGCCCGAACTAAATTAGAATTGGAAGTATGACTTGGCTTTTGGCCAAGCCCGCACAAACGGAAACAGGTTGTGTCTAGTCTTTCGAGGTCAATTTTTGTTGAGATTGCTTAGTTAGTTGCAGACCTGGAGGGTTTGGGGTGGGGTATTTGACTTGTTTGGGGGGGAGGGGAGGGGTGGGTTAACGCTTTGCTATTTGTTTTTTTGCGGAAAATTATTTCCGCATTGCGTTATTTTCTTGCTGCGTACCGGCAAAAAATGTTATTTTCGGCGGTCTCGCCAGGCCGTCTGTGAAATGGGAAAGTACAAAATTTGACAGCTCTACAGGAGCTGACAGCGAAATCCTGTCATGTAGGTTTCAAACCTAAAGAACATAAAAATGTATGCATGATCGATTGTATAGCGAAGAAAGAAACAGAACAAGCAGAAACCCTGCAAATCTTAAACTGTTGGGTTATACAACGGATCCTTTCGAATATCTCATACCCTAATGCTTTTAAAAACTTGTGCATAAATGCAACTTTTTACTGCAACTTTTGTTAAAATTAAGTGCAACTTTCTCACGTTTTTAGTGCAACAAAAACTTGCCCTAGTTATTACAATTATTTTTCTTCGACATTCAAAACTTGAAACAACAGACAAACAGAAGTGACAGATCAAACCAATGCATAGCTTATCAATCTTCGTGTTTTTAACGCTTATATAGTCTAAAGGGGGGGAGCAAATTCTTGCGTCATGCAAGTTTATTTTGTTTTTGATGTGTATATTTTCTTGAAATCCTGATGCAATAGCCACACGAACGGAATTAATAATTAATCTTGTTGAAAGGAGCATTTGACTAAACAACGATAAACGTAATGCCTATTAAAATAGCAAATGTGATGGAACATGTTGCAATTCAGGCAAAAACACCCAAAATCGTAGTAAATAAATCAGATATTACAAAATCATTACAGCCTAAAACTCACTTTTTTAACAAATTACATAGCACAGATATTAAAAACTATTTCAAATATTTTTTTAAATAAATTTTCAGTTAATTTAACATTGTCTGAATAAAACAATTTTTTTGCAAGTGTTTTTCACTCTAATCAAAATAACTTCTTACATCTTTTAGATAATATGATTAGTGAAAAAATTACGTAGCTATGCTTCCAAAATTTTTCTAATAACGTTTTTATTTTGCTTTATTTTGCATTTTTTTAAAGAAATTTAAAGGTGAAAGTTTACCAAATTTAAGTATATTTTCATTTTTTATATAAAACTTTGTTGCTCTAATTAAAAATGAGAATTATTTATAACTTTTTTATTATCTTTCCAATTTTAATCTTTTTAAATAAAAAACATACTTAGGAAAAACCCCTAAAACGATTTCTCCACTTTTGACCACTCACCACACATGGCTAGCATTTCTGTTTTGGAGATTTTTTTGCATTTGTGCAGAAAATAAATTGACCTACTGCTACTTTCATTAATGGAAATAACACAGCCAAAATATAATTAAAATACGTATTGATGAATTAGATCTTTTTCTATATCGAATTGGGTTTATTGGTTCCACGTTTAATTTAGGCCTAGTCATAATTATATTCCTGACTTCATATACCTATTAAAGCGACTGCAAAGAAGTTGGTCGGGCTAATAACAAGCAAGGATTAAATCATGTCACAAAGAGTATCTCACCAACAAGATTGATATCTATTACAACTGAGCTACCACATTTAACAATGTATAACATGCCTAACTAATTTAAAATGGTAATAATATGAGCCTCAAGTCTGTATAAGTGTTATGCACAGATGTAATCAAATAATGTTGCAAACGTTAAAAGCCTTCCCCAAGAATTGAAAACATTTTATTTCCTAGTTGAGCACAGAAATTTTTTTCTCTGGTGCTTTTACAAATCAGCTTTAGATGTGTAGGTTGCTCAGTTAATTCGTTTTAGGACTAGCCTGTAGAGATAGATAGGCCACTGCCATACCGGTATATCGTAGAATTTGATTTTAGAATTAACATTTTATAGAATTTACCATATCAAAAAATTTAAGTTGAGTTGTTCTGCTTAATATCAAGATATAAATACAAGTTTTTAGTGATCTTGGTAATTAGTTGGTTTTGGAAATTTTGTTTGTTTTATTGATACACATGACAGATAACATTGACCGAGTGCAGTGTGCATGATGGACTCAGTATCATCCAATTGTTTACAGGTATTGTTAATACTTGTAGGTTTCTACTAACAATTTTTCACAATTTATAGCTCCTATTGGAAAGTTTGTTTCAGTGCGCCTGATAAAGTAGGAGTACATACAAACTTTTGTAACATAACAATTTGAAAAATTACAATTTACAATTTTTATAATTGAAAAGAACATTGTAGCTCTGCAACAGTTAATATTTATGTATTTTACTCTTGCACCCTGAGATTTTCTTTGAAAGGTCTTAGTGTGGTAAGATTTCCATGATTAAATGCGTACTTGTGAGGCGTTTGCTTTCTCATTCACCATTATTCAAACATATCCCAGCAAAAAATAACATATTTTTCACTGAGTCTACAACCGGATATTTCATAAGAACAGAAATATTGAAGATATACCAAAAATTTTTGATTTTTTCTGAAGGTTCAAGGGACTAACGACAGCAGCATTGTGAGCAAGCTTTCTATGGTCAACCATGGCTACCACAAGGATGCATATTACAAATTCTTTGTGAAAAAAGCCAGTCGTAGAAGCCCTCTTATTAACAGAGGATACTATATCAGAGCCAAAACAGCATCTTATATCATAAGTCAATTTTTTTCAGGTTTGTCTTCATTATGTCATGGTTGATCAATTTCAAAAATACAATTCTTACTTAATGAATTTTAAGGTGTCCGTGGGAAAAAGCAAGTTATATCTTTGGGGGCCGGGTTTGATACAACTTACTTTTGGAGTAGAGAGAAGTTTTATGATGATTTTCGTGAAGTCATATTTGTTGAAATCGACTATCCTGAAGTTATGAAGAGGAAGGTCAATCTAGCTAAGTCTAATGACTTGCTTAAACAAGAAAACACAAGCTTAAATTCTCCGCATGTTATATACAGGTGTGACATTACTTTGTATTTACAAAATCATGTAACAACTTGCTGCTTTATATCTTAGCACTGCTATTTATACTATAGCTGTTTATTATATTCATTCCAAAATGAAACAAATGGTAAAGATCTTTTTTATGAATGTTCGTAATTGTTTTAATAACCTAGGTTTCATAAACCAATACAAATATTTTTTACTGTCATTTGGTTAGGATAATTTACTGTGCTTTTTGTAGAAAGAATGTTGAGAGAACTTTCATTGTTTGGATTGGTAACTGGCAAAACTATTTTGTTTATTGTTTTTAGTTCCCAAGATTATTTGGCACTTGGATTTGATCTAAGAGATGTCGGAGTCAATTTGAGTAAACTTCTAAGCAGCTGTGATGTTGATTTTGACTGTCCTACTTTATTCGTGTCGGAAGTTGTTCTCACAGTAGGTCATTAGATTAAAGGGTACTCTGTAGGCAACTCGTGTAACACATCTCTCGTTTAAGTCTTTTCACCTTTATCATACTAAATATTTTGTTTCATTTTTTCAGTACTTAACTGGTTCTCAGTCTTCACGGATCCTAAGTTGGGTAAATCATTCCTTCAAAAATGCGTTTGTGTTTATTTATGAACAAATGTTGCCCGATGATGGCTTTGGACGTGTTATGTGCAGGTGGTTACAATTGCATACGTTGAAATTGTGGATTTTATTTCATAATTATGCTTCGTTTTACCTCTAAGTCTAGGTTTTTTAATTTCATAAAATTGTATTTATTGTATTATTGAATTGTACATGATACACACAGTATTTTTGTTAAATGTGTTTATGTTTAAGAGCTAGTGATGCAAGTGCTATTTTCAACAGACACTTTGAGACATTAGGAAGCCCATTATCATCAATTAACGATTTTCCAACCTTATGTGATCATGAAGCAAGACACAGACGGTTAGGATTCCAAACTTGCACGTCAACAGACATGCACACATTCTACATGAACTTGCCACCTAAAGAACGAGAGAGGATTGAACAATTAGAACTCTTTGATGAGTACGAGGGTTGGCATCAAAAGTGTCTGCATTATTTTGCTCTCTGCAGCACAAACTCTACCTCTGCTTTGTTGAAGGATTTTTGCTCTAAAATCTTTGCCAATGACTTGAGAAAGCAGAATACTTGTGGTTAGTGAGCCCCAGGCTGGACTATTAATATTTTTTTTCCAAGGTTTAAGTTGTGTTTTAGATATATAAAAATTAAAAATCAAAAAAAAAAAATGTAACTAACTATAATCAAATTATATTCATTTGTCCCTATAAAAATCTTTCTTCTAATTTAGTTTATTTGTAAAAATTTTATTATGTTTTTTATTTCATTACTTATTTATAAGAATTTATACGTATTTTTAAGATTTTTTACCAAAACTAACGTTCGATAAGAAGCCCTTACAAAAATGACAAGCACTTACATGTTGTGCAGAAAAACCCCTTGAGATTAAGCCAACATTGACCGATACATGGAACAATTCTGCTGAAGAAAAGGAAAAGCAAAATTTGCAATTGTTTGGTCACTCATATGCAATAGTTAAAGACAATACTTTATTGAAACAAAAGGTTAGTGTTATGGGTCGTCTTACATACACTGTTAGTATAGTAAGCTTTTAATATGTTTGGTTTTATTGCCATTGTTTCAGGAAGTTGAATAAAATTAAAAAAGTGCCGTATCTAGCCAATATTAAATTGATATAGCAATTCAACTTTCTTTCAAGGCCCTTATAGTTGGTGGTTTTGGTATACCTGCAGCAACCTTTAACCTCGGAAGGAACCAATCACATCAAAGGCTTGACGTCATAATACTGGATGTAAAAACAGGACAATCAGTGGAATGTTTGCCTCTTAAAAGCAGGCTAACACCCCTATTGTTTTCATCCTTATCAAGATATTCAGGTTATAATGGCGGGGAGTGTTATGTAATGTTTGGCGGAAGGACTTCCCCTAAATGTCCTTCAAACGATGTCCAAGTAATTACATTATCAGTGGAAAAAGATGAAATGACACAGCCACACTACGACTGTCAACTTATATCGACCACGGGAGAAAGTCCTTTCCCAAGGTGGCGCCATAGTGCTACTTTAATTAGTGACGGCAGGCTGATTGTGTTCGGTGGCCGAAGCAAAGATACTGTGTTCAATGACTGTTGGATGTTGAACCTGCCGAAAAAGTCATGGGAATCCGTCAAACCAGTTTCTGGCAAGTTTGTAGTGTCCAGACACTCTCACTCGACAGCTCAATGGAAGTCCAATGTTCTTGTAACAAGTGGAGGGTTAGACGGCGATCATGCACCACTACATGATGTTCTTATGATGGAGTTTGATCAAAACTCGGGGTGCAATGTTGAAAGGTAGGTGAAAATAAAATACCAGGAAAATTGTTTTATTACCATTTTGTTTTTTTATGTTGTTTGTTAAACTTTGTTGTTTGTAGCCTATAACAGTTGTACATCTTTACTATCAGTTTAACCGTACAAATGTCTTCATACCAGATTAAACATCGTCCCTCCGCTGGAAGCTCGGTACAGCCACACTTCTCATATCATTGATGACGACATTTTACTCCTAGTCGGAGGAGTTAAATTTCCAAAAGTAGCATCACAGCAAATTATGACGTCACATATGTTGGATAACGTAGCTGTCGTGAATCTGAAAACTTTTACTTGGGTCAAAACTGTCGTTTTCCCAAGTACTTATTGTAACAGGCCGATCAGAATACACTGCCATGTCAGCGAAGCACATTATTGCCGCGACACAGGGAATTGTCGCCTTACTATAATCGGTGGCGGTTCAAATTGCTTTTCATTTGGAACACATTTTAATAGGACACCAATTGTATGTGAGTTCCCCATTTTGTATGAAACCTGAAGTAGTTAGTATTTTTGACATTGTCAATCTTGAAAGTAATCTATTCGTTTATTACTGCGCCTATGACGGTTTAGGTCTAGCCTAAATGCATACAGGGCTTCAAGAATACAAAAATTTTCTTTGTGTTTGTTTTGACCGTACTTGATAGCAAGAGGGTTAATTTTGTGACTAGAAAATATAATGAAAAAAAAAATAATCTGACGTGAACGTGGTAGCGCAGTTATGTCGCCATGTAAAAAGCGGATTTGTAGTTATCGGCACCATAGCATTTCTGATCTAGGGTCACCTCATAGTATTTGTAGAGTGTACATCATCGCTTTATAACGCCCTTGGGTATCTGTTTACAAATGCCGCATCATATCCGTTGGTGACCTAACACTTTATTAGAATAATATGATCGCTGTTCATGAAATTTTGTAGCTACCAATTTAACGCTTGACACTAGTTTCCTAAGCAAACTGCAACTGTGTTGGTGCTAAATAATTTTTTTATATCAAAATTTTTACGATTTTACTCGCAGTTTGCACTCGGTGTTGATTTTTGATTTCGATAGATCTTGCCAGGAATGGTTTCGCTTGACTTGCTGAAATCAGCACAGATGTTTGTAATGGAAAAGTACAGGCCACTGAGGCCTGCTCAGTCCAATTTCGTGGAGGAAGTGTTTGTAACGTGATGAACTGATGATACTATTTACACGGAATAGACAGAGCTGTTAAAATGTCGTAGAATATGGTAAATGACGACGAATTATTTACGGGTTATTTTCTGGTGACAGCGTCAGCTTAAAACACATAAACAATACATGCAAGTGTTCGTCGTTTTGTTGGCTGATGTACAGATTTAAGACTTGCATCATCAGACTACTTTGACACAAATCATTGGACTTGCAAATAGTTTAATAAACAGCCTGGAAATTCAGACATTTGCTGAGAGCTTATGTTTAGCCCAGGTTATTAGGCGGCCCGGTAGCCTACTGAAAATTACTAATTCCTTCCAATCTTTGTAATGTTTGACTGAGGCCCTAGTCATTGGTTGCATGTTGCAAGTCTGTATGTAGCCTGCAATGTAACCTAATGCTTTAAGACCAAAATGTTCTTATTCCAATAGGCCTACTAAAAATGCAACTTTCATTACTCTTGGCTGCCGTTTTTGGAAAAAGCTACTTTGGTAAACTGCAGTCGGTGAAGTAGATAGGCTACTTATCTTATCGTAAACAGCAATTACACTAATCAGTTAATTGAAATGCATGCTAATTTTCAATTTAAAACCAGGTACTAATTTATACAAAATGTAAATTACCTAAAACTAATCCCCTCTGATCCAAACTCTCACTTC
The DNA here is from genome assembly GCF_947623445.1 of Clavelina lepadiformis. NCBI lineage: Eukaryota > Metazoa > Chordata > Ascidiacea > Aplousobranchia > Clavelinidae > Clavelina > Clavelina lepadiformis. The sequence continues at coordinate 16,782,669 of NC_135247.1, forward strand.
TCATGATTAAATTACTAAGCTAGGCGTAACTCATTGTATTATGATTCAGCAACTTTGGTAAACGGACACCAATGGAATAGTCACTTTGTAAACTCTTTTCAATTATAAAAAATATTGTGCTATCACCGCAAAATTCAACCAACAAAGGGTAAGTGTATTACCCGCCAACCAGATTGGAAATATTGCTTCTACTGGGTGAGAAGCAGGGGTGCTCAAAATAATATTTATATTTATTCCACTTTTTCTTTTCTCGAAATAGATTATTTCCATTGAAGCTTTTATTGAAATAAATAATTTACATCGAAGCTTTCAAAGAAAAAATAAATAATTCGTTCAGTGTTTGACAATAAATTATTCTTCACTAAACAAATTATTTTCTACAACATGATTTATTCATCGTCGTCATTACCAACTACATTCATTATCTTGTTGACCTCACTGACTCCCCACAGTTGTTTGTTTGCATGTAGAAACAATTGCGACTCAAAGTTAGAAGGAGTGAGTCGTTTTGATGACATTGAGTCGTTTTGATGACATGGTTAACTTAAATTAACTTAATACCGTAACTTAAGTAAAATAAATTATTTTGAAGCTAGCCGAATAAATAATTCTGAAAGAAAAGAATGAAAAATAAATAATTCTGATCGAAAAAACAGAAAAATAAATTATTCTCGAGGAATTATTTAAATATATTTAAATAAAATATATTTTTGAGCAGGTCTGGGTGAGAAGTCTTCCGTGCAATCAAAATGAAACAGTAGCCATATTATGCACAGTTAATTTTTATTCCCAGCGCAATTAGCAAACTTTCCAATCTGATCCACCGATAGCAACTGTTACGCAACAGAGCCTTAAAAAATAACGTTAATTACGATTATGATGATATTCTGATACATGGATTATGATGATACTTTTTCCGTAACATCACTGTCAATGTACCTGAGAAGTTGCCATGTTTCAACGGGCAGTACTAGTACTAGTACTGTACTAGTCAATAACACCTTTCCTTAGTGCTATAGCCACCAGAAACTGGGCTTTTGCCAGGGATGGGGTTTCTTTGCGGTGTGTTTTTTTCCCATCCACTGATGTACAGCATTGAAGCAATTTTCATTCATCAGTTGCTTCAACACACCACCTGCTTGTCTGCTTAATTTTCACTTTTTCAACTTTTGTTTTGCGGATTTATCTAATTATAAGTTTAGTAGCCGTGCTAGTTGTTACCAGCAATTGTTAACGTTATTTTTCTTGAGCACGTTTGAAACCTTTTCAACTTTGTCACTTTTTCCTGTTCATTGGCGCGTGTTAGTAACCACTGGCTTGAATTTTTGTCCCCACCGCACTTTGAAGAAAAATAAAATGATTGATTATGATAATGATTATCATGAATGAATTATGATTATTATATGATTTCAGCAATTTTGGTTTGGTTTAACAAACAAAGACTTACTAGTGCATGAACTTTTGTTTCAATACTAAATGGGTAGTACCCCTAAACATATTGGACCACCGGATTTTCGCCAACCTGTTTACCCTCGAAGAAATCCTTTTGTAAAAACGTTTTGGGGTTGGTAAGTATTTGTCGTATAGGCCGATAGGTTACTCTTTACATTGCAAATAATATTTCTTCATGAAGTATGTACATTAGATTTTTATATTTCAAGGGTACTTGCTCTTCCCCTTGGAATAGCTGGTTTTCTCGCGATCAAAAGGTTTATTCTTGACTCAAGAAAAAAAGAGCTTAAGGAAATTCAGCAAAAAGAACGAAGCAAATTAAAAGATAAAGCAGAAAACACAATATGATTGCAATCAGAGGACTTCCGCGTTTGTCAGTTATTGCAAAACATTTAAGCAAAAGTGCACAGGCATTTCCTCACACTTCAAGATCATCAAGCGTGTGTCTGTGCAGGAATATGTCTTCTGCAAACTTTCCTGAGGATGATGTGTTGTTCGAAGAAAAGGGTGGTGCAAGGATAATCACCTTAAACCGCCCAACAAAATTAAATGCTTTAAATTTAAGCATGATAAAAAAGATTTACCCAAAAATGAAGGTACAATGAAAATTTTTTGCTATCCAAACAAAATATTACACATCAACTGAACACAAGTGTGACCAATTTTACTGATATTGATACAGCTTAAACATAAAATAACTGTGAAACGGGCATATAATAATTAAATAAATATCCAATGCGTTTTGATTTGTAGTTAACAGATAACATTCCTTTGAGCTATACAAAGAACTCTAGATCTTTCAACTGTTAAAACTATATGATATGTGTTGTTATTTGCATCTTATGTTATAGGAATGGGAAGAAGACCCACGTACAACGTTAATTATTATGAAGGGTGCGGGTGGTAAAGCGTTCTGTGCTGGTGGTGACATTGACTCAATCACGGAAGCTGCTCGTGAAGGCAAATTTTCTCCTGGTATATACAGAAGAAGTATTTGTTAGAAATTCATGTCATGGCATTTATCATTTTTATTTAAGACCAAGTTGATAATGTCTTTCACCCTTCTATTATTCTATGTTTTTAAACATTACAATGCTTGGTGCCAAGTTTTTGTTGGAGGTGTATGTTGTAAATATTACTTGTTTGCAGGTGAAGATTTCTTTCGATCAGAATACGAATTAAACTACAGAATAGCGACGTGTCATGTGCCATACATTGCATTCATTGATGGCATAACAATGGGTGGTGGAGTCGGTTTATCAGTGCATGGTGAAAACCGTGTCTGTACAGAGAGAACGGTTTTTTCAATGCCAGAAACTGCAATAGGTAATAAAATAAAAATCATTGATGTGCAATCTCTGGATGTGCAGGAAATAACTCAATTGACTGATCTGCCCAGGTCTTTTTCCTGATGTCGGTGGCTCTTATTTTCTCCCTCGTCTCAGCATGCACCTCGGTTTATACCTCGCATTAACTGGGTATCGCTTAAAAGGACGAGACGTTTACAAAGCCGGGGTTGCCACACGCATGGTACACAGTTCTGTTTTGCCACAACTTGAGGATGACCTGGTCGCATTGGAAGCACCGTCAGCACAAGATATTACAGATGTAAATCATTCCAGAATTTTATGGAAACAAACTTTTTCCAAAATTTGAGACATACACGATACAGTTAGAACAATTATCATGGAATATATTTTCATAGCTGTTGAGGAAATACCATGAAGATTGCAAGACTGGACGCGAACGAGATTATTTAATTCTTCGTGACAGAGAAGACGACATACAGAGGCTGTTTTGCGCTGACTCAGTCGAAGAAATTTTCGAGGTGTGCTCAGCATGAGTTTACATGTATAGACCAGTATTCATCGGTATGACCTAGCAGATTTCTTTGAGTTTTCTCCGCAATGTTCCAGTAAGAAATTCTACCTTTTCTTGTTTAAGAACTTGGAAAAAGACGGAAGTGAATGGGCTTTGGAACAGTTGAATATTATGAAGAAAATGTCCCCAACATCATTAAAGGTCACTCACAAGCAGCTAAAGCTCGGAGACCACATGAATTTGGATGAATGTCTTGAAATGGAATACAGGTTTAAAACTTTTATGTTAAGCTAAACTATTTGTAAAGCAGACTTTAGGAGCTGATAACTTTAGTTTTTGTCATGGCAGTTACATGCTACTACAAGGTGCCCTACATAAAACCCCTAAATTTGGTTTTATATTTTTATAATTTATCTGTATTAGATTTACGCAGTAAACAGCTAAACACCCATTATGACTACTGTAGGTAATAAAGATGTATTATAATTGGGAGGTGCAAAAAGGTGTCACAATTAGTGTTGTTGGAAGGTATGGAATATCAATTAAACAAGGATTTTTTACCATCTGTTTTTAGAATCGGCTGCAACTGTTTACGTAACAATGACTTTCCAGAAGGCGTGCGCGCGTTACTAGTTGATAAAGACAAAAATCCCACATGGAAACCTGCCACTCTGCCGGCGGTGACCGACGAAATATTGGAAAGTTATTTTAATTTGCCACAAGGATTGAAGGAACTGGAACTGTAAAGTAATGAACATTTGAGTATAATTTCTTTATCAGAAGTAAGTGTAATCGCATTACCCAATAAAATATCGCAGATTGATCATCCAGCTTTTGCCTAAGTCGCTCTGCGGCTTTTTAGAGCTTCACTTATTTCAATTTTTCTGCACTGTCTTAATTTTACTTGTAATTTTTATACTCGTATCCGCTAGTTTCTTCCCGTGCTTCACGTATTACATTTTAACATATTTAAGTAATAATTCTTTTTAAGTACAGACAACGCTGAATATTTAGTTATGCTTCAACTCCATGCATCTAAGGGGGTATAGGGTGAACAAGATGCAGCAGTTTTACATTTCTGTTACTTCGAAAATCCTTTGCAAACTCAAATGTTTTCATTTTTACACCTACCTGTGTAAAAATCGCTTTAATAGCAATTTCTTACTATTGCAATGTTATTGTTGTGTTCAAATTTGTTTCAATAAATTGAAAACGTCCGGTCTGTCAGGTGTGAGCAGATAAAAGTGTAGTTTGCAGACTAGAAATGCGAAAAGCCAGCGCTGGCATGAACATTTCCATTTATTTGGTGCATTGGCGTCCAAGTTTGTTTGGCTGGTGATGCTCGCACTAGCTGCTGTTGGGTGTCACCAGGAGTCTAATAAGCTAGACCGGTCTTTGTTTTTGCCATGTCTACCAGTCATGTTTGCAAAGATACCACGCTGTACATATATATTGTTAAGTTGCACCAGGTTCAAAACTGAGGTACAAAATACGAACAGTGAGAAAGAAGAAAAACGCAATAAATTTTTTCAGCAGCAGGACTTGGCGCCCTTCTGCTAGTTAGCGGTCAGGATGGCGAACATTACATGTCTTGGTTAGGTCTGCGTAGATTTTTTCCTCTCCCTCACATATCTGCGTAACTTCACTCAACTGGGAGATAAACAACTGCTTTCGGAGTCGATTATTTTTTATTTCTGAATACGTGACCCAGAGCTCATCATAACTGTTTTTTAATCATATTGGTCTCAACGCTAATTTGTCCCATACTTCCAACAACACACTGTAACAACCATAACCACGTGACTCTATGATACGTCATAAGGTTAAGTTTGGAAAACATTCGCGTTAGAAACAATCATGTGAAGATCTTGTGATCACAAAAAAGACGGACAGCTGATCAAAGAAGATACTGGGATCAACGTCTGCTGTATTACCTCAACCTTGCATCGCTTAAACTGGTTGGTACAACAATTGGGAAAACACATACGTCAGAATTCAGAGGTCAAAATAAGCCAAGATGGTGCAATTTTTGGAAGTCAACAACAAGGCATCATAAACCGTCATAACACTTCCGCAAGAATACTGACGTTGGCACGTCATAAACCTATGCGAAGGACACTTTAAATTGTTGTAGAAATAGGCAGTGCTGATAAAAATTTTCAGGTGCATGTATGTGATACTATGACAAATATTTTTATGACAAATATTATTTTCGTTGTGATATTACTAGTGTGAAGTATTACACAACAACCATATTCGCCATAAAGACCGCGTACACTGGCGGCTGTTGTTACAGGATGAGCGAGGACGATTGATGGTTGATGACTTGTTTTGCTTCTGCTTCGGTGAAATAAGTTCTCATTTCTCAAACGGCGTGACAATGCTGTTAGTTGCTTAATTCTGTCTATACAAATTACTAAATGATAAAGTTCCCGTTTTGTTGATTATAAGACACAAAGGTTTCCACCTTTGGGCAAAGCTTACTGAACGTTACATTGCGCAGTAGTAGGCCTAACCAGTGAAATTAATCACGTAAAAAGAAAGGATTGCAAACATTACATCGGTATATAACTTATATGGCACATCAGTTCAAGCGAAATAATTTATCTGTTCGTCATTAAGGAGAATTCAAGTCCGGTCAACAATTGAATTTAAGATCTCAAAATAAAGTTTCAGCATTTCCAAAACAACTCAATACTCGTGACGTAACCGTCACAATACCTTACCCAGGTGCGTTGTCCAGGTTTCATAACTATACAGAAAAGTTGATATCACGACGGCTTTGTACACAAGAGTTCTAGTTTCTTTGTTTAAATTGTTTATGTGAAATACAAATGAGCGGCTGAGTGCATTGTAGGAGGTGTTGCAGCTCATCAACTGTAGGCCTATAAGTTATCGATAGGTGATAAGTGGCTGTCCAGATACAGAATATGACGTGCGTTTTCAAGAAATTGTTTACCGAGTGCTGCTGCAAAACAGCGCGGTATTTGTTTTCCAGAGGAGAAATTTGTAAAGGCTCTCTGTTTTCCTTTAGTTGACACGATGGAATAGGCCTAAGCCTTGTACCTCACGGCCACGATCGTATTGGCTAAGAAAACATTTCCAAGAATTTAGTCTGTTTATTAGCTTAACGTCGACCGAAATGTTTACCACCGTTACGGAGTTACGGCTGTTTTGTGTGTTTTGCATAACCGTGATTGTTAATAATATGGAAATGTCCATTTCAGAATATTAATATTCGAATACGTCAATAAAAATTATACAAATTATTAAGTCAAAATACTTGTACCAAAACATTCTAATAAAATGCAGCTGTAGTCGTATAGGTACGAACGCTTAAAGTGAGGAGCAAAACCAAAAACAAGTTGAAAAGAGTAGTGGGCAATAAGTTTGCTGGAGAAAGGATTTTCAATGAATATGTAGTGCCAGTGGTTAACTTACTACCAACATTGCATCGCAATTTCAGTCTCTTATTGTGACGGCAATCGTGGCCATTATGACGTCACAGCGAAAAAATAATATGCCTGTTGACTGGTGTTTGAATTAAGTACGCTTTAATACCGAAATTGCTTGTTTGTCACATACGAAACATTCTATTAAATTTTAATAGATAGTTATTTAATAGTCAAATAGAAGTTATACTCGATCCAAACACCCGAGTCATACCGATTGCTTTTATAGTGTGACGTATTCATGAGTACCGCCGTTTACGTCATAATTAAGGAAAGATTTTGCGTTTTTGCGACTTTTTATGGTAATAACTGCTTAACCACGACACATTAGCACAACAAATTTTCCAGTATACTTACTGACAAATACTCTTTGATTTAAGGCTAACTTGGCTTTGGATTTGCACTTACCCCTCACTTTAACTTACAAGAATTTGTTGTGAAGGATCAAGCTTAACAAGATGTTTGTGGAAGAGTAGCCTACAGTTAGACAGTCCTGGTAGTAGAATTGTAAACACAGAGCAGGAAAGTTAAGTCGGTAAATAAACAGTAGATTGTTGATTTGTGTCACGTGAGTCAGACCGATACGTGTTATCACAAAAAGGAAAATAATTTACTCCATTTGTTTATCGTCGTTTAAGAACTTTACACGTCACTCGACCGCATTGCAGTATTGTTTTGAGTCGGAAGGTGATAGAAAAAAATGTCTGAGATATGAACATAGCTGCGCTACAACTACGTTAACTGCTCAATACTTAAAAGATAAAATTCAAGTCCAGCACTGCCACTATCGTTAGTAGCTTAGTTTGTTGGTGAAACTCAAACTTGAAAGCTCTTGTTTTTAAAGAAAAACTGTAACTGAATTACCGGTCACCTGTTATACTAAGCCTATGAAGGTATTTTTAAAGATTTCCTTGCTTAGTTTTGAAAATTAAAGTTTAAACTTACCGGACAGGTCATGACAGAATCAAATCTTGGTTCCATATAATTTCATCGACCACTAGCCTACCAGAGTCAAAGTGAGAGTTAAATTTAGAATGCCAAATTAGCTTTTATTGTTCTTAGCCTGTTAAAGCTCATTACCGGTAACAATTAACATCCGATTTACTTTGGCTGTTGTGTTACAATAAATGACTTTTTGACTAATTTTGAGATAATAAGATATATATAATTTTACGTGTATACTGTTAATTGTTATTATATATATTTTTTATAAGTTCATGTTATGCGTAATTTTTGAGATTTGGGTTTTCGATCATGAACCAGAGATATAGTGCTCACCTCTTGAAGTAGAAATAGTTAAACATTTTCGGCATTAACTTGAAAGATTGCTACAATCAATTTTTCCATACACTGTTTACCGCTTCCTGAAATATCGTTATTAAAACCTTAACAGAAGTCAAATTTGTCATTTTGAAATCGTTTGAAATTACACAATATTGATGTTAGTCCATTTACAAAGTTTATCAGGAAGGTAAAGTAAGTTTTTAGCCCAAAAATTGGTACAAATGGCCAAATCTCAGATCCAAATCAATGCTTTTTTTCCTGTTTATCTAACAAAAGCGCTTTTATTTCTAAGGTTATAATTTTGTGGTAGTGCTGAGTGCATGTTACATAATTTCATGTTTGTGGTTCCAGTGATTTTAGAAGATAAAACACAGACCCTGGAATACTTTCTCATCATTTTAAGGTTCAAAGAGTTGTAAGTATTGACGAAGACCCAGTTTATTGTCGATTACATAGAATTACAACAAAGAAATGCAGGTAATTTGCAGTTACTGTATGGAAATTTTATATAAAGCTTAATTTAAATATCCGATGGTCGGTAAATTTCTGATTTGATACTTCAAATGGAAAGGTTTGGGAGCTTTGCTTTTAAAGTGGCACTGTGCACTTGGTCAGCTGCATGCATCTAATGTGAATTTATCTAGCACAATCACTTGCAATGTTGAGCATTCTTCAATGATTAAATCCCCAGTAATATCAAAAATATTTTTGCATGATTTGTTTCTAGTTAAAAAGTTACATAGGACTAAGTAGGCCATTGAACATAGGCTTTGACAACGTTTTGTTACCTTGATATTTATGACATATATATAAATGTGTGTTTACTGCATTTCTTAAAGTTTATTTAATATTTTCCTTGCAGGAATTTTTTAGATTGTGGAATCTTCCACTTGATTTTCTCTTTGATTCTTGGAAAGTGACTTCCACAAAAACCCTTATTTTTACAGCATTAGGTACTCATATAATAATAGTTATACAGATGTTTTAAGCAATGGTGCCTACAGAATTGTTGTTGCAGTAAAGTGTTTAAAATTTTGTATATGTTCTTCGTATACTGGTTAGCTTTAATTTTTGCTTAAGTGTTAAATATTTTTTTCTTTTAGCTGCGTTTTGTGTTGCCTTTCTCTTTGAGGGATTACGTGTAGCATCTGTGACCCTACATCGTAAATTTTTTGCTTTACCATTGGCTTCCGTTCCAACAAATGAATCCGCATCTTCAACGTCTTCTGCTAATACTTTTGTTGTGAAAGACAGTCTCGATTATGTCAGGGAGCAGTGGTAGGTTTAATTTCATTGTATGTTCAATGACATGACAATGATTTTTTAAGTTACTGCAGATGAAAGATTGTCATTGGTACATGTTCTTCCTTTTTAAGTCGTGTAAACAACTCGTGTTATAAGATCTTATTAGCCTTGTTCTGACATCTTTGTTCATGTTACAGGATGAAGAACCACTTGATACAGACCTTTTTTCACGTCATAAAAGTCGCGCTGAGTTATGGACTCATGCTCAGTTTTATGACCTATAATGCTTACATTGCCATTGCAATATTGGCTGGTGCAGCAATTGGATATTTTCTATTTTGTCACCAGATACAAGTTACTCACTCTAAGAAAGCTTGCGACAGTTTAAGCAGAACAACGACCTTTGTGACATCAATCGATCCATCTTTGCATTCTTTAGTGAATGTTGATGCTGAAGCACCAGCGTAATTTCTCTGTTGTATGCCATGTTTTAAAATTGGCAATGTTTTAGCCAGTCTATAATATTTAAAACCTTTCCTTACCTTAAAAGATGCTATTGCCTTACATGGCATGCATGTTCCATGTTACTATTAATGTTGTTTTTATCATGTTTTTCATCGTATAAGCTTCCTTGTCGTATTAGGTTGTGAATTGCATTACTGTGAAAGTTTGTGACTTGACTCGGAGAAATTACGTGTATAGCTTGTATCAGTTCTTGTTGATTAAGTTTCAGTAATAAGGAATCATCATTACAATGAACTTTGCTTCCGTCCAAACACTTTTAACTGTAACATTGTCTACGAAAGCATATGGGCAGACAAATGATGGAAATTTTCAAAACTTTTAAACCTCTTTTGCTACTATTATTGCTTTGCTTCAGAATAATTAATTTGACCTTAGTCCAGTCACTTCAAAAGGACTCGAGTACGACTCTGCTCTATATTATATTTAAGGCAACCTCACTTTACTTTGATTCCTGCGATATTACCTTTATGATGTTTATTTTTGTGACATGCAATAAAGTTTCACCAATAAGCAATTAGTTATGAAAAATTGCGTTATATTTAACTTAATGTTTACTCTCACATAAAAATTCAAGGAGAAATTAGTCACTTTTCAATAGGCTTTGATTCCCATGTAACTTCAAAGAACTTTACTTGATGATCTTGACTACAAGATGCCAGGGTCATAGAATCATTTCTGCTGACACCTGGCTTCCATTTTAGCCGTTTGACAGCCAGACAGTGTGCAATTTGAGAATCGAAATGAATCATGTCTACAAGAATGTGATTTTCGGTAAATGAAGACAATTTAATGCTCCCACTTTCACAACCAATGGCGAGAAGGTAAGTGGAAAGCTTGTGTGATGCAAATGCAATTGCTGTGACTGGTTCACCGCAGTCTCCAACAATTGCTCTCTTCACAACCTGTTCTTCATTAGGAGTAACTTTCCAAATCATAATCTTTTTATCCCTCGATGCTGTGGCAAAGTAAGTGTTATCATGGGACCACGAACATGACCAAATGATCCTACTGTGACAGGTTTTCTTTTCACTGTGTGCTAAATGCTCCACGTTATATACTCCCTCCAATTTGGTAATTCGATACAAATTCCAAGTTCGGTCACGAGAAACTGTGACCAAGTAATTGTCGTTCGGAGAAAATTCCATTTGTGTAACAGTAAGTGTGTGGCCAGACAGGGTAGTAACTTGTTTCCACGTGTCCACTTCCCAAATTATAATACCAGCATGCTTGGCTTGAGAAGATTTGGCAGCGGAGGCCACAAGTGTTGCTTCATGATTACAAGACAAGCAAAAGATCTCGTAAACATGACCATACAATTTCCTTGACTCTGGCCATAGTGTGTTTTGAAGCAAATACGTTTCTGGGGGCGGCTGAATTAACTTAACTGGAACAAATAGATTTTCAATATACTGCTCCTTCCGATCGCTTAGTGGAGTTTTTTCTTCAGAAGAGAACACAGCTTTGTTGGATAAACCGAGGGCCGGTACAGTGGCCCCTTCAGGTGCTTGCGATGACATTTCAACCAAGTCATGCTCTGTCAGAGACCTCAGATTGCTGATAAAATTTGAGGAAGCATCAAATACTCTGAGAACTTTTTCATCTGCTCCAGAGATAAATTTAGTGGAATGAATCATACTAAGACACTGCATGTCATAACCGTGAATTTGCGGACGCGCTATTTCATGCCAGGATTTGTCTTCCTTCCACTCAGCAACCAAACGTGTTGTTTGGTCTTCGCTTGTAGTCAGTAAATACCTCCCCTGCTTTGGTTCCCAATCAATATCGTTAACAACCGACGAATGTCCGCTAACCATCACTGCAGGTTCCCATTGATCATCGCACCTACGATCCCATCCATGCAGTGCCCCACTGAAGCTTTGAGCAATGATGTGTTTGCCGTCTTCACTGAACTGAGCCCCGTAAAATCCCAAAGTATTGCCACCCACCTCACCAACTCGTACTTTGTCAACCCAGATTCCAGCTGCATCATCGTACTCCCAAATAACTACTGTTTTGTCTATCGAAGCTGACAACAAGTTAACTCCTATGGTGGATTTTCCTGTCAGTTGCCACTGCACACTGTATACCCAGTTTTCATGTCCGATAAGAACAGCATCAAGGGAAGCAGCAAATGTGAAAGATGTGTTATTTACGTTTATCGTAAACAATTGTTTCCGTAATTTTAGTTCATATCTTTCCTGTACCTTGTCTTCTGTTGCTTTATTATTCACCAACCATATTTTCCATAATCTAATAAAAGAATCCTGCGAGCAAGTCGCCATATAGATTTCCCCGGTGTGAAGAGTGATAAAATCTACATTACGCACCCAATCCTCATGCCCAGGCAGAATTAAAACGTTGTGGAAATGTGCAGTTTGCTTTTCAGTACCCGTGTCAATCACATAGATTCTAATTTTGAAATCATCACACGCACATGCAAGTATAGGCACCTTACAATTTGGAAGAAGATGGAAAGCAACGTTAAGTACAAAACCATGTTTAAAATCCATTGTCTGAACACATTCAAGTTGAGATAAAGAGTCATATGCTTCCCAGAGTCTCAAGCTCGAGTCTGCTCCACTGGTTGCAACTAAATACAGTTCCTTGTTTTGACAATGCACGTCATAAGTAGAAATTGCGTCGATGCTTGTGATTGAATCTTTGTGACCTAAAAAAGAGAATTCTTTCTCCAAGATCGGTGCAACCTGGTTATCCTTGAATATCCAGCATCTCAGTGTGTTATCTGCCGAACCTGAAAAGAGGACGTTGGACTTGCAAGGCAACTCTGTATCGAAAAATTCCTTCATCCATTTTACACAGAGAACTTTTTTTTTGTGGCCATTAAAGCTTTGAATACTGCACAATTTCTTGCTATCCCAATGGATAGGTTTATAAAGTGCAACAGAGTTAGAGCATCCGAATGCCACAAGATTCAAAGGACCTGCATCTAAACAGTTTACAGAACGATTCGCACACAGTGCAATGTGTTTTAGCTTCACTGAATATGAGTTATCCATCGGAATAATTATGAAATGTTAAAATGTAGCCTAATTATAGGGTATCCAACAGAAATCAAAATCTAAGTAAGCAATTACTTTTGCATTATAATATAAATTTGTAGCAGTGCAATCACAACCTACACAAAAAAAATTGAGAAGAAATTGAGCTGGCAAAGAGACAAACTTCAGGGTGCATTGACACCCAAATTTTTTGTTTATTTAATATAAATAGGCATTTGTCTTACTTGCTTAAATTATGATTTCAAAATGGGGAGTACTTGTAGACGTACCACTTGGGGTACAACATTAGACTTCAAGGGGGTAAGTACCAAGTTCTCTAGTTTGTGACTTGGGGTCGTCTACATTAACAAGGATTTGTTAAATAGGGATACAAAGACTGCGGCCTGCACCAAAAAAACTTTGGGGTATGACCAGCAAAAAAAAATTGAAAACCTTATTACTAGCTTATTGTTTGTTTTTACCATTAGCTGTACAGAGCAAAAGTTAGCATGCTAACCTATTAAAAATCGGCTTAATGATACATTGAAAAAAATTTCTGCATCGGTTCTTTGCAGCAAGTAACACACTTTTCACCACAGATCAATGCATAGCAGCCAAACTGCAGCTTTGACATAAGCACAGCGCACACGCCACATTTTTTCCATGTGCTGCTGCGAGCAAGTCTTTGTGCAACGTTCGATTATGACGCATTTTTTATTTATTATAGTTCTACCCGAATTAGAACTGTCCACCAGGTATGCTGGACAGAGGCAAGAATCGTTAGCGCCTTTATAACGGTATGGCGCAACCAGGTATCGAACACGAACAGACGCTATATTAATTGCGAGACTAGCCTTGGAACCACACTGCTACCAAGCCGACATCGATTGCAAGTCGCTTTTACTTTTGAACTCCCGCATAAAGGCGTGAATGGATTGAAAGAACGACATAACAAGGAAAAAATGTATGACGTAATAACTTTGCCATACTCGATGTTGTCATGCAACAGAGAAGCAAAAAGCAAGTGGCCTCAGTCTCAGTGGCTCAGTCTTAGGGTAGGGTAGAATGGTAGATGAAAAATGGTCACATGTTGGGGAAATCCCGTTAATGATTATTAAGACGTTTAAAAGAAACAATTTTTATACGATTTTTGGACAAAAAACGTTTAGTGTTTATATTTTACGGTGTAAACCAAGATGGTTCCCCAATGAAATAGTGGTTTCCTCCATATACCCTTTTAAATAATCACTCGTCGAAAATATATTTTTGTGACTTGTTAGCACTTAATCAGTTTTGTGATTAGAAAATACATGGAAAGTTAAAAACACGAGGTTCAATGACAATTTTTGAATGAAAATGCAGCATAAAATAAGTTCAGATCTTTTAGCATGGTATACTAAATAACTGGGAGCAAATGCAGTAACACAGCTATATCACTCTAGCCATCGGCACTTTAAATCTATTTTGTTGGGACACGCGAGAATTCAAGTTGTAGACACCACAGCATTTGTGGTATAGCGCCACGTTTGGCGGCGATAGGCATTCTACCAACCCCTTTTTGATTAACATGCTTGGTGGCTGGGGATTAATTATACCAACACTTTCAACTGTGAGAAAAGTTTATTAGATTATAGTTATATTAAATTATACAGTGACAATTGGATATAGCTAGAAAACTAAAACCACCTCGAACCAAGTAGCCTACACCTATGCAAGCTATTCAAGAAACGTTTTTGTTAAAACTGAACTATTTTGCGCAGATGAGATACTGTTGGTCGATATTAAAATTGCTTCATTAAGTCCAGTAATGTTTTTCTCATTGATTCATAGAAATTTTTTTCTGTTGGAACGGCTACTAACTTAGGCAAACTTTACTCCAAAGCCTAAGGGAGTTTCAGGCTAAATTAACTAATCGAACAGCTAAGCGCTTAAAAGAAACAAAATCGTTAAAGATGAATAGACGTGCTTTGTTTTTTCACATCTTCAGGCGAGACCAAACTAAGTCAGTCAGAAGAATGGCATCGACAATAAAAGCCTGCATGTTGTTAAACGAACTGTAATTTCAAAATTACTACAGTTGCAGTTAGGCTATACGAGGTTAGAACAGTTTCTCGTTAAACCATATCAGCTAGCTTATTGTAATCAACTGGAAAACAATGTTTTATTAGTAAAGGAACAACTTAGACTTGATAGCTGTTTAAATTATTCACAAACTTTTTATTATTAATATTAAAGAAGGTCAATTATCGAAAGGCATTTTTTTTAATCGACAGGCCTACTATGCGATTGTAGGTCTACCGGCCTTCTTATAATAATAACTTAACAAAAAACTGTCATTACAGTTTAGTTAGCTAAATGCATATCAGCATACTTATATGATAAAATGTTCAGGAGCTATTTTGGTTAGAAGAATGACAATATATTAGCTTCTTATAAAATTTGTGTTGAAGTGGTCTCTTGAGAGAACGTTTTGCATTTCAGGACCAAGTGAAGCGAAGAAGAGGGCAAGTGGAGAAGCACGTGATAATGATTTTTTAATTGTGTTTTAATTAAAGTTTCAATGCATATTTTATTGAAATTCTTCCGAGTAAACATTTTCAAATTAGTCCAAAACTGCTGCTAAGAATGAAGGTTGTTGATCAGAAAAGGTACTGTAAGCTACTACAAGCAAATTTACATGAACTGTTCTTTGATTTCGTTAATTACGTTAATTTGAAATAGAATTATTAACAGCATTTTTATGACGTTAAATTATTAAAGAATAAATTGGGGATTAATTAACTCACACTATTTTCTGTTTTTCTATATTGGTAAATATTTGATTATAAGTTTTAAGAAGCTTCAATAATTTTGTTTATCTAAGAAACTAGATACAGTATCTGAAGATAAGCTGTACTTATAAAAGTTGCACCTTTTCGAAACTAATGTGAAGAACCTTTTGCAATTCATCTAAAGTATAGATAACTATATAGCATTCAGTTTCAATCATAGACTGTAAGCCCTATTATAATAATTTACTACCTACAACTACAAACGATTTTATTTGACAAAACTGAAAGATGGTTTCCGGTGTGTGATATAGTAGCCTATATATTTTCATATATTGCTAATAACAATTATTCTAAACAAATTAAGACGCGATCGTATGATGATTGTATATCAAGTTATTCTTTTTGTTTAATTGTCGTGTTGTTGATGGTTATAAATGGTTTGTTCTGCTTAAAACTACAAGCAAATTTGACTTTAAAAGCATCTTCAAAGGCATTTTTATAAACATCAGTTGAAGCTAAACTGTTTTTTGGTTAAAGCATGTCTTTCTGTTCTTTGATGTTTATGATCTGGTTGACGGGTTATTGTTCCTTGTCGTCGCCAACCTCGCAGCTGAATAAGAAAATTAAATCTAAGCCCAAAAGTAAAGGTCAGTGTATGTCACATTACGTAAATGTTACTCAATCCTGTTTTACGTTCGCATTTGAGATTTAGTTTAGCCTACTGATATCTAGTAGGACTAAGCGTTAGCATAGTTTAGTTACCATGAGTTATTTCTTTAAAATCGCCGGCGATGATTTGTATTGTTGAGGTGATAAGAGCAATATCCTTTTAATTTATAGACGTCCATGGAACCGATATTTCAAAGCAAATTGAAAGTTTATTTCGAAAACATACGTATGAGCTCAGCATTCGACCAGACAGAGGTATGCTAACTTGACAACCACAAAGTTGTAAACTATGTACAAGCAATTTTCACAGCTTTAAATATTAAAAACAAAATTGAAATAACTTCTTTGTACCATGTTGACATTTGTGCTGTAACTTTTGTATTAATCATCAAATAAATTTTGATTAAGCCGTGTTATGTTGAAAACTCTACCTTTTTAAATTATGAAATGTTTTTACCAGTGTGTTGACTTTGAACCAAGATCAATATCTAGCGGTAAAGAAATCCTGTTAGATGGCCATTTGCTCCCTTTAATTAATATGACACGGTTTCACTATGACGTCATTTAAGTCAATTTATTAATTATATTATCGAGGGGTTTCAATCGATGTTGCAGTCCTGTGCAACAGAGACACGTTGGCACAATAAAAAACAATCGGCCATTTATTGCCATAGTTTAAATTTTCCCTTTGCATAATTGAAAACGTTTCGAAGTTTTGTTTTTGTTATGGATGCTGTCTTCGTCAATTATTATGGGAGCCTTTACTTGCTTTTGTCTGTAGATTCTCCAACAAGAGTTGGCCTGGGTATCATAATCGAAAGCATTACCGACATTTCGGAAAAGAACATGGTATGAAATTATATTGACATGTTTTAAAGCAAATATGATTTAAATTGTAAGTAATTGGCTGCTCCCCAATTTGCATTTTTACGGTCATGAACTATTGACCAAATAATCCTTATTTATACGCAAAAATGCTTTTAAAAAGCTTCGCTTAAACATTAATTGCATTAAAGTGTTTTCAACTTTAAGTAAGTAGAATAAATAAAAGCGCTTTATTATTACAGTTAATTTAATTGTTCACATTCATTCTTCATCCATCTTATTATAGGATCTTACTTTTACTTTGTGTCTGCACGAAACTTGGATGGATAAAAGGCTCAAATTTAAAGCGCGGGGCAACGTGTCGTCCATAGTGTTACCCAGCAGGCTCATGAACAAGATATGGGTTCCCGGTAAAGTTTTGTATTTTGAATATTTTAGAAAAGGAAGTTGTTCCAAATTTATAGGTGATACGTTGGTCAAATCAAATTAATAAATGAACAAGTAAAGAAACAAAGGAACAAAAATAAATAAATGAATACATAAATAAAAGAGTATTAAATAAAAGTGATGAGAGACATTTTCCCCTGGTTCATTTGCTATTTATACCAAATCTACATGCATCATGCATGCTGCAATCTTGTGTGGTCATGCGTGTTAATTTGTCTTTACACCTCAATATATATCAATCATTCTTACAATTTCCAAGAAAATTAGAATTTGGTTTGTATAACAACATCACAATTATTTTCAATTAATTTTATTAGCTTTGACCTTGTAGCCTTCTGATAAAAAACGATATTTTCCCAGACCTTTACGTGGTTGGGTCGAAGAACTCATTTATTCACACAACGACCGTCAACAACGTGGTTATGAGGTTGTTCAACGACGGTACAATATTTCACACTTTAAAGTAAGTTTTATTCATTTCAGAATTGTAGACATTACTGTGACAAACACTTGTTGCATAACATGATAAGATATTATTTGTTAAAAAATGTAGCCCTAATACAAATCGACTAATTATAACTGCATACAAATCATTGGTTCTTAATCTTTTTCTGATCACAGACACTATATTAAAAGAATTTTTGAAGACTACCGACCCCCAAATATGGAATTTCAAAATCTGATTAAATGTTACCTTTTGTGGGTCGTGATACGAAACTGTTGTTACACAACAATAGACCTACATAATGTTGATTTGTAGAATGATGTCAGAATGTCGTTCACGTTATGTAACAACTGTTTCAGTATAATCGATTTAAAATCTTGTCCAGCTTGATAGTTCAAGTTGATACAGGCCAGTATAACTGAACCTAATAAAATGTCAAATAAAAGAATAAATGAAATAACATGAATTCTTTTTGCTTAATCACATTAAAATTAACATTTAAGAATCTCCTGAAACCTGTCCGCGTGTCCCAGGTTAAGTAGATCTTTGATATAGATATTTTCAGGATATCCCTAGGTAGTCAGGGCACGTTGATTCTGACGATCCGTTTATGCAAGCGTTCTCAAAAACAATTTAATTTCGCGAATATTTGAAACAAGAACTTTCTGATAGATTCGTAAACTTATAGTTGAAATCGATAAATTATTACCCCTAATATTGTGATATTTGTGACAATGTATAAAACTCGGTATAACGTTAATCTAACTTTTATTGTTGGTATTTCAGAATAACAAGCACGGTTGCATGTCAGATGTCCTTGTACTACTTTCCGCTTGACATTGAAAATTGTTCTCTTATTCTTCAAAGTCGTAAGTTTTAAATATCTTATGTGTGTGCTCACACCGTGTTTTACTTCAACTGTACATGGTAAACTTTTGCCTCTTTTCGTAAAGAAGTACATGGTTTCCGGTTTAAAAAAACAATCTTTGTGATTTGAGTTTTATATGTTCTTACTCCACCGATATACAGGTATAAACTACTATGCAGTAGTGTATGTCTTAACAACGCTTTCACATTTCCTTTTATTCACTTTTCTCGGCATAGTTGGTTACAGCAACAAAGAAATCTTATTGCATTGGACAAACCAGAGCAAGCTGTTCATGGACGTTGGGTTGGTAAACAACATGCCAAAATATCAACTTATTCACCACAAGTTTCACGAACTAAACGCGTCTTGGACGGATACATCGAAAATTACAGGTGAATCAGGATGTAGCGTTTCACATCAACCTCCTATTGTTATCAAACGTTTTCACTTTAATCATAGAGCTATGAACACAAAGTTAATGTCGTTCACTGTTTTCTTTTCAGAAACTTTTAAATCTCGATTGCAAATCACATTCGAGTTGCGAAGGTACCCACTTGCCGTGTTTTTTCAGTCCTACTTCCCCGCTCTAGCCATGGTACTACTGGCAGGTTTAGGCATGTGGATTGACCCAAAGTCGGCACCTGCTAGGGTCTCGCTAGGTAAGAAAAGTTTGAGTTCCAAACTTGAAAAATGTCACTACAATGATCGGTGAAAAAAAATAAAAAAAACTGTATTTTGAGTGCAATACTATGAGTTATGTTTCAGCGTTAATAGTAATAAAAGCGAGCTTATTGTACAGGTGTAACATCCGTGCTGACGATATCGACGATAATAAACGGACTGAAAGCCATTCTACCCAAGGTATGTTGAAGTTGAGGCTTTTTATCGGGCTTTATGGAATTGCTTCTTGAAGTGTTGATTTTGTACTGGCCGCAGGTGCTAAAGCAGCCAGTAAAGTTTGAATGAGTGGTTCTTAACGTTTTTAGGGAGAAATTCAAGTTTTAAACACAATAAGCTTTGGCGACTAACCTTACCATACCACGTTTCAAACGATTGATAATAATAATAACTCAAGTCATGCATGCGATGTGTCAAAGCTCAATACATTTTCATGCAATCAACTGTACAAAAGTGCTACAGTATATTTCAGCAATCCATGTGAACGAAAAGTGACTACAGTATGTTAATTAATAACAACCTTTAATGTTATGTACTGTATGTACGGTACCAAATTTTGTAACGCCGTATATCCTCAACCTTGTAAGTTATAATTGATTCGTGTGTTTTGGGCAAACAAATTCGAAAGCGTTCGGGCTAAACTGCGAGCTATAGTAAATGGGGAACGTGGAAAAAAGTGTTAACCCGTATGTTTAGGCTTACCATATTTTTTTGATTGAAAAGCGGGACGCTTCAGAACAACAAGCCCTATCAGATAAATGTGGTTTACATTTTACTAGAAGTATGAGACTATTTTGGATTCCTATCGTCAAGGACAACTGAAGTGGTAAGACACCAAGAAAAACTAAAATAATGGATTTTACTAGGAAACAAAACAATGTTCAAGCATTTGTAAATTTACATAATCGTCCAATCGGAACCGTACGAAATAAGTTCTTTCAATAACCTAACTGCAAAAAGATCATCTCCTCCTCCTAGCCTAGTATTACTGAACAGTGAACAGGCGAATGCGCTAACAATCAACTCACCACTGGACCAATTACCCGCTACAATGATGTAACAATTACTTTCACATTTAACACAACGAAACAAGAACACGCATCGGGTATTGCTTTTCAGCAAATTGGCTAAACAAACCAATCACATCATGCTAATATTCGTGTAGTGTGGGGCAATGCTGGCTCAGTAAATGCCAAAGCGGGACTTTTAGTTGACTGATCGGGACGCCGGGACAAAGCCTTTAAAAGCGGGACTGTCCCGGCTAAAACGGGACGTATGGTAAGCCTACGTATGTTATAATTCATAATAATTGCGAGACCATTATCACTACTGTATAATCGTCATTTATTACGCGTATTTCAAATTGTGGACAACTACCATAACAAATTCACGCTGCGATAAGTTCTGTGCTTGGAATGTTAGTGCGAAAACCACTCCATTGCCAAACTACATTGCGTTGTTGGTAACTACTGTAAGTAGTTAAGCCTATTTCTATTATATGTTTTGCCGGGAACAGTCTACTTTTCTGATAAGGAAAAACTTGTATTGTTATTTAAAACGATTTCATTATAAATGGCGTTTAGTTCGACCCGGCCCATTATTACGTAACAAATTACAGCAACAGAATTTGCTGATACTTGTGAAACCTGGTAACACTATTACTCTCATATCTTTACTGTAAGGCGGTAAAAGCTTTAGTTGCTTCGCAGGTGTCTTACCTGACGGCCATGGACATCTATTTGTGGGTTTGCTTCATCTTCGTCTTTTCGACGGTGCTCGAATTCTGCGTTTTAAACTACCTGATGCACAAGCAGGAAAAATTTATTGGTCGAAGGTTAAGCCAGGTGCGCGATTTGCTTGTAAATTTATGAAGTTTGACGTCATAGTTTTGAAGTGCTGTTTGACATAATTTAAAGAACAAGATCAAGTATCAGCAAGTTTAAAACGTCACGACTAGATAAATGTCATGTGTGTGAAATGTATGACATCATAATGTTTAACTTTATGACAAATTTAACTATTTTGCCAGCGGTCAACGACGTCGCAAATTCTGTCGAGAAAAACATTTTGCTTATGCGATGGGGCGACGGGTCTGGACGTGAAATTCCGGATTTGCTACTTCACCACATTTCTGGTTTTCAACATCATTTATTGGACATATTATACCGCCGTTGCACAACATGACGAAGATGACTAAGCAAGTTTCAACCGGCGTCTTGCATCTGGCTATAGTTGTAAAAGAACAAGTTTTTCAATACATCTTCAATTGTTTTAAAAGAATGTGACGCACAGTATGCAGAGCGTCTGTGCAAAAACATTCCATACCAAGGCTATGATATCGACGACTAACCAATCGTGATTTTAGCGTCAAAATTTTGTTCCAAAGACTCCAGTGGTTAAAGAACGCTACTTGCCAACAACGCTGTGAAATGATTGGACGGCGCCCTAAGTTTTAATACTGAAGTATAAGCTCGTTCAGACGCAAAAATGATGGAAATTTTGTTGTGTGCAACTCCTCTTGTCCACGGTTGTCATTGCTGTTATGCTTGTGGTCGAGGGCGATCAATATAAATATAACAAGAATGCAACAATATAAATGTAACGATTAGGGATAACTAATGACATGCATTAAGTTGCGCTGTATGCTATAAAGGTCGAATGCAAGCTGATATAGTGTCGCGTCACGACTCCATATTCTGCACACCAGCGCTTCGTGAGTCGTGCAAGCAACGTAGGTTGTGCGAAACGAAGTTAGGATATCTCTTTTGTACAAGTCGTGGTTGTTATAAAATAACTATAACTTGTCTTTATTTCTTTTCTCCTGCTTGTCATTTTTCGTCAACTTGATCTTGAATTACAGTAAATAGCCGGATACCTTTGTTTAAAAAGAATTTCCTGTTTTCTCAGAAAAGGTCTCAAATTTTGGGTTAATCAAATTTTAACATAAAATCAACTTAAACTTTGCCATCCACATACAGTTGTACAGCAATATGCCCAAGCCGACCATCAGAGTTGTGTATGTCAACAGAATTCACATTAAAATCTTATTGGATGGGTTGGGTTGGGGATGTGTAAACTGACATAAGACTTGTCCAAAAGTATTTCAAATAAAGTGAACAATCATAACTAATTTTGCTATGATTTCTATCTTTTCTATCCCACATGCATAAATATATTCAACATTATTTGCATCTAGGAAGAAATTAAGTAACTTAATCCTAACATCGCGTATAAGTAACACTATGACCAAAGAGTGTTTTTAATTTAAACTTCATTTTATGCGCATACAGTTGGCGTTAGGCCTATGCTTATAGAGGTTAAAAGACTGTATTATCCTTCGAATAACTGTAATAATTTTCTGGGAATCCAAGATGTCTCAGAATCTTTTCTGGGAACTTGCTAAAAAGGACGAGATGGGCCAAATAAGTACCAGCTGTACAAACCCGCTATAAGTGTTCGCTCTCAATCCATATGTTACGCGTGGAAACAAAATATTTTAAAGGCAGGAAATTTGGTTTGTCATAATGTTAACTCCTACAACGTTAATAAATGATCGATTTCCTTCATGTGCAATTTAAGAAGCAGCCTATTTTAAGCTGTTTATAAGCTTTTTTGGCAAGTATAGCTATAGAACAATTCTCCGTTGTTTGAAATTCAGTTGACGCATAGGCTATGGCTGATGAAAAGCAGCCTTTACTTACCGCAGGAGCGTATCAGAAAAGATGCTATTCCACCGAAAAACGCCAAAACAAGTTGGAAAATAACGAACAGCAACTTAACCCAACTGTTAACACAGGAAGTGGTGTGCTTCTGTCAGCCGGCTTGATTATAGGTTCAGGAATTTTTGTCACCTCCAACGAAGTTTTGGGTATAAGTTTATTTGAAGTATTCAAAAAGTGTGCATGTATCTTATAATGCTAACGCAGGGCTATATTGCTTTTCGCATAATAGCTGTTAATAATGTTGTGATTCATATTTCAGCGTCGGTGAATGGAAGTATCGGGTTAAGCCTCCTAGCATGGCTTGGAGGCGGTTTAGTAGCAATGCTGTCGACTTTATGCTACTGCGAACTCGCCACTTCCATCCGAGAATCCGGCAGCGACTATACATACTTGAGGCACGCGTATGGCCCGGCATTGGCTTTCCTCTTGCCTTCAACGATAACTTTCGTGCCAACCTCAGATGCCATTACCGCCCTCACCTTCTCCAAATACCTCGTGCAACCGTTTTTCAAGAACTGTGACGCCCCTGTATTGGCTGTAAAACTCTTTGCCGCCGTTATGATTTTACTGTTGACAACGATGAATTGCTACAGTGCTAAAGTGAGCGTTAGGGCTCAAGTTATATTTACATCGGCGAAAATACTTACCATCCTAGCCATTCTAGTTGGTAGCGTTGTGTCATGTGTCAAGGATTATACTGTGGCGGAGTACAACTACCAGAATCTTTTCAACAAACAAGATATTGATGGTATTGGTTTTTCAAAGGTGTCGAGAGTACTTTTTCAGGTAAAAGTTTCGTTAAGCATTCGTTCAAGCATTTAACTTCAAACACAGATAGGTCTATACTTGCAATAATGGCAGGTACAACGACATATTAGTAATAAGCTCAGTCGGTTATTTTAACTTAATCTCTAAAATTACAATTTTATAGGTCACTTGGCCATATCAAGGTTGGCATGCACTTTGTTACATGACTGAAGAAATAAAAAATCCGGCAAAGACTCTTCCAAGGGCATCAATTTCTTCACTTTTGATTGTGATTCTGCTTTACTTGACTATCAACGTTGCGTTCCTACTTGGTAGGTAGGCTTAATATTTGTAATGACATATAGCCTAGGCCTACACTACATATAGAATAGCTAAGAATCAAATCTAAACTAAGAAATCCTTATGTAAATTAGCGCCATTGACAGTAAACTGCTCAATCATCGCGATTCAGTTTTACAGATAGGCTACAGGAGGTTTGTAGCCTATATTACAAACCTTTTGTGGTGAACACTTTTTTTTTCTTTTGCATCTTTGTTTTTTAGTCTTGACACCAGAACAAATTATTTCTTCAACGGCTATCGTGACCACTTTTTCAAACAAAGTTTTCTCCCGAGCGCCTTGGTTCACCTCATTGATCGTTTGCCTTTGTGCTGCCGGCTCCTACAGTGCTGGCATTGTAACGCAGGCTAGAATGACGTATGTGGCGGCAAGACATGGTCACTTACCAAAGGTTATCAAATAAATAGCTGTTTGGTACACACACATTCTCTGTCTAAACTGCGCTGTTTATGTCAACTAAGTAATCAACCGAAAGATTATAAACTTATTTAAATGTCATTCATGATATTGTACCTGTTTTAAACAATGCATAACTGTAGGGTAAAGCCTTTTGGCTTATTGCCTAGGTTATAGGCTATCATACTTCGTTTTATTTGCAATTGTAGATTTTAGGAATGCTTGCTATTCACAATCCAAGTCCCACCCCTGTTATGGCCATATTTGTAAGGATCGTAGGAGCTTTAATACTGATCATCATTGGTGATTTTGACAAGCTGCTTGTGGCTTTCGGATTCTTCTCCTGGATATTTTTATGTCTGAGTTCAGCTTCCGTTTTAGTGCTGCGTAAACGCAAACCTTTTTTGGAGAGACCATACAAGGTGAATAAATTCGTATCCTTGCTTTTGGATTATTGCATATGTTTCCAGTTAAGCTATGAATTAGATTAAATTTGGAGTTTCCATTTACATCACGTAACCCTGCGTGGCCCATGACTAAGAAAGTTTTATTTTTAAGGTTCCTGCAATAATTCCTGTCATTGTTATAATTATTGGATCAAGTTTTGCCATTCTAACCATTGCCACGGAGCCCAACTTTCTTTACCTTTACGGGTTAAGCATTTACCTATTAGAGTTAGTAATGTATAACCTTTTCATTGTTAAAAAATATAAAATGCCGAGTTGCCTTTCGCTAACACTATTCCTTCAAAAATTGTTAAAAATCTCATCGTAGTGATTTTTCAAATAGTTTTGGATGCTTTATAAATGAATAAAATGTGTATACTTGGTTTTCTTTGCGTTTATTCTGCTGCATACCGGTAGGCTAATGAAACCAAAGTTAAGGTAGGCTATAGGCCAGCTATTCTCTACTTTCATAGTTCGTGGGCCCCTGTTCATGCATAAAAAATGTAGATTGTTGATTACAAAACACCTGTTTGTCACTACTGCATGTGCAGTAGCCTTCGCGCTTTTAATTTTGCACATCAAGTACAAAAACGTGAAAAAATTTTGTTTCGCTTTGCCTCGTCATCCCCCACTACTACTGCACTATAGCTCAATAGTAAGACGTCTGCTCGTGACACTCGCAGAACGCCCTCATGGCCACCGGTTGAGAAACCCTTGTTGGCCTATATGCTATGTTATGTTTTATTGGCATTATCTCACTGTAAATTTGAATTCAGAATTTGTTTTTGAATGAAAAATCCCAAAGTAAGCAAATAAGAAAATGGGATGTTACGGGTATTTTTTGCAGAGCGAATTTGAAGAATAAAGATGACCTATACACAGGGTTGCCATCAGTCTCAACTCAAAAATAAGGACGACTAGAAAATGAAAGACGAATACCACCTTAAACAGTGTACAACAGAAGAAAGCAACCAATGTTCCTAAAAAAAAACAACAAAACAAGACACTATCTTAGGGTTGCCATACGTCCGGATTTCCCCGGACATGTCCGGAATTTTAGTGTTCAAACTGCGTCCGGGGGGAAATGCTAAAATATGCTTAAATATCCGGAATTTTTTAAAATTATTTGTTGCGTTACGGGTAATAATTTCATTGTTACGTCATAAACGACAATACAGCGAGACAATATTTGGGATACAATGATACATGGATGAGTGGAGCTGGGCTAGTAGCTGAAGGCCTTATATCTTGGTCGATATTGCAAAATTTAGAACATGTCTGAAACGATAAGAGCGTAGCCTATATTCGCTGAAGAAAATTATAAAGCAGTGAAAGCAGTAGAAAAATAGCGCAAGAAAAAGTCTGTTGCAGACCAAATGAGAATACCAAGGAAATTGTCGTTTGTTTAATACTTAATGATTTCGAAGTGGGGCTCGGGTTTTGTTCGCACCGTCAAGGTGGGGCGCCTCTCCATAAGTTTTAGACCTCCTGTTCTAGTTGAAGATGCGAGCCGAATATGTTAAGTGCTAAAATTTAATATTGTTATTGTTTTACTGTAGAATATGGCTAAGCGAAAATGTAAATTCACGGATGAAATGCAAGCAAAACATCCATGCTTCAGAAAGGGTAGAAATGAATGGGAAGCAGAGTGTTTAGTTTGCAAACCGATCACCAGAGATCAAATCAGAGATGGCCCAATAGCCTAGTGAATTCACGACACTAATATGTTCAAAAACCCACTCCAGTATACAATGGATAGGCAAAGCATTGCTACTGTGACTTCATATTGACAGACAATGTGTTCATACTTCATTTTAAAAACCGCTAGTGGGCACTAAAGAGTGTCCGGATTTTAGGCCACGAAAATATGGTAACCCTACACTATCTGCATGTTCATAATTTTGGTATCTCTTTGGTACAAAATGGTATCGTAAAGGTGACAAAATGCCCAAAATACGAACCTCCGCCCTAAAAATAAGGACGAAAGTGAAAATAAGGACATTTCTTAGAAAAAAGGACAAACATATTTTCTAAGACACGGACCTTTAAAATAAGGACAAATCTTAGAAATAAGGACGGTATGGCAACCCTGCCTATACAACCGTCGGTGCTGGGGTAGTCGGAGAATTTTTATCCTCGGACTGAAGAAAGTCTTTACATGACGTTAACTCGGAAGAGATTTCTCATTTTTTGAGCCATGGTTGCCGAGTTTTTATAAATGCATTTTAACATTGTTTTATTTTTTGGAACTGAACGAACTGAAAGGATTTGCTTCACAGCAAAAACTACGTATTCTCTCAAGATCACGCTACAATAGTGGGGCTCCCCCTTTTTGAATTGGAATCAGAAAGCGCAGAAAAGCTGGAAAATGTGCCACTTTTTGTCATTTCTTTTTAGGCCTAAGTAAGGCTAATGTCCCAGGGACTAACCTAAATTCAAATGGAAAAAATTCCCTTCCAGATGCTAAGATACGTGTATGTACTGTTGCAGGCCTACTGCATTTCAAATTATGATAGCCTAAAATTAAGGAAAAATTCAAGCGCAATATCCTGCCAGATTGTGGTCCCTTATTCTTAAAGTGGTAGTGGCAAGCTGATCGCTACAGCGTTGCAGGTAGAATTTCGCTTCGAAACGGTAGGTACCACAAACGCAAAGTTGCAGGGTAAATTATATATATATATATATAATGTATACCACTCGAATGAATCTTTGTACGGATGAATTTAAACTATGAAATGGCTATATTTGGCTAGCAAATTCTGAAATTATAGGCTATAATTTGTCGTTCAAGCAACCAACGACTTTATCTTCTTTGTTTATTATAAACCTCCTTCAACGTGAAAATTTTCCCCTTGCAGCCATGCCCGTTGAGAAATTTCATGTGTATGCCTAATGTCAGTACAGTAGGCTTATCGCTTATGTGTGCCAAATTTTCCACTGATGGCTTCAGTGTACGCCATCACACCAAAACTGCTTCCTTGCACTCATGATTTCTTGTCGAAAACTACTGTACTTTCCAGTCCAACTGCAACTTTGGAAAAAGGAAACACTGTGCAAAAATCGACTTGTGTTTTGTATTCGATACCTAGTGACGCTATTGTTATAATGGCCTTAGGCAAGGTATTAATAACACCTTGCTCTTTTTAGTGGACCTGGTGTACAATTCTAAACTCGAACAATATAGCGTAAAAAAATCAAAAAACCAAATAAAAATCCTGTGACAATTGGAACTTGTACAAAGGCTAGCTCGGTAAGCCGAGTTTGAGCGATTGGGAATCATCGCTGGGTTTAAGTTGTGCAGAGGTTTTCTTCAGAGGATAAAAATTATCATTCCATACCAACACGATTGCCACAAAAAAACCAAACAACATGATGTAAATAACTGATAACTGTGTCTTGGACTAATATCGATTGTCATGTGCCACACAGCACACACATGCCAAGTCATGCAAAATGCACTTAGAAAATATGCAAGCAGAAAGGGCGACCTAAGGATTGAATGGTAACTCTTGAAATCAAAGACCCAAAGCCTTGGTACGTCAGTTAACAAAGAAACATATGGAATAGGACTAAGGAGTTAGATATTAGTTATACAATTATGAATTAGTCTCCAATTATACCAAATAGGTATTTTTGAGCTATATAGAAAAATTTAGGGTCGTAACAATAGGTCTTAAAAAGTGGCATGTCATGTTGAAAGTCATGTTGTCTAAGGTTATTTAAAGTAACTTCTGCTACATATGTATGCTAAAAGTATTATTGGACTGTCCTACAATACTGGATGTACTGTTTAAGTGAATTAACCTAAAACCAAAAGGTTTTTGCATACCCAGATTGGAAAATTTAGCAGTTTTTAATGAAAAATCAAGTGCGAAAAAACACAAATTTTGGTACGATGTATTGCATTGAAACCTAAATTAATTTTTCATTTACTATAAATTGGGGTTCAAACAACCGTTGTTTATAACTTTGAACATGATAAAGTTTGACATGGTTTTTGATGAGTCATGCATGTGCCACAGTTGGACGCCGACCCTCGGAAAATTCTTCAAGGACCCCTGGTTGAGAATCGGTGCTTTAAACATTACTAAGTTTTCAAACCAGTATTATTTAACTTTCAAAATGGTAAGCCGTCTGTTTCTTTGCTGCTTAAATCATTGCATTGCAATCGGGGTAAATAGCAGTTAAAACTATAACCAAGAGCCAAGACAGTAGAAACTGTTCTGCTGAAACTGCTAAAAATATAAATCGTTTCTACAATCATGTATTTGTACTAAGTCTCTCAGCATAGGTTCCTAATCATAGATCCAGTCAAGGCGTTAACATGCTGTGTTCAAGTAGAATTACTAGTCAAAAAAAATTTAGGTGATTGTGACAAAACCGGAATGGAGTTTAACGTTTAAGTCGTTAAGTTTTAAGTTTTTTAACGCTTAAGTCGTTTAAGAACGAGTTTAAGTTCGTTTGAGTCCAAATCAGTATCGCACAGTTTGTACTTCCGTTATTTGCTTTTAAGCTGTCAACATGTGACAGTGTTATCTTAAATTCTAGAGGTAAAGACGGTTATTAGTGGTAACCAGATTAGAATGTATGCTTGGTACCAGCAACTGCATTCACCAACTGGTGTGGAGCAATGTGTTTATTGTAACTTCACTTCGGAGACAGCAAAAGATTTGGTCACCACCGCAGCCTCTCAGCTTTCTGTGTATCGACTTCACAAAAATATTGAGGTATGGTCACCTAACAAAAACCAGACTCACAGTTATTAATACAGTTGGGCAAAGTATTTTTTCCTCTTGATAGAACTCACTATTTGTGTTTCTGACTAGATTTATATTATATTGACTTCTCTTTTTCAAGTTTTATTTTTAGTTACCATTTTTGTAATTGTTCTCTAGGTACAGGTGAAGAATGACAATACTGGTGGTGAGTAGCCTATGTTTTATATCATCTGAAACTGCTTTCATTTTCCTTTCAAAGCTAATCTGATATTTATTACAAGCATACTTCAAATTAAATAGAAAATTAAAGTAACCAGTGGTAATATTCAGAATGATTTTATAATAGTTATTTACTCTGACTGTGTAATATCACTCAAAGTACAAAACTTAATTGACTGTTTTCTGTCAATTTTTCCCCCAAAAAGACACTTCATCGGTTCAAGATAAATTGGAGTTACTTGGTTCATGGCAATTATTTGGAAATGTTGTCGGAGTCAAACATGTTCGATTGAATGGAACTACTAGAGATTCTCTTCTGCTCAGCTTTAAAGAAGCAAAGGTCAGTTGGTAAATGTGTTGTCACTGTCTGCGAATGCCACAGACCTGCAAACAACAATGCAATAGATTGCATATAATTTCTTTGTAAAATTTTTATATCAGATTTTAAATATCAGTTAAGATATATATTGTGTGTTTAGCTGTCCATAGTCGAATTCGACACAGCAACACATGACATCAAAACATCTTCTCTGCACTATTTTGAAGAAAATTTATATAAGGTATGTTATTTGTCATGCTTCAAGTTATGTGTCATTTACACAATCCTCTGGGACATCTGATGTGTTGTGCACTTTATTAAAGAGCACTGGGAATTAAGTGAATTATTTAAATATGTTGGTCAAGATATTTCTCATAATTATATTTTTTATAATATCGTTGTTAGCCATCATTTCGTAATCCCCCATTGTTTTAATATTCTGTTAATTTGTTAAAATATCTAGGACGGTTTGTTGCAAAGAGTTACTTTGCCCAAGATAAGTGTTGATCCAGACGGGCGTTGTGCGTCCCTTCAACTTTCAACAAACTCTGTTGCAATTATTCCATTTCGAACAAAAGATGTCACCATTGCCCCAGATGAAATATCCCTCATAGGCGATCATGTCACGCAAAGGTAACATCCCACAACATTATATCAAAACATTTCATTGGTGCTTTTTCTGAAAAGTATGTGCTGAAAATTGCATATTTAAACCGTGTTTTTCAACAAAAGACCACCCCCTGCCACAAGTTACAGCATAGATCTGAGTGAAGTCGACTCAAGATTACAGCGAATTGTAGATGTGCAGTTTTTGCACGGTTACTATGAACCTACGTTACTTATTCTCTTTGAATCACTTCGTACATGGTCTGGGTATGCTTTTTATATTTTTTGTTTTGGCCAATCGTTTTTATTAATGCTGGTCATTGCTGCATCAAAATGTTAAGCAATTAAAGTTAATTTATTTTCTGTACCGTATGTTACCATTAGTACTTGTGATTTAATTTGTTTGCCTCCTAACGAATTTGCTTTTTCGTTGCTAACAATACATATATGTGGTTTTATCTGCTTTTTATATCACCTTCTTAAAATATTGACTCTAAGTGTCTGCTTGTTGATTGCTCACTTGTTATGTTATGCAGGAGAGTAGCATTGCGTCAAGATACCTGTAACATTGTTGCAATTTCACTAAACATGACTGAAAGGTTACATCCTGTTATATGGTCACTGCACGGACTTCCTTTTGATTGTAGATATGCATATCCAGTTCCAAAGCCAATAGGCAAGTTTGATGTGCACTACCCATTCCGTTAAAAATTGTTGTACCTGGTTTTATGATTTCATAGCTTCCCCTTCCACTGCTTCGATAAGTGTTTATAACAAATAATATAGGTTACTCTTCGGGTTCTAATAAGAATGTGACATTTGCAGGTGGTGTACTTATTTTTGCTATCAATTCTGTGCTGTATCTGAATCAAAGTGTTCCACCATATGGAGCATCTTTGAACTCACTTACGGAAAATTCAACTTCTTTTCCTTTGAGTAAGATACTTGTTGTTTCTTAATTATCAGAATTAACGATATTATTGTTAAATTGTTGATAACAAAAATAGACTATTTAATGGATTTTTACATAATTAACATTAATAGAACTCGTATACTATTATATGAAAACAAATTACCCTGCTTAATCAGTGCTATTTACTATGGTATGTCCAAAAATGTTACAGAAGCGCAAGAAGGGATTTGCATTACGCTTGACTCTTCACAGGCCACATTTATTTCGCCGGAAAGTTTGATTATTGCTCTCAAAGGAGGCGACCTGTAAATATTTTATTGGAGCTAGAATCATGCTTTTACCATTTGGTTATCAAAAACATTTTTTATCATCTAAAATAATTAAAATAAAACCCATTTCTATTTAACACTGGAGATTTTGCTGTTAACAATCTTGCTTATGTTCGTCGTCCAGATATGTCTTGACTTTGTTGGTGGACAGCATGCGAAGTGTCAGAAATTTTCATTTTGACAAAGCAGGGTCAAGTGTACTCTCATCCTGTGTGAGTATTTTATAAAACACTTCAGAACATCTAAGTTATTTGTGACTTTGCCGTAACGTAACCAACACATCGGTGCTACGTAGATAACAGCAATGGACGATGGGTTCGTATTTTTGGGGTCCAGGCTCGGAAATTCTCTTCTTCTTTATTACACGGAAGCAAGATCCGAATCAGCTTCTTCCGCTTCCGTCGGGGTAATGAAGTTTTTAGGGGGTTGTTGGACATTTTTTTATCCTATTTATTCTATTAGGTAAAATGAGGTTTGAATTTCTACATCGATGAACTTTGCATTACAATGATTTTTTTTAGATTACGGAACCCGCATCGAAACGAAAAAGACTCAATACTGCTGCCGAGTGGAGAGGTTTGTTTAGTTTCAAAACTTTTGTTCCTTTTCATTTCAAATTCATTTGTTTTATTTTCATTATTTTTTGTTAATTTTATTTTGCCGAATATTATTTATTTTTTAATTTTTGTCAGGTACAGACGGCAATGACGTCGAAGATCTTGAGATGTACGGTCGAGACACTGTTACTTCGGAACCCCTGTCTTCGTACAATTTTCAGGTAAGTCATTGACTCTCCACAGAATGGTCTTAAATTTCTCATGAATACGCCTTAACCACACACATATTCCTTCATAACACAGGTGTGTGACAGCATACTTAACATTGGACCTTGTGGTGGAGCAGAATTAGGCGAACCTGCTTTTCTTTCAGAAGAAGTTAGTTAACAATTTTCAACTTTAATTATAGCAATATAACAATTTTCCTAATAATAAGGAGAATAAGAAGCTCACTAAGATTATAAAATGTTTTTATCTACATTTTTTGTTTGTGAAGGGGCCTACCTTGATCTCAATACTAGAATAATCTCATTTTCGTAATAAAAATTTGTACTGATATTATTTTACAACTTTTTCAATTTTATTTAGTAGTATGTCCCATACTCTCCAACTTGATTGAAACTATTCAAAATTATTGAAAACTTTAATATAAAATCTGTTATCTATAGTGTAGTGTGCTTATTCTGATGTAGATATATTTACGCATTTCTTTTGTGTTTCCTACCAAAATTGCTTTTCCAAGGCTGGGCTCTGGGTCTAATTAATGAAAATACGTTGTCAGTTTGTATCTCAACGCGAGTCCGATCTTGAACTTGTTGTCTTATCTGGTCATGGGAAAAACGGGGCTTTGAGCATTCTTCAACGGACAGTCAAGCCTCAGGTCGTAACGACCTTTGAACTCCCTGGTTGCCATGACATGTGGACAGTTCGGACAAAAGCAAAACAGGTGAAGTGATATTCTTAGGTTTTCCTGTATTCATCGACAAACTCAGTGAAACTTAGTTCCCTGGATTTATTGTTACGGATTTTGTTTTGTATATTTACTGTTTTCTAGACATCAGATAAAGAGTTTACCGATCAACATGGCTACCTAGTCCTAAGCAAAGAAGATGCCACTTTGGTATATTTTATTTATTTTATTAGCTTGCTTACTTTAAGTTAAGTTCCATT
Organism: Clavelina lepadiformis; assembly: GCF_947623445.1. NCBI lineage: Eukaryota > Metazoa > Chordata > Ascidiacea > Aplousobranchia > Clavelinidae > Clavelina > Clavelina lepadiformis. The sequence continues at coordinate 16,816,652 of NC_135247.1, forward strand.
CAGACTTGGCTTTTCTGGTGATCTTTGTATTTTTTATGCTCTTTTATCACTGAGATCCATTATCTCTTTATAAGTTAGCTGGTTCTATAGCTGCAAAACTCTTTATCCGTTAGATCCTGGAAACTGGCAAAGAAATTATGGAAGTAGAAGAGAGCGGCTATAACACTCGGCAGGCGACAGTGTTTGTTGGTAACATTGGTGGCGACAGAAACCTCATACTGCAAGTTTGCTCTAACGGAATTTGTCTCATGGATGGAGTAGAACTTCTGCAGCAAACCCCCATTGACTTAGGTTTGTTTCTTGTCTTTAGCTGTATCATGAGATCAGATTTTCTTTTTTTACATGTTTTACGGGGTACTGCGATAAACTTTGGCCATTAATATTTTTAAACTCGACATGAGCTTTGAACATTATTTATTCGATAATGGATGGTAGTTGATGCCTACATAACAGTTGTAGATACTATAGGCAGGTCGCTAAGGGGTATCATTTTAAACTTAAGTTTTCTGTTCTAATTCGAGCTGCTATGACAGGGTCACCCATAGTACTGTGTTCACTTGCTGACCCATATGCGATGTTACTCACGGCTGACGGCCAGTTTGTGATGTTAACCTTGGAAGAAAATGAAGGGAGCGATGGGGTTCAAATTCATTGCACTAATCCGTCACTTACCCAGGTAAGCTTTGGAGACAGATTGTATATCAGATGGGTGCCATGTATTTAAACTTCATTTCTTGACTAAGATTCGTGTCTACGAAAAAACTGTTACTACTTGTGTAAATTGTAAGATACATTTTTTGATAATTTTGGTGGTTGATTTTTTCAATATAGGGTTTTTGTTCATAGTAATGGATACACACATAATTTCTGTAACTATTTTTTTTTTGTTAATATGTATCTAAGAATACTCATTTAAAGTGAAAAGCGGACACATGTGTTTATTATTTGGACACTGTCTTTTTGGTTACCTTAGTTGTGGTATTGACTATCTTATTGTTATTGCAGGTACCCCAAGTAAGATGTGTGTGTCTGTATCGCGACAAAAGTGGAATGTTTGTAGCCAATGAGAGTCAACCACCCAAACCTGCCCCACCTTCCAATGAGCTTTTGTCAGACGATGATTTCTCTTTTAAAGAAAAGTGGAATTTTTCGCAGAAAGATGAATCAAATAGCCAGAAACTGATGGAAGGAAAAACATTCACGTCGGTCTACTTGTTAATTTTAGAAAATTAATTTACTTTTCCAATGTTTTTAAATTAATTGAGTTAAAATTAAATATTTTAAACATTTAAGTGTTATTTTTTATTTTCAAAGAGAACAAACAAAAATAATTAATTAATTAAATTAAATAACAAATTATATTAACTTTTTGAAGATTTTTTAATATTTTCAACGATTCAGTAATTCACTCAATTTCAATTAAATCAATATCATATTTTATGATATTCAATATTCATTTTAAATAAAAATAAATAAATAAAAATATTCATTTAAAATCCAGGGCTGATGAGGAGGACGAATTACTTTATGGGGAGTCAGATCCCGATATAATCTTTACTCCTTCTACTGCTCCAAAAGTCACTCCGTCTGTAAGTGAGACCACCACAGAGAATGCGACAAGAATAAGAGAAAGCACAGAACAGACCTATTGGGCTGTTGTGGTCCGTGAAAATGGCTGTCTGGAGGTATTACTTTTGTTTTAAATTTAACATGTTTTAAATTCAGTCCTGTAAATTAGAATCGGACTTGTTTTACCTTGTTAAATTTAGCTATCAGACTATTGATAAAATTAAATTGTTAATTTTATTTATTAGTGCCGGTAATAGTAGTAGTTGACTATATTGTGCAAGTTTTCACATTCATTGTATTGATAAATGTCAATATTTTGACTTTTCCTTCGTTATTCTCTGTAATAATTTTATCATAACAGGTTTATGACATGCCCCATCTCAATTTGGTCTATGTTGTCAAAAATTTTACTGTTGGACAAAAGTTACTCGTTGGTACCAGCGCCTCACACACCTTTTCTGGTAAGTATAACAAGCAATAATGAACTTTCTCGATATCATTGCTGTGTCATGTGCTTATGATACCACAAAATTTAATCAAGGTGACTCGGAGAGAACCTCAACCTCAGACTCAAGGTTTTCTGATAACCCACAAATATACGAGCTGCTCTTGGTTGGACTGGGTTACAAAGGCAGTCGGCCGCACCTATTAGTAAGTTGCTTCAATTACATACAGATAGAACTTTTCTGGGTAGATGGGTTTATGGTTGGATACTGTAAAGTGTAAACGATTGGCTGTCGCTATTCAGTCCGAAGTAATCATGCCCTTTAAGTTATTTTTTCAGTTCTGTCCAAAGTTACCATATACTAGTGCATGACTTTGAATTCAAATACATATTCTGATTTCAACGTTTGTTTAATTGTAATTAATTGGTTCACTCCATGACATATTTCTTATCGAATTTCTTATCTTACCAGTCTGACTGACTTTTGTAAAACAGTTTTGTGATTTAACTTCAGTGAAACAGTAATTTGCATTTAATTATGCGTCGATGTTATGATTTCTATTGTATAGGCTCGTATAGATGAAGAATTATTGGTTTATGAAGCGTTTAAGTTTAAATCAAGCGAGAAAAACATTCGGAAAAACTCCCTTCAACTTCGATTCAAGAAGGTTGGTACACTTCTTATGATATAACTTTTATCCGTGTCAAGCTGCATTTTGCACATCAAGTGATTACTTGTTAGAAAAGAATATTACGTAAACAGACTCAATTCTTCAACGAATAAAATAAGTCATGAATCACATTTCAATCATGAGATATTCACCACTGCAGGTCAATCATAATATCATGATGCGAAGAATCCCGGGAACTCATGATATGACTTCAGAACAATCATATTCAAAAAGATACAAGCGACTTCGACCGTTTGATAATATCGGTGGTTATACAGGTGTAAGTCAATCAAGTGTTACAAAAGTTATTATATAAAATATCATGGAAACAAGAGTTTTTATAGGAAGAGAGAAAAAACAGTACAGGTTACATATATAGAAGAAATATTTGTATTTTTAGCTTTACAATTTTTGCGTTATGTTTAAGAGTATATGCTGTAACGACGATATTACAATTACTCAAACAATATTTACTGTGTATGCTTGAGCCAATTTTTCTCAAAATGAAAAAAATTCAATAAATTTTAGGTTTTTCTTTCTGGCCCATATCCCCACTGGATCGTCAGCGGTTTTCGTGGAGCCTTGAGATGTCACCCCATGCTCGTGGATGGTTCTGTCTCTTGCTTTGTGCCCTTCCATAATGTCAATTGCCCGAACGGTTTTCTCTATTTTAACCAGCAGGTAATTTCACAGCCAGACAGTTCGAAATCTTTGACTTCCCCATTCTGTGACCTTTAATAGAAATATGAAGCATTGATCTTTACTGAATACAAACAAAACGATTGACTGCGAGTTGGTTGGTATTTGCTTTGAATTTTTTGTCGTTTTCTCGAGAATTCTTTACTTCCGTTGACATCTCAGCATAACAACGTTTATAAATTCATAGGAGGAATTGCGAATATGCATGTTACCCTCGCACATGACTTACGACAACGCATGGCCGGTACGCAAAGTCTTCCTCCGTTCCACGCCACATTTTCTCACGTATTCCATAGAGCACAAGGTAAGTAATTGACGGCTAATGATGATGGTGGCCGCATCAAAACACAAATTGCTTCAGTTTTCGTCATAATTATTTGACAACATCCAATTACAAGTTTTTACCACTTACAACTCGTGCACACTCGAACAGCAAATTGTCGGAATCCTAATTGAAACCTCACCTAATGTCGAAAACAAATTAAAAAAAAACTAGACACCACAGGAATGTGAACAACAAGACAAGACGCCATGGCAACATGTTATCCAACTACTCCTGAAGATAATGTTCTTGTTTGCGAAGGTCTACGCCTTAGTGACAAGCGTATCAGAGCCATGCACCAGGTTACCTTACCTCAACTGTGACAACGAACGCGAATACGAAGATTTGGAGAGAGACGATCGCTTCGTGTATCCAAGTATCGACAAGTTCTCCGTTCAATTGATATCCCCGATCGGTTGGGAATTGATACCGAACGCCAGGTATTTCTTGAAGTTTTATATTTGCGATTCTGCTTCCTGCTTAGCACGAAAATTTATCCTTTTCCTTTTATAGTTTTGCTCTCTCTCTCTCTCTCTCTCTCTCTCTCTCTCTCTCTCTCTCTCTCTCTCTCTCTCTCTCTCTCTCGCTCATGTATTAATTCAATCGTTAGTCGGAAAGCAATGAAAAAACTCACACTTTAATTTTTAGAATTGATATGGACGAGTTTGAGCACGTGACGTGTATGAAGAATGTTTGGTTAAGTCACGGGTCGGACAGCAGCATGCGGCAAAATTATGTCGTCATCGGAACTTGCAACGTCATGGGAGAGGAAATGAGCTCGCGGGGAAAGGTATGATAACGTCATAATCCCGAGTATTATACGTCATTTCAGTGTCGTAAGAATTACAGTAGAATATTTTCTTGATCATCGATAAACGAACTAGACCTCGCAGTACAGCGGCTGTAGGTCAATTCAACCCAGGACGGCTAAGGCTAGAATGACCCAACCAGTAACTGTGAGTTGAATAAGTCAATCCTGGGGTTCAATTGTCCTGAGATTTTAATGTTACGTTGGTTGGATTGTTCTGGGTTTACTCGTCCTAAGTTGAACCGGTCGTGGGTTGAATTGAACGATCAGTGCAGCTTTTCTTTATATCTAAATTACTGTTTGTTTAAGTACGGTTCATGGTTTTCCGCAACTTTTGCGTCTCGCGTGATCCGCCATTGTCACTTTTCCTCAAAAGTCCGGAGATGACTGAAAATTCTTGATTTGCCTTAGATCATTATCCTTGAGGTGATTGAAGTAGTTCCGGAGCCAGGACAACCTTTGACCAGGAACAAACTGAAGAAACTTTACTCGGAAGAACAGAAGGGTCCTGTGACTGCGGTGTGTGGAGTAGAAGGCAGCTTGCTTGCTGCTATTGGACAAAAGGTCAGTCCAAGGATATTTAAACAAAAAATATTTTTTTTATCCAATTTTCTTTGAGTTTGCACCCAAATTGCCCCGCCCAGTCTTCGAGATAATCGGCATTGAAACGCTAGGGTAGTTAGGTAGTAAGGTAGTACGCTAGGTAACATGAAAAAAAATTTAGCGGTGTTTGTAACATACATAACCATTATTACTGCAGTGTAAGTGTCACACATAAATATTCCAAATTTAGAACATCTAGCCTTATTATTATCTAAAAAAAGTCATCGCCTTGCAATTTAATACGATCCTGGCGGGAGAATTCTGTGCAAGTTACAAGCAGAAAATTTATGTGTTAAATCAGACCGCTTTCTAAATAGGTTAAGTAATGTTTAGGTCTTTATTTGGAAATTCGACGACAATCAGTCTTTAAAAGGTCTGGCATTCGTCGACACAAACGTCTACATTCACCACGCTTTCAGCTTTCGAAGCTTTGCGGTGGTCGCAGATATACAGAGGAGCATCTCTCTATTAAGATATCAGGTACTACGGTTTTCAAAGAAGAGAACAACCCTCTTCTAATTCCTGCCATTAAAATAATATAGGAAGATTGTATTTGTACGAAATTTTGCTTGTTTGTCAACCAATAATGTTAACCCATAACTGCCATAACTTGTATTTTTGTAACGATTTTAGGAAGATTTTAAAACCCTCTCGGTGACAAGTCGCGACATCCGACCCCTGGAAGTGTACACAGCAGACTTGCTGGTCGACGGCAACACTGTTGGATTCATCACTTCTGACCAAGATAAAAACTTAGTTCTTTTTATCTATGATCCCGAATGTAAGTTAAGCATCGTGTACAAGAAGGTGTGGTGGTCGCGTAATCTTTTATTTCGATGAAACTGTCTGCTCACGCTCGGTACGGGCTAGCACTGCTTGGATTTCATTAACCATGTAGCTCAGTTCATTTCATGATTGACAAGCTTGCTTGCTTAACTTATACTTAATACAAGTAAAGGTCCAATTGATTATTCTATGACATGAGCTTTAATTGAAACGACCAGGTTTCTGTTGGTCTAATTCCGGAAAGCGTAAGCTTACCGTAGAACTACTCAGTTTTTACCTGATCGTTGAAACTTAAATAATATTGTATGATTTTCAGCCCTGGAAAGCAACGGTGGTAGTCGCTTGATCAGGCGAGCAGATATACACATTGGCGCCCATGTCAACTGCATGTGGAGGATTGGGGCTTGCTTGTTCGATCGTGCTTCGGGATCGGCGAATGAGCCTTACGCTGGTGCCCACGTCACTATGATGGGTGGGTACTGGGTAGTAGAAATAATTCTTGTGTTCAGTGACATTTTGTTTATACAAGTTGGGTCTTTTTGGCGGGTTTAAGATTTTGCGTCGGGTCATCATAATACTTCCAAACTTTTTTAATGGGCACTCGTTATAAAGGTAACTGCCCCAGAGACTCAAGCACTCAAGCACTGCCGGTTAATTACTTTAACACCTTCTTCATGTGTGTCACCAGTTCTTTGTTTCACTTTACAACAGCAACCTTGGATGGCGGCATATCCAATGTTTTACCGATCACCGAGAAAATATACCGACGATTTCTCATGTTGCAAAACGCGATGGTCGGCGGTTTACAGCACATAGCTGGTCTCAACCCCAAAGGTTTCAGGTCGGTAATGCCAGTTGTCACGGTCGTAAACAAATTGATCGATATTGCCCTTTAAACTGTGACGTCTTAAAATCTAAGTGCTGTTACAGCCTATCAGCACTGTAAAGCGGGCTATATGGGTAAAAATGACATGATTGCGTGACTCTTTCATAAATTCATAAAAATCAGTTCAAACAGTGAAACGCACAAGGAACCTCGGTGATGCTGAAACTTCCCGTTTTCCTTTTTAGGCACATACGCTCCCAACAACGAGCTTTGATCAACCCCATGAAGAATATTTTAGACGGCGATTTACTCTGGAAGTTTAAGAACCTCAGTCATCTGGAACGACATGAACTGTCGAAGAAGATTGGAACGACGCCAGAACAGGTAACACGTCGTAATTGGTTGGTCAGTTAGTGCGTAGTAATGCTGTGGACGTTTAAGCCGAGGTTAAACGAACTTCGTTTCATAGCGTGCACTGTACAGTTACAGTTAACTTTTTCTGCAGTTTTTGAATAACGTATTAACATGCTGAATAATTTTTGCTGTTTCCACAACGACGCTATTATATTTTCAGATTCTGGACGATCTCATGGATATCTACAGAGCTACTTGTGTCATGTGAAATTACTGGATCTTTACACGTCATAATGGGCGTCAGAATTACAATTCTGACGAAATCGGTGCCTTTGGCGATGAAAAACGTCATGAAACGTAACAGCTGGAGAGTAACTTAGAATGCGGCCATGTCTGCCTATAGTTACTATATTACAGCGCACTGCCTCAAGACTACAATTGTTTTGTTCGATTTCTACTTGTGCTTTTTAAAAAAAGCTGTGCTCTTAATCGTTTCAACATGTTCTATTCGTTTAATCTGTCGGCGTACGTTGTTTACAACGTTAGGCGGCTGGAGACTTTCAGAAAGTACCTGCAAGTGCAACCAGCAGTCGTAGAAGATTATGCATAGTTAAAACTAAATTGAAATCAGTACGTTGTTATCATTACCGTGGTTATCGCTTCAACATTTCTGGATTATCACACAAGTTTATAACAAAGAAAACGCCGGTACTTTGGCCGTTCTCAGGTTGATTTTTTCTCATGCCTTCTAATAGCCGGAGGCCACGAACACCAGACTGTCTTATTTCTAACTATGCCCGAACCAGACGTTTTTCGAGTAATCGTGAAAAAGAAATCTTCTGTTAAGAAAGGGCGTAACATGTGGGCGGTAGTTTACGACGGGTCAGTACATTAATTAGTTACAAGCAAGCTGTTGTTGAAAGAATTCTCACAAACCTTGGCTTCCTCAACAACGTAAAATTGGTTTAAGTCAGTGAATGGAAGTCAGGTGGATTAGAAGCTGCTTAGACTTGAAACAGAAAACGCCAGAAATCAAGGAGGTACGAATTGCAACAACTTCCATTTTATGTGGTAAACTTAAAACGAAACAACACAGAAAAATGTTTAAAGAATCAACAGTACAAATACGTCACAGGTGATGAGTTTTTGTCCAGTTACAAGTACTCCAAACGGCGTCCAACAATCCGAACATTTAAAGAAGTTGTGGAAAAAACATGAAGTTTTGAAAACTGAAGTGAAACTACTTTCGTTACCTCCCAAGAATGGGTGCAAACTGATAACGCCAGAAAAAGTAAGCTCTACCGGTTAACACATTTATGAAGACTGGCGTATTGAATATTATGTAGACACAGCGTTTTACAATATACTAGTTCCGACGCCGGTTGAGTACAAGGCTGTCAGAGTTAGCCTGTCACTATTTCACCGGAAAAAATCGTAGGGCTACGCTCGAAGCTATGTTACTTGTAAAAGTAACTTAAATGTTATAACATAGTAACCTAAATACTCAACCTAAAGCTTTCCTATAATCTAAATCTAGCTTCAAGCAAACCCTAAATAGCTAAACACAACTTTTTGCATGTCCATTCTCCTAACCTATTCGTTTTTACAGCGGGCTTTATGAACTACTTGCGTTGAAATAAACTTAAAGTATAAATGGGCTTAGTTAACTAAATTATCATACTTCCAAGAAGCGTTACAAGATTTTCTCCTGACACCAGAGTTTTTAAAAAGCACGACTAACTGACTTACATTGATATTATTTTTTCAACTTTTTTATTCTATTTTGGCTTTAGTGGCCGTGCTAACCATTATTTATCTGTATCATTTAGTTACATTATTTTTGCACATTTTAAGCCCTTCGGGCTTTGGTGCTTTTTCCAGGTTATTGTTTGCTGGTGGAATTTTTTTTACCACACTATGCACTATGATGGTTAGCGTTTTATTTTTCTTTCACCCCTAAACAATATTTCAACAATTTGTTTGACACCGAAACGCAGTGACGCCACAATCCTGAACCAGGACCATTTTGCTTAGTACCCTGCCCGCTGTATTTTTTGGTTCAAACTCAAACATTTTTTCAACAACTTTTAACTTAAACTTTTTGCAACTCAACACACATTCAAACATTTTTCGTTCAAACTCTAGAGCCTAAGCAAAAAATAATTTGAAAAACATGACTTGGGGCAGATTAACCAGTCAGCTGAGAATTCTTAGTAAATCACCCGCCCAGTTGGCTTAATAGTTAGCAACACCGTTGTTTTTTAATCAAATGTTCAAGTTTACAGCGCTACTATATTCTGCCTTGTTATTAGTCACTGAAGTGAGCAGGGTTGAGCCATCATTACCAAAGTTTATGTAACGGTCAATGAAATCTCCTTGTGTTTTATCCACAAAGTATACATCGTATAATCGTACACTTTATTTGGTGCTAAGCACCAGTTGACTTGAGCGGCTGAAAAACTGAATTGAAGCATGATGTAAGTTCCAGTGTTAACACAAACAACATTTTATTTCTTTCAAACCACAACCAAATTGTTGCTTATTTGCTACAAAAACTTCACACTTAGCCATAAACAAGTAAATATTGAGATAATTTTAGTTCAGTATAACTGCAACAAAAATATATCAAGCCAGCGCTACAGTATGTTGGTTAAACATAAACAATAGTTCATGGTCTTTTAAAATAATTTGCTGATATCACATTCTAATGCCCACACAAAATTACAAACAATAAGCGAAATGGTACGTACAAGCACAACCTTTGTTCCAGGTTCGATTCTAGTCCTTACGAAAATTAAACTTTTACAATTGAGAGCATGGCAAGCAAAAACTCATCATCGTTTAATTTGCATAATAAGGAATGTTTTTTGAGAACAAAACGTTTGAATAGTTCAGGCTAATGGTACACAAACATTAAAGAAAGCCCAAATAGCAAATTACACTACACGACTACTGTCTTCTTAAAAAATCAGTATATAAATAAAAACATGCTGTAAAAATTCTGAGAAGTTTTACGATGGACTGCGGATGTTGAATGTCAAAAAGGTAAAATGTTACATCTGTTACTCAGATGTCAAATCTGACTGCTTGTCAGGCAAAATGGCAATAGAAAAGAAAAATGGAAAGCAATCACTAACAATCGCAAATAAAATATTTGAAACTAAACATTGTACCCTGTATCAAAACACATCACTTAAAAATCTTTCAAATTACCTTCATTAGAAAGAGAAACAGCTATTTTTTACAATAAAAGAATATTTCTTAAAAGTGCAACAACTAGTTCTAAAAACATCCACATTTCACTATTACAAATTGGAACCATCCTGCACCCACCCTTTAACACTGCACAAAAAGCAAGCTTCATAGCTACAAAAATGCACATAATAACAAGAAATATCTTGCTTCTACAAAAACCATAAACCAGTCTACTATGCATGAAAGGCAAGCTTGGTAACTGCAGACATTTGCATAATAGGAAATATTTCGCTTCTGAAACAAGCACAAACCAGACTACATTCGACCTTCGACCACAGTTTTGTGATAATCTATCGATTTTGATTTTCCTTTTGAGGGAAAAAAGAAAAACAAACTTAGTTGAAAGGCACCGAAAAATATTCCAATTAGATTGGGAACCTGTAAAAAGGAATTATTAAGTTTTAATAACAAATTGATTTATTTAAATGAGTAACTTATATTTAGTCAAAAATAACTTTATGTCCACATGTTCTCAAGTTTTGGTTCAATGAAGTTTAGGAGATTTTAGGCTTAAAATAAACAAACTTTAATACCATAGTCATTAAGAATCCCATCCTTACCTCAACAAAGAGATCAATTCTCATATAGCCATAAATAAACCATTCTAATGCCATCAAAAAATATACAAGCGACAGAAGAAAAGAGATATTTTCTGTGCTTTTCTTTCGTATCACCGACGCCTAAAGAGAGACAAAATCAACATTAAGCTGTGACTTTCAAGTTCAACCTATTAACATTTAAATCTAGTTTGATACTAAAAAGTTTATTTTGCTACATGACAAAGTATCAAACCACTGTTGATGAATATTCAAGTCATCAATGTCTTTGACAATAAAACAGAGTAAGTAGGCCAATGGTGTTAGCTTGGTATATGGTGGTGTTATTATGAACTTACAGCAGCAGAAAGGGGAGCGGCATAATTAACTATATTAAAACTGGAGCAAATCATCCCTTGGTGGTAAATTGCCTTCTCCCCTTCAATAGTCACGTATTTTGTATAAGCCAGCACAGCAAACAAAAATATTAACAAGACTGTTACTGGTGGTGCGACTGTATTCTGTAAACAAGACAAAACATTTTACAAACATGTTAACCATAACAAAAAGATGAACGATAACAATTTAGTAACAACATAAATTACTGAGTTAATTTTCGACAATAGAATACCTATTTACCTTGCTTTTAGTATAAAAGTAAAATAATGCAACGTAAAATCCTTCAAATACTGAACCAATTACATTAACATAAAACATAGTGTTGTCATCTGTAAGCATTCCATATTTTGTCCACAAGGTACAGCTGTAAACGCACAAATATATTGTTAAATGTTGTTAATTTTAAATAGATTAGATCTTATCATTTTTAAATCAAAAAATTGTCATACTGTAACTATCTTATGCGCAGCTTGCAAATAGCAATCACTATAATAATGGTCACACATATTTCACAGATAATAAATCCAGCTGTCAATCACATCCAACTTTGTGGGACAGTAATTTTACACAGAAAATGCGGCTGTGAATAAATGCAAACTCTAGTCCAGAATTAAAACTCCATTTGCACTGCTGATTACCAAAAAATTATGAGATAAAGAAACAACTGTCCCTTGTAAACAAACAACCAATTTGATTGTTCTACTAATTTTGAAAATTTTTTGATTGTGAATCGGACATATGCTGTAACGCTTCTTAAACTAACAATCACATTTTCATACATGTCAATTTCAGGTATATACATATGTTAGTGTTTTGCTCAATATTTATTTTTCAACCTCTTTGGAGCAGGGCACATGAACTAAGTTACACTGATTAAATTTACTTGTATATAGTTTTGGCAATTCTGATTGTATTGTTGGTAGACCAAGGTAGATATGTTACATAGATTGTACTCTTGCATCATAACATCAGTGTGTTATGCATAATCACAGTATACAACATAAGCACCTTTACCTAACAAAGCAAGCTATAAAGGGATGAACAAGCAGTCCTTGGGTACTCTTTCTTCGTATGACTTTAGAGATAACTTGCCTGTAAAAAAGCACAGTTGTCAGACCGTTTGTATTAACATAATAAATACCTGATGGGCCTAAACACGTTGTAAATTCGGTACTAATATGAGTAATTTTACTTATACCGTGTTTATTACACTACTGTAACTGTACTGTAAGTCTTTATAGCCTACTAAGCATATTTACTTACCATCCAGTTAAATACATTAAAATTGTGGTAACTGTGGCTGCAAATGATACGGCACCACTCCAATCCATTTTAATTTTTATGGTAAGCAGGACATTGAAAATCAACTGCTTAAACTGCAGCTATGCCGATACAATACAAATAACGGTTGCTCCCGTTGCCTAAATAACATAAATTACTACCCTCAGACGTTTCGGCTAAAGCCAAATCAATCTAAGTGTGAACCAGAAAATCCAGTAACGTGAATAAGTAAGAGAAGTTACTGTGTAACCGCAGTGGCAAGAATTTATTTATGTACGATATAATAAGTCCACGGGGCATTTTTTATACAAACACATCAGGCCTACATAGCCTAGCTTAAACTGAGCCGGACATTGGCTGCCGGTGGTTAGTCGACGGCATTGTTTGCAACTACAATAGATCAACGAGACCAAAGAAATAATATAATCTTACTAAAGTAATGTAAGCCTAATAGAAAAAGTGAAACAGCAAGGTTGCTACCGACGTTTTTTTACTTAAAGTAATGTAAGTTGTACATTTTCCGTTAGCTGATGTTAAATTTCCTTAAACCTTGGATAATATTTCTACTTGACCAATGACCATCACTTTTTAACAAATGAATATACGACAACGAAGTTCTTGGTAACTCTCTTGGGGTTTTCCCTAACTGCTGAAGCGTTAAAACATGCTACGTGTTTCAACCTTTATACAAAGTTCATTGAAGGGTACAGTTTGGGAGATGTCATGACAAAAATGTTTTCCAAAACAAAGTTTGCGTAAAACCAAGTTGTGCTTACCCAGCAGAGCTGGAAGCGGCACGACCAGGATGTGGTTAGTTTTAAATACATTGGTTGGTGAGAAAGATACTTATTTCTCGATTTATTCATCTTTAATCGTACCGTATCTCGTATTTTTCGCAATTAACTGTTCGGAGCGAAAATGACGATGCTAACCGTTATAGCTTTAACATAATGAAGAAAATGCTTATAAACAATTAATGAACCGGAAAAAATAGATGGCAATAATAGAAATATTCCAGTAGTGGTTGCCGAAACGCTAGATAGCAATAGCATGGCCACTAAACCCACTTTCAATGAATAACCATCATTTGAAGTTACTGAAATGGCCGTCTGACAGTGGTCAATGGCTAATTTGTAAACGCTTTTGTGTTAATAATTCAAGCATTTTCTTGCAATAGCAAACCATACACTTTGTGTATAATTTTGAGTGATGTTTTTTTATCAGCTAACATTTTTCGGGTCTAGTATACAAGTGCACAACCACAGCATGCCTGTGTACACTAAACCCAGCTCAAATGGCGACGTCATCTGGTTATGCACTTGTGTACTAGACCCCATTCTTCTCTGCTTTTGTCTTGTATTACTGTTGTGCTGTAAACATACAGGAAATTGATGGTCATTGAGCCATTCTTATCAGTGTATGTGCAAGCCATTGTTTTTGACTAGACATAATAAACATCATGACAAATAACCATAGATACTATTCTGATGTTTATACAATAAATTTAAAGTGCTCTTTAACACGTAAATTGTTCCGAGTGATGTTTTAAATACACATTATAATGATATGTACACATAGTCTAACACAGTAAATATGTTTTATAGTTATCTTAGTAGTTTATTTTAAGGCAAGTCCACGAATCACTTTTGATATCCTTTTAAATTTTATACTTGCCTACATGTATTGTTGTTTTCTATTTGTCGATAATGCTGAATTTGTCATTTTAATTGCAGTTTTAATTGTTTTTTTAAAGGCTAAGTCCAAAATGTCCTCATATGTCCTTGTAACGGGCGGGGCAGGTTATATTGGTAGCCACACTGTGGTTGAATTAATTCAAGATGGGTTCACACCCATTGTCATTGACAACTGTGTAAATGCAACAAGGTGCCAAAGTGGAAAGGTACTTAAAGTTCTGTTTATTTTGCTATATCTACTCTACATTTTCATATGTGTTCAATATGAAACTGAATGATTAAATGCAACAATGGCATAATCATATCTGTTCATGGCTTAGTAGTTTTGGACATCCGCCGGCAAGCAAATTGTTGATATAAAATCATTTCCTTTATCGCTGTTGTCTAGAGATTTGTTTTTGCCAACACCTTCAATTATAATTATTAATCGATACATCATTAGGGCAGTTTCTATTAAACACAAGACTTTTATTTTAGATGCCGGAAAGTCTAAACCGAGTTCAACAGATCACTGGAAAAGCAGTAACCTATTATGATTTTGATTTATTGGACAAAGACAAGCTTGATGAATTGTTTAAAAAATACAAGTTTTGTGCTGTCATGCATTTTGCTGGACTAAAATCTGTTACAGAGTCAATATCAAAACCCATGGAATACTACGAAGTTAATTTAGGAGGTAAATAAACGTGTTTAAACGAATAACAGTTATATCCATAAATGCTTCAAATATACATTTGTTTAACGTATGTGTGTCTTTTCACAGCTATGTGACATTTTGATTTTTTCTATTGCAGCGATAATTAATTTAATTGAGTGCATGAAGGAACAAAATCTGAAGAAGTTGGTCTTCAGTAGTTCTGCCACTGTATATGGTAAGCTTTTGCACAGTGTTCAATTCCGTTATTCCTAAATGTCATTTAAATACACATTTTGTATACATACCATACAAATTTGATTCGCCGTTTTAAAGTGTTCTGTACATTTACTGGTTACTTTTAACTAGATGTGTGTTGTATAGCACAAACGTTTCTTTTAAATAATGCTTATTATAAAAGATAACTTCTAGATAGCAATTGTATTCACCATTTGATTGTTGCATGCAGTAAGCCACAAACTGACAAGGTGCTAGATTGTGTTTAACCATCTAAGTAAAATAACACTTAAGTGCTTTCCAAACAAAGTCTCGATATAAGAAATATTTATTTAGCACATATTATAGTTTGTTTTGGCCACTTCAGTTTAGACTCGGACACTCGAAATACTTTCACTTTCTTAAAATATTATTCATATCATATGGTCATCAGTGTTAAAGCTGAGTACCATATTTCTTTTGAATCCGGTTTAGTGAAATTATGAATTCATTTTGACTGTTTTGTTTTGTGAAACAAAAGTTAGGGTGCATTGCTGCTTGGTGTGTTATATAGTTGTGTTTTTAGTCTTTAATGTTAGTCTCTGCTTATCCGTAGCTATCAAAGCAGCTGTGGTAATCTGAAAATATATTCAAAATTCACTCTCCTGCATCTTAAAGCTCACATCATGTAACTAGACAGAGATCAAGAATAACTATTGTAGTTGTGAGAGTATCCCAGATAATGCATTTTGATATATAACATTATGCATTTCCAGGTCCTCCTGAAAAATTACCTGTTGATGAACAGCACATAGTAGGAAAAGGGTTGACAAATCCTTACGGCAAAACTAAGTTTTTTGCCGAAGAAATGCTAAGGGATGTCGCCAAAGCAGATGAAGGATGGAATATTGCACTCTTGCGTTATTTCAATCCAGTTGGTTCACATATTTCGGGGCTGATAGGGGAAGACCCACAAGGACCCCCAAATAATCTAATGCCATACGTGTCACAGGTATCTTTGTTTTTTCTCATTATTTTTGTGTTGGTTACGTTTAAGTTTCTGGTTGTTCATCCCACAATGATTGGAAGAAATCTAAATTGCATTGACATAGCTTATTAGCTGAATATAAATATCTTGAGCAAATATCTTGGGCAGATTGAATGGAGAACCATTTAAGCTTTTTACCAAGTATACATGATGTGTATTGCATGCGCTGAAACTGTAATGCAGACAGATAAAACAACTTAAAAACACATTTTATTTATGTTTTATGTGAATAGGTTGCGATTGGTAAACTTCCTGTGCTTAGTGTATTTGGAGATGACTATGACACCCCAGATGGCACTGGAGTCCGTGATTTTATCCATATTGTTGACCTAGCCCAAGGACACATTGCAGCACTAAAAAAACTACAGGAAATTAATGGATGCATGGTACAAATTTACTTTCAACTAACAGCATTACGTTAATGATTAACAATCTTTCCCTTGCGTTTTGTAAATATTGATTGCCATTGCGGTAATGCTTAAAAACAACTATTTGTTCGATTTTCAGGCTTTTAACCTTGGTACTGGCAAGGGGTATTCCGTTTTAGAAGCTGTCAAAGCATTCGAAAAGGCCTCGGGCCGGAAAGTACCTTACAAGATCGCACCCCGTAGGCCAGGTACAAAGTACGATCGTTTTAACAGAAACTTTGGTTAGATCAGCGTTTTTTGGCCCGTTCGGGAGGTATTATGCTGGGCCTAGTTGGCTGTAGAGTGTAGATATACTGGAATCGTTCATCTTAAAATGATATATCGTATAATTAAAGTTAACATCACAACACACCCATGAAGTTTATTTGATGTTTTTTGGCATATTTTCACATAATTTGCCCTTCAAGTCAACTTGCAACGCCAAGTATCTATGCCCGTAAGACTTCAAGAATCAGAAAAACAGTGTTTTCTCACGACCCACTAATGTTTTGACGTCATAACCTGCCAAGGACTTCACATTTGAATGGGGCAAATGTTTACTATATTCGCGCTGGAAAGTACCTGGCGGGCTATGACGTCAGTATTGATTGGCAGAAGCAGAAAAATTCTTATTTTTTGCTAATTGCTTTAAGGTTTGAGCGAAAAGGGCTTGGATTTATTAACTACATGAGACGTGCTTTAGTTTAAGACAAACTTGTTTTAGCATTTCATTTGCGTTTTAATAAATAACTTAAAAATCAATTAGCATATTAAAGTTATGATAGAATGCCGGTAGCAAAACTAACCACGACCTACGGAAGTATAGTTTTTTGTGTTATACAGTAATATCCTGATAATATATTACTTTTGTTCAAAAGTTATATATTATTTAAGCCTATTTTAACGGGTTTTTAATTTACAAGAATAAGAAAACATCCATCGCCTTTTTTTCAGGCGACTTGGGCAACGTTTACGCAAACACTCAACTTGCCGAAAAGTTCTTTCAGTGGAAGGCGACGAAAAGTCTTGAAGAAATGTGTGTTGATATGTGGCGTTGGCAGAGCATGAACCCAAACGGCTACAGGCCGGCTGATGCTTAGCGCTTACGAACGGTGCTGTTAAGTTTTGTTTAGTCTGCGTTTAGTCAAATTTTATTCATAGCCTCAATTAAGTAAAATGTTTTTAGAAATTAGGGTTCTTCATTCTGTATGATTAACAGTATGTGCTATATTTAGTAAATATATATAGTAAATAACGTAAATTATTTACATTAGCAATTAACTTTACCGTGACCTACCGTGCATTATTATAGTCCTATTGACATGAGGCCTAGAACTTGGTGTTTTTATTATTTAGGCGGTGAAGCAGTAATAATATGCCGCAGTCTTACCACTGTTTTACTCGTTTGATACCGTCTGATTTATGGTTCCTCGCTTTTATCGATCTCGTTATTGCATTAATCGTAGCGCTTTATAATGTAATATTGCTGTTTTAGGAGTTAGTATAATTTATTTCATGCAGTTTTTATACGTACCTTTGTGCGTTTAAACAAAGAGTAGTGTGAGTTATACAAGGCGGCCTGTTTCTGTTTGTTGAGTTGAAAATCGTGAGAACAGGGTCGGCAGTTGCACATAAATGCGGTAGTGGTGATTCAACATAGTCTTCATGGCTGCGCGACAAGTCAAGACTCTCAAAATCAAGATGGCGAATTAAATTCTGCCAGGTGAAGCCAGTAAGGTTTCACCAAATAAGTCGCTGTGAACGATTTACATTTTGCCATCATCTTCGCTGATACTAATTACTACAGTATCGCAAAAACTCGCCATGTAACAATATGTCGAGATCACCGGTGGTCGGACGATTCAACCCACGGACGATTCAATCCCGGACGATTCAACCCACGGACGATTCAACCCGCGGACGATTCAACCCGCGGACGATTCAACCCGCGGACGATTCAACCCGCGGACCATTCAACCCGCGGACGATTCAACCCACGGACGATTCAACCCGCGGACGATTCAACCCAGGACGATTCAACCCGCGGACGATTCAACCCGCGGACGATTCAACCCACGGACGATTCAACCCGCGGACGATTCAACCCACGGACGATTCAACCCACGGACGATTCAACCCAGGACGATTCAACCCCGGACTATTCAACCCACGGACGATTCAACCCCGGACGATTCAACCCACGGACGATTCAACCCGTTTATAAAAACGTCTACGCAGTTCGTTATCAGGCACGGATGCCGCTTTTTCCACTATACCAATACACATCTTGTGTTGAAATAAAAACAAGTTTATGTACCGTATTGTAACTAGTAGGCCTGCTTAGCGAAAAATAAAGCCTACACGTCGATTAAAAGTCAAACCTTAGAAACAACTGTTTGTTGATTGGAATGAAGATTGCACGCAAAAAAAGTCTATATGGTCAATTTTTTTTAACCTGCTCAGAATGCTATCACAAAACAAATTTCAGTCTTGTGCGACGTGTAGTACAGAAGTTATTAGGCCAATATAAAGTCAATTGTTTCGTTAGGTCAAGATACGGTCAATTGTGTCTTTTAGGTCAAAATCTATTAAACTTGTAATTTTGTAATATTATTCTTCCGTTTTTCTCTTTTCTTGTACCGCAAACAATTCCAGTGCCCCAAATCAGAGGCCTACTTAGAACCAAAGCCACCAAGAGAGGGAAGGCCTTTCAGCGCGTCTGGTGGGTTGAATCGTCCTGGGTTGAATCGTCCTGGGTTGAATCGTCCGTGGGTTGAAAGGTCCGTGGGTTGAATCGTCCGTGGATTGAAAAGTCCTGGGTTGAATCGTCCGTGGGTTGAAAGGTCCGTGGGTTGAATCGTCCGGGGTTGAATCGTCCGTGGGTTGAATCGTCCGCGGGTTGAATCGTCCGGGGTTGAATCGTCCTGGGTTGAATCGTCCGTCGGTTGAATCGTCCGCGGGTTGAATCGTCCGCGGGTTGAATCGTCCGTGGGTTGAATCGTCCGCGGGTTGAATGGTCCGCGGGTTGAATCGTCCGCGGGTTGAATCGTCCGTGGGTTGAATCGTCCGGGGTTGAATCGTCCTGGGTTGAATCGTCCGTGGGTTGAATGGTCCGGGGTTGAATCGTCCGTGGGTTGAATCGACCTGGAACCGAGATCACCAGTGTGTCAAATAAATTTAAATGTTTCGGGGTCACTATTCACCACAACTATACCCATGACGTCCAGTTAATGACATCTTACGTTGCAGTGCGATTTGTAAAAGTAACAAGACAAACAAAAAATCAATTCTGTGAGGACTTGAGTTACTTTGGATAGCGATAGTGATTTCGGCATGAAGAGCCTATTTGGCTGTAACGTCTCCTGTGAACCACTGTCATACTGGCAAGATCATAGAACCAAAAACGAGAAAAGAGCAAAGCGATTGCGGCATGCGCACCGAAGCAAAGCAATATGAGTAGCAAATGCATTCACACCAATCAGCAAAAAGCACGAACTACAACGAAGTAATGTAAATTGTAAGGTATAAAATGTTATACAAAAAATCAAATTTTGTTTTATTAACTTAAACTTTTCACTACAGGTAATCCATCGACCATCTTAGAGCGTGGTGCGTTATAAATATCATAAATCGACCGAAATTTTGAGCTATTCTACTAAGAAATCAAGTCGAGTGCCCCCACTTTTTTAATGGCTCATATTAAAAACAATTTCTTATCCTATAGGACCTATACGATGATACTTTGACAAATACCTGGACAGAATGGTCTTTCTTGGTGGAAGTGAAATAATGTAGCGACTCTCTACTTCATATTTAATGCCTCATACGTTTAACGTGGCGTTCCTCGTAAACATATTTTTCGTGTCAATTTAGTAGGCCAATTTGTTTGTGATTTTATACCACTTCAACGCTTAGAAATGGTCATAACATTGTTTTTAAGTCCTGTCATTAAGCCAGGATTTGTAGGCCACCTTCTTTGCTCGAACAGCTTCTTACATGATAAGATTTATAGGGATATGCTTAAAATTTATAGGGGATAGGCTTACATCATAAAATTTATTCGTATCAGGTGGTTAACTTTTTTTCTTTGCTTGTTGGGGAACGAAATACAAAACGCCAATCACTGTTTAACTATTTCCCTGAACCTGACCCCTAAACCCAAGGTTTCTGAGTGAAAGACTTACGTTGGGTCATTTTCGCGTCACAATGCTGCGACATATTTAGCATGACACGGCAGGAAAGGGCTTAATCCCACATGATCCCCGCACCATCGCCGGTTGCAACTTGTGATCAATGGCATGGTAGGTTACTCGTTACTGTATTGTACCGTGTTGTAATACTTATTTTCAGCCTGAGTAAAGTCTTTTTAGTACGACTTTTACTTAAACCTAGCTTCTCTTTTTGTTTTCGTATGTAGAAGTAGTTCTGTTTAGATTTTGTTAGTTAAGAAGCGATAAGGTAAAACATTCATTCCCCATTTAAAAACACACCGTAAACCAACACAAAAGTCTGTACATTTTAGAGATGCTTGGTGATGACAAGGTTCTAAACAGGGGTTCACATGGTGCGATCACGTCATAAAGTTCATTATTGCCATTTCACTTATGTTCTATGGTACAGGCTGTGCCGCAGTAGGCTGTCTGTAGGCTAATTCTTTGTGAAGCTGTCGAACAAAGCCGGGGTTAGGCTAACTACAGAACAAGCTGAGCCTAAATCTGCCGAAACACGACTAAAGAACTAGGCTGGACCCAAGTAAGAACGTATCGTACCATATTATTACATAACGTTCTGGAGTTCTATAGGCCTAGGCACACAGATCTTTTTCAGATGTTGAATGTACCGTACTGGCCTAGCCTACTGCTATGCTATTACTGATAGGCGGTAGCGGCCATAGTGGAAAGTGTTGCACCTGTACGCACGGGGTTTATCAATGTGCACGCTGAACTTTTTACGCCGATTTGTAATAAAGAAACAAAAATTAAAGGATGCAGTGCACGACTGATACACGATACCGGTACATACTAACCCACCAGTTCCCGTCCAAAACTGCCGTACTTCCAGTCGGAGGTAGTGTTAGGTAAATCCTATATTTAAAGTATCATCCTGTTAGCCGGACTGGAAAGTACAGCAGTTTTCAAAAAGAAAGCGTGCTTGTAAATTTTACATTGCTTGCTCCTATTTGGTGGACTTGGTGAACAGTTCTTAATTCAGGCAATTTGATAAAAATAACAAATTAAAAATGTATGACAGTCAGCATTTGCATAAAATGTTAGTTCGGTAGTCCTTGCTTTAGCGATGAAAAATCATTGTCAGGTTTAAGCGGTGCAAAGACCTTGCTAAGGTTGAGGATAAAGATTATCATACCACACCATATGAAAGTCTACCAATTTAAAAAACACCTACACTACTATGCAAGTCAAAAATTTACATACATCAGAATTGACTGTTTTAAAAATTGTGAAAGGTTTTTTGCCCTAGATCTTCAGCAGAAAAACCCCAGATTTCAGGCTAGTCTCATCCTAAATTATGAATCTGGCTGTAGGAACTTGCTCAAATACTAAATTGGTAACTTAAAGCTCACCTCTGCGGAAATACAATCTTCATCATGCAAATATTTTTATGAATTTTTATTTTCCCTTGCGCTGGGAAATAGTTGAATTGCTTGTAACAGACACTTCATTTACTTCTTTGTTACCCAGTCAATCAGAAAAGGCATTTACACATTTAATTGGCTTGCATATGTGTTTTTGATTTAACTATATTTTTAACCAGATTTAGACGCTTTTATTTTTTTATTTTGTTTAACAGTAATGTACAACATTTCGAAACACCCAAGCTACCTTTTGTGCAAAGCAAGCCGCATGTCACTACGACTAAAAAGTCGACTTTCAATGAAATTTTCTTTTGGTTTGAGTCATGACCAAGTAGATGTTAGTGTAATGGTGTAACTCAAATAAAGATTTTGTGACATTTAGGATATATAATTTGTAAAATATATCTAGACAAACTAGATTAGAAAGATCTAATTATGACTTAATACCAATATACAAGTCTTTTGTCACCGAATACGTTTCGGGACTTTAAAAGCGATTTCCACAGCAATCAAAAAGCAGAAAATAAGTAAAAAATATGCTGTTGCTATGTACAACTTTGTTTGTAAACCTTGGGTCAGAATTACCCTTATTCTTAGCAGAGATAATGAAAAACCGCAGTTTTTTCAATTTTTCATTATGTTGACGAGGCTGAGATTCTGCTTCTGGTTATCAATGTTAAATTTGTTGTATGTTTAGTACAACTTGTTTTATTCAGTTTAAATCAGCAAGATTGGATTTTTTCTGTACATAGGTTGGCTGTCACCTTGCGGCACCTATTGGCGTAACTGCTAACACAGTCTTTATACAAACTGCACATTTTGATTTCAATTTCTATAATAATGGCGCATAGTTTGAAAAAAAAAACCCGAAAAAAATGTCAGTTTAACAAGGTATCCAGATTAGTGAATTTATAAGAACGGTGAAGCTTTTTACAGGGCAGTAACACTCACCGTAATCGAAACTAAAATGGGAGTAGATAAATTGCTCATTTGGAGAAACCGATGTCAACTGATTTTATTATATTAATTTATACTTGTCTTGCCAAAAAGCGTTATATTAAAAGAGATTTAACTCTTTCTCAGTTGTCCCACTCATACAAGGTTATGGTAAACTAGGTTTATTTTTACTGAAATGGATGATATCACCATTGATGCTAGAAGACAAGAATTATTGGAAGCAAGGTTTTTGGGAATTCCTAAGGCAAGTCTTATCTATATCTTAGACAATGCATATTGCTTGGTCTCAATTTTCTGTTTCTTGTGATAGGCTCAAAGTGGGTCTGAATCAAACATGAGCACTGGTAGTTCTACAGGAGCTGGTGCAAGTGCATGCAGTGATAAAGAAACTGACAGCATATCTGGCTATCCAAGCACACCGGAAAATGCTGCTGACAGACAAGACTTAAGAAAAAGCAGAAAAAGAAAAGGTACATATGTAAAAATATTGTTGAAATGTAGGTGCCATCCCCATTGGCAAAAATTGTAGCTTAAAAGCAAAATATGTCTGAACATTTAATGTTTTATGACTTCACTATCAGATCATTTAACACTTGCTTAAACCCAACTTGATCCACCAGCTAACCTGATTTATCATCTAGCTCTGAAGTTCTGAACTAATCATTAATGATCATGTTACGATAGTTACACTTACTTATACATGAGTATTTCATTTCATTTAGTTTACATTACTAGCCCAGTATTGTGAACAATGTGGTTTTCTAGTAAAATAACTTTCTACAAATTTTTTACTCTGTCTATCAGAATGGAAATCATTTAGGGACCTACATAAAATTGAAAAAGGTCAAAATGGTCGTTTGATTTTTATGTTTAAAATTTTTTTTTTGTGTCATATAATGATACACGACTGCTTTTCTTACTTCAGGTGAAAGTTATGAAGCGGGACTGAAAAAGTCTGCAGGAAACACCAACGTTAAAAAGATCAATGAATATTTTGAGCCAGCAACAAGCCCTGCCCGTAATACATACAACCAGAGCGAGAAACAGTTGATGTCACCTAGCTATACAAACCAAGTATGTCACTTTTTATTTGAATATGGTGGAATAATCGGGCAAAATTTTACAATCACACCAACGTAAAAATGTTTAATGGCCTTCTATTATGTCCGATCAATGTAAAATACTTGTATATACATATGTAAATGTGTGGCTTATATATTCGTCACATGCAATGCTTAGATCATTCTAAGTTTTGAAAATTATTTTAAATATTATTATCGAAGATGAGATCGTCCCCATCATCTCGTCACAGCAACTCAAGTAGCCACATAGACTACTCTGGACTGGTCCACTTGCAGCACAAGCATTTTGTGCAAAAAGAATCCAAGTATGAATGCTTTATCAAAGGGATTATTTGAACTAACGCGAACTCGTATTTTAGTCAAAATACATCTAAGTCAAAATACATCTGCATATGTATGTAGAAGGTATTCTGCTGCAGAGTTACTGTTTGTGAACATGTTGTTGGACTTGTTTTATTTGTTTCTGCAGAAATGTTCAAACTGAACTTACGTCACGTTTTATAACTCAACTCATCTCAGCACACAGTGGCCAGGACAGTGAAAACAATCGTAAGCTCGACGAGCTTCAACGGGTGCGTCCTTTATATATCAGATCAAATAATTTTGTGATCGCCACAATGTTTTTTTGTTTTTACGTTGAAATTTGTTTTACTGAACTTTGGATTAGAGCCCATATATACCCCTCATCCATTACAACAATTTCAAGTTGTTAAGTTGTTGTAAACTTTTAGCAAAACATCGATCTGGAATATCATCTGAATAGAACAGAGGAGCTCGTTACCAGATGTAAATCACAATTTTTTCGATGTCTTAAAATGTGCCAAGAACTTCTCATTGAGAAGACAAAAAGCGAAAAAGTTGCCGCTAGACGTAAAGCAATGGAAGGCAGACTTAGACTTGGCCAGTTTACAAGACAAGGAACTGGATACCAAGAAACTTGGACAAATGGTTGGGCATTTACTGAACTGGGAGAGTAAGTCTCATTAGGATTATATGAGAACATTCTCGAACATGTAAAAAGAATCGTAACCATGCAGTTAATTGCGATTTATTGGATGTGTTTGTTGTACTGTAGACTGTAGATATACTTTTTTTGGTATGACCTTTGTGTGTGGTTTTTCGCAATAAACTATTTTTTCCTATAAGTTGTTATATGTAATGATTAACTCTGTAAAGTAAAGTAAAGTAACTTATTTTTATGTAGTAAAAAAGATAAGATTAACAAAGAAAAAGAAGACATAGAAAAAGCTCGGAAGACTTTAAACAAACGACGACCACCAACAGCCTCCGCTCGTGGGAAGTTTAGTTCGGTGGAAAGTGATAGTTTTGTAAAACCCAAGGTGTAATAATTTGCATTCTTCATAGATACAATTACTTCAATTAAAAACAATTTGCTTATTGACTGGTGTGTTCAGCATTCCATGTGTTGGCTATGCTTTTGCTGACTAAGTCGTTACTACAGGAGCCAAAAGACACTTTGTCTGCTCAAGATTTTCACGAACGCGATGAAATTTTACGTCAGCGGCTGAACGCCGTCAAGCGCGATGAGCTGGAGCTGCAATTTGAACTTGAACGCCTTGAACGAGAGAGAAGCTTGCATATTCGTGAACTGAAGCGGATTTCTAATGAAGACAACTCTCGGTAAGTCAAAACAACTCATCCATACACTGCATAGTACGCTGAAGCACGATATTGATCATGACATTGCTTATTTACAGATTCAATGACTACCCCGTGTTGAACAAACAATATTTATTGCTTTCCCTACTCGGAAAAGGAGGGTTTAGTGAAGTGTATAAGGTGAAACTTGTGGATTTAGGGGTGTCGTTTGTGAAGTTTCATGTATTTAACTTGTTTTATTTTAACCTCATCAAAATAGCATCAACAATGAATAACTCCACACGAAAATCATAACCTTTTCATGGTAATTGTGGTTGCAAATCAATGCCGGTTAGTAGTTATTTTACTCTTGGTGTATTTTCAGGGTTTTGACATGGAGGAACAACGATATGTCGCTGTTAAAATTCATCATTTGAATCCTGAATGGAATGAACAGAAGAAGCTGGACTATGCGAGACATGCGCATCGTGAAGCGGAGATCCATCGTCGAGTCAATCATCCTCGCATTGTCAGTCTCTACGATCGATTTGACGTCAACATTAACACGTAAGTTTGAATTGGATGAAATTGGCTACTACAGAATGAAAAAAAAGATATTAGAAATTAAGAGCAAAGTGTTAAGAACTACGTGTTATTTTGAGAATTCCTTCTGGAGCCAAAAAACTAAGAGTTATATATTTTATTTTGCAGATCTTTTCAGTTATGATAAACAAACAGTAACTTTAAAAGTCTGCAAAATAAAATGATTGCTAGTTTCTTGGTTCCTGTAATTCTTCTTAGACGATTAAAAGTGTTTTTTCGAAAGATTGTCATGACAATATGATTAAAAGCATCATTTTTGTTTCGAAAGATTTTGCACAGTTTTGGAATTTTGCGGAGGCAACGATCTTGACTTCTATCTTAAGCAGCATAAGTTGATGGGGGAAAAAGAGGCCAGAACCATCATCATGCAGGTCATCTCAGCACTTGTCTATTTGAATTCCCTCGAACGTCCAGTTATTCATTATGACTTAAAACCTGGTTAGTTTATCCACAATGTTGTTTTGTTTTGCACAAAACAGTTTTCCCAGTGGTGACTGAATTTTAGCGATTTTTATGTGTAAGTTGAAATCTGTGATCTTAAAAATGATATGATCATGAAATGAGTTATTTTCAGGCAATATTCTTTTATGCAACGGCACTGTTTGTGGAGACATAAAAATCACCGACTTTGGCCTATCCAAGCAATTTGAAGAAGCCAGCTCTCACGAGGGGATGGACTTAACCTCACAGGGTGCTGGCACATACTGGTACGTTCAGGGTCTTCAACAATTCCTTCGCTTTGAAACATTACGTGACTAGGGTTCCCTAATTTGAATATTTATTGTCAGTACCAAAGTATCAAGTTTCAAAATAATGACAAATAGGAGTTCTGAATCTATTTTACTGCTATTGGAATGTCTAATGTAATGCCATTGAGCTCTTTGTCCAGCTGCTAACGTCGATCATCATAAGTAAAATGTTCTGTGCTATTTGATGAAGTTTAATTTGCCATCACAAATTGACATTTCTGAATGTCATGACGCCTTTATTGTTGTATTGCCATGTCTTTGTTATGAGGCTGCTCTTAAGCTGTTATCACTTTCTTTTTCGATGAAAATTAAGCAAACTTGAGTTATCGGATTAGCCTGGCAGTTGTTGTTTTAGAAATATATATTTCAACCTAAACAAAGCATCTCTTTTTTGACTTTGTATTCCCTTATTAGTGTACTATGTGCTTAATAATTCAGTTTGTTTGAACCTAATCTTAATGAAGTGTCGTTTTCTTTGACATTTGATTTCATCCAGGTACCTTCCTCCAGAGTGCTTTGTTCGAGGTCCAGGAGGACAACCTCCGAAGATTGATAACAAAGTCGATGTCTGGAGTGTCGGAGTGATCTTCTACCAGTGTTTGTACGGAAAAAAGGTAACGTCAATTGAATAACGATAAGATAACAGACCAATTAGACAGAAGGCTATAACGCTGTTTATCATAACACGGATATTATTCAGCCAGGTGTGCTGTACAATGCACAACCATGCATGTACCGAGTGATTTTGTAGTTAAAATGCGAAGGGGTGAAAATGGGTGAAATTTTGTGCATTGTTTTTCTGAAATTTGAACAGGGAAGTATGGCTTGGTTATTGCATATTACATTTGTTTAACTTTTGAACCTTAACCTTGCTGAACCTACAAGCGGGCTAGCTGGATAAAATAAATGAGTTTGAAAAAAATCTGGGCTGTAAATCGCTGGTATACAAAGTTTCTGAACAATGGTCAATAGTTGTGCCCAGTGCCGGATTTACCAATAGGCTACGCAGGCTGAAGCCTAGGGCCTCAAAGTCCAAGGGCCTCGAAATTCAATTTCGAAGTTTGGGATTGATGCCGCTTTAATTGCTTTAGAGAACCTTACGACTTATTTTTAGGGCAGGGGTTCGTCTTTTGGGCATTTTGACACCTTTGGTATACCTTTTTGTACCAAAGACATCCCAAAATTAAGAACGTGCAAATAGTGTCAAATAGTAATAGGAACATTGGTTGCTTTGCACGCACAGTCGAATCTGACTTCAAAAATAAAATAAGGGGCCTCACAAATGGAATAGCCTAGGGCCTGTCATGGTCTAAATCCGGCCCTGGTTGTGCCATAGAAATAATAGTTGGAGAGCACTATGCTATAGAGTTATTGAGCATGTTATAGCTAAATTTCAACGCAAACAATCGTAAACAAATATCATATCTTCACAATCAGCCCTTTGGACACAACCTCACACAGGAGGCCATACTGAAACAAAACGCAATTTTGAAGGCAACTGAAGTGGAATTCCCAAACAAACCTTCAGTTACTTCTGAAGCAAAAGTGAGATTACTAAGTTTTCAAAAATAATTCCTGACGATATTTACGAACTTGAAGTTTATTTAATATATCGGTAACTTGTCATCCAGCATATACATAAAATTGTCGAAAATTTGCATTTTTAAAAACTGTTAAAGTATTTAAATCACTTTTTTCCAGTCTTTTATCCGTCAGTGTCTCTGTTACCGCAAAGAACAGCGTGCTGGTGTTGCCAAGCTTGCCGAACACCCCTATCTTAAACCACCGATCAACCGAAGAGCAGCTGCCACTCAGAATGGTCCCAGTGTGATGCCACAGTAAAGCATCGGGCCCAGACGTCAGCTGGCGTATCCACAGCAACTTATTTCTGGCTCTTGCCAAAACCGTTATCGGCTTGGCCCGAAATTATATGAAGGGTGCTTTAATGTCGCGTAGGAAAAGAACCGTGTCGAAATTTTTAACTTTTCGAAAACTGCTCCTAAATTATTCCGGCGAATAACCGCCATTGTATATGAATCAAGTCCACGTCGTACAGTGCATTCTTTCTGCGCTACCGCCACATTATTATAATCTTTCACGCTTTTACGTTCGAGTTGGGGACTTTCCCGAAAATAGAACTTTATGACTGACAGAAGAATGGTTTTCTATTTTTCGATTGTGCTTTTGAGCGTACCACGTTTTTCAGGCTTCAATGGTGTTATGAATAAAACGCTTCGTTATATCAATGTACCAGCTGGATTTTAGTCGGTTTGTAACAGTCCTGAATTTGGTGAAAGACTCATTGTAGACGTTTTGTTTAACCATGTTGCACCTAAAATCTAAATGGTGGCGAATGCCCTTACAGTTTCTATTGCAATGGAATGGAACTTTTATTGGGGATCGTTCTGATAGTTAAAGGAATGTGGAAATCTGCTCTAATTATCATGCGTAGCCGTCCTGCAAGTTTTTCAGAAGAGACACTAGGTAAAGCTGTTCAGGACATGAAAGAAAAATGCCTGAAAGCTATCAATTGCAATATAGAATAAGGCTGTGTCATCTAGGATTTCTAGTGACTGGCGAACTAATTTGTTTTTTTAACGGACACCTATATTTGTGGCTACAACTCGCTTGTTGGCGCTGGAGTGCCAAATACCTGGCTTTTCTCACGATATTTTAAACCTTGGTTAAGTTTACGTGATTGAGTTAGTTTAGTGCGGTTAAGCAACTCCGATGATCATCGTAAATTGAAATTGGTATTACAAAACAATGACATAGGCATGCAGGCACGGATTTAAACTTCGGCATACTAATTCAGCAACGTAGCCTAAATGCATTTATATGTTACCATATTTATTCGAACAGAGGGGTTTCTTCAAAAACCTTCTGTGGCTTCCAATAAGGGGCGCATTTTATTTTTTGTCGTAATGCATTTATTTGACCAAGATATACCGTATGTGCCCTAAAATTACTGAACTGCTTTTTCTGTTAATCAGTAGTTGTCTAGCCTAAGCACAGTTGGTCTGGATAATTAGGCTACTGGTTAGGTAGGCTACAGTACAGGTAGATAGGAATTGGCTATAGTTACGCTCACGTCGTCGGGTTTTCTTTGTTGGTAAGGCAACGTTTTTACACTTCCAAGTCGTACGCTGCAAGATTTTTAGTACTGTAGAGTAACTTTAACATTTCATGCGCTTTTTAATCAAGTAAATAAAGTAACATTTGTGTCAGTGGTCCCCAGCTCACAAAATCTAAAGACCTCGCGTCTTCATGACTCTGTAACCGAAGGGTGCACAATAAACTCGCATTAGCTTACATTAACCGTTTACGTCCAAGTTTACGCTTTTCATAGTGGTAGACGTGACATTTATGTTGATCTTTGCCCTGAGTATTTTGTGACATTTTCATGATTTACAAAACCCAATTTACTTGGTAGATTTGTATAAAAGTCATGATCTTAACCTTCGAGAACGTGCGCAAAGTAGTTCGCCACTTAGTGCCGTGTGCAAAAAAAATTTGCGGGTTTTTTCTTCAGTAAGTTATAGATTGCTGAAGCTTTCAACCCGAGATGAACTTGGTGTTATAAATTTTTAGAAATCTCGGTAGATGTAATCTGAATCTTAGATAACAGAAATTGTGTCAACCATTTTATTTAAAAAAAATGCGAACTTTTAAGTTAATACTGCAAAGTGTTAGAATAGCTGAAACTATAAGTGGTCTGATACGTATCACTAAGCCAGGGGTGGCCAACCAGTCAGAGACTAAGAGCCTCACTTCTTACTGTGTTAACCGCAAAGAGCCACATCATACAAATTATGTTTTATGACGCTTTTTCTTATTACGTCATAATACTGCATCAGATTTTGTTTCAGTTTCATCATCTTTATTCTGGGTCGAAATCTGATGTAATCAGTCATTATTTAGCAAATATCAATTGAAGATTAGCAAGTAGAGATTGCTTTTCTGTATTATTTATCTGCCTAAAATGGGTAAAATGTGCTCTCTTTCGGAGGTTCCAATATGAACGAAAGTGCCGCATAATACCGGGCAAGGAGACGCGGGTTCGCCAGGCCTGCACTAAGCGATAGAAACTCAGTATATCGAAAAACCCTATTGATTGTTATAAAAATCATTATGAATTTCCAGATTTTCTTGAATTTCACAATCGACTTTTTACTGTCCCTTAAATTAGTATCTCAGTGAATAGTTATGATCAACTTTTTTCTTCAGTATTTCGAATAAACCATTTAGTGCTGTAATAAAGTTTTGATTTTGCATCGGGAAGCAAACAAACGCGGTAGAAAAAAAAACATGCTTAAAATTTGGTTTTATTAAGCATAAGCGTAAGAAATTCTACGTTTCAATAAACTTGTGTAAAAACTTGCTAAAGCTTAAAAAGTGATTTCGAGACATGAAAACAATAAATCATGAAAATAAAAAGTTATATTTCAACCAACGAGGTTTGTTGATAGGTAACAAAACAATTTTCACTCATTTCGAAATATTGTGTCAATGTATGATACAGAAACAAGTTTAAACACTGGTATACAAAAACTAATACGGTTATACTATAAGTTACAATTTCTCATTCAACAAAAATGTAAACGTAAAACAGACAAAATATGGCCATTAGCAGCTGTAAATCTGAAATCGCAGATACGCGGACGAAAATTAAATTTCTTGAAAGTCCACTAAAAGTTGCCTGTAGTACTGAAATAATACTCAATAAATATATGAATTATAAAAATGACAGAGATGTACTGTAAAAAAAATTGCAACCTAAGCTTTTATGGAAGTACGGATTTGATCTTCATAGAGAGCCAGTAACAGCAGAATTGCCCATCCAAGACATATTCCGAGATTCTGGAGGAAGAATTGAAGGATGGGATGCTTTTCTGATTTCTCTTCGATCATTTCATGCAACTAAAAATTACAGAGACATCTTTAATTCATTCCTTTCCCAGCCAGGAAGCATAAAATGAAGAAGTCATAAAAATGAAGAATGGCTTTTCTAATAGCTCAAATCAAAATAACTTCAAGGCTACCATGACTTCATTTACTTACCACATCAACTAGAGATATGTAAAGAAACATCCCGGCAATAACAGCCAAAAGCCATTGCCTGACTTCGGGGTTTTCAGCAACGCTGAGGCCAATGTAGAGTCCAACAAAGGCGAAGCAAGCGGCGAGGAAGTTTAAACCAAGCGCTTTCCACTTTGACATGCCGTTTTTTAAGTAGATGGCAAAGTCACCTGTTCAATACACGGGTAATTACAGACTTCTTATTTTGAGAGCCTTCCGGGTATAATTAGGTTTTTAACATTTTACCTACCGAACTCGTGTGGTAGTTCGTGACAAAAGATAGCGATTGCGGCTCCTAGGCCACCAAACCAACTTGAGCTAAAAGCCACACCAAGAGCCAAGCCGTCGCCAAAATTATGTAGAATGTCTCCTATTAGAACCATGACTCCTACTGGTGTAATGCCTGAAAATCAAGGAGCGATGTTTTATACAAAAGCGTTTACAAGTTTAGTATGATGTCACTAGGAAGTACAACTTGCTGAAAATTTACATCATTTATAACGCAACAAGTTCTTACCACAGCAAACTGTCTGTCTTCCTTCCGAGAGAATGTTCTCTGACCCAACAGAGTCCATACCCTATGAACACAATCAGTTTACGAAAAGTGTCGCAAAATATTGCTCTAAAAGTCAATTGTTGGACAAGTTGTTCTTACCTTTGATGGTTTTATCTCCTCATCCGGATGCTCATCCACTTTATCCAATGAGAGTGTTCGGACGATGCCATGATGCTCTCCTCTCTTCTTGCCTTCCTCCATGTGAGCGTGACCATCGTCGCCATGGTGATGGAAAGTAACATTTGTCTGAAAAGTAAAAAATGGTTATCATATTCTGAAAGAATTGTAAATTATGTCACAGTCTGTGGATGAAAGACTATATTTCAGTCAAAACGGGATTCAACACTAGCACGTAAACAGAAGCCTCTATATGTTCTCAACTTACTCCGCGAAGTTGATTCCAAAGCCGGAGCACATTTTCGAACAAGAAAAACAAATAAATTCCTCCTATGACCACCAGGAGGCGATAGATGTAAGTTTTATCTTCCTCTTCTTCTCCATGGTCATGCGAGTCTCCCTCCTCGTGACCGTGCAGACCCAAAACCTTTAAATAGAATATTTGTGACGTAACAACGGATGTTATGACGCGACACAGCAAAAAGTGGGAGTTTTTTTCGTGACAACGATTTGACCTTTTTAAATACATTAAGTTAAAAATTCTCCAATTTACATAAAATAAACCGGATTTGTTTCCAAAAATTAGACTTGTAGAATGTCTAAACTCAACTGACAGATATGACCACAATAAAAATAACCATAATTGTACATATCAAGCACGTA
Source organism: Clavelina lepadiformis (assembly GCF_947623445.1). Classification (NCBI taxonomy): domain Eukaryota; kingdom Metazoa; phylum Chordata; class Ascidiacea; order Aplousobranchia; family Clavelinidae; genus Clavelina; species Clavelina lepadiformis. Next base: position 16,850,203 of record NC_135247.1, read on the forward strand.
AATGACAAAGGTCTTCTGTGTGGGGTATTATTTTTATTGAAACGTTTAGATTTGATAAAGCAGTAACCAACCTCGGGAATGAGATGGAGCAGAGCATCCCCTGATAATGATCCCACACCAAGAGCAATGAAAAACTGCATTGTAAGTTGGTATCCGACACTTCCAATGGAAGGAAAAAGTAATAAACCACCAAAGGCCAAAAGACTTATAACCAAAACTGCAAGTGTACTGTATCCGTACTCTAACAAAACAATTGAAAGTTTTAATCAAAGGTGAACGAACTAGTTAACTAATAATTTCAAAATCTGACAAAGGCAATCTCACAAAGTTACTTTAAGCACTAAACCAATGCAATATCTATAGTCAGCAACGACTGGGGTAAAGGTGTCCAGCTATATGAATAAGTTATTCCCTTACTTTGCGCTGTAGTGTAAGTTAGATCTTGTCGCCTAGTTACATGGGAGCCGTCCAGCTCTTGGCACGCTCCGCTAGAGATTTGTTGCAGGAACACTGGGTACAGAGCAATAATGTCGTTGACCATAAGTTGATTTTCGCTCTTATTTGCCGTTCTTTCCGACATGACAATGGCCTTCATTTCACTGCTTGATAGGCACTGGAACAATTTGTAAACGTTAGTTGTTTTTTTGGAATTTGCAATTGTAATACTCTTTTCAGATTAGTATTTTCTTGAATTGGTACATTTTTAAAGATATTGTTCAGCGTAAAACATTAACATACCTTTGAGCGTACAGCAGCGTCATCAGCATTTCTTCTTGTCCGTGTTGGGGGAATTTCAGCTTCAACAGGTTTATTGTCAGTTTCATGTTCATCTTCTTGATCGTGATCGTGGTCATCATGATCATCATGATCAACACCGTTTCCAAGATCACCATCACTGGTGTAATTAACGTTATTATGTTCAATATTGTTGTCGTCTTCGTTGTGACTGTCATGATCTTCGTGTTCTTCGTGATCGTGATCTTCATGATCACTTTCTTCTTCGGGATTCTCATCAACTCCGTGATCGTGATCTTCATGATCACTTTCTTCTTCGTGATTCTCATCAACTTCATGATCGTGATCTTCATGATCACTTTCTTCTTCGTGATTCTCATCAACTCCGTGATCGTGATGTTCATGATCACTTTCTTCTTCGTGATTCTCATGAACTCCGTGATCGTGATCTTCATGATCACTTTCTTCTTCGTGATTCTCATCAACTCCGTGATCATGATCTTCATGGTCGCCATCTTCTTCGCGTTCGGGATCAGTTTCATGATCATGACCTTCATGATCATTATCCGTATCGTGATTATCTTCATCCTTGCCGTGATCGTGACCATCATGACCATCCGACGAAGGTATCTCACCAATGCTCAGCTGGGCGAGAAATCGACCAAAATCTGTGATCAAACATAGATGGCTTGTTACATCACTTACATTTACAGAACAGTTAAATGGAAAAGTTGTTATCTGATAACGATGAATTTTTCAAATTATTTAAAACTTTATATGTGTAACTGATCATAACATTTTACATCGGGTGACGTCAAAGAAATGCGGCTAAATGTGTTATCAAACATGAAGTTCGAGCACCAAAACTGTCATATTTAGCGATTAGATAAAGTGTAGGCCTACTACCTACCTTCCTCAGATACAACCTGGCTTTCTGCTGACACGAATTCCGCCAAAAGTATATCCTGGAAATACGAGACGCCAGGCAGAAGGCAGACGCCGTCAGCGAGTGCTACGACTATTTTTGCCAAGGCCTGGTTTATTTCATCTGGGTCTGAAGTGCATTGCGCTACGATTGATGAGATACCGTAGCACTAGAAAAAGACATGTAACACAATGAAGAATAAATTAATACTTTTCAAATTCAACAGAACTTCTTTGAGTTTGAAATCATACACCGATAAAAACTTTGTAAACTTAAGTTAAATTTTGGAAAAATGTTACCAAAAATAATGATATATGTCGCTTATTGAATTACGTAATAGTGCCCTAAAACACCCCGAAGTAGACGTTTTGTGAATTAAGAAAAGAAACATGGTTTCCGGTACGTCAGCTTTGTACATTTGATTAATTGTTTTGCATTTAAACTAAATAAAAACAATCAATATATAAGCCAACCTTGCTGGATGTCGCAGATTGAGAAATTCTTCGATTGGCAGATATGGAATCTATAAGTTTTGTAAGTTGTCCGGCACAAATTGTGCCTTCCATAAAGAGCGTTTCTCGAGCTGTAGATGCTGAAACTAAACTCGCTGAAAACCAAGAATAATAAAAAAGGTTAAATAAAATATTTGAAATTAATTGTCTTCGACGTTATATGAAGTGTCGTCTCCTGTGATCAATAAAGTTATGCATAAGCAGAGTTAACCCCAAAAAAAATATTATTAAGTTTAAGAATAACATTATGCATGAAAGTTGTTGCTTTTTGAATGAGCCTTACTTGAATCGTTGCATTTAAAAGATTCTGATGTTTGGAGATAGTAGGCAACAATCGCATAGACATCATATACCTGCTCTTGGCTCAATTCAGCGTCCAAGTTCGTTCCAAAAGATTCAAACAAGCTATCAGCCGTAAGACACTGAAAGTATCAAGTGAGGTTCGACATTTAGAAATTGTAATAAAGCAAGGACAAATATTTATCATCAGCATTTCATGTTTTATCTTATAGCATTCTATGGTTTGTTACTACACAAAAATGAACCTGGAGTGTATTGTATATTACAACCTTGTGGCAGTGTTAGCGATCAGGCACGAAAACTAGCAACTTTTTTTGTGCGCTAACCTGATCGCAAAAACATGGGTATAACCGGCGCAAAAGTGCATATATCCCGATCAGGTGATTGAGTGTTAAAGGATCCACAAATCGCAAAAAATTGCGTTTAACCGTACACTTTGTAAATCCGTCATATTGATTTCTAGCATTGATCATTCTTTTATTCATTATTTACGGCGCATTGCAAGTTTTCAGCGGCTTGAAGAATATTAGAGACGGCGTTAAGGCCGTTTCTTTATTCATGAATTCCTTTTATTTCTGCACAAGCACATTTGCGATAACGTATGACGTGAAAATTTCAAACCTACCAACGTTTAATACGTAATATTAGGAGCCCCAGATTTAGCTAAAATTGGTCTATAGGTTTCATAACAATTATGGTCAGGTTTACTTCATATATTAAGTAAATTTCTAATCATTTGTTTCCAAGCTCATATGCATCTCTGCATCTGTATCCTTACCTCTTCATTGAGATTCTCCAACAAAATATTCAATGAATTTAAAGTCATTTTGTCTTCTAATTTCTCCTCGATTTTTGTTAGAGCACTTTCGTGATCTTTGCCGTTTACTTCATCTTGATCGTGATCATCATTCTCGTGATCGTGATCGTGATCGTGATCCTCTCCAGGCTGGTGTCCAACGGCGACAGAATAAACACATCTTGTCGCCAACATCAACAGTAAAACAGACAAAAGTTGAAATTTCATTGTAAAGTTTTCTTGCTGGTATAGTATCACTGAGCTTACACAACCGTACAATACTAGATTTTAATGTCTGCAAAAAGTCTGGTTCATTAAAACGGTCAATAAAATGTATACTCACACATTCTGTATGACTATAAATTATTAAAACTGTCTCATTTAGAACCACTGCTTTAAGGCAATAGTCTAACTCCTGGTCGTTGCAACTTCCCATAAAACGAAACATAACCTTTCTGACTTCGAACTTGCTGCGTACCGTTAACGCATCGCAAAAAAATAAAATAGGAATGTTGTTAATCAAAATACGGCTTGAAGACGCTTCTTGCTTCGGGCTACGTTATACACGTCAAGCATTACAACCTACGATGGACATTTATGACCGTGGGCTGAATTCTGTTGTAGCTATTCTTGGTCCATCTGCGGAAGTGTTGGTGTGTCCAGCGTTTTATAAACCGCTACGTTTAGGCATGAAAGTTTTTGGTTATGTTGTGAAATCAACGTGACGTAAAATTAGACGATAAAGCAACTTTATTGTATTATGTTCCAAATACGTAAGCAGATGACATTTGTGTCATGCGTCATGCGTTATGTGTCATGCTTCTTCTTGTCTGGGTGTTCGTGATTCGAAAATAATTGCATTGGCAGAATTACATTTTTTTCTTTCTTAGTTTTTCAGGCAATATTTGCTTCAGCCAAACTTACGTCTCTCAGCCCTACGTCACATGCAAAAGATTATACGTCATCGAGCAGTGAAACTTTTCCGTCTGTACTGTTACGTAAATAAAAGCTACTTCTTAATTATTTGCAAAGCCAAACACGAAAAATTGCATTTGCGACCGGTTATTATGGGCGATTAGGCTATAATAATAACGTTTGGAGGATGATCTTTTCTGAATGTTCGCCGACAAACTATGACACCTGTGCTATATTTTCATAAATTCCATACTGAAGATTATTATTTGGATTTTTGTAGTTGCATTTTGCTTGTTTGCAGTTTTTCAAACTTGCTAAAAACTTTTTAAGATTTATAGCAGGACTGCCCAACCAGCCGTTCGCAGTCTACCAATGGTCCGCGGACAAATCCCAAGTGGACCGCGAGGCCATTAGAAAAATCAAACTATTTTATGTGTGACAGTTTGTTTTGTGACTCGGCACAACGACTACCAAATAATCGAGTAAGTGTTAAATAACTTGTTTAAATCAATTTTTAATAGTCGTTGTGGACTAGTGTTACATTACGTTACTATTGTTACTTTGACGGTGTGACCAACACAACTCTTTATTAGTTGCTGTGTCAAACACAAAATTACTAAACTTTAAAATTGAATAATCAACTGATTACTTTGTCTTTGGTAACTAAACAATCCAGTAATCAACTGACTTAGGCCTACTATGGCGACTATTGATCAAATTATTCGAATAAAATTTGATTACCAAAAATGCTAACGATTGACCAACTTACACTTTTACGAAAAAGGCTTCACCTTAACTCTGTTTATGGAAGGTTTCCTGTATGTATGTGCTTGAGAGAGGTTAAGTGTGTGATGTGATGTCTATACCTGGGCCAACGGAGAGATTTAAACTTCGGAAAGAAATTCAATACAAGTGCGCAATGAAGGAAATGGGGACGTTTTCAGTTTTATTGCTTCTGCGATCACACCGTTTCAATAATAAAATCTAGTTACCCGCTAAACCACTAACACGGTGATTGCATCTTTAAATACGCTAAACGTGTCATTGTTTCATGAAAAAATTTAACCTTTTCTTTTAATGGTTTGAGCGCATTTCCATTCGTTCGAATTTTGCGTCCGAGTTAAGTTTGCTATATAAATTTTATTGTGACACCACGATGTATTTAACGATACGTGCAAGGTTATGTTGGAGGGACTTGAAAACGTTTGAAATTAGCAAGTAAGATACACCGGAAATGATGTATGTGGATTTGCGATGTTCACACTGGATTGGTAGACCACTGGAAGTTTGCTATTTGAAAAGTAGACATTGGGTTAATAAAGATTGGGCGTCCCTGGTTTATATTTTGTTGTTTTTCAAATCAAACCCAAATCACCACTTTAATGCCAGTGCTGCAGCCTGATCAACGTTTTCTTGATTTTTAATGTCACCTTTATGGTAACATTTCATTTCAAGATTATTTTTTGGCTAGTTTAATATCACGTGTCCGTAGCAACTGCATTGCAAATCGATTTGCCGTAAAGTCTATGCAACAAACGTTTTATCAATGTGTTTTTACGTTTGTTATATCTGGTTAGAACCACAACGTTTCAAGAATAAAATTTATTTAATTGACACAAGGCCCTCATACTTGGTAAAGTTTTATAACATAACCGAGTGGTCTAAATCAATCGCTTGTGCTTATATTACTGACATTCGATTTATAGCCCAGAGCTAAGATATTAGGATAGAAAAGCTTAGTTTATAACTTAAGCGTATATAAAGGGGAAATCTAGTTTTTACCTTTGGTATAAATTCGAGAGCAGTAAATCCATACAAATCTGTGCTTTATACACAAGGTTCGCTTTATACTGGAGCCGCATAAGCCGCACTGCAGGAAATCACCTTGCGTTGGTTTGTTTATTTTAATTTTGGTTGCGTTGCATTTTAGGTAACTACATGTTTGCAAAAAGTGCCATAAAAGCAGGTATTAACATTTTATTAACCAAAAGCTAACATGTATCGAACAACATGTTCTATTTAAGGTTTTCTTCAAAGAAAACATTTGTTTTCCGACGTAAACAAGCTTGGGTATACTCACCGGGATAATTACAACGACAGTTGAAATTCAATCAATGAGTTATAATCACTTTTTCGTGTATTTACAGACTTAATAACTAGACTTGTTAGACTAAAATTCAAAATTCAACCTTGTCAAATAGTCATGGCGGATGCGGTTTTTGTTTCACTCTTTAATTTGTTTCCTCGTAAATACTGTAGGTAAATACAACAAGCTTATTGTGTGAAGGATGATTTCAACTGGGTGTTGGATTTTCGTCTTAATTCGTCATTCGTAGATGACAGTGATCGTACAATTTCATGGTTTGTTTCTTCTAGCTGTCAAGTAAATTCCGCTTTCGGCTTTGAAATTTTCAAAGACCAAAAACTTGCGTTAGACCATCAACACAAATACAAAAGTATCTTAACTTGTAATTATAATTTGCAAGTGGTTTGGATTACGTTGTTTCATTTGACGATACCAATGTGGAATGAAATATGCGTGGGTATCATTGCCAAGGCTTTTGTCCTTAGTACAATGAATATTTGAGTAAGTCTTTACTGCCTGATTGTAAAGTTAGCAATCGATTTATTCACCAATTTTTCTATCTATAACAAATTTTTTTATGTAAACAGGCAACAGGGCGGTGGAAAATATAATTAAAATTTTTCGAGCCACTGCTATTTTTTGATCAGAACTTAAGAGCAGCAATTTTTTATGTTAATTGTTAGTTCAGTACAATTGCTGCAGCTTCAGTCTGATAATAATTACAGTAATTATTTTAATGGACATAACTGCCGTGTGTTTGGCAAATGTTAAAGCTAAAATTAAATGCAATTGTACAATTTGCAATATAGACGGCGACGTCATTCATCAAACAACGGAAATTAGCAAATGGACTGGACCTTGGTGGAAAATATTTTTGGCTTTCAATTCTCAAATCGTAATTTGAAGTTGGACGTCTGCAAATAAGCGATACCATAAATTGTTTATTTCAAACACGTTTGTGCATTCGACTGCTCTATAATTTCACTTTATTGACGCGCGTACTATATATAAGTATACTCCGCTTAACGGTATAAGAAAAAAAGCTGGAATGATTACAAATTCATTTCGTAAGAAAAACAATAGGTTATTTGCCAAAGAAAACGATCCCTTAATGCAAACAACATATCCCTGCATGTGCGGCACGAATGGCGCTTATATGCAAATTATACAAAATATCTCTTTCAAATTGCGGAGATTGTGCTCTTGCTTGGGCGAGCACCAACCGACAAAAACACAAAACGTCGTTATTGCAATTTGTAGTTAACTACGTTGAACCTAAGTTGACCTATGCTAAATACATGACTTTCGTGATACCGTAAATCAAGGTAATGAAGACAGGTTTAGAGAAGATAATTTATATCTCTTGTGTATAACGTGATTAGTAAACAACCCTCTCAATGAAACCAGCCTGTAATCTGTGCCTAAGGCAAATCGGCCTTGCGAGAGCAGCTCCTACAAATAATTGCATACGCTGTGTTCAAAGGAAACACGACTTTGCAAAATTCTAATCGAGCGAAGAACAATTATTGTTAGTTGTTTAAATGTTCTTTATAAGAGTATTTCACATAGTCGGAGGGTTTAAGCGTGTTTAAGTTTGTCCAAAAAAAACCTACTTTTCTCTGTGTGGGTGAGCGTTACGAAGCACCTAAAACTTTCGATTCATTATCAAGTAGAAAAAGAATTATAAATAGTAACTTTGATCATCTCTTTTATTTGACAAGAGAAAAAGTTTTACAAACCTAAGGTACCTGTACCGAATAAGGCCCGGTCCCTAATAAGGCCCATTGCTCATATTTCGCAAACCCGTGCAAATAAATGAAAGATTTTGTCCCTACATAAAAACTAATATAAATTCATGAGGGTTTACCAGATTTCATCCTTGTCACGTGATCAACCGATTCGCTAGAGCACAACAAAAATTTGATATTTGCAGTTAAGGTGGTTTTGTTAATTTAGAAAAAAAGTAAGTGAGAATTTGGCCGGTTTAAATGAACTGTTGTCAGCCGGCTGAAGTTTTCATGTAACAACCAACTTAGTATTGAAAAGGATAATGCACTTTTTTTGCTAAAATTTTTCTGATGATAAAAATGTGACATTTTTTTCGTGGATGCCACATGCGCCTAATAAGGCCCATACAAGATGCTTGGCTAATTGATGTCCAGACTTCAAGAGTGGTTCCAGTCATCAGTTGGCAAGTTGTTGCAGTTACTTTGATGCGCCTAGTGGAATCTTTTTAAATGTTTGTACAACTTAAAATGTGAAATTTCTAATAATGTTATATGTTGTCTATTACTATGTTTTGAATCAAAATACTCACAAAATTGGTGGGCCTTATTAGGAGCCTATGCTCCTAATAAGGCCCATTTTTTGGAATTTTTAATTTCTTTATAAAAATTTTTTGGGGGTTGTCAGGTATTGTGGTTTTAATATGTTGTAGTCATATACCCTCACTAATAGAATACGATTTTTCAGTCTATTCTCATTTATGGTTCTTGAGTTATTTTCAAAAAAGTGTTAGGTGGGCCTTATTCGGTACAGGTACCTTACAACATAGAAGGTAAAATATAAAAGAAATGTGAAAATTGCCTATAGGTTAATCATTAAAGGTAAAATGGAAACGTGTCTCGTCCTGCTGCTGCACGAAGATTAAAGGATTTAAATATTATGTAACCTTTGAAATTTTTTTATTAATTGTTGTTTTTCTGGCCTCCGATTTTCAGTTAATATCACAAACGTGCAACGAGCTAAGACGCCTGGTATTTTGCAGCAGAAAGCAGAAAGGTTTGCGGAAATACCTTCTGTAGAAATCGTTTTTATTATGATGAGTTAAAACGTCAATTTTCAAATGTCGTCATATTTTGTAAATATTCTTTGCAGCGTTGCGCAGAAAACCGAGAAAGCGGTATCTCGATTTAGAAGAAATAAATACGAAATAACGCTTAATAGCGTCACAGATAATAATTAACACTTCTTTACTTCTGGGAAAAAAATGTTTTGATGGAAAGACTGCGCATGTTGACTTTACATGACGGACTTATGTTAGCCATGTCATCAAAGAGTTATTGATAAACTTGCCCAAACTTGTCATGCTCGACACGTCCTTATCTATTTGCGTGTAGAAAGTGAATTGCACACGCAGACGTTTTGTCAAAAAGTTTCAAGCTTCTGTCAAAAAACTCGTTTTTGATACTTGGCCCGTGGTTTGTTTCCACTTTTTGTACAGCGGACATTACATATCGCGCTTATGTTGCGTTATTTGGCTAATAAAGTGTCTACACTCCGCGTTGGTTCTGGAGAGATTTAACACTTTTGTGCCAATTGGGACAGTTTGTAAAACAAAGAAAGGACATTGCTTCCATATATGGAACTTCTCGGAAGTCGCATGTCGTTCTCTATAAGACAATATATCATTTAATAAAAAAATTCTTTAATTTCCTGTCTCATCTGTCCACGTTTTTGTCTGTTGCCCTTTACACCATTTAAAATGTTGAATGGAAAATTCCCCCTGACAGCATTCATGTTGCTCAACAACAACACGCAACTGTGATGAACGTATTTGTCGTCTACAGAAAAATCAACTTTTTTTATGTTTTCCGTACAAGGATATATCATGGGGTGCGGTATAGCTCCTAATAAAGTAATTGTAAAACTCCAGATGCTTCTCCGACAAACATCACAGTCGATGACTATTACTTCATTTGCTTTACGTCAAAAAAACAGCGGAAAATATTCGTTACATCAAAGACGTTAAGCAAGTACGTAAAGTTGTCCCATGTACATCGTCTTGCGTTCAGGGTGAAATCGATCCCCGTTTCGTCGCCATCTGGTCACTCAGCTGCTTGTGGAGTGATTACCACAATAGTGGAGAGCAGGTCTCCTGGTACCAATGCGTGTCCACTCTCTACAGTATTTACATTTCCTAATGCTGAGCGCCAAGTGAAGAAGTCGCGAAAACTATTTTTGAAAGTTTTTTCACCCAACCAAGGGATAAAAATTGAGTATCCCGCGTAGAAGGCAGTCGTTTTAACTTTCAACAAACTTGTGTAAAATCTTGCTAAAGCTTAAAAAGTGAATTCGAAACATGAAAACAATAAATCATTAAAATAAAAAGTTAAATTTCAACCAACCAGGTTTGTTGATACAACAAAACAATTTTCACTCATTTCGAAATATTGCACTAACAAATTTAAACACTGGTATACAAAAACAAATAAGGTTATAACTTACTATACAATTTCTCATTCAACAAAAGTGATAAAAAAAAACAGAAAAAATATGGCCACTAGCAGTAAACCTGAAATCGCAGATACGTGAAAGTAAATTAAGTTCCCTAAAAGTTGTAACGAAATAATAATTAATCAATAAATATATGAATTATAAAAATGGCGTAGATTAGTAAGTAGTGTACAAAAATTGAAACCTAAGCGTTTATGGAAGTACGGATTTGATCTTCATAGAGAGCCAGTAAAAGCAGAATTGCCCATCCCAGACATATTCCGAGATTCTGGAGGAAGAATTGAAGAATGGGATGCTTTTCTGATTTCTCTTCGATCATTTCGTGTAACTAAAATTTATAGAGACATCTTTCATTCATTTCTTTCCAAGCCAGGGAGTACGGTCATAAAAATGAAGAATGACTTTTCTAATAGCTCAAGTCAAAATAACTTTAAGGCGACCACGACTTTGCTTACTTACCACATCAACTAGAGATATGTAAAGAAACATCCCGGCAATAACAGCCAAAAGCCATTGCCTGACTTCGGGGTTGTCAGCAACGCTGAGGCCAATGTAGAGTCCAACAAAGGCAAAGCAAGCGGCGAGGAAGTTTAAACCAAGCGCTTTCCACTTTGACATGCCGTTTTTTAAGTAGATGGCAAAGTCACCTGTTCAATAGACGGGTAATTACAGACTTCTTATTTTGAGAACCTTCCGGATATAATTAGGTTTTTAACATTTTACCTACCGAACTCGTGTGGTATCTCGTGGCAAAAGATAGCGATTGAGGCTCCTAGGCCACCAAACCAACTTGAGCTAAAAGCCACACCAAGAGCCAAGCCGTCGCCAAAATTATGTAGAATGTCTCCTATTAGAACCATGACTCCTACTGGTGTAATGCCTGAAAATCAAGGAGCGATGTTTTATACAAAAGAGTTTAGAAGTTTAGTATGATATCACTATAGTGATATAGGAAGTACAACTTGCTGAAAAGTTATATCATTTCTAACGCAACAAGTTCTTACCACAGCAAACTGTCTGTCTTCCTTCCGAGAGAATGTTCTCTGACTCAACAGAGTCCATACCCTATGAACACAATCAGTTTATGAAAAATGTCGCAAAATTTTGCTCTAAAGTCAAATGTTGGACAAGTTGTTCTTACCGTTGATGGTTTTTTCTTCTCATCCGGATGCTCATCCACTTTATCCAATGAGAGTGTTTGGACGACGCCATGATGCTCTCCTCTTTTCTTGCCTTCCTCCATGTGAGCTTGACCATCGTCGCCATGGTGATGGAAAGAAACAGTTGACTGAAAATTAATAAATGGTTATTATATTCTGAAAGAATTGTAAATTATGTCACAGTCTGTGGACGAAAGACTATATTTCAGTCAAAATGGGATTCAACACTAGCACGTAAACAGAAGCCTGAATATATCGTCAACTTACTCCGCGAATTTGGTTCCAAAGCCGGAGCACATTTTCGAACAAGAAAAACAAATATATTCCTCCTATGACCACCAGGAGGCGATAGATGTAAGTTTTATCTTCCTCTTTTTCTCCATGGTCATGCGAGTCTCCCTCCTCGTGACCGTGCAGACCCAAAACCTTTAAATAAAATATTTGTGGCGTAACAACCGCTGTTATGACGCGACAAAGCAAAAATTTGGAGTTTATTTGTTGCAACAATTGGACCTTTTTAAATACATTAAGTTGAAAATTCCCCGATTTACATAAAATAAACGGGATTTTTTCTTAAAATTAGACTTGTAGAATATCTAAGCTTAACTGACAATTACGACTACAGTAAAAATAACCATATTTGTACATATCAAGTATGTAAATGACAAAGGTCTTCTGTGTGGGGTATTATTTTTATTGAAACGTTTAGATTTGGTAAAGCAGTAACCAACCTCGGGAATGAGATGGAGCAGAGCATCCCCTGATAATGATCCCACACCAAGAGCAATGAAAAACTGCATTGTAAGTTGGTATCCGACACTTCCAATGGCAGGAAAAAGTAATAAACCACCAAACGCCAAAAGTTTTATAACCAAAACTGCAAGTGTACCGTATCCGTACTCTAACAAAACAATTGAAAGTTTTAATCAAAGGTGAACGAACTAGTTAAGTAATAATTTCAAAACCTGACAGAGTAATTTTTAGGCACTAAACCAATGCAGTCTCTATAATCTGCAACGACTAGGGAAAAGGTGTCCAGCAATCAAGATAAGTTATTCCCTTACTTTGTGCTGTAGTGTAAGTTAGATCTTGTCGTCCAGATACATGGGAGCTGTCCAGCTCTTGGCACGCTCCGCTAGCGATTTGTTGCAGGAACACTGGGTACAGAGCAATAATGTCGTTGACCATAAGTTGATTTTCGCTCTTATTTGCCGTTCTTTCCGACATGGCAATGGCCTTCATTTCACTGCTTGATAGGCACTGGAACATTTTGTAAGCGTTAGTTGTTGTTTTGTATTTTGCAATTGTAACACCCTTTCCAGATTAGTACTTTGTTGAAATTGGTACATTTTTAAAGATATTGTTCAGCGTAAAACATTAACACACCTTTGAGCGTACTGCAGTGTTGTTAGCATTTCTTCTCGTCCGTGTTGGGGGGGTTTCAGCTTCAACAGGTTTATTGTCAGTTTCATGTTCATCTTCGTGATCGTGATCATCATGATCATCATGATCATCATGATCATCATGGTCAACACCGTTTCCAAGATCACCATCACTGGTGTCATTAACGTTATTATGTTCAACATTGTTGTGACTGTCATGATCTTCGTGTTCTTCATGATTACTTTCTTCTTCGTGATTCTCATCAACTCCGTGATCGTGATTTTCATGATCATTTTCTTCTTCGTGATTCTCATCAACTCCGAAATCATGATCACCATTGTTGTTCATATCGTGATCATGATCTTCATGGTCGCTATCTTTTTCACGATCGGGATCAGTTTCATGATCATGATATTCATGATCATTATCTGTATCGTGATCATCTTCATCCTTGCCGTGATCGTGACCATCATGATCATCCGACGATGGTATCTCACCAATGCTCAGCTGGGCGAGAAATCGACCAAAATCTGTGATCAAACATAGATGGCTTGTTACATCACTTACATGATAATTAAATGGAAAAGTTGTTATCTGATAACGATGAATTTTTCAAATGAGTTAAAACTTTATATATGTAATTGTTCGTAACATTTCATATCGGGTTACGTCAAAGAAATGCCGCTAAATGTTTTACCAAACATGAAGTTTGAGCACCAAAACTGTCATGTTTAGCGATTAGATAAAGTGTACTACCTACCTTCCTCAGATACAACCTGGCTTTCTGCTGACACGAATTCCGCCAAAAGTATATCCTGGAAATACGAGACGCCAGGAAGAAGGCAGATGCCGTCAGCGAGTGCTACGACTATTTTTGCCAAGGCCTGGTTTATTTCATCTGGGTCTGAAGTGCATTGCGCTATGATTGATGAGATACCGTAGCACTAGAAAAAGACACGTAACACAATGAAGAATAAATTAATACTTTTCAAACTCAACAGAACTTCCTGAGTTTGAAATTATACACAGATAAAAACTTTGTAAACTTAAGTTAAATTTTTGGAAAAATGTTACCAAAAATAATGATATATGTCGCAATTTGCATTACGTAATAGCGCCTTAAAACACCCCGATGTGGACGGTTTGTGAATTAAGAAAAGAAACATGGTTCCCAGTACGTCGGCTTTGAACGTTTGATTGATTGTTTTGCACTAAATAAAGACATCATCAACCAACCTTGCAGGATGTCGCAGATTGAGAAACTCTTCGATTGGCAGATATGGAATCGATAAGTTTTGTAAGTTGTCCGGCACAAATTGTGCCTTCCACAAAGAGCGTTTCTCGAGCTGTAGATGCTGAGACTAAACTCTCTAAAAACCAAGAATAATAAACAAGTTTAAATAAAATATTTCAAATTAGTTGTCTTCAATGTTGTATGAAGTGTCGTCCCCTGTGATTAATAAAGTTATGCATAAGCAGAGTTAACACCAAAAATAGGCATTAAGTCTAAGAATAACATGATACTTGAAAGTTGTTGCTTTTTTGAATGAGCCTTACTTGAATCGTTGCATTTAAAAGATTCTGATGTTTGGAGATAGTAGGCAACAATCGCATAGACATCATATACCTGCTCTTGGCTCAAGTTAGCGTCCAAGTTGGTTCCAAAAGATTCAAACAAGCTATCAGCCGTAAGACACTGAAAGTGTCCAATAAGGTTCGACTTTTGGTAATTGTAACAAAGCAGGGACAAATATTTAATATCAGCATTTCATGTTTTATCTTATAACATTCCATGGTTTGTATACTATACTTTACTACACAAAAATGAACCTAGAGTGTATTGTACATTACAACCTTGTGGCAATAATAGCGATCAGGCACGAAAACTAGCAACTTTTTTTGCACAAGCACATTCGCGATAACGTATGACTTGAAAATTTTAAACCAATTCACGTTTAATACGTAATTTTAGGAGCCCCAGATTTAGCTAAAATTGGTCTATAGGTTTCATAACAATTATGGTCAGGTTTACTTCATATATTAAGTAAATTTATGATCATTTTATTCCAAGCTCATACGTATCTCTGCATCTGTATCCTTACCTCTTCATTGAGATTCTCCAACAAAATATTCAATGAATTTAAAGTCATTTTGTATTCTAATTTCTCCTCGATCTTTGTTAGAGCAATTTCGTGATCTTTGCCGTTTACTTCACCGTGATCGTGATCATCATTCTCTTGATCGTGATCGTGATCCTCTCTAGGATGGTGTCCAACGGCGACAGAATAAACACGTCTTGTCGCCAACATCAACAGTAAAACAGACAAAAGTTGAAATTTCATTGTAAAGTTTTCTTGCTGGTCTAGTATCACTGAGCTTACATAACCGTACAATACTAGATTTTAATGTCTGCAAAAAGTCTGGTTCATTATTACGGTCAATAAAATGTATACTCACACATTCTGTATGACTATAAATTATTAAAACTGTCTCATTTAGAACCACTGCTTTTTAAGGCAATGGTCTTGCTTCTTGCTTCGGGCTACGTTATACACGTCAAGCATTACAACCTACGATGGACTTTTATTACAGTGTGCTGAAATCTGTTGTAGCCATTCTTGGTCCACCTGCGGAAGTGTTGGTGAGCCAGCGTTTTATAAACCGCTACGTTTAGGCAGGAAAGGTTTTGGTTATGGTGTGAAATCAACGTGACGAAAAATCAGATGAAAAAGCAACTTTATTGTTTTATTTTCCAGTTATGTAAGCAGATGACATTTGTGTCTTACGTTATGTGTCATGCTTCTTCTTGTCTGAGTGTTCGTGATTCGAAAATTAATGCATTGGAAGAATTACATTTTTTTCTTTCTTAGTTTTTCAGGCAATACTTGCTTCAGCCACACTTATGTCTCTCAGTCCTACGTCACATGCAAAAGATTATACGTCATCGAGCAGTTAAACTTTTCCGTCTGTACTATTACGTAAATAAAAACTACATCTTAACTATTTGCAAAGCCAACCACGAAAAATTGCATTTTCTACAGGTTATTAGGCTATTATAATAACTAATAACAACCAGGTAGTTCACTTTGATTTTTAAGTGCCTTGTCCTCAGGACAGGAAATAGGTATTTATAAATCTTAATCAAACTTGATCCCGGACTGATCATATCCAAGATCTTCAATTTGAACGCAAAATATTTGGAGGATGATCTTTTCTGAATGTTCTTAGACAAACTATGACACCTGTACTATATTTTGATAAGTTTCATACTGAAGATTATTATTTGGATTTTTGTTGTTGCATTTTGTTTGTTTGCAGTTTTTCAAACTTGCTAAAAAAAATTTTTTTATAACTTATACCAGGCTTGCCCAACCAGTCGTTCGCTGTCTACCAATGGTCCGCGGACAGATCCCAAGTCGACCGCGAGGCCATTAGAAAAAATAAAGTATTTTATGTGTAACAGTTTGTTTTGTTTGCTCGTAAATACTGTAGGTAAATACAACAGGCTTATGGTGTGAAGGATGATTTCAACTGGGTGTTGGTTTTTTGTCTTAATTCTTAGATGACAGTGATCGTAAAATTTCATGGTTTGTGTCATCTAGCTGTCAGGTAAATTCCGCTTTCGGTTTTGAAATTTTCAAAGACCATAAACTTTAAGTTGTAATTGTAATTGTAAAAATTATAAATTGTAACTTTGATTATCTCTTTTGTTTGACATGAGAAAAAGTTTAACAAGCCAACAACATGGAAGATATAATACAAAAGAAATGTGAAAACTGCCTATAGATTAATCATGAAAGGTAAAATAAAAATGTGTCTCGTCCAGCTGTTGCAGGAAGATTAAAGGATTTAATTATTCTCTAACCTTTGAAATATGTTTATTAATTGTTGTTTTTCCGGCCGTCGATTTTCAGTTAATATCAAAAACGTGCAACGAGCTAAGACGCCTGGTATTTTGCAGCAGAAAGCAGAAAGGTTTACGGAAATACCTTCTGTAGAAATCGTTTATATTATGATTAGCTAAAAGGGCACTTTTCAAATGTTTTCGTATTTTGCAAATACTCTTTGCAGCGTTGCGCAGAGAACCGAGAAAGCTGTCTCTCGATTTAGAAGAAATAAATACGAAATAACGCTTAATAGCGTCACAGATAATAATTAACGCTTTTCTACTTCTGGGAAAAAAATGTTTTGAGACTGCGCATGTTGACTGCGCAAAGACCAAAGACTGCGCATGTTGACTTTACACGACGGACTTGTTAGCCATGTCATCAGGCAAAGAGTTATTGATAAACTTGCCCAAATTTGTCATGCTCGACACGTCCTTATCTATTTGCGTGTAGAAAGTGAATTGCACACGCAGACGTTTTGTCAAAAATTTCCAAGCTTTTGGCAAGAAACTCGTTTTTGATACTTGACCCGTGGTTTGTTTCCACTTTTTGTACAGCAGACATTACACATCGCGCTTATGTTGCGTTATTTGGCTAATAAAGTGTCTACACTCCGCGTTGGTTCTGGAGAGATTTAACACTTTTGTGCCAATTGGGACAGTTTGTAAAACAAAGAAAGGACATTGCTTCCATATATGGAACTTCTCGGAAGTCGCATGTCGTTCTCTATAAGACAATATATCATTTAATAAAAAAATTCTTTAATTTCCTGTCTCATCTGTCCACGTTTTTGTCTGTTGCCCTTTACACCATTTAAAATGTTGAATGGAAAATTCCTCCAGACAGCATTCATGTTGCTCAACAACAACACGCAACTGTGATGAACGTATTTGTCGTCTACAGAAAAAATTAACTTTTCATGTTTTACATACAAGGGCATATCATGTGGTGTGGTGTAGCTCCTAATAAAGTAATTGAACAACTCCAGATGCTTCTACGACAATCATCACACTCGATGACTATTAATAACATCATTTGATTGACAGCGGGAAATGTTCTTTATACCAAAGACATTAAGCAAATACGAAAAGCTGTCCCATGTGCATCGCCTTGCGTACAGGGTGAAGTCTATCCCCGTTTCGTTGCCGTCTGGTCACTCAGCTGCTTGTGGAGTGATTGCCACGATAGTGAGGAGCAGGTCTCCTGGTACCAATGCGTGTCCACTCTCTACAATATTTACATTTCCTCATGCTGGGCACCAAGTGAAGAAGTCGCAAAAAGTCGCACGTTTTCGGTAAAACACATTGCGATCCTTATATTATCTTAATACAATGAGTGGTAAACGAACGAGATACCCACTTCTACATTGAAATAATCAGAAAAGTCGGACAATCATTTTTTATAACAAACTTTGGATAGGAGCTTGTAGCAACTCAGCCTTTTCTTGATCATCATAACAGCAAGTTTTTTATCTTATTTAGTTTATTGAAATTGCAAACTTTATCCTCGCAAATGCTCCCTAATTGATGATCTGTGAATTAACAATGACGTCGCAGATGCGGTGATTATAGAACATACATTACGTTTATGACGCACAGAGTTACAAAGGTCATAACCCTACGCTAAGGATGTTTCTATCCAATATCGAATAGAAGGAAGTGATCTGTATTGTGACATCACTGGGTACCTTGTTAAAATGTTTCTTAAATTGTTTTCGGTGTCTAACTTCCTCTATATTGTGAGATTTCCTAAGTTTTCGGATAAAAGACTTTTATTGTTTTTTGATGAAGTGTTTATTCTAAAAAATAAGGGTACCTAAATATAATGGGCTATACGGTAGGCCTACTCTTGCAAAGGAAATTGTTTCGACAAACTGTTATGGAAAAATAGGAGCTTTTTTGAGAAACAGATATATATACCTACCTACAATGGAATACATTCCTACAATGGATTACATATACCTACATTCCTACATATACCTACAATGGAATACATTCATTTTTGTTAATAGAGACACTAGATTGAGACATCTACCGTAGCTTTTTGTTTCACAAGTTTAGAAAGTATTTTACTGTGAAAGTTCCTCACAGAGTTCTCTCACTTATTATGAGTTTGCTTTAAACAGACAAAAGAAAACGTTTGATTGAAAAAAGGGACCAATCGGTCGTTTTTAATTTGTGTACATGAGAAAACTTAAGCTAACTGTAGTAATTTTTGGCATTATAACAATATTGCATTCAAAACCGGCACAACAGGAAAGAGTTTGGGTTGGTCCTGGGATTAGTTTGAAACAGATTAAAAGAATTTCCGTAATTGTTAAAGTGGGATTCTTTTAGCGTTGTTTGAATTGTGTTTGACCTTGGAATTGAGATACAGGTATATACCACCTTGACTTTGTGGCAGAATTAACAATTTTGTAAGATTAAAATTCCTTTTTCCTTTTAGGTCGTTATTCAAAGCGGTAGAATTTGGGTAAGTTACAAAGGTCTTGCTTCCTTGCGTGCTTGCACTTTTCATACAGCTTATAGTATACGTCACTTGTGGCATCATTGAAGCGCTTGAAATCATTTCCTGCTTTCAAGGAAGGACTTTGGTTAAATTTTGACAAGGAAAGTTAATTGGGTTGGTGATGATTTAAATCCGTTTGCGTTTCCTTTTCTCAGAAAATAACGAACTGAAAAGATTGCCTTGTATTGCCATTCATTCATGCGTAGGCCATTAGCCATCGCAGACAATGTTCTACGTTTTCGTCTGTAGTCACTAATTATGACATAACCATTATTAATGATAACCATTTGACCGTTTAATATTTCATTTCATTACGAGTATTGAGCAATAGTTCCATCGATGAAATCTCGCAGCTCAGCAATTCGGGCAAAGATGCTGGCGATCTCAGTGTCGCAGCTGGCCTCACCGAAGCTCACTATTCCCATGTGGTACCAGCGGTCCTTCACGTAACAATTGAGCGGACCACCGCTGTCGCCCTGTTTCAAATAGAATTTGGTAAATTCTTGTGTAACATGGCAAATTAGTTGAGCCTAAAAGTGCTTTAAAATAACCATAATGAAATAAAACCCCCAAAGATGAAAAGAACTTGGATGCAATGTACAAGTTTGACAAGTAGTGACTGTACCAGCGCGCCATGCTTACTAAAAGGGAAATGAAAAACGTGAAATTGTGAGAAGGCATTACGCCACATGTTTTCTAAACGGCAGGAAACACGGCGCCCCGTTTTTTGTCAATTTCCTGAGCATTTTCCTGGCTTGTCACTCACATTGCATGCTCCCTTCCCCTGACCTCCAGCGCATTGCATGTCGGGCGTAGTGTCAAGGTTGGCTTCTTGGTACAAGTCGTAACAATCTTGGTCACTTAACAACGGCAAAGGAGCCTGCTGCAATTTGTCTGTCACCTGGTTTCCTCCTGCAAGGTAAAAATACTAAATTACATTTGGAAAATTTGCCAACAAAACTAATTCAAGAGTTTCTTATCAAAAACCAATATGTTTTCTATTTGTGTTGTTGCCGTCATTTTTATAAAAATTTGTTCATGGCGGTTCAGCAAAAACTCAAAAACAACAGATTTTGATACAAAAGTTTTGGCACACCTTCCACTGTGACTCCCCAACCGGTCACAACACATTGCGTGTTGGCCGGAAAGTCCCAGTCTTTGTGAGCCTCGCAAGCAACAGACACGTCGTCATTAAGAACAGCTGGTGTCTTTAGTTTAACCATAGCTGAAAGAAAAGGGACGCTTTTTATCATTTAAAGCCTTTGTCTACTTGTGTAATTAAGGACAGTTTCAAGTCGTCAGTCAGACGGGCACACAATGGTTTGCCAGGCGCTGATTTCATACCGACATCGTGACTTCTGTCAGGGCTGTCGTATTGAGGATGGACGTAGACCGCAGCGACATCAATTAATTGTTTGGACGCTTCGTTTCCTCTCCGATCGTGCATGCCCAGTGCCACTTGATCGCTTCCGTAGGTTCCGATGCTGAGATAAAACAACGAAAATAACAACAAACAAGTAGCAATCTTTGACATTGTACTTTGTGTTTTTTGGTAAATTTCTCAGGTGTGTTCAATTTGATCCATACGCACATACAAGATAAGAGGAGCGCAGTGGGCAGCTGTCACCACCCATTCGGCATCTACTAATGTTCCACCGCAATACAGCGAACCATAGGAACCTTGGAGGCCCACCTTGTCAAAATACAATTACTTATAATATCTCTATACACTGCAAGTGCTTGTACTAGAAATAAGATTTATTCTTTAGTTGAAGATTTAACGTAACTCACACCGTTTCACATTTCATAACAAACGCGTTTACGTACGGTTACGTTTACGCATTTACACCAAGCATGCGCTTTACGTACCTGCCAAGGCCAGCTGTGTGGAATTGCCTCTTCGCCGTTCACCACGCGATTAGACGACGACACTTGGTACTGGGAAAGAGCGGCTGCTTGGGCCTTGTAGTCAAATCCAGTTATTTGGGGCTGCCTTGCCGGATTTCCACATTGACTGTCGTCTTGCCCGTCAGCTGGAAGAAATACGCGTTATTTGGAAGAAACGGGGAGAATAATTTAATAAAAATATACAGCCTGCACATTTTCATTGCGTTATTCATTTTCGAAAACTTAGCATCACAATCCAAGACTAATTGGATAAGTCGAATACAATAGAGGTGAAAGATTTAGAGAAGAAATAAAACAGGGCTCACTCTGCCGTATCATTTTAATGAAAACCTAGCTACTTGGAAAATTTCCACCAGCCGGAGGTGCTGTGTTAGCTACCGTCGTTGTGGTTACCGACACTCCACTAGTGGTGGTAGTGGGAGATGGTGGTTGTTCGCTAGTTATTACGATGGTGCTAGGTGGAGTTGGTTCTACGGTGGTCGTAAATGCCGCGCTGGTAGAGGAAGGAGGAGCTAGAAAAGTCCAACAGTGAACCTCTAATTTGGTCATAAACGGTTTTAATTCAGAAAAACGATAAATCTCTTTATCCATACCCTACCGTTATCATTTGTCGTGTAAACAAATCGAAATCCTGCTCCTCGCTTGCCAGCAGCAAACGCCGACGCGGTGTTGAAAGTGATGGTTATCTTCGACGAATCGATTTTTATCGGCGCGCTTGGTAAGTCGCATATGGTTTCTGCGAGGGACAAAAATATTACCATTTTAATAAAATGGACTACCTCTTACTGCAAGCAATTCTGCATAGGGCCTTAAAACGAGTAAACGGTAAACAACAGTTAACTTGCAAAGTGAAATATTTATAAAGTTCCTGTTAAAAGCAATTTCATGGCTCTATAAGTCATTCACAAGCTTACTTCCAGGGGCTAAATAGTCGGTGTCGTCGTATATGACCAAGTAGTCATAGCAACCATCTTGATCCAGATCGACATCAGTGAAAGTGATTGTGTAGAAGAAGGCTCCAGGAACTCGAAATTTCCAGCTTTCTGCTGCAGAACTGGTGTAACCATCCGGGTATCCAACGCTGGCGATTGTACCAGTTGGTTCGTAGACTGTCTGCGCGTAACCTGCAAAAGAAATTCTTTCGTATTAACAAATCCCGGCTGCTGTACCGCCAACTTTTCGAATAGCTGCCAATCCACCTAAATCGTGACAACTTAGCCAAAGTCTAAAGCAAAGGTTAGGTGAAGAATTACTGTTTCAGAAAACAGGTTAATTTAGTGCATTAGTTGATGTCGAAAGAAAGAAAAAAGTTTCAATTTTTTTTTAACTTGGTATGAAATCTATAGCTAAGTACAGTATTACTTTCGGGAACAATCCTCTCTTCTCCCACAGGTGAAGATAGAACAGCAACCAGGGAAACGGCGAAAACTACAAAGATTTTCATTTCGATGAAGCAACTTGCACCTCATATACGCCAAAACACACTGACTTGTGCCAGAAACAATCTTCAAAAGTCATTGCACTCGTGGGAGTGTTGCCTCATTGTGAGATCATAAGCATATGTTAAAGCAAACATAAAATTGCTTAATTGCTCGTAAGTCGGCGTTCGGTTTGTCTTGTGCAATACAAAATTTATTCGCTTTGCCGTATCGAATTGATCCCAGAATTCACTGAAAGAGCTTTTTGTAACGGTAGTAATGACCGGTTATCTTGCTGTGCACTGTACTGATATTGGTAACAAAATTCAACATTCAATCATTCAAAACAGTTAGCAACAGCAGCCTGCTTTTGTTTGCACATTCATCCTTTCTGCAAGTATGGTTGCGAAAACATACACACATATTGCAAAAATATTATAGCAATGTTAGAAAGACGTCAGTAAAGCTTGGAATTTAAAACATCAAGTTTTGTAAGTTTCTTGATAGGTTGGGCCCACGCTGAGATTTTTCATCTGCTTGCATGTTCATTTGGTACGGGCAATATAGGCCTAATCGCAAG
This sequence comes from Clavelina lepadiformis, assembly GCF_947623445.1. Lineage (NCBI taxonomy): Eukaryota > Metazoa > Chordata > Ascidiacea > Aplousobranchia > Clavelinidae > Clavelina > Clavelina lepadiformis. The sequence goes on from NC_135247.1 coordinate 16,873,552, forward strand.
TTATGCTCACAAGTGGTCTCTCTCTGTAAACCCATCCTCATCAGGAAAGCGCTTCTGCAAGGTTTCTGCATTCTTCTCGTCTTTGACCTAAAGGTTTTTGAATCGTTCTTTTCTCTCTTCATTTTGCTGACGTGGCAAAATATTTTCAAACGATTGTCATTTGTCAACACTTTGGTCCAAGTGCTGGGCACACTGACTGGTACAATTGAACAAAGTAGGCTATAACAAAAAATGTGTTTCAGGGAAAAGCATCTTTATTTTAACTGTATAACTTGTGATGATTTTATACAATTGTTTGCAAATCAAATGCCGCATAGAAAACGGGAATCGGCAAAGCAAAGCATTGCATTACGTGTCGCCTATGCATGACTTCCGGTGTATCGTTATAATTCGTGACGTGAGTTATTCTTTCATTTATAGCTATTCGTTGCGTCACAGTCTACGAAGTTAACCATAGAAAGTGGTCGACTTTATTATGTAGCTGTCACAATGTCTTATTTAATGTAATCGTTTAAACAAGTAACAATATAAACAGTTTATACAGTTGTCATGGTATACAATTGATTCTAAGATTAAGAGAAGCGAAACAACGACCTGAGACTCATTTCACTTCGAGGACAGACAACAATTCTACAGACAAACTTTGTAATTGAAGTGGTCGTCCTTACAGGCTAAGGAACGATAAACAACCATTTCATTACAAACTGTATAGTTAATATGCATAGTTACCGCATAAAATGTACTGTAGCGATTGGGCTCGCCTGCCACTTGATAATATCCGGAGATTCGGCCGACTTACATCTCGATGGATATTTCCAATGGTCGAGTGTATACCTATACACAAATATGCGTTTGTGGTGCCTTTGAATAATATAATTTTGATATAGTTGAATCTAATTGTGTGAATTGGTTGGCGGTTATAGTTTAATCAAGTTTTCCAATTTAAACTGTCAAAAAACAAGGAAATAAATAATAAAACATATAACCGGTTTGATGATACATACCGGTAGGCTACTGGCGGATAAGCCAGCCAGCCAGATACGATTTTAGCATAATATTTTGCCGCCCGCCAAGGTACAAGTCCAGGGTAATGTGGCAAATAGCATGGCACACACAATGCGGACCTACAAAAGTGCCGAATGCCGATCGAATTGGCTTGGATAAGAAAAAAGTTTAAAAACCTTTTAAAACAAGACAAGTCTGAATACCAGCTATTGTACTACATTCCCGCTTACACTGTAAACGTAACAAGATTGACGAATTGCAGTAGGCTTGCTATTAAAATCCAAATGAAAAGAAGATTGAGATATGGGGATGATGGTGATGGTGGATTGCTTCTAGGTTGGCCTACAGCCAAGACTAATAGTCTTACTGTTTGACTCCGAGATAATTGTCTTAGACTCCGTTGCGTTTACTGTCTCTATAATGTTTCTTCAAATCAACACCAACTTCATAAAGTCTAATTGTTATATTGTCCGAATAGGTTGTATCGAATTAGAAACATTTACACCATCTTCCACATTTAAACATCGCTATAACTCGACTTCAGTAATGATTCCAATTCCGAATAATTCAGCAATACTTCAATTCAACAGAACAGAAGAAATAGCCAAAATCCGAGAGTTTAGAAGAGAGTTTTCTAAGAGAGCGATTTAAACCAAACATTAGCTTTTATATTCCCGTATTTTAACCAATGAGCGAATGCCAAACTAGCCATACAATGACACGTATCTACTTGTCCATGTTACATTCCAAGCCTTTATCACAAAGAATTCAAACCGATTTACATCGGGTACAGAAAACCACTTGACACACTTAACTACGTCACATGTCGATTTGTACTAATATTGAATAAGGATTACCAGGAACAATACATTTGAAATTTGTTTAGAGTTTGACTGGAAACACAAAAATTACTTAACAAATGCCAATTATAGAACTTGTTATAATTTGTTATCACGATTGCCACAGAGACATCGACTTCGGTTCATATTGAAATTGGCCTGTCAAGTGTCAATTGTTAGTGTTTATTTATCATCTTATAAAAAGTCCAGATGCAGTTGCATTAAAATAATACTCAATGAACGTTTGAGTGTATAGGTCTCAGTTCAAAATTGTTCATTGTTAAAACAAACCATTTTTATTTGTCACTTTGCAAAAAGTCCGTAAGCAATTTATTAAAATAATATGCTACAGTACAACGAAATCTTAAGTAAACGTCTTACTATAAGAAAGCTAGTATCCTAGCTAAATTAATCACACCCCAAAAAATTATGGTGAAGAGAAATTAGAAATAAATGTTAACCTTAGAGTGCCATCCAATATTCTGTTTTATTTTTATTTTACTATAGTACTGATTATATACTGAGTTAACACAGCATAGCCACCATCAACCTCGAAAAGTCTGTAGACTATGTATTTGTATTGAAGTGCGAAATGAAAAATTTTATTTGGCAGTGTCGAAACACAATGGTGCCCTTTTGTTGCTGGGTACAAGTCATAAAAATTGCATTTGAAGATTCTACAAAGCTTGTAAGTAGGTAAATTTCGGGAGAGGTCTGCCTTTTTCTGTCTTATCAAATCCGTAAAAATGAGTGTTTATTCCGTTTTTTACTTTCTTCCGGTTTTCGGGGCGCCTTTTGCAAAGTTGACAATCAGCGTTATGTCTGCTCATGAAGTTAACATCCTGTTATAGGTTTGAGATAATTCAGTAAGCCTAATTTGAGCCATTTGTAAACTAAGCATGACAGTAAGACCTGCTTCAAAAAGATACGGTTGATTAAGTTCCAGCTCCCTTGACAGCGTGATCCAGCGACGCTGCTCCTTATAGCCTAGCCTAGGCTGTTACACTAGTGAATTTTGCAATTGTATCATCAAAAATTTTAATTAAAATAGCCTAATTAGTCAAGCGTAAATCTGTGCATATACAATAGCTATGCAGGTTTACTCCGACAGTTTGCGGACAATTACATTGGACAGTAAATATCGGACAGTTTGCGGTGTGGCTTTTGGCCCGACTGGCAGACTGGAAAGTACGGCAATTTTGGATGAGAAATTGTGCGCGCAAACACGCAAATTTTGGCATGATGGCGTGTACTGAAGCCTCAATTCCTTATTTATTTATTATAATTTGTCGGTCAAACAACCATCTTTTATTTAATATAAATTGGTGTTACGAGTAAAATGTTCGAGGTGATTCGTGTTGATGAATCTCGTGCTTGCTTGTGTCACACTTTTCATTGTGGATAATTGGTTAGCTCATCTAGTCATAATGACTTTTTTGCATGATTAACAATTTTAGGCCATGCAGCAGTTAGTCTGTCGTCTGTCATTAACTTATTGTATTTCACTTGAGAAATTTGTGTCAGCTATGCAGTATGTCATTGGATTATTTCTGTATATCCAAATTGGCAGACTGGAAAGTGGGGTCTAGTTTACAAATGCACAAACATAGGATGCTTTCGTATACTAGACCCCAGCTACTCAAATTGTGACATCTGATTGTGCACATGTGTACTAGACTCGGAAAGTGTGGTAGTTTTTTAGAAGAAATTCTGTGTGCAGAGACAAGAATTCTGGTGTGACGCCGATTACTAAAACCTCAATTCAGACACAGAATTGTTTATTTATGGTATTATAATTTAGCATTTAAACAACCAACTTTGGCTCATTTGTTACAAATCGTCATAAATGTTATTTAAAAGTTTGGTGTACATTTTGATTATGAATCTTGTGCATTTAGACTATTATAGACTATTGATTTTAATTTAATTTTGACCAAATTACCGGATTACAGTACTGTGTTTTCGCACTAAGGCCTGGTCTTCTGCTTGGTGACTAAACATGAAGTCTATTGTTTATATAGCTTAACTTTAGCCGTTTTATAAAGGACAAAAGGGGCCACCATCTTGCTTGTTACGATGAGCCATCATTACTTAATAATAATTCGAAAAATGGCTCGCATTGTGTTTACTTCTGGATAATAAACTTCTTGCAACTGTTTTTGATCAAATTGTTGGACGAACGGATTACGAAGCTTGATATTTGTTTTGTCATGGATGTGAATATTGATGATGATGGTCAGTTGTTTGGATGTGGGTCAAAAGTCAGAGTTAGCAATAAATTGCAGGGTGCTGAAATAAATTCATCATCCTGTGACGCTAGCAGTGCAATTCGCAAGCCTCACAATAGTCGTTTAGAAACGATGAAGCGGCAGTTTAACAGAAAATTAGGCAGAAGGACTTTGCCATCGCCACATAAAGTGACTAACATGACTGAATCACCTTCAAGAAGTCCGGGCCAAATTGAAGCAAATGCATCAAACTCACTGGTCCAGGTTTGTCAGATAACTTTGAAGTTTTGTTAAAATTCACAGAGAGACCCGGTAGAAAAGCAGCATTTCACAACAAAATATTGAGTGTTTTGTGTAACGATACCCACGTTTCTTAATATAATATAGATAGGTTATATAAATATTATTTTTGTGTGTTGTTTCTAGCAACCACATGCACCACCAGCACAGAACTTCAACTTACAAAGCAATAATGTCTCAAGCTTAGTGCACCAGCTGGAAAAAGATGACAGAATAAGTTCTCGGCTGAATAAAGCTTTGTTAGACAATTCTGCTCACCCACCTTTGCCAAATTCGTCAAGAAACCCTGCTATTAGTAGTTCTTTATCAAACAGCAAATCAAGTAATCTGGATAGACAAAGACCAGTGCAACCACGGCAGGCAAAGTCGAGAGCAATGCAAATGCAGATCTCGTCTTCTGCTCGACATGTTTTAGATAACGTTCTGACAAGGGAAATGAAAAGTCCTCCTGCTGACCGGGGAAAATCTGAGAAAGCGAAATCACCAAAAGAACTGGGTAATTTAAGTTCCACTGATGAGAGCAATAAAACGGTAGAAAAACCAACGTCACCAACAAGTCAAATACCATCAGCCAGTCTACTACCTACAGGTGTTGGAGCTTCCAACATCAGGGAAAAGCTACGGCAGCATTATCGCCACAACATGCAGGTGCGCTCTCCAAGAAAAGACAACTCTGCTGCTGAACCTGTTTATGACAAAAGTCAAGATACCAGCAGCAACAGCGCAGGTGGAACTAGTTAATTGTTATACTCTTGTATTAAACTTATTAGTGTTTAGATTACAGTAAGCAATAAATCGAACTATGTTTCATTGTAAACCTGAAGATGACTTGTTGTATTTTTAGGACGATGTATATTTGTATTATATAATAAGTGCTAACTGTTGTCCTTGTTGCTGTATTAATAATTTGGACTGAGAGAAAAGTGTAGAAAACATTTTTTGCATAAGTTGTTAATCTTGTTATTATTAACATTTCTAAGTTTTTGGTTTGTCTGTGATGTTTGGTATGGGTTATTTCTACATTCGGGCGATTTTTCTCAAAAACATTGTTGTAAAATTTATGTGATTGTAGTGTTTATGATTTTGTAGATACCCCAGTTAATGTGCCAAATACATCGTCGAATATACCAACACCACCATCGGCCAATCATAACATTTTAAATAAAATCAGACAAAAGGGCCCAATGGTAAGACGATCCTTGCAATGTCTTCTATATTTACGTATTTGTTGTGAATGGTTAATAATTTTATAAAAATGCAACATGTACAATTTAAATGTTATTAAAAATTTGAAGAATATACCTGTCTTAGAAAGCAACTTGCAGCATGACCATGATAGTGATAAGCTGTGGATGTATTCTGACACCTGTATTCTTACATTAAAGGTTGCAAAGCGATTCAACAAGCAAGTTGTTGATGAAGCAGAAAGTGACCAGGCAAGATTGTCGAGAAAAGGCCTTGCCACAACATCTGCTGGCAGCAAGGTGACTCATGCTTCTGTTATTCTCGTCTCTTGATTTGCTTCTACCATCCCAATCACAGGCAGATTGTAGTGATTGTTCAATAATATATTGCCATAGTTAAACTTAAGCAAAAAATGCTGTTTTATATGTAGGCTAAGGTAAAGCTGTGATAAAATAACTGTAAATTTGTGCTAAAATGTTGTCAATTGCAAATAAACGTTGCCCACTTAACCAGAAGCTTACTCTGTACATAAGCAAAACTGTGTTAAGGCTACACACTCAATGTCAACTTATCTGTAAGAATCCAATTGAAAATAGTTTTTCGCTGTATCATGTTAGGCATCAAGCAGACCTGGATCTCCACGAAATCCGAGGCGAAAAGGATCACCAGTGAGTGTCTTTATCTTTTTAACTTCTTTAACTAACTTCTTATCATAAACAGAATCAACATTGTCTTTATGTATGAAGAAAGAGTTGTGGTTATTGTAGATGAACTGATGCAAACACGGCTTGTATGTTTTGTTCGGTAGAGTTGAGCATTGAACACCACACACTTTCCTAACTATTAAATCGTAGATAGCGTGATACATGTAGCGTCTCCCTTCACAATGGAGATCCATTAATATAACAAACATTAGGATAGTAGATATGGGATGCAATCAAAGGCTTGATAATATGCTTCAAGTTTTATAACGATGCAGCAGAAATCTGCCATCTTATAATTACCCACTCTATCACAAGTGGATAACATCCGGATAAGGTGTTTGCGGAGGCGAACGAATGATTAAACGTTTAGATTGAGGCAACTATTAACATACAAGAACTTACCAAGTACACGCGTTGAAGAATATAATAATGTAGATGAGCCATGTGATCTGCTATCTTTACAAGCTTTTCCAAATTTGTGCAGTTTTCTGTTTGAAAAGGTCAAATTTATTCGTTTTTCGTCACGTTTTTGTTTACTGCTTCTATTTGCATGCTTCGATCAACATCACGAATTCGTTCAACATAAAATATTAGAAGTTTCGTAACTTTGACAGTTGCTCAGAAACTAAAATATCGTGACGTCAACCAACGCTATTTTGGTTTAAAAGAAAAAACAGAATAATGCAAGAAAATATAACCCTATATTTAGGATTCGACTATAAGTAGCCCTACATCGTTACAAACGGTGTGATGCCAAGTTACTCAAATTATAGATTTCTACCCCGAAGTTTTGACCAAAGAATGCCGAATTTTGCATCTCTTCGTCCCACATCTGTACAATATAAAAACCTATCAAGTAGAGAAATTTTCCTTCAATGGAATGTTGTTTTTCAAACGACGTTCTCCATCAAGCGTGGCAACTGGCAAGTGGCTTTATCGTCTTACCTTCCATCGCTTTGTTCGGCGAATCCCCAAAGGCTTAAACTGTGAAAGTCGAGCGCTGTTCAATTTGCTTGAATTAAGCTATAAAAGGCTTCATTATTTTAACTTTTTTCGACGGTTTTGACGCCAACGCGACGACGCAACGAGTAGCCTAATTTTAATTACAGTTGCCAATTTTAGCAGTTAAACATACCGTCAAACCAAACTGTGCTCTGTTTAGGCAACGAATTTCTTAGATTAACCGGTTCAATCAATACATAACAGTAAAAAGTTTGGCGTCATTAACCTGATTATACTGTCGGACCGGAATTATATGGTGTTTTTATGATTCCGGCATTTTCTTCGTTGGAACTCGTATGCGTTGGAGATCTTTGTTGCGCCGATCTGGTCGTGATTTTTGTGATATCCATTTCTCCTACCTTTCTCCAATTCGCTTTGATATCAGTGATGTTGCTAATGTCCAAATTTCATATCCAGGCCAGTTTCAATTTGCTCCACCTGTCAATCAATCTATATTGACAAATACACGCCTATAGCGTTTAATCAGAAATATTGCCCGAAGTCAACGTGAAGCGTTCCGTTTGTTGCTAAAATCACGCAACCCAATGGAAATCATTGACAAAAACAGCGTTGGCAGTCCTCAGCGACACAGCGGGACACCTATACGGCGTAAATCATTACACTACTAAACTAATAATATGCCTTCTTGTAAAAAGAATGATTAGGTCAAATGGTATGGACGAAAAATACAAGCTGAAATCTGTAAGATGCAGCCTTCCAGATTGCGAAGGGAACGAACGGAAACCACTTTGTATTTGGATGCCGTTTATTTGAACGTTCGCTTGTGTTTTCTGTCGCCGCGTCGGTGCCAGGACTATTAAATTTTCGGCATTGTGTAAAATGTAAAAGTACTTTGCATGACTGTATTTGGCCAACTATCACCAGTACCAGTTTTAACAGTTTTTACTTCCGTTTGGCGGTTTGTAAGTTAGTTTTCAGTCGTGGTTGCGCAGAATATGGAAGTCTGGTTGATATATCGCCAAAATCACGTTTCATTACCATGTCATTTTCGAAAATATACAAGTTTTGTTTTGCTATCTTGGCACAATGACACATTATAATGAACAAAATCGTCGTTCTGCTCTCAAATGTTTTCTGTCGATATATTTGACTTGTGAGGTTTTTGTGAGTTTGTACAAGGAAGAAAGCCTCCAAGGCTTTTTAAAATCCTCCCAAAAGCTCGGTATAAAACCGCAAAATTCCGATGCTGTCTGTAGGGCCCAAGTGAAAACGACCAATACGCGAGAGCTGTAGTTTTCATATACCGTTTATTGATTCGTCTTCAAAGCGGACGATGTCGACATCAAATGAAATGTTTTCGATATTTCACAAAAATTACTCAAAAGTTCAAAAGCGAGCCACTTGCGGTTAACCAAGTTATAGGCGTGTGCTACTAGCTTAATGCAAATGGGAAATATTTCCGAAATCGTCGTCCAATTTAATTTAAAATGTTACAAGCATAAGGTGCTTATCACTCGCTTATATATAGCCTTTTAAAATTATTTCACAAATACTTTTGTAGTGATACATAACCAAGTCAGGTTTACGCCTTGGGGATGAAGCATATTACTTGGTGCCATGGTTTAACAAAATATTGTTGCTTTCGTGTGTTGTTATGGTTGTTCTCAACTTTCCGTATTTTTTAAGAGTTTTGCCGTTTTTTTTTGTAAATGCATTTAAACGATTTTATATATATCAAGTCAGCACTTAGTCAGCTAACTGACTAAATTTATCCGACAAAGTGAATAAATTGAGTTTAAAGTCACCAACTCACCGCAGCACCGTCTTGTCGTGTTTGTTGTTATTTCCGTTCCTCCTGACAAGTAGGGCCAAGTCGAACTCGTGTTTCAGCTCCGAGCTATAGAACGGATCCGCATTTTTGTGAAAACGCACAAAATCCGCTCGATTTTTTGTTTCTTTTCTTCTGATATATTTCCAGTCCTTTGTGTGACACTGTTGTTACCCACTGGACCGTAATTTACAACTTCAAACGCATCAGGGGACGTTTATTTGACCCGTGTTAACCGCCCTTCTCACCAAGTTTGCAGAAAAGCCTTGAACCGTGCAGGGTAGGCTTTCGACCTGGTTTTCACCTTTGTCCAATAGAAGCTTCATTCGCCGAATCGTATCTTGTTTTCAATGTGCACCTCATAATGTAGGTGATCGATTTTATAAACAACAGGAGTTGTGCGGGATTATTTTGGTGCCATATTCCATAATTTGTGATACTTAATCACTTCCGTCCACCTCCCCCAGCTATCCACATTTTTGCAGAATTTTTGGCGCAAGTGATGTGTGGAAGGGCAATGACGCGTGTCTTTTTGCTTCTAAAATATAGATTGCTTCATTATAATGTTTTCAAGTGCATTATTCTAAAAAAAGGAAAATCCATGAACAAAATGCAAACTATTTCGAACCTATCATTTTTTCTTGCATATTACTGCAATTTGCAAATGGCCAAGTAGTTCATGTTTTATGCGGTTCCTGTGTTCGCTGGCAATGTTAATTTCAAGCACTTCGTCTGTTTACAAAGGTCGCATTCCTCCAAAGAGTCCAAATCACACTATGTTTTGATTTCTCGAACAAATTACAGCGAAACTACGAAATAAATATATCCCCGTATTTCCCGTTTAACGAGGTATATGGAATGTATGTTGTGATAGCCTATTCGGTTAAAAGCATTGGGATATGTTGTTTAAAGTATAACGAGCTCTACCTACGGCTGTGTACCATTTAGGCTAAAGGTTTGCTGTGACTTGGATAACCAGCGCCACATTTGCATGGAAAGTTTATTAAAAAATAAAGTTTCTTGCAATTGGAAACAAATACGTGGCTGCTACAAAGCGGGTCACATGATCGCTTTGTTTAAATAATTCATTGAGAATACAAGTTACAACGTAACCTGCGTGTGAGCGTCGATATTTACGACCCGAGCTACGTTTTACAGCGCTGGAACCGAATGCTTTTCTGCATTTGAATATTCCGTCTTGAAGTTTAAATTTTATCAACTCGAATCGCATAGACGGTTTTGTGGTTGTGGACGTCAAGTACTCTCGTTAAGTTTCCTTCTTTTGATCTTTCTGGCTCGTTTACTGCGGCTTATCAAAGTGCTTGTACCAGCTGAAGGCGGCTAGGCCGTCGTCATGCGAACAGTTTTGATTTATGGTTTGGTTTTGGGTTCTTTTTAATTGGTAGTTTTTTTCTGTTGTTGTCATATACTCGGTGGGTGGTGCCAGCGGCTGCGATGCCCAGCTGATCAAATTGCGACGTTAAAAGGACTTGACAGTTTCCGCATCGCAATATGAATAATAAAGGCATTGTCTTGATGTCGTTTAAACCTCCTCGAGAAAGCCGCATAACGAGCGAGCATCTTGTGCGATCCTGATTTCTTCGCCAACTTGGAAGTACCCTAGAAAATCGTGACTTGTATTAGCCTCAAGATTGCAGTGTTGTGGTGATAAGAACGGCTTCATCCCCGGCTAATTTTCTGTGCTTAGATGAATTTAATCACAGCTCCAGGGAATGTGTTTACCATTTCTCCATCATTAATTGCTACCTGTAATACACATCACTTTAAATTGCCCTTTTTTGCGAATTTCCGCATTATTAATCCTAACACAAGTTTTCCTTTTTATTTCTAGAGCGGGCGCTCGAGTCCCTTCAATAAGAGAGTGCCCAGTCCAACAAGTCGTGGGCTTGCTAGGGGTCGTAACCCGTCACCTAAAGGTCGTAACCCCTCACCCAATCGACGGCCACCATCGCCAAACATGGATGGTATTTCACCATACAGTCTAGAAATCACTGCTAAAAAAGTTAGCGCTTATTTTGAACTTGCTGTTTAGATTTGCTAAAGTTTAAAGTTTTGATTAATTATTTTTGTCTTTTTATTTTAGCTTAACTAATGCCTCTGTGCAGTAGAACTCAGCTAAACTGTTAGTGATATAATATGCACTAAGTTAGCAATGACAACCGACGGTCTTAATTGTTTTATATTGGCCTGTGACAGGTTAACAGAGTGCAAAAGGCAAGGCTTTACCTTCTACAGCAAAACGGACCAAATTCGTTTCGTATTGGCGGGGACTCCCCTGAACACAAGTATTTGGTCATAGTCGGTCCCCAGGTCTGTTGCCGAGTTTTAAATTTTGACTGTTCCACCAAGTCATTAAAACCTCTCAAATTTTGTGTTTTCTTTCCAGACGTGCAATTGCGGAAGAGGTCAATTCTGCATCCACATCCTCTTTGTGATGTTGCGCGTCTTTCAACTTGAATCAACCAGTCCCTTGCTTTGGAGGAAGACTCTCAAAAACTATGAAGTACGTTTCCCTGAACCACGATGGCATTTCGTTTTGTCACGCTCTTTTTGTTTTCGGCTGTTAAATGCAAAAACGACAACGCTTCTGAGCAATTTTTCTGATTTCTAAAAAGGTTTTTGTGAAATTGTTTTCATAACTTAATTCACTTGGATAGCATTTGCAGAAGTTGGGCAACCGTGTTTAAAATACTTGAGAAACGCAGCATAACAGGAAACATCTTTATCGCAAAAGTCTGTGGTTTTAATTTTTGGTATATTTCTTGAAACCTAACTGTGAATATGAGCGGCTCTTAAAGATTTAGCTTATTAATGGACATCACAAGTAAAGCTCCAAGTGCCTTGGCATATATACTGGTATGTTTCACCTCATGAATGTCCTCCCAAAAGGAAATTTGTTGTTTCTTGGGAACTACTAATCTTCTTTGATTTACCGACCCGGTTATTGCCTGGGCAAGTGCCATTTCCCAGTGCTGGTGTTAGAATAGCTTAATTGTGTAAAATTTAATGCGCTTGGTGTAAAAACACTAGCAGTTCAAAGAACTTCATCTGCCTGAATATTCTCAGCAAGTAATCCAGGCCATTTCCTACTTGTTATTTATTATACTCACTTTCATGTTATTGTAACTTTCTTTTTTTATCACTTAGGTATGTTACTGGCATGCTTACTTCACCCAACACTTCTTTTTAACTTAAACGAAATGAATGTTTTAATGTTTCGTTGCGAAGGTTGAAAGTTTATTCAAGAGTTTTCATGAGAGATGCAATTCTCGGATCTCTCCCAAGAAAAGATCGAGAGTCCAACGACTGGTTTCTCATCTGGCAGGAGGGGCAGATAAACATCCGGATGGTTCCAGCAATAGTGATGATCAGAGGTAAATATCCCTGGTGATGTTGTGGACATGGATGTTGTTGTTGTAATTTTTATTCTTTTCACGATTCAATGTTTTTCTTGCTGTAATTAAACATAGTAAATTAAAAATAATTCTTTCTCTATTAAATTTTATAAATAAATAATAAATTTTCTTTTGTCCTAGCTCATCGAAAGAGGAAGAAGAGAATTGTCCGATTTGTCTACTGCAGATGGTAGATGGAGAATCCGTAACTGTTTGTGAAGTCGGTTGCAGAAACAAACTTCACACCCACTGTGTTAATATATGTAGGTTTAAGATGTAATTTTTTATTCGCATTTTTATTAATGCTTTAGTTAATTTATTTCATTATTTATTTTTGTAATTGTCTTGTTTTTGTTTATTTTTTATGTTCTTCATTTATTTAATTTATATTAGCTTTGTTTAACATCACTTACTGCTGAGCTAACCATACCAAATTCTACTACAGGGGCTGAAGAATGTAAACGGAATGGTGGACCGCTCAAATGTCCACTTTGCAGGGTGATATGGAAACCAGCTGACACATCCCGCGGTACAGGGATGGGATCATTAATGGTCCAAATTCCTCACGAATATGTGGAAGTGGCAGATCAGTGGATGCAGGTATGGTCGAATTCTGCATCAAATGCATTAGGTTTATTGACATTTTGTTTCTTGTGCATTGTGTGTTGCTACAAGTGGTAGTTGATGATGCAGTAGAAAAAGTTGAATCATTTGTTGTTGTGTTAGTCGTTTGGTTGGGAAATGGTGTCGTATCTCTTTTCCTCTCACCCCAACGTCCGAGAAAATGCATTGCGTCGTTTATCCCATGACATCACAGGAGCATTGCTCACAAACAGCCAGCTGGAGGAAGGAAACGACGACAGAAATTCGGATGACTCAGAAGGGTAAGATCAAAGGTTGCACAAAATCTTTCACCACAAAGAACTTACACAAATGATTTAGTTTTAACTTTTATTATAATATTTTGATGGTAAAAATATTGCTATTAGTTGAACAAATTCTATCACCATTAATATTGACAAAGTGGTTTGCGTAAGCTTGCATCACCATCTGGGCACAATTTTAATTTTATTAAGAATTTTTGCTGCATTTTTGTATTTAAACCTGTTTTCTTGAACTGCAGCTCATCTATGCATGGCAGGGCAGGGACAGGACAAAGTAGTATTTCCTCCAACGCAAACCTAGCATCGTGCTGTGCTATCCTTGCAATGGTTTGTGCTGACCCAGAGTATAGGGTTTATATAACTGCCTTGGTAAGCTTTTCTGCAGTGAGTCCGAATACCAAAACTTTAAGAAAATACTCATTTTGCCTTGGATAATAATTAATAGTTAGCACAGTTAATTAATAATGAATAAAGCATTATTAAAAATATTGCATCCAATTTAAATGTGTGCCTTTATCCAGCGCACCCTTAGAGCAATGATGGCATACACGCATTGTCGTACCAATGAAGATGTTCATGCTTTGCAACGTTTGCTCGTCCCAGTGATAGAAACTATTTTGCTAAAATGTGCAGATTCAAACAGGTTTGCGTTTTATCAGTGTTTTCAAATCTTTTTGTCTTTTGTAATTTAAGTTTAAAACATGCAAGTATTCGTGGTGCAGCTTTAATTCTGATAACTGTGTAAAATGTTTTTCTTTTTTTTAGGCGCACGGTTCAATTGTCTGTTAGCACTGTGATGGAATTATGCAGAGGACAATCGGGTGAACTTGCTGTTGGCAAAGAATTAGTTTCCGAAGGTAACAGATAATTCAAACCGTCATACACATTTATCGTCTAAATTTTTTCATCCGTCGCTTTTTGAAACTCACACCACCATTTACTGTTGGTTATCATTTCTTCTGTTAGTGTTAATCATCATCCTCAAATGGTTGCATCGACTTAACATCCAAATTGATTAAACTTGCAATTCCATTATTTTAGTTTCATACTTAGTTTTTTTGTTTGTTTAGAAGCAAGTGGAGTTGGTGATGTAAAGTATCTTTTGTCCTTCCTGGAGTTCGATGTCGGTCCAGACACCTCGTCCTGGCAGTGGATGCTCGGAAGATTAAATGCTCTTGGAGAACTCTTTCGAGAGTTTAAATCTGAACTCTATTTGAGGTTTGCTATTGAAAAAGTTATTTCCTTGTTCGTCAATTTGAATGCTTTATGAGTGCCCTAGTACATCAAGGTATGTTAGAGTTTCTCAAGTAAAATCGAATGAACAAGCGAAGTCTAGTTAACACAAAAGTTCTCAAAAGTGAATCTATTCCATGGGTGTGTGTCTTCGTTTTTCAGTGAAACATCCGCTTCCAGTGCAAGTGAGTCACCGACTGTTCATCGACTCAAACAAATCGCTACTTTTGCGGCAACCTGCCTTAAAAACACCACACAACCGCGAGTGATTAAAATGGCACGGCGAGTTTTTCTACAGGTAGAAAGTTTTTCTTTCAGATCTTAAACTACTAAACACAGCATAACCCAAGCATAGTGCTGATCCATCTTGTCCTTCCGACAGGCATTCAGCTTGGTATCGAAGTTCACTGAACTGACATCGTGTTTGGAAGATATGTTGGCCGACATTCCATATGAAGTAAGACGTCGATTGATGAGGAAGATCAACATATTCAAGGGAGTTCGGAAAACATCTGAACAACCTGCTACTGATGAGAAGTAAGTGTTATTGCAACTCATGCGAAGCTCGTTATGCGATGACGGTAATGCAACAAACAGTCACATGGCACATTACTGCAACAAGGACCATTATCGCAAACATTTTTACAATTCTGAGATAGGAATATAAACTTGCTGAGAATTTGAATACGCAGAAGAATGTAGGATACATTGGGTGATTAGTTCCCTCCATTAAGTTTGCCCAATTCTTAATCTCCACAGATATGATTACACTCAGTCTCACAGTGATGATGGAGATGGGGAAGTCCTGGATATCCATTCACCACAAGCCCCTCCCCATCATTTTCGTTACCCTGGCCAGAGCGGACCGGCCCCAATTGACCCTACCCCACTCTACAACTCATGGCAAACGACACAAGCGCCGCTTGATGGAAACGGCAATCTTGTTTACCCAACTGATAGCTATAGAGTACCACAACCCGCTTGGGTACCTAGAAGCCACGACCGTGGTGTGATAAACGAACGCCACATATTTCATCCACCAAGTCCGTGCACCGTCACCCATCCACCCACGCCGCCTCCATCTTCAAATGACACGGCTAATCTAGAGGCTGCTATTGAGGTATTCTACACTTATTGATGATGTTCAGTATTTGCTTGTTTGACAGTCTGATTGGTAAATAATTTATACACTGCTTAATGCTGGTAATAGTATTAATATAATAATGTTTATTATGTAATTGCTGTCTGTAAATAATTTTTATACTGAATTCAATTCGCTAACGACAATATCTAGCTGGGTTGCATATGTTGAAGATTAAATAAAGGTCTCGCATTGCTGTTGATATTTTGATAGTTGACCAATTTGTGCAATGTGTTATTAGGTGTCACTCTTTCGTCCTATTCGATGCATTAGCCCCGGACGAGATGCAAGTAAACCCGAGACGCAAGTTCCCGTCGTTAGAAATTCAAACGACATCGCTACCATGTCCAGTCAAAATGACCACCAGGAGCTCATGGTTGGACAAGTCTTGAGCACTCCTGAAGTTGAAAATGCATCAGAGCTTCGATGTTTTTCGTTCGCTGATGCTCTCATCCGAAATCCGCTTCAGACTCTCAAATCGGAAACGATCACATCCTCCTATGCTGAGGTCTCTCAAGCGAATCCTTCCCCGACAACTGATCGACCTGTTCGGCCTTCTCTACTTCGGCTGCGTTCCGAGTCATCTGCATTTCGTGATACTTTCTCCCATCGCGCTCTACAGGCTTTTGATTCTAGTTTCCAGCCAACAACGTCCAGGGATCGGAGCAGCAGCCGCGAATCTTCCACCTCCTCTGCATCGTGTTGCAATGACTTTCAGCGAGCTTCCGAAAGGAGGATGAGCGTGAAAGAACTTGCTGACAGCATCAACAGGAAACACAACAAACAAGATGAGAAGACAAAAACTGACATGAAGAAGAGCAGTACCAAATCTCCATCCGCCAGCACAAGTCTGCCTAGACCAAGAAAATTAGAGACAAAAGGAACAAAAAAGAACTTTACTTCCAGTCCTAACTCCAATCCCCATGTGTCCGACAGTCCCAAAGAATCCAAATATGAAGTTGATGATTTGCTCGCGTATAGCAAACCACTACCACTAAAGGGCGCTATAGAAAGAAGAGGAACTATGGAGAGGTTTAAAGAAGGTCTTAAATATGGCTCCCATCTTCCAACTGGTTTTCATAATCGGAAGTCAAATTTGCTACCGAAGACCGATGAGGAAACATCAAACCCGTCAGATCAAAAACGATCAGATCCTCACCTGTCACCTTTTCATGGCCAGTCTCATGGACCCGCTTCTCGCCCCCCTGCTAGAGGTATTCTTAAAAACAGTGGGATACCTATGGCTCCGGCGCCCCCTAAACGTCTACCATCATCGGCCAGTTCTGGGGCATCCGCAACTCCAGAAAGCTTTGCCACCACCAGCGACAGTGGACTGGGTTGTGATTTAGCACAGGATAGTATGTCACTGATGTCAAGCACATCTCGATCACCAGTTCATTCGAAATCTACACAGCAGCTTACGTCACCAGACAGTGAAAGTCCATCGGATGAGACGCGGTTGTTCAATCGTGTGCAGAAAGCTGCGCATAAGGAGGATTCTGCTTTCGAATCTCCATCGTCGGAGAGAACGTTACAGCAAAAACTGCGACGGCCAAAACAGCTCCGCAGACCGCATCGCGGCGGTAACCTCACAAAGTCCAAGGTGGATCTGCATAAACAGAAGTCTAATTCTCTTCCGAAGAACATCAGAGGCTTGGAAGATGATGAAAACGATCCTGATAGTGTGAGCTTTACTCGATCTGTCGAGGAGGAGGCGTGCTCTTCCTCAGTGTCAGATCGTCGTAGATGTCCATCAGCTCCTGCTGCATCTCTCCTTTGTGATCCCGTTGATCATTCTCAACTCTTCGACTCTAAAGATGACACTGCTCTTGATGAGTGCTCCACCGCATCAGATGTCTCCTCCTGGTCTGAACTGTCATCTCGTTCACGAAGGTAACATCACATTTCATTCGCCCTATGCAAGTGATTTTGCAATATTTAACCAATATGCTCATGTTTTCAGTGTTCATTTAAGTTTTTAAATTTCCCCAGTGTTATGGAAAAAGATATTTTTTTGTCTTATGATGATGGTAGTCAACATTGTGACGTAACAAATATTTCCGTACTTAGTTCACTTTGCAACTTAAGTTTTGTAGCACTAATCTTACCAATGCCTTTACAGCGTGTGCAGTAACATGTTATGCAGGTATATGTATCGTCTTGTATTATGTTAGCAGGCGTTCTCACGCACGAAAGCTTCCTGCCCGACCAAAGACCTTGTCGCAACGCAAAGGCCACAACAAACTCAGGGTGCGAGTTCGGCTATAAATTGTACAGTTTAGATCTTGATTTTATAATAAAGGCCTTCATTATTTCGTCACAGAAGCAGAACAGCGGACAGTCGCAGATGAGCTCAAGTGTCGAAGATTTGTTAGAAGAATCTGACCATTCCATGGCAGAGAAGACGCCTATAACCTTCAAATCTGAAATTGGTGAGAAATTGGGACTTTTTCAAAATTCATTATCATATAATAATCGTAGTAATCATCATCATCGTAGTAATAATATAATCATATAATCGATTTCATCAACCGCGTATTGCGTTGTTGTCTATGCCTTATTTTATTAATTAAAGGTTAAACAAATTTTATTCTAATGGTTTCATTTAATCCGATTTTGTTTGTATTTTAACCTTTATATTTATTTTTCACGATAGGAGTGCAAACTCCAGGTAATTTCCCGAATGAGGTCATGGGTACGCCTACGTCATCAAGAGGTGGCCAACCGTCCAACGATGGCGTATCTGAATTGTACGAAGACGATCTGGAAATGCATTGCACTTGCCGTATGCAAATTGCCGAAGAAGAGAACAAGTTATTCGCGCACACTTTAGCGGTCAGTTACGTGCAAGATGCTCTACCACTAGTGCCGCACTTGAGCTTTGAAGACGAGGAAAACGACATAGTGCGCGTTCAGGATGAGGTAAGTTGCCATTACCAAGTAAAAAAAAACGACCAGAATTACAATAAAACGTCGCCTATTGAGTCTTTTAAACAATGTGTTGGTTCTTTATGGGCTTCAGCATCAAACTCCCAACCAACTAGAGATTGTCTAAGTTTTATTATTCTTTTAATTTTAAGCACACCGGCTTGGAGCAAGAATACAGAGAGAACCAGCAGTGGACCAAGGGTGCCCAGATAGGCCTGGGTGCGTTTGCGGCTTGCTACCAGGCCCGCGACGTATTCACCGGTACACTGATGGCGGTCAAACAGGTCTGTGACCATATACCAGTTGCTCTGGGGATCGAATGACGTGCGTTTTACGTCGTTTATTACGTCATTATTTCAGGTAAACCACGTGAGATGTTCGGCGGTCGAAGAACGTCAGGTGTTGGCGGTGATATCAGAAGAAGTTCAGCTGATGCGCAGATTATCACATCCCAACATTGTTCGCTTGCACGGCGTGACCAAAGAAGGACCTTTGTATAACGTTTTCATCGAATGGTGTGCTGGTACGTCCATAGTCATTTATTTTAAACGTGCAAATGTTGGATCAATACCAAGTTTCCAATCATTGAAGTTTAAAGCGCGATTAAGCCGACTTATATTTAAAGGCGGATCGGTATCAACGCTGCTCTCTCGTTATGGTCCCTTTAATGAGACGGTGATAGTCAACTACTCACTGCAGCTACTTCGAGGCCTCGCGTATATCCATGAACAGCAACTCATACACAGGGATGTCAAAGGTGGGTAACGTTGTGTCATCAACTGTTGGGCCCCACTAGCAAGATGTATCTTGTATGTCAAATGCACCACATACATTATACTTTGGTAGGCGCCAATTTGCTCATCGATTCAACTGGACAGAGGTTACGCATCAGTGATTTCGGCGCAGCCGCCCGCCTGGCTTCGAAAGGTACCGGTGCCGGGGAATTCCAGGGACAACTTCTTGGCACAATAGCGTTTATGGCACCAGAGGTTTGCGAACATAATTAGAAGTTAGTTAATAGTTTTCTAATGACGCATTATTGGTAGTTTAATTCTTATATTGTGATTACGACAACAATCATTGTACATTGGTGACTCTGGGATAATTGTTGTGACAATGGTATCGTAGTAGGTGAGAATTTTTTAGAAGTTAAAGTTCTGTCTGCGATCAGGTGCTACGTGGCGAACAGTATGGACGAAGTTGTGACGTATGGAGCTGTGGTTGCGTGGTAACGGAGATGGCGTCGGGGAAACCCCCATGGGAAGCCGATATGCATTCCAACCATCTTGCCTTGATATTTAAAGTCGGTGCTTAAGTTCTTACTAACTAACTAATTAACTATCTATCAGCTAACTAGTGCTAAATATCAAGCTTACTTAACTGGTTTCATCAAACACGCGTTAAATACTGAAACTTTGGTTTTTACCTTAGATCGCGAGCTCTCCTACGGTTCCGCCGATTCCGGATCGTCTATCTCCGGCGTTAAAGGATTTATGTCGCCGATGTCTTCAAGCGAATCCACGCGATCGACCTATGGCGACGGAAGTATTAAAGCACCCGGTTTTCATAAAGTGGTGACAGCTTTGGAACGGTAACTCGTCTCACTGCAGCCATTCTGTAGCTCTCTACCTCCCTCAAGAGACTTATAAGTGTTTGATGTACCAGTTGTTTATATTTTTATCCAATTTTATTGATTTTAATAGTCCTGATCGTGTTCCTACCACAGCCTGCACTGTTATATTTTTACTACTATGCTTTGATGACAAGCAAATTGATCCGAAATTACATTACCATTTTTTATGCTTTATTTCTAGCTTTGAAAAACCTATTTTTGTAACTGGTCTATTGCACAAACTCTTACGACACAAAAGCATTTTTATGACGCAAGAGATATTATTGAGCCTTTGTCGAAAATCGTTAGATCTTTTGTTGGTACGTTTACTTTCAGTTCAGTATAAATCGATTCAATTTGTGGCAATAATGAAATAGTTTCAATTAAAATTTATCGTACATTTTATATAATTAGAACACATTAGGCCAGATATTACCATGCAAAATTTTACCAGTCTCCATAATGATCAGCATATGTCATATTTTTTGCCGTTTTGACTTGTTAGTTTATGCGTTCACTTTCCAATGTAAACGGCTTGGTGCTACTGCCCGTCTTTATAATCGTTGTAGAAATGTTTTATATCAATTGTTGTTAGTCTTATTGTCAAATCACCTTTTTTACTTTTTGTTTTATCTACAAACTGGCAGTAATTTGCCAAGTTTTTGTGTCTATGTTTTGATTTTAGTTACAACGCAACTGTTACACGCGTTTGTGAGATATTTGCCTTTTTATTGGCAAACTTATAATTTGCAATTGAAACTGTGTCACAGATGGAAGATATGAAGTTTTTTAACACTGTTAGCAAGGGTTTGGAACTGTGCTATTTCTGCTTTCATTTCCGACACAACAATCTTTCTATCTTATGGCGATGACAAAATAATAATAATTGTTTACAATAAGAGGTACCGATACTGATGTGAGTTGTTTCTGTAAGTTCTATTTTTATTTTTTCAAGCTATTTTTTGTTCCAAACGAAGCTTGGTTGAAAGTTTTTCGCTCGATTCTTTTCCGAATGTTTCATAAAAGCTTGCACGAAAATCGTTGGATAACTTCGTATGTATTTGTCGCCTTGTCCGCTGAATGTGAATGTCCTTGCAGTGTTTGAGATCTGGATGTCGAATGTTCGAGAAAGACTTACTCAAAGTTATAAAATTAACTTGAAGTATGAACCTTGCCAGGAAATATTGATGTAAAACGTAATTCAACTTATGTAATATGTTTGCGTCATGAAGTACGTAATAACGACGTCATGTTTTCTATCAAAGAATGATACCTTTTTCCGACCGTATGAGTTTGTTGCTATCCTTGTAGTTTTACCCAATCTGCATTAATGTCTTGTACCTTGCTACAATAAGCGTTGATTTCAAGTGAATATGCGAAGTTGCATTTGTTCGTTTTTTCTCGTGTTCTTTATTTTTCTTTATTCCGCTGAAACGTCTTGGCCAAATACACTTCGCATTCGTAATGACGCGTCGACATTTTAACAACGTGGATTAGCAGGCAACCAAAAGAATCTGTTGATAATATGTGATGCCCAGTTGTAAAGTTAGAAATGAACAGTGTTAATGCAACGACTCTAGCGGAGGAACTTCCGTTAGAGTTTCACTGATTCATTGTTTCTTCAAATTGTTCCTTTTAATACCGAGAAGGCCTACGTAGCAAGAAGAACCGTGAAACCCTTCAAGCGACATACTCAGCATAGTACGTGACAATATAGCCCTATTATAGGCAATGTACTGTAGGTTTAAGAATTCCGACACGTTTCAACTAAGCGCAATTCCATTTAATATACGCTGCTGGCTCGGCATTGACCAGTCTATTTTTACGCAGTTCAGCAACAAAACAATCGTCAGTTGCTATGTCACGTTTGTCGGCTTTCAAACGCAAGTGAGCTGGCTAGTTGCGGCCGGAAGTTGATATCGGTGATTCATCTCAATCAAAACCATTTCGTTCACGTCAGTCCTTGAATCGTATTTTTACAAAGAGCGGTAACTCGATTGTGACCTCATGCTTTTTCAACAATTATGTTTGGACCAACCTCAGCTATATGTCAAAGTTAAAATGTCTTTTGTGTACAAATTTTAACAGCCTAAATCTATGCATGAGCGTCGATTGCGTGTGTTTTCTCATCAGCGTTAGGTGCAACAGGGAAACTGTCTCGTTACAAAAGTGGTAAAATTTTCCGCAAAGGAAAGCACGCGGCTTGAAATCCTGTTTTCACCAACAACAACTTGCAGCTTGTTGGTCACGAATTTCCGCTATTTCAAAGCAGGTGCGTTTCCGAATGTTTTTTGTTTGTTGGGAAAACAGTTTAGTCAACTTCCCGTTTTGAAGAAAGGTGCGTTTTTTCTGGCATTATTGAGCGATGTTTCCATGAATCACGTTCAAATAAGTTCCCGAAAACATTGCGGCAGATCCCCGCGGGCACAAATTTTTATTTTTACTTAGCCGTCTACTTAAGCTCACGTGTGCATTTTGTAAGAATAAGATGAAACAAATATGAAATAGCTCAGAACTTAAATTGTTTTCACGAAAACCGGCAGATGCAATAAACTGCGCACGGATTATGAGTTTATGAAAGACAAGATGAGAAAATTGTGCTGTTTTTTACTTCAAGGAGTGTATTTGTATTGTAGTTGTTTAATTAAGCTGCAGAACTGATATGAATCAATTTGCACTGACTTTACTTTTCTTACTGCTGTACGTTGTCTATGAAGCAGAGTGTCAAGGTACGCAGCAAAACTGAAATAATCTCTGTATGAGTTGGTTTGATAGAAATGTTAGATCAATTAGTAAGCTAATATATCGACACCTATTGGTACAACTTCCATCAATAATATTACGAAGAATCTTTGATCTTATGATTACCACAGTTAAAAACGATGTAAAAAATTTACTGTAGAACAAATTTCCAGGTTACTTGAGCAGATATTGTCCACGTCAGTTGGATCAAGTAGCCGAGGGAAGAAGATGCAGAAAGCCGTGCAAGAAAAACCGAGATTGCCGAGGTCGGAGGAAAAGATGCAGATGCGACGGAGTTTGCGGACTTTCCTGCTTTAATCCATGTCAGTATGAAATCCAAACTTTTAACGCGGTTTGTTGCAAATTTTGATGATGTTAGTTGTAAAAGACGTTGCTTACCTTGACGATAACGACTCATTTATTTTCCAGTGGCTGCTTGTCTCACACTTCCAGATATAGCGAATGGAACAATCACTTACTCGCATCAGACAAAAAGATGGAGGACAACGGCAAGATACCAGTGTGATGAAGGATTCACGATTCGCGGAGTCGATTTAAGGACATGCCAAAGCGATAAGAAGTGGTCTGGGGAAGCACCTATCTGCATTTGTAAGTGAATGTTTGATTGTCGTGTTTGCTGCTGTGTTTTACAATGTTTTACAAATTGTGTGATTTTCCCAAACTGCCTAAACAATACTTGCTAATATTGTGACATATATTTGTGAAAATCCATTTAGTAATCCGGTTTGAGATTTCAAAATGTGCAACAAAACGTCAAAAACCCTGAAGAGTGTATATAGCCATCAGGCACATTGCTATATCTTATAAACCGCAAGCTAAACAACAAAGCGTACGGCAGCAGCACTTGACTGTAAAGTCAGGCACCTGAAGGCACCAGCAGATCCATTTAAGCTCTTTTTTTGTTGGGTTTAAATTTTGCGGAAATGCGATTGATCATCAATATCTGACGTAAGGAAATGAACGTTTCGATGGGTCATTGTGATTTATGGAACCCTGAAGACTATTTTGTTGTGGAAAAGCAAAGATTCGGGTGTTGTTTTAATTGCAATCAATTTATCCACAACATTTCAAATCGCATTCTTTGCTATCATACAGTGTGAGAGCAACAAATGCGGTTTACTTAAATTCTGTGGATATTAGCTTGTGAAGTTTTAAGTTTTTTATGCATGCACCTTGCCTTTTGTTTATTCCACAGGTAACTTGTAGAGGTTAGTAGCGGTGCTGTAGCAAATTCGCCTTCACAATAATTACTTAAAAACAATTCTCACATTCCATTAAAACAACCCAAAGTGGCCTAAATTACCGGTTTAAATGTTTTTATGGGTTTAATTGTTTAATACTTGTACGATTACAGCACGAAACGTGCTTCGGCGCGTAGAGCGTTTTGCGCAGCCATCTTTTCACGCATGATTAATCGCGTTGGTTGCTATATCGCTCGTTCCTTGTATATGGAGCTTTTAATTGTTTGTTTTGTGTATAAGAGATGCTTATGGGTTCAGTTAGGTAGAAAATTATGACTAATACTGTATTTACTTTTTGGTTTACCTTTTTAAGTGTTATAGATTGGTACAAGATTGTTATGATGAAATCAGTATCAGGAATGTGATCAACGCATATTTTAACTCAGTAGACCTGTCACCTTTCAGATTTCTGGAAAGATTTTTATAGCGAATAATCGACGAGATTGTAATTACGATGACTTGGTGTTTAAAACTAACGGTAATGTAGACTTTCAAAACGATACATGTTCTACTCACGTGATGCACCATCATTAACGTGCGCAACAATACGTTTGACTCCAAGGCGTCTTTTGTAGAAACGTCTGTTTATTATCATGATTATATAAAATGTGAACTGCATGGGGTTTTAAGTTTTAAAACTCCATGGTCCATCAAACACTCGGCCTTCGTTTAAGGTTCAAGCTTCTCGGTTGTATGATAAATTAGCATAATAGTCGGTCTTCTTTTTAAGCGTTGAACAGATGCGGCCAATCTCTGAATTTTGGCGGCGTCAGAGAACAAGTGGCCATCTTGACGAGAGTTGTTGGTGGCATCGACGCTGAGGAAGGTGCCTGGCCGTGGCAAGCTGTTTTGGTTTTCGGCCATTCAAATGCATATTCGGTAACAAGGGAATGTTTTATTTGATTGCGTCACTACGACGAGGCGCGAAACTCACAGTATTAGCATCTTGGCCTATGTATATACTTGCTCTAAATATGAACGTAATTTTTAGAATGGAAACGATACAACTGATCGCAGTAATTCAAATCTTTACTAGTCATCGACAGGCTTAAGAGCGGTTTTTGTGTTACAGAGCTTCCAAACAGGCTTGAAAGGCGGAGGTTCCCTTATTAGTGAGCACTGGGTGCTTACTGCAGCTCACGTGATTGCAGAACTGGAAACTTACGAAGATTATCTCGAAGATACGGTCATTGCCTTAGGTAAGATCGAGCGTTTGGTGTGCTCAACATATTAGTCTTTTTATAGTTCAAAACATCTAAGCTGTTGTTCACGTCACTGTACATTTTTTTGTTTTCGTGAAGGTTTCAACGAACTTCCAAACCAGGAATTGCCTTTTACGAGAAAAGCAAAACTCTTCCGTCCCCGTTTCATTGTTAAACATCCGAAATACGAAATTGCGGGATTATTTGACTTCGACATCGCTTTAGTGAGCCAATTTCGTAAATATTTTATTGATATATCACTCTTGTTGCTTCGCTTCACGGTCATTTATTTTAGGTCCGACTCGGAAAAGAAATAACGATTGACTCCAGGAACCGATTTGCAGCTTTGAACGGAGGAGCAGACGGTGAAGTGGAATTTACCAACTTCATCCGCCCTGTCTGTCTCCCCTGCAGCGGTACCTGCATCACTCCGAATCTTCTCGTGGATGAGGATGGAACATCTCTTCTCCGCGGAGACGAAACTCCGGAGGAAGCTTGTAGGATCGAAGGTGTGTGAAGTTCTAGCAAGTTACTGATTACTTCTATGGCTTCAATTACTGGTTACTATTATTTGTAGAGATAACTTCTAGCAAATCTCTTCATGATAAAGACTAAATATGCAGGAGAATGGCTGTCGGGACGCAAGAGTTCCAGCGACAATGTAGAAGCGATCGTCACTGGTTTCGGAAGCACCAGACAAAGATCAGGAAATTCCTATTCTTTTGCGACACCGGCTCTCACTTTGCAACAAGGAGTTTTGAAATTTCAAAACGATGACGAGTAAGTTTAATAGAGAAGTTTAAGAAACAACCAGCCAAAACTGCCACTAAAAATGCACTTTTTCTGCGTAGTGGTCAAGGTCTGAGTTTTTAAATAAAGATGTTTTGTCAGATTTAAAAGATGAATTCTTTAATATAGTTTGTTTTTGTATATAAGTTGAGATGACTGCAAATAGTGAGCCTTATATCGACCTTCAGGTATCCGATTTGTACTGCACGCGTTGTTAAACCCGCGCATCACAGACTTAAAACGTCATACGGGCAGTGTGCAAAAAAGTAAAACTGAGTTGAATATTTTTAAATGATAAACTCACAGGTGCAAAAGTGCGTTGAGCAAAATCAACCGATTGCAAGCAGAAGCTTTTCCCGGATTCAACGTCGAGATCTTGTTCACTCCTCAGATGCTCTGCGCTCGATCTGGGATGCTTGATGAGGACGTTGATGCTTGCCAAGGAGACAGCGGAGGTTCTGTTGTGAGAGAGGTGGAGTAGTAATTATGCTCTCAAACTAAGCTTCAAACTTTAAATTAGTTATCTCAATTTATACCTTAAAATACGTAAACGTACGTTCATGTAAAACGCTTAAACGCTATTACGCCCTACGTAAGAAACCGCAGGCTATGCCCTTTATATAGCAAGTCATACAACATAGCATACATGGGCATTCCTCATAGTTATCAAAAAGTATTTTATTGTATGGTATGTTATATTTATTTTTATAAATCATTAAAAAAGATCGTCAATTCTTCACCCGGTGATCGTTGCTGGGTCCAATTGGGAGTGGTCAGTTTTGGCTACGGATGCGCATACAGAGTCGGAGACTACACCTACCCGGGATATTACGCCGATGTCTCCACGGTCTTTCACTGGATTCAACGTGTAAGCAAGTGATAATGATAATGTGTTTTTATTCTGACTATTGATGTGCTTAGCATTGTTGTGGATGTACTGTAAACGACTTTAACTGTTTATGATATGTTGTACGCAGTGCAGGAACCGATTGGTGAACGAACCAGCAAACACTACAGTTACATGTATAGAAGGTAGAGCATTGCTTTGTTAACCACTATCTGTTCCCAATTAAACTTGAGCTTGGAAAAGTTACTATTCACTCCTTTTATCAACTTTATGTAAATCAGGTTAAATTAAAATCAAATTATGGCCCAATAGTCACATTAACAATTCACAAGTTTCTTCTGATACGCAGCCGCTACTTGCCGGGTTCTGAGCATACCACCTGGCGTCGATTCTCGCAGCACTAGTCTCCCTCTACTGGAGGAAGGCATTGAAGTGGAAGCTTATGAGATCCTTCATTTTTCCTGCATTGATGAGCTGGCAACATTGCAAGGAAGAGCATCTGTCACTTGTCTTTTGGATGGCACTTTCAGTCATCCCTATCCTACCGGATGCGGTAAGAGTATTACTTAAATGTTGTTTGATACTTCATTTCAATTACAAATGTTTTGTCTAAAAGAACAATTTGTTTGTTTTTACTCAGTGGTACACTATTTAAACGGTTTCTTTGTTATTGTTTCAGTGCGCTTGTGTACGGTACCGCCTTATCCCAGCGACGTATCAGCTGTCATTGCAAACGGGACAGAAGCGTTGGCTAATACTAAGTTCTTTCCGCCAACGGAGATCAGGTTTTCGTGCTTGAACGATGAAGAATTTATAAGAGGAAATAGTGCTATCACCTGTCAAACCAATGGCTCATGGTCTGGAGATGTGCCCACTGGATGCGGTGAGAAACTTCGGATAATATATAAGTGAAAGCATGATGTTGTGGGGTAAATATTGTTTTGCAATACAGTACTACCTTACTCCAGAAATCGGATTCTACAAAAAACTAGACTTATATTTATACGTTTACATCAAATATAGCCTACGTCACGAAACTTTGGGCTTAAAAAAACTTGGCAACCGCAGCATTTTCGATTATCGCCGTAAAAGAAAAGAATGCTTGAAGAAGTATTTTAACAAATTTATCAAAACTTTTTATTTCGTTAAGTGAGGGTCTGCACAATCCCCAGCTTCCCAAATGGTGTAGCCGCTGCGACGTCCCACCAAGGACTCATTCTCTCCAACTTGCAGGTGGATGAAGGGACCACAGTGCAATTTTCCTGCCTAAATGACCGGGCTACTTTGCAAGGAAATAATGTCCTTCTCTGCCAGGATGATGGAACTTGGAACGGATCACTTCCGACCGCCTGCGGTAGGAATGTAAAACAAAAATTTGTCGTTTTTTGTTTTCCTGAACGTTTATATAATGGTTGCTATTTTATAGAAAAAGGTTAGACGATAGTCTAACGTTGGTTTAACGTAGAGGTTATTTTAATAATGCAATAACTTGCTCATTTTAACTTACACACTAGGCTACATACCTTTTGCCCTGATGTAATACACAATCATTGCAGAAAGTTAGCCTGTGTGGCCAAAGTCAGGTCGTGACACCAGTGTCATAGATGAGCTGTTTATTAGGAACGTTTTGCTTCATCTGTAGATCTTCCAAGAATTAGATTTTGCTACGGATCGGGAGATCCCCACTATACGTCATTCGATGGGAAGAGATTCGACTTCCAGGGAACGTGTTCTTACATCCTGGTGCAGAATTCGACAAACACTCCTACTCCATTCCAAGTCGAGGTAATTTGGACTTTTTAATAATACAGCAGTCTATGCAGAAGCTTTGTAGTAAATGAGGAGTAATTAATGCTGCGTTGGACTTACTTTTCCATCAAAATATTTGTGACTGAGAGAAATAAAGCTGACGTATTTTTGGCAAAATGAGTTGTAGCTTAGGTCTATCGTATTTTGTTAAAGTGGACATTTATACTTTAGAAAAAATTTTTGCATGTACAAATTTTACCAGACTAGTATGTTATTAGGTTGATAACGAACACAGAGGTGGTAACAGCAGAGTAGCATGGTTGCGTAAAGCAATGGTTTACATTGGAAATACACCACCTATAGAGTTGACAAAAGGACCAACTGTTAAGGTTAGACCTATACTGTAGTATAAATGTTTACGTAGATTATTCACTTCAACGATGACAATAGCATCATAAAATTACCATCTTTTTTGACCGGACTTGGTTCATATTTTTAAACTTATTACTGATGTACCATAAGTATAAAAATAAATTGGATTAAGTAAAGGTTTCTTGTCGTAGGTTGGCCCGGGAACGGTTAACTTACCATATGTAAAAGCAGTACATGGTGTAGAAATTCGTCGAAACGGAAGGTTCGTCCGGATCGAGACGTCGATTGGTCTAGTCGTAGATTACGATGGGAATTCTTACATTGCTGTTGGGCTACCTGAACAATACATGAGCCGGGTTAACGGTATGTAGGATATTGTTTTTTTTCTAAGTGAACGCTGGAGAATACTTTTAAAGGCCGCTATTATTTTGTGTGAAAAGTTTGTCTTATTTCAATGGCTACATGTACAACTGAATAAACAGGCAAAAAAATGGTTAGGAGATTATTGCCAGAAGTAGTCTATGTTTCAAAAGTGTTTTATTTCAGTTTATTTCGTGAACAGAGTTCTTTGATATGGGATCAACTTGTTTTTGCGCAAGCCAGCCCCTTTAAAGCTGTCCTTGGTGACATTTATAGCTATAGGGACAAGGGGCACCAAATCTTTGTTAGTCTTTAGTAGAACATTAAAAGTGAATATTAGAATTTGTACACGTTTTGCAGGTCTGTGTGGAAACAACAACGAAGACAGTTCAGATGATTTTGAAAATCTTGAGAATGGTGAAATATATCCTGATAATCAGGTTGCTTCATTTGGAAATCAATTCCAGACCCCTACAAAGCAGGAGTGAGTTAATATTATTTGGTTATTAACTTGATGTGCACCTAAATCTTCATTAATTTTTGTAACCTACAGTATCATAAAAGGTAGTGATTTGCTAAAGATGTAAAGCTATAAACAAGTCTATGATGGTATTTGCAGTGGATAAATCAAAAAACATTGTCTCAATCTTTTGTCATAGTACCAATCTTGTTTTACGTTTTGCCCAGCAGACCAGATTAACTTTGAGAAACTTTGCCTAGTTGTAAAGCTACATAGCCTGATTGATTTATTTTGAATTTTAGGTGTCAAGTATTGTCAGATGAAGAAAACAATATAGAATGTCCGCAGAGAGAGAGCTTTGCTGATAGATGCCATATTTTGATAGATGAAGACGGTTGCTTTGCAAAGTGTCACCAGGTTTTCGACCCTCAGCCATCCTATGACGTGAGTCGGTCTGCACGGTGTCTGTTCGTACCGTTAGAGTGTCAAGTGAGAGCGTTTTTGACAATGCATGTTTGCAGGACTGTGTGTTTGACGCCTGTGCTTACAATGATCCTCAAGCATCGCTTGAAAACAATGTGGGCTCATACGCGAAGAAATGTCAAGATTTTGGTGTCGTCATTTGCCCGACGTGGAGACAGGAAACAAATACAGGTTATTACACGTGACATTGCATCCTTTGCGATTTACCCGAATTGTCATGGATTCTCAAGCATAAAAGCTCTGTATAAGGCTCATGTTAAATTCCCAGTTCAAATGGGCAAAAACAAAACTTAACACAACACAGACCAGTTCAACGCGATTTTTTTATATTTAGCCTCCAATGGTTTTCTATGGCGAAATTCATAAGACTTAATGGTTAACATTTCTTTCATCCCACTCTAATGGGAAATGTAATTCATTTGATTTCATCTTATTTTACCCTACCCTAATTTTAAGTATTTTCTAAAAGTATACTGCAGATTTTATTGAATGCTGCACTCATATAAAGTTGAATTGTCTTTCATCAGAGATCACGTGTCCTCCGAACTCTGCTTATTCGAACTGCATGTCTCGTTGCCCGGCAACATGCGCAGAATCAACGTGCACAGATCGCACCTGTGTTGAAGGATGTGAATGCAACGAAGGCTATGTGTTGTCAGGAGACGAATGTGTGTTGAAATCAGAATGTGGATGCACGAGAGGAGCTCGATATTACAAGGTACATGGGTATTTTTTTCCATTTTACCATTTAGCGGTTTAGTCCAATTAAGTAGCCTATACTTGCTACGAATAACGTATATAATGCACTTACAGCCATAACTAACAGTTTTGGATACCTTCCTTCAAAAATTATCATATAAAAGGAGATAGTTTATTTATTTATTTGCAAGCAAACGTTACCGAATAATTTAGCAAAACAGTAAACCCATGTTTTGCTTTTAGGCCGGAGAAAGCTATTATGACAAGGACTGCTCCAGAAAATGCACCTGCGAAAGCGGAACGATCAATTGTGAAGAATTTTTCTGCGGAGAAGGAGAGGAATGTGGGAGAGATGCAAGAGGAATAAGATCTTGCGTACCAGCAGGTGACATGAAAATAGACATAGCTTGCAAGTTCAATTAACAATTTAGGTCGTACGAGATCAAGGCAAATCACAAACACTGACGTCTCCTGAGTAATATATTGTTTACTTTCGCGTTTTATTCATACATATTCTGTTTGTGTCAACATTTCTGTTAATTTTTATCAAAAATAAGTTATAGAAGTTAAACAAACGCCCTATAAATGTCTATTTGTGGGCTACTGTAGTAAGTCACTTACTATACCATATATATTATTATGTTGCTATGGAACTGACTAAAGCCATAACACTTAGTACCAAAATAATTCCAAGTTACTCAATCTCTTAATCACCAATTCAAACACATTTTTTCAGGATTTGGAACATGCATAGCATGGGGAGATCCCCATTACATGACCTTCGACGGCAGTGGCTGGTTTGACTTTATGGGAATTTGCGAATATTACATGGCGCGTACGCACAGGATTCCTGGTTCCGATCCCTCTTGGTTCTCCATCAAAGCTTCGAACGAGCATAGAGGAAGTAATACCAGGGTGTCTTACTTGCGAAACGTTACGGTAGGGTTCTTTGGAGGAGAAGTGGTATTCGATTTAGAAAAAAACGGGGTTATTAAGGTGAGGAGAGTTTTTGTTAATTGTACGATTACGATAAGCTAATTATCGGCCGTTTATAATCTTTCAATGTTGACCTAAGAATTTAAGTTATTTCAAAATAGATGTTTGAACTAACAATCAGGATTTTTCTACACAGTTCAACGATAAAGTTATCCAAAGTTACGCTTCAGATCAGGTGACAATCTCACCGTCTGGAAGAACAATTCTTCTGAAGACCGTTTATGGTTTGACTGTTAAATTTGATGGAAGTAGGCTGCAGATAACTCTACCAAGTACATACATGAAGAAGGTAACAGCTTCACTTGTTTCTAGACAAGCAATAATTTTTATTACATGTAATGTTAGCAATGTTACGTTAATATTTATACTAATGATATTTGATTCTCAATCATAGGTACAAGGCCTTTGCGGAAATTACAGCAACCTCCGAGAGGACGATTTGGAAACAATGTCTGGAGTGGTTACAAACGATTTCAACGTATTCGCTCAGAGCTACATAGTTGGGAATTGTCCGACACCGGATCTTCCAGAACCATTTGTTTGTAGTGACGAAAACCAACTAAGATGGTAAACCAAATTCTTTTGAATCTAGCATTCGTGTTGTGGATTTCATTTTATATGTAACTTTGCTAGCGTCCAAGCTTATATAACCTGGCCGTTCCAACCATTCACTAGTTCTGTATATAGACTTTTATATGCTTAATGTTTTGGTCAATTTTTATGCTTTCAGTGAAAATTAGTTTCAACTAAAAAGTCAGATTGGTGTTTTTAGAAATTCAGTAACATAACTAACAAGATACACCCAGTAATAGGTCAATAGCTAAATAACATGATTGTTTGCTACTTTCAAGTTAGTCACGTCTTCCTTTATGTAGGGGAAGTGATGAAGCATGTGGAGCACTGACCAAGGATGAGGGAGTGCTTGCCTCCTGTCATGGTACAGTGGACGTACAAAGCTTCTTTGAAAAATGCGTGTTTGATGTTTGTGCGACTGACGGCGATCAATTCACTTTGTCTCAGGTACTTTCATTTATAGTTTAAAACTTTCAGTAGACTTTGAATTATGACCTATGTAAGGTAAATTTGTATAAAATAATTCGTCACGTACGAAGCAAGTCAGGTTAGGATCAGGCAAGTTCAAACCTTGGTGAAAAACTACAAACCGATGAAACCATTCAGTACTTCTTGTATTTCCGCCTTCAATTCTGAAATACTTTACAAATGAAAGTATTAATTTCTTCACTACGCTGGTGATGGGCCTTCTTCTCATCTCTTGTGCTTAAACTGTACAGGCGCTGGAAACCTATGCTGCTGAATGTCAAAGCAAGGGAGTGAAGTTATGTAACTGGCGTAGCAACAACCCCACGGAGAACATCCAGTGTCCATCACACAGTCACTACGATGGCTGTGCCTCGCCTTGTCCCGATACTTGTCCATCGCCATTTGCTTCTGCAAAGTAGATTGATGATTTAAAATAACTCCATTGGTCATTTATTTACTGTAAAATGTGAAGCTTTCTGTCTATGGCTTGGTCTAAGATTGTTGAAACATGTAAAAGTTTGACAAGTTGAAAATATATCGCTTAATTTGATTAGTTGCGCTATTCCTGGATTTGTTGAAGATTGTGTATGTGACGTCGGTTACGTTCGAGACCAGAATATTTGCATCCGTAAGACAGAATGCGGAACGACCGAAAATGGTGTCTACGTCAGCCAAAGTGGTGGTAAATTAATACTTATTGGTCACTTTCATGAAAAGAAACAAAAGAGTTGAAACAGTAAGAAAAAAGACTTGAAGTCAAACTACATAGCGACGACGAAAGAAACTTTTTTCTTATCAGGTGAAAAGGAATTGCAGAAGTTATGGGGAAGGACAACTGTTTTGAACAGGGAAGTGTCCTCCATTTTTCCTGGCTGGCATAACTACAGATACGACCACGCTGGGAAAGCTGGACATACTGGGAACGAAGTGACTTCAATTGGAGATGGCGGAGACGATATGTACGACACTGGCAATATGGTAAGAGATGAAGAAAGCGTTATTTGAAACAAGGTATAAGGAAACACTATCCAACTTAAAAGATAACATTACTTTATGTTCATAAATTTAGTTAGCTTTGAAATTAACTTTTGCTCTTGATATGAAACAAGTTATTTCCACATATACCTATATCCTATAGTTTCGTGTACACTGTGCAAGCTAATCATGCAGTGAATTTTAAAAGGTAGTATTCTTCGTGACCGTCTGTGATTATATACATCACTGACTTTTGCCTAATATGATTTATAGCATGTATGAGTTAATAAGTTAGCGCATTATACGCTCGAATCATTGAAAGAATTGTCACAGGTGAAGTTTTATGAAGGAAAAGCAGAACCTACGTCACCGCTTGCATACAACAAACTTCATACGTAAGTGTACACTGTATGGCTTATAGACGAACAACGTGTCCGAACTTACCTTTTGTGAAAGTGTACCGTTAACCAAAACCGTTATTAAACAAACTAACATACAATCGAAAATTTCGTTGGTCTTCATTGATTAATACTGGAAAACTGCTTTCGATTTAATTTAAGTTTTTTGCATTCCGTAGATTCCCAAGTTTTTCAGTCAGGCTAGGAGGAAGCATTTACCCATTCTTGGCCCTTTCCTGGATTAGCAATCCATCTGGTGAATCGAAAACTTACACATTGCAGGCAAGACAGTTTTTTCGATCTTCTTTTCTTGCGTATACAAACTACCACCTGTTGTCTTCGTTGTCTTCTACAAAGATACCTGCTATTACATTAGATGTTATAGTAGGTTGTTATCTTTAATGCTGCTTTTGAACTGTTGTGAGTTGTTGATCGTGGTTGGATTGCAAATATGTTATACACTTGCCCATAGTTTTAACCGTTTTAATCATGTGAAGGTGAGCGGAGAAGCCGGAGCAGACGGGAACGGGAACATCAACACGGCCAGCGGACGCATTGTTGACTTCGGAGCGAATTTGAAGTATCATATGTTTCAGCTTAATAATGCTGGAAACGACCCAACTATATGCGAAGTCTACTTCGTCATTGAACACGAGGTTAAAACTGTTCCTACTTTTATTTTAGCACTACGGGGTATGAGGCTAGTTTCGTACGTCACTTCCTGCGATTGAAATGAAATATACTTGCCTGGCATTAGAACTGTGTTAACTTGTTGCGCGCAGGAATGGGAGTCAGTATTGGATGGTGATTTCAACATCCTTCGATTTTCGAATGGAACAGAAGTCCTGAATAATGCAGTACGGTTGGAAGGAGTTGCACAGGACGTGGCAATGGGTTATGCACTTTTATCCGTGTAAGCTACAGTATAGCTCCCTATAAACTGGACGATTTAAGTAATGAGATGTTTGAATGGTTTTTGCCTTCTTTTGCTTTCAAACTGCAATTTTAGGACCCAGGGAGCCAGAATTCCGGTCGAAAAAGTTGAATATTTCCTTCGACGTTTGGTTCAGCATTTACTCGGTATTTGAACTGTTCGTTGCAATAAACGCAAAGCTAATGCTGTATCACTACTTTTGTTGAAATAGATTGACTGTGAAGTATTTTCCGATTTTCCGATATATTTTATCTTTATGGACGGTTGTAGTAACAAAATAATTTTTGCCAATAACCTCTTGAAAATGAATTTTTTCGTTTTACAGAGATTGACATTCCTCTAACGACCACACCTGTTCCCGTAAGCACGACACCGGAAGTATCATCCGCAGAAGGCAAGTTCCCGTTTTGAATCTGTCCAATGTCTTCTAATTGTAAACTTAGTCGTGAAATGAGCTTAATAGCTGCGCGGGCTGTATAACAACTGCTAATATTACTGTAGGTGGTTGTTTTTAAGCTACGAATAGGAAAGAATTATTATTAATTTTAAAAACGGTACGATTGTTTTGCAACCTGCTACACTTCATCATTTTAAACACATCCTTTACGCGCTTTAGTGCTGGTGTTGCCGTGTCCAGCTGACAGTTGGACACAATGGTTTGATGTTGACGATCCTACCGGTGACTGCGATTGTGAGAATTTTGAATTCCTTCAAGAACGGTTTTCTAATCCCGTCTGCTCGTCGCCGATCAACTTCGAAGCTCGTACAGTTGGTAGCCATATTCCGTACAATCCCAACCAGCCAAATATTCGAGCCGGACTGGGATTCGGCTTTGCGTGTTTCAACCAACCTAATGTCAGTTGTGACGACTACGAGATTCGATACTGCTGTCCTTCAGGTATATCCTTATACCGGTGCTATATATATTGTCCATATCTTTCCATTTTTCTTATCTTGTATCTAGGAGGGTAGGTTAGGGTGAAAAATACGATAAATTTTTCCTTGCAGCCTGGTGTTGGCCAGAATCATGCAGCGGAGGTTAATTTGTTGGAATCGCATCTCGACGCGGTAGTTTTCACGAAATATACCTTACATTAGCTTTGTTAAAAGCAAACAATTAGAGACCCACGTTTTAGGGTTTTAATTAACTAAAAATAGGACATACATCTAAAAACAAATAAAAGGTTAATAGTTATTACAGTACGGATACATTTGACATCACTCTTTTCACGTGCATCTACTTATGAGCTATTGGCCACGTAACTGTTTGGTAGTAAACTCACAACGATGAAGTTGTACACAAACATCTTACTTATAGATGGGAGATAATAAAGATATAAAACTCTCAATATAACAATATCATGACCCAAAGCCGCAAATATATTACTTGAAACGAAACATTAAACAGATCCGTTTGTTCCAATAGAAGCCAAATTATGTTAATTTAACCTTAAAACGTTGCATAAGTCAAAAAAACTTACACTTTTGCGGACGTTGTGCGTTTGGCAGTCAAGGCAAAGTGAGAGCAAAATAACTACTCAAACTGGATTGTCACGTATAGGTAACACGTATCTTGAAACCATTGTTTTTGTTTTAAGAAACGCTCGTTAGTTGGGAATAATAAAGTTTGATGAATTAAAATTGCTGAATATGCTTTTTTTGAATCTAGTAGAAATGCGAGCATTGCACCGAACCTATTTCATATATTTTGAGATTGACACCTACAGGATTGTTAAGAGTGACAGTTATAGTTTTTCTGTTTATCAATCACATTTGGCAACGGTGGCGTGTCCATGGTGCTATATCGCAAAAAGTTGTTTGTCTGAGGTGACATTGTAGCGCATAGCTACCAACATATTGGAACACTTGAAATTGCGTCAGTAAGTATGCATTAATACTTTGGAATAATGAATTGTGTTTTTTTAGGTGGAAACATATCCCTAGGATTATTCTGGAACAGAACATCTCTCCTATCCAACGATATAACCAGCGTCATCCAAAGGTGGAACAATTATGTTTATGATGATGTAAGAACTCCACAAATCACAATTGTTGATGGTGGGAATGATATGTACGACAATGGAAATTTGGTAAGTCGAAGATCACTCTTACCAATTTTGATTTAATGGTATGTGATGCTTTTTATGACGACTTAGATGTTTTCTGAAATGTTTCTATTTGTTATTTTTAATTAGTTTTAATATTATGTTATAGTCAACTTTAATTTCGCGTCCGCTGATAAGTAAGTTAAATGTTTGTAATTTAAACAAATTACAATGAATTTAAGAACCACAATAGCTATAGTCATGTACTGAAAATAGCTGTTTCGAACACAACTACTTTTTATAGGATCTACTGTAAACAGTAAATGTACTTAAGAACAGGTTTTGCCAACGCAGTTATGATAATTAATAACTATGAATAGGTAAGGTTTTATGAAGACAGTGCTGAACCAGAAAATCCTCTCCCGTACAACTCTGAACTCATGTAAGCTTAAGCATTGTTAACAAAATCATCTTCATAGTAATTTGAAAGGTTTTTAGCCAAAAATAGAAAAGGTTTATGGTATTGAAATCTGCTTGCATTTTTCTTAGAGGCTCAACCTTTCATCTGCAAGTTGGAGGAACGACTCACCCTTTTATGATGCTGGCTTGGATAACCAATAAAAATAGGACACGTCATTCATACACAATTGACGTAAGTTATTATCAACTATTGTCAAACAGTTTAATTGTTTATTTGAAAGTTTAAGCTGGTACATAATTCCAGTTCTAACTTTACATAGATGTAAGGCGCTAAAAATTGTAGTTCTTAATTGTCGTCATCTTTCCTTAAATTTTTTAAACAATTTAGGTGAGAAGTGCAACTGGCGCAGACGGTGGCGGAAGCATTGCTATTTATAACGGGACCCTTACGGAAGAAAGTGTCACAGTGGAATATCATTCTTTCCAAATACATGGAGCGTCTGATCCTTCCATTTGCGAGGTTTACTTCACCATGTACAGCCAGGTGGTTAAGTAACTTCTAAATGACCACGAATGCAGTTTAATAAAAGAAACAAATGAATTAAATTTCAAGTTAGACAGATGTTTTGTTTTCAACGAATGACCTGTTTCATTTAGGCAAAATGGGCGTCTATTCCAGGGGATTCGTTTGATGTGGTCGCTTTTTCAGCTGTGACTGATCCCACTGCAAATTCAGTGACTTTATCGGGAACACCCAGCAATGTGTTAATGGGGTACATGCTATTGTCAAGGTATACTTAACTGACTTAATGTTGCAGATTTGTGTTTGTAACGAACCCACATACATATGTATATACATATCTTATAGCAAATGATTTATACAGCAGCCTTAAAAAATCTGCTCAGTGCATTTGAAAATGTTTAGTATAATATTTCTGAAATTTTACTTTTTAACATGTCAAAAGCACATACATATCTTTTATTTTGTTTTTGTTTTCATGAAACAATCTTTGTTCTAATGGCACAAAATATAATTTTAGAATATCTGGTGGCCTTATTCACGGCAGTGAAGTCCAAAGAACGTTGATTAGTTTAATGCAACGTTTACAAGGTATATTGACATTTTTGTGCATATTTCTGATGTTTTCTGTGCAGTATATTAATTTGGTTTTTACTACAATGCTATGGCTGAGTGTATGTACTTTGTGTTTGCATTTACAGGACAGGCTTCGAACTTGGAGGAACTAAAATCAAAAGGTTTTTCTCACATATAATATTTCCACATCCTGCTCTAAATTACAGTATAATAAGAAACATTTAATGTTTGTTTTGATACAATGAAGTAAAGACATCCTTGCCAGCTTGCTACTCGTTTAGAAACTCATTAGGAGTTGGTTGAAATCTTGCTTCTACGAGTAAAGTACTAGTGCATTAAACAAAGTACAACTGTTCCCTTGTTAAAACCATGATGCTCATTTTAGTTGTAAACCAAACCTTGGATGCTATCAAAAGATCAAACCTAGATCTCACAACTTCCTACCCCAACTGGTACAATTACACATATGACGGGGGTCCGAACTTCATAAACGATGGTGGAAATGACATGTTTGATGGAGCGAACAGGGTAGATATCTAACTGCATCCTCTATTTTTGGTTTATTTAATAAAGTCTGTGATTTTGCAGAATACTAAAAACGAGATGTTTATTTTTCATAATTTATAATTTTTTTTATCTTAACCTTAGATATCCATTTATGAAGATGGTATTCTTGACATAGCTGATGTGTTGTATAATCAACTTTACAAGTATGACAACCTCTTCTTTACGCTGTTTTAAAGCATCTTATTTATAGTTTTTGTCCAATATTTAGCAAAAATTTCACCGTAGAGCTTTTATTAACTGTAAGAAACAGTCTGCTATATAGGCATTGGTTTATATAACGTATGTTAATTTCACGGTAATATAGTTGCACACGATACAACTAACAAGTGGTTCCTTCAGGTCATTTAACTTCGAATTCCAAAGCTCAGCAGGTGAACCTTTCCTTTCCATTCTTTGGGTTTTTAACGATAACAACCGACCCTTAAATATCACATTGCAGGTAAAATTACTTCTCAGGTAACTTTGGCTAAAAATCACTGTTAGTTTTTTGGTAATTTTATGATGATTGTCAGGCAGAGCTACAAGTAATTTAATGGGTGCAATAATCTATCCCTTACGATTATATTATATTTCTAGCATTATATTTCGAGGTATTTTTACGTTTATCTTTATGTTTTGTCTTTACATTTTTTTTAATCACCTTCAAGTCATTTTATTAAAAATTTTTAGGTCACAGGAAACCCTGGAGCTGACGGATCTGGAGAAATAACAAATTTAAGTGGAAATTTGACTTCTGGAGATTACCGAATGAGTTACCATGTTTTTGAAATGCACGGAGCAACAGACCCGACGATTTGTGAAGTTTACTTTGCAGTGCACAACACTGCTGTGAGTACGCAATCACTTAAAGGATACATAAAAAATAGGAAATTTAGAAAACTAACTTTACGACGGAATGAAATGTGATCGTCTGTTTTTCGCTCATTCGATCCCGGATGAAATTATCAAATAACCAAGAATGTTCCATTTGAAGAATTCCAAAGTTGTTTCCAAGCATCTTCTCCATCAGCACAACCCAAAAATTTAAATAGTTTAATTTTATTTATTTATGATTATTCTCTGATTCACTTTGTAGCTTTGGAATTCGACGCCGGCTGCATTTACCGTAAGTCGCTTTACGACTTCTACGCAAATCTTGGACAACTCTGTACAGCTTGTGGGAAATCCCCGCAACGTCATGATGGGGTACACGTTGTTGTCCAAGTAAGTGATAAATATCTATAACACACGAAATATATGTACGCCAAATACACTAGTCTTCATACTTTTGTCTGGTGTACTTTATGGTATTTACAACATGAAAATATTTTTCAGTATAGACTAATACTAACATAAGAATAATCACTTGGCACTTAGAATAAGCAAAATCTGAATTTAGGTTTCCGACTGCTCTCATCAGCAAAAGCGAAGTAGAAGTTGTGCTGGACAGAATACTGGAAAGGATTACCACAATTGACGTTGACTTTGATGAGATTCCTCAATAAGAGATTAAAGTTTCGAATTGTGAATACAATTACAATTGAACTTAATAAAAAAAAAACTTACAATCGAATGTTGTTATACAAATTCAGGTCTAAATACTTTAACTGCCAAGCAGGAGTGTGATATGCTTTGTTCATGCAGGAAAGCTGGTTAAATTTATTTAGCCTTTTTTTCCAAGAAAAATCATTTTTATCATATAACTTGAGAAGGCAGTTAGACAGTTAGGCATATAGCGGCAGTTAAGTTGAAACTGGTGTACAGAAATAATTATACCCATTTAAATCAAAATGTATTTCACGTAATATTGTGTGATTTCTTATTTTCCGATTTTCACCGTGGTGCGAACGATGTGTAAGTGGAGAGGATTAATACGTAAAAGAAAATAGGTAGTGAACTATACCGTCAGTGGCAACCAGATTTTAACTAAAATGTGGTGTCTTACTTGAGTAACCAGATAGACCAATAACAGTCATTGCCTATCTCCCTGCAAGAAGTGCTATAGCAGGAAATTACAACCTGTACAAAATTGTGTTTTCTGTTGATTATATTGAATGTGTGCAAAATCCTGCGAGCAATTACCTTTGATGACAAAGAACAAGCATGTTATAATCAAATTTTTTATTTTTGGGCATGTTCGAGTTTACTCGTGAATCTTGCGTGAGAAATTGGATCTCTTTTGATGCTCAGCCGTTTAAAATATCGACATAAATTTTGCATACTTTGGAGTAATCCGACTTGGACAAAATTCTCCAACTTCTGACATAGTTTAAAGTTTATCTCAATTTTATTTTATTTTTAAAGTCAAGTTCACAACTGTAATTTTGTAATTTCACAATAATAAACATTTTTTTAGTTTTATAAGATCCGCTTACATACATACGTTTACAAAAATCAGCAATACATTTTTTTAAACGGCTATACATGAATTTGTTTGAGATTTCTTCCGAAGATTTTTGCTATTTCAAGACAAAACTCCCTCTCTCGAAGACTGTAAATTGGAACATTTACAAAGCTGAAAAATTTTACAGAAAATAATTTCAAATTAAAGAAACAAGTTTGTTTATTTTAAACATATCAATGCAAGCCGTTCCTGTATCATAATGATGCATTGTTAGTTCTTCTCAAAATCATTTACAACGAAATAATATAAATCGATTAGCCCAAGCATGAACAAATATTAATGCGTGATATGCAATAGTTATTGAAACGTACCTGTTGGCCATGCTAAGATAAAATGTGATCATGTGTGCCACTGCGAGCTGTGTACAATTGAGATGACCAGCATAATGCAATGCAACAACCACAGCCAAAGGTACTGAAAGCGTTATAGTATCTGTTAAAGCTATTCAACTTTATTATGACCGGTTATGAGTAAAAAACACCCGAATCAAATAGGTAATCGCTTCAAGGAACTTTAGCAAGTCGTCAAGAACCATGCTTCAATAACAATAATCTTTAAAGTATCTTCTGCGCATGCCGGCATGCTTAATCGGTGTTCACTTCGGTTATCTGCCCAAAAAACTTTGCATGAAATTAGATACAGGCTTACCCAAATCAAGAACATTAGGTTGCTTGCTTTGTTATTACCGAAATGGTTTTCTACTTTACCCTACGCCTAGAACCGAAAGGGGCGAATAACTAACGTACGTGTCGCCTCTGTCGACATTCCAGCACACTTGGCATGTATTTTGTGTGAATTTGAAGTGAGTCTTTAAATTACTTGCTGGGTCGCCTGAAGCGAAGGAAAAATTTTTGATTCAAGTGTTTTGATCAATATCAAAAACCTATGTATATCTACATACAGTAGAATTTGTCTAAGTCGCTTAAATTTGCGAGTTAAGCAAATAAAAGAATTTGGCAAAGACGACTTAGCCAAACTTGATACTACAGAAAACAACAGGCTTTCCGCCAGTAGCAAGCAAAGGACGGTGACTTAGGTTAGGCAAACTGACGACATAGACGAAGACGACTTGGGCGAGTTCTACTGCATATATATACACATATTTATATATATATCTATAACTTATAATAACACTTATATCAAGCCAAAGATCGTCATCAACAAATATGAAAGGTCCTCGCCCACTTAACGTGACGGTGAATCCGAGTTGCATGATAGCCACCGTCATCATGATCGACAACTGACGCTTCCTTGCTGCAGCCAAATGTTGTGATCGTTCAGTCTGTAGTTTCTTTGCCGTTAACTTGTTATTTCTGAAGATCAGCATAGCGCTGCCAACGCATAGAATACTCTACAAAAACATAATTTATAGTTTTAATTCTATATAGGCATTATGCGAATAAATCAAATAATTTTTATATGAACGTAAGTTTACCATATAAACAGTTTGGTCTTTTATTGTTTATTGTGTCGAAGCAGAACTGAATTGAACCTTTAAACCCGTTTGAGCGGACATTGTATGAAAACCGAACCTGAACCAGAACCAGAACCATATATATTAAATTTGTCTGAACCGAAACGGAACCTGATACATTGAAGACGACGAGAAAAAATCCGAACCTTTCTCAAATGTAACCACTTTTTCAGTACAATAATTTCATCCAATAGTTATAAAAAAACGCGTTTCTTTTGCTTATTTCAAAACGTGGAAAAACTTTACCCAGTCATGATGAATTTCCTTGAGCTAACGAATTGCTACTTGGGCAGTATAGTTGACGAATTTAAAAGTATGATTAGCTGGATAAGATTATTCGAACCCGGAGCGAACCGTATATAACCAAGTTAGCTGAATGTAAACCCGGAGCGGAATGGATGTGTGTATCCGATGCAAGTCTGAACCGGAGTAGAAACGTTAAGTAAAACTTTGTAAAACCTGAAACGGAGTTGAATCATTTTCCACTGCGGTTCGACTCCCTGGTTTAAGTGCTATAAGCAAAACCAAAAACTAGTACAATGTGACGTTCAACTGATCGTGATCGCTAAAACACTGATCAACAAAAAAATTCCAACATGACCAACAATATTTACTACCAATACTTGATTTCTTTGAAAAACGTACCAT
This sequence comes from Clavelina lepadiformis, assembly GCF_947623445.1. NCBI lineage: Eukaryota > Metazoa > Chordata > Ascidiacea > Aplousobranchia > Clavelinidae > Clavelina > Clavelina lepadiformis. Next base: position 16,917,760 of record NC_135247.1, read on the forward strand.
CACTATGTATGGCGAAACGTAAAATACAACCAGCAGTATTATGGAGGCAGTGAAGTTTGTGTCTGAAGCAAATTCCTGGATGGTGGGGTAATAGAGAAATGTCGAAGCAAAATAGGTGAAAGTAAATTTGTCAGGAAACCAAGCTGTCAAATATAAAGTAAAAAATATCAAATTTAAAACTATAAATAACCTATATTTTTTCTTTTTCTTTTAAAGCATTCTAAAATTACTTTAAAAACAGTAAAAACCAATGTTTTTAATCCAAAATGTAACAAACCTAAGATCGTTGAGCTGATTATCGATAATATCCAAACAAGCAGTATACTTAAATACACAGAATTTTTGCTCTGCATTCTGTACTTGAGTGGTACGGTGATAGCATACACACGTTCTCCTCCCATGTACACAAGATGATAAAGGGAAGACATTACACCAAATACTAAGAGGCATCCGAACACGTAAGCTACTGGTGAACCTCGTAGTGCAAGTTGCTCTTGTATAAGCTCATACGAAGTGGAATTCATCGTCCAGCTGACGTTGTAGACGGCAACCACCAGTATTTGTAAACCTACAAAGGAAACAAGGCAAATGGAAAGAAAATAATTCAACAAGGCAATACCATAGAAAACAAGGCAATTTATTGCTTGGCTCCATTATGATAACCATCACGTTTTTAATCGTCCATATAATGAAAGAGTTAAAAATATCACTTCAAAATCAACACATAACTAGCAAACATTTAATGCAATCAAGAAGAGCAGGTAAAAAACTAAATCAAATAAAAACCATTGAAAAAGTTTTGATTAAGACGTTTGCTTTAATAAAGTTGTGCATAAGGTCAAATAATTTCCTTTTTAATAAAAACAATTATACCAATGCTTCACCTGTCAATATATCAGCAAGAGCCAATGAACATTTACAAATTCCTATTTTATTGATCGCATTTCTCCGATAACGTCGGACCTCCACCATGATGACGAGAGCATTACCGACCAAGATTGCGAGTCCAAGCAACACAGCAAACGATAAGAAAACGGCAGCTCCGACCATTCCACAAGCATCGCAAGAGATCAATGTTGTGTTGCGGCATTCAGTCACTATTTCGGAACGAGAACCACGACAAAATCCAGGAAATTCGCAAAGATACCAAGTTAGGTTGACAAACGAAACAGCATCGCTCGAGTTGGATATTTCTAAAGAAAATAAATAAAGGAAATGATAAAAATGCGTCGAAAAAGTTTACCTTTCAAATGAGGAAATTTTCTAAATAAATCCTGCCCTACCATCATGAATAATTTTACGTTTGCTTGCTTTATTTTCCAAGATTATTACAGAACTGCTTGCTAAGTCCAACAGAATGGTATTAACAACCCCTGAAAAATGTCAAAACACTGTAATGCAATGCAATGCAATTCCTTACATTAGAAGCAATTAAGATGGAATGTGTGTTTAGTGATAATGCATAGAATTATTTTTGATACCGTATTATTACTTACAATAACAGTCATCATAAAAACTCTTTAAATACTGCGGAGACCATAAACCATCCCGACATGTAACAGGTCCTATGATTTCTTTACCACAACGAAATTTATAACTTGACCCGGTTAGATAATACCCACTCTCATCTAACACTGGGTATTTTACTATTTCTGCAGAAGAAAAGATGTTGGGCCAATGGCTGCAAACTGTAAAATGATAAGCAGTAATTAGATAATAAAGCAGAGAATATTTCTGTCAAAATGCAAGTACTAAAAGTGACATAATGAAATAATATTTCCACAAGGTCCAATAATAGCAAGAAATGCATTGTGCCCGTAACGAAAATGATATACTTAATGACAACTGTTCGCTATAAACGTTTTGAAATATGAAAAAAAGTAAGTTATACTATTTTACTTAACTGCCAAACATTTCGGGAAACTTTCAAAATTATTCAACTGACTCCAGATGTTTGCTCCCATGCATGTATTTATAAAACCATTAGGAGCAAATGGCATAAAGTCTTTGTTGCAGTAATAGGTAACAACTTCCCCTTTGTCGTATGGTGGGTCGCCAAGGTAATAACCGTGAAGGAGCGTAGGAGGATTTCCACAACCTGTTAAGGAGATGTAAATATAATTAGATAGTTTGTGATCGTACGAAAACCAAATGTTCGAAAGCATTAAAATGAATAGCTCCAAGTTTAACTTTGTCCAAGTAATGAAAAAGTAGTAAACAAGTTTACCAGTTGCAGGAATAAGGCACTTTGGAAGAGGATTTAAATCCCAACTACCGTTACTTGAACAGAATGATTCTGTTGGATCAATTGTTATGAAACCGGGATCACAAACGTAAGACACAAAGCTTTCGTTGATAGCAATGATTGTGGCGTTCTTTACCAAAGACGGTGATTCACACCCTTGAAAAAACATTTAACCGATTAAACCAAACTTATCATCACATGAGCAGCAATACGCTTTGAGGTAGTTTATACAAGATTTTTATTGCATTTTTGTTTTGTTAGAAAAATTGTAAAATAATTGTAAAAATTGTAAAATTATAATAATAAAAATTATAATTAACTTATAAGTTATAAGTATAAGTTATAGTTATAATTAGTTTTATATTATATATATATATATATATTATGTTATATGTTACATATAGTTATATATTATAAGTAAATAAATAAATGTAAAAATTGTTAGACTAAAAAAGACGGTTATAAAAACTATTTAGACCTGTAGATTTCCTTTAAAAACGTACAAATAGGTGAAAGACTCACCTGAGCTACAAGTTATTTTCGGCGGAATCCAAGAATCTCCATTGCAAATTGTTTGGTCACTTTCAATCGTGTGTCCTGTACACCCAGCAACGACTATTTGTCCTTTTGTTTGACCGTCAAACTTTAAGGATTTGAGGTGATAAATGGGATCAGATGAAACACATTCTGAGCGAGATCAAGTTATTCTTAATAAACGGTTTTTGACCAAGTGCAAATTTTGCTGAAATATACGATTTTATCGTTTTGCAATAAATGGATTCGAATTCCTTCTGTTGCATGACGCCATAATCATACGTACAATCATGGACAATTTATAAATCGACTGAACTCAGACTGACTTGATTGACATAGTGGAAAGTTTAGCGATGTGTCCTTGAGACTCCATTTATTCCCAGCAAGGCAAGTGTTGATGGTTCCGTTTGGAGCGATGATGGAATAACCATCTTCACATGAATATGTAATTGCTCCACCTTCTGCAATTGGCCATTTGCCATCGTATCCAACAGTATCGTATCTTCCATTTATCAACCATGGTGGATTACCACATCCTAAATATCGTTAGTAGAGGTGTATTTGTTTGTTTAGTATTTGTAGATTTTCATGAAATTTTGTTACAAAAGGGCTGATTAACACTGCATTTGTACTATTGTTTCACCGAAAATGGATTAAAGTTATTATTAACCCAGGATGCATGTCAAAGGGCAATTGACGGATACCAGAAGAGAGCAAGAGGTTTCAAAACTGAAGTTTGTTATTGCTTTCTATTTCCCATCGTTGATAGGAAGTTTCTTAACTCTTGCAAATGTTTTAACCAGGAAAAAAACTGGAAACATCGTACCGTGAGTTGGAGACAAACACGATGGTAGAGATTTTAAAGACCATTTTCCATCAACACGGCAAAAAGATACCGTCTTGTCAGTTGTGTAAAATCCTGTTTTACAGACATAATAAGCTTCTGACCCTGCAGATGTTGATGTTAAATGTAATGCAGCATTCAATACTGTCGGAAGTGGTCCACAATCTAATATTTTATGAAACAAGGTTAGGAAAACTTATACTAACTGTCAGAAAAACATTTGGTTGTAACTAGCAATAATGTGGCCCCCTGTTTCTTAAGTTAGAGAACTAACGCTGAATTCATGCAAATTTTCCTCAATTTTCCAATCTATTTTTTAAGAATAAGCAACCATTTGTACCAGTTTGGCTTAATAGGATTACAGCAGTACGTATAGCTGAAAATTTTGACCAAAATGCCACATATGCATGTCAAAATAAAAACTAAGAATCATCATTATTTAAACTCTGAATTTTCTATTAGTAATCATTGGCCCGCAAAACAACTTGTAAAATAAAACAATCGCAATGCATTTTAAAAATTCTAATTGTTTTTTGACGAACCTATTCCACAAAGAGGTGGATCAGCTTTGTTGCCGTCTTTTATCCACTGCCATACTCCTTTTTTGCAATATAAAGATGCATTTCTAAACATTACAAAACTTTTTTGGCATGCAAAGGTTATTAAAATTTCATCTCCGAATGATTCATTTTGATTGATGACCTTTCCATCAATAAAATATTCACCACCCCTTGGCGCTGTTGGTAACTTGGAACAATCTGCAAAATAAACTGGTAAACCATTTTGCAATTAAAACAGTCACTATAATAATATTGTCCAAACAAAAAAATCTTACAAACCCGATTGACAATATGGAAACTTGTCTTTAACTTCTAAACTCCAGGAACCTTTTGATGTACAAGTACTGAAGGGACCAAATGGGGCAAGTAATTTATATCCCTTGTTGCAAACATATGTGATGTTTTCATCTTCCATAAACGGTGAAAAGCTCAAGAAAACTCCATTATTTAAAGGACGTGGGTTTCCACATCCTTCGAAACATGAAGTGCTGTTATGTTATCATACTAAGGCAAATATTTTCTACAAAATTTCTTTGTGCAGTAAACCAGTGATGTTTTTTTTAACAAATTCAAATGTTAAGAAATCAATCTTAATCAAGTGAACTATTGGTTTTGAAAAAGCTTAACAAGTTTATGAAAACAGTTCAAGAACATGCCCAAACACTATAACAATTCAAACGATTCTGATGCCATCGTTTTACCACTTTTGGGCAAAATACACTTTGGGAGCTTCTTTAGATTCCAAGTCCCGTTATCTCCACACACGTTCATGGCAGGATCGATCGTTATCAAACCAGGATCACAAATATATTTAGCTTTGGATCCGACGTGGGTTAATGATAGCTTTACTGATGCGTTTGCCACGTCAGGTGGTGAACCACAATCTACAAATGCAACTTAGTTACATATAGTGCAAAACTAGCTTTTTAAGTAGTTCAAAGCTGGATTTTTAAGTAACGTATTTTAAAAAACTTTTTCCAAACTTAAGTTAGATCAAAAACAATATCTTACCTCTTTTGCATTCTGGAAAACGTTTAAAATCTGTTTCTAGGCTCCATATATTTCCTATAAAGCAGTAGCTAAATTCACTCTCTGGATCATTTAAAACAAAACCGTCACGGCATGTATATTTAATCACCTCTGAAGGTAAAAACGTAGACGTCGACAAAGAACGGGTTATTCTTCCATTTGGAAGAGGTTTAGGATTACCACAACCTATCATATATATGAAACTTTTCAATGATACACTTTACACAAATAGGATCATTAAGAAATTTATATATATCATAAAGTAGCAAATATACTCAAAATTAAAATTGTTTAACATAAATGTTTAATGAGATTTTGCTGAAAATCATGTTGCTTCCAAGAATAAAAATGTTTTTATCTATCTACAACTATAACTAACCTGCTTCAGGCTCTAAACAAATAGGTAATGGTGAAAGGTTCCACTGATTTTTGTAACATACGGTTAACGTTTTGTCCATGGTAATAAAACCTGGATCACAGAAATACCTGGCATGCGAAAGTTCTCGAGTATTTACACCATAAACTTTTGCATTTGCTACAGGTGGTGGCACACCGCAGTCTAAGAAAAAAATGATAAAACCAAGGATAGTTTATTAGAAAATAATCTTAATCTATATGCATTCAGTTTTCTTGTTATATACTGTAAATACTCAATCAACAGAATCGACACTTACCATATGAGCTGAAAGGTAAACTTTTGATCCAACGACCATCACTGCAAACAAACCGCTCACTGATGCAATCAGGACTAGAAAGAGGACCTTCGGTGCACAACACAACTGCCGCTTGCGAACCATCCGCTGTGAGCTCCATGAAGGTAAGATCTACCTCGTTTTCATTATTATAGTTGTTTGGAAAATCATCGCAACCTGTCATAATACATGGTTGAAAGTTAATCGGCTAAGAATTTGTCTTTGAAGTAGAGGGCTCATACTTTCAATATTGTTTGACGATTCGTAATTTGTGTTTTCGTTGTAATTTTGTGCGAAGTCATTTCCTGATGAAAAGGTGGAACCTGAAACAAAGATCGTTTTACTTTCATGTCAACTTGCATGAAATACGTAGGTACAACTTTGTGTTTCGGCTGCTTGAATGAATTTATATTACACTTCGTTAACTTCATACCTTAATTCATATACCAGATAACAAGATCCGCTCCACAAAAACACTTTTTAAAAATGTTTTGCGCATATATGTACCTTCACGTGTGTTGACTGCGTTGTCATCAGTAGTGTAAGTTTTTCCATGCATCGGCAAGAAAGGATATTCTGAAATAAAAGTTTGTTTATGTATAGAAAGTCACATATTAACAAGTTAAAGCAAAGGTTTTCATAATTTCAGTATACTTGATATTTCTGTTGAAGAAATGTCTCGCAAACGCGAAGCAAACTTTGGCACAATCATGAAATCAAAATAATCAAAAGATCCCACAAAAATACGTAAATTGTTATTTATTGACAGCTTGATGAAGTTCTTTAACATTTTTTGCCTGTTTGGTGATCTCACATCATAAGGACTAAAATATTGCAAAATTTAAAAATAAGCTTACCTAGAGAATAACATTTCATTGAAAAGAAACAAATTAAAATCCATGGACCTTTTAACATCATGTTTAGTATGTACCAGGTACAGAATATGCAAACTTTATATAACTAAAGCTACATACAGTAACTTATATATACTAGTACAACATAAGCTTTATACTAGCTCCGTAATATACTGCAAAGTATGAAGAATATACTAGTGCTACTTTGTAAATGTGATGCTTTATGATTACAAGCTTTGTTGAAAATCTATTCGAATCATGAAATTTTACAAGTAATGCAATCACGAATACCCAATTTACTTTACTTCTATAACAATAAGGTTTAAAAAAATTTTGTCAACGCATTTAATTTCAGTTAAATTTTAACCTGATTATTTTATGATTATCCTATAATTCAGTATAAGTTTAGTATATACAAAAATCTTCCAAGATACAATTCCATACTGCCCTTTTCTGAATTACATTTCATATCTGACAACTGCAATATCTCCAAAATATGTAATATGACTATCTCGCCTGCATGACATGGCAAGGTAAAAAAGACGATGTTGTTGGAGCACAATCGTGGTGTGTTTTGGCTTGAAACAGTATCATACATGTTGTTTATTAATAAACAACGAAAGCTCATCCGCGTTACGAACGTTTCATGTTTAAATATCAGGGTCATATTTCAGCCAGTTTCTAATTACTGGCATTAATATGCGACAGACATGTTGGTTTTGTAATTCGGTATTCTTTGCAGCGTAGGCCTACCATTGTCAAAAAGATACAACTGTTTTTGTTGGCAATGACAGGAAACGATAAATCTTTAAATGAGATATTAATAGAAACAGAAAGCCCGCACAAAGGAAAGTTGATCCAAGAATAATTTCCGTAACATGAAATGTGAAACAAATTTTGCTGGCCATATTATAGAGAAATAAAAAATATGCTATACAAACAACACTACCAAGCAGTACGAGCTGGTATCATTTACACAATGTGATATTTAAAACTATATTTTTAAAGTCCAACAAATATCTAGGCTATATTTAGATGTATATGTTTATATATACTTGATGTTTATACATTTATATTGTTAATTTATTCAATTTTCCTAAAAAGCAAACTTATTATGTTTTGCGACAGGACTGAAGAAAAACCGTTTTATGATTTTGGTCGAGGCGGTCATACTACAACATGGTGATTGTTTTGGTAAAGCTCATGAATGAAATTAATTAGTTAGAGTATTATTGTTGAATTATAATCTTCGCTGAGCGTTGGAGCGTTTATTAGCCTACGTAACGCGCCGCAGATAATACGCAATTTCTTATGTATTTTACGTTGCGTGCTTCGCTGGCCACGTATCCAGATGTCATACCGAACAAGTCCAGTGCGTAGGATTCAAACCGCTGTAAAGTAAGAACTAGGCAATATAATTTCAAAATGTTTTCTTTATTGCGTAAAGGAATTCGCATGCTACTTACCTGAGCAAAATCATTACAATCCAATCGCTAAAACGCTTGTAATTTAGAAAAGAATGAAAGTAGACCGACATTTTCCATTGTTAAGTTTCGAAAAACTTCTTTTAAGTTTCGGTGATCGAAAAAATCTTGCCACCCAGACTGTAACTCGGAAATGGTTTATTAGGCAAGGTTCACCGTTTGTTACATCAATATGGCTAAAAACAGCTTTCATTTGTATCTTACACGATTATCTGCTGTTTACGGCTTTACTGGGCGAAATACAGCAGTTGACAACGGGAAATACAGCTGCACGAATACTGCAGTTATCAACTTCTACAAGTATAGCCTATAAGTACTTTTGTCAAGAAATTTCAGTCGGTCCCGGTACTCGGTACTTTTCACGTGATAATTTCAAAATTTTAACAAGTATGTTTTCAAAAATACATGTTAATTAATCCTTAATACTAATTTTAGCATCTGTTGATCGTTTTTAAACTAGAAATGTCAAGTAAAATTGCAAGCGATTAACGTTACATGTGTTTTGACCTGGAGTAAACTTTACCGGGGGCATAGAATAGCGGAAAACATTGCATTTGCAGCAACATCTTTTATACAAAAAATATCGGTACCGAGTACCGACAAAATACTACTTTTTTAAAATAGTACCGAATATCGGAACCGTCGGTACATTTTTTGTCAACTAGCAGTACCGTTACCGACGGTACTTTCAGAGTACCGACTGCCCACCTCTGCCTAGGGGTTACATCATTCCATATAAGTTACATGTCTAAAGATCACGCGTTGCTGTTGGATTCATAAACAATAATTTTCTTAGACTATTTTATATGACACTTCCAGTGTAGCACAGAAGTTGGTTTAAAAGACTGCTCATGTTTCGCTTTAGCCTGTGTCATAAATTTGTGTAACAGATAAAACCTCTAAAGCCAATGAAAATGGAATTATAACTATTAACTACACCTCTTTATTCGTCAAAGAAAGTGTCTTAGTGTTTGAAAGAAACTTAACATATAGTTTACTTGTCATAATCAACATGACAAACAATCGTCATCGAAAACTGAAATCGCCTTAAACTTATGGTTTGATAGCGCTGCTAAGGAGCAAAGCGCTTTTTTTCAGCGCAAAAGATAAAACTGCCATAAACACCTTATAAACAAAAATTTTCCGAGCTTACAATAATTATTACATCATTATTTGCATTGTTTATCAATGATTCATGCGCATTTGTGTGCCTTTGTATTGCCTACACGGGAATACAACGATGCACAAATGGGCGTTGTAGGCAATACAATGACGCACAAATGCGCATGACGTGATGATAAATAGGAAATCGTCAATAATGATATAAAAATTATTGTAAGCGCGGAAAGTTATAAAACTGCTCTTTACAAGCATACGTTTTCATAAACCAACACATGTAAATGACTTTTATTATCTTTCTCAATAACAAAAATTCATTTTTTTCATCTCAATGGACATTTTCATGCCGGCGGTGTTTTTGATCTAAAAATCGAAGTACGCAGAGGCCACATATTTCAGTCCATCACCTGTTGGAGAGTTATTGGTCCAAGCATAGGTTTGAACGCTGCGCCTAATTATTTGGTTCAAGCTGTTCCTCAGCTTGACTTTGCAGCTAAACACCAGCGAAATTAATATTAAGAATGAGTTCTCAGTTACATAGTTACCCTCAAAATACTAATATATAATTGATATACTTACTCTGATCCAGACCGTGTTAAATGGCACAGCGTGAAGATGGCAAAGTCGTATTCTGGACTAGAACCAATGAAAGTGCCTGAACGATGTTTCTTGTATCCATTTCATTCAAAGCGTACATAATAAAAACTAGGCTAAAACGAGAAAAAGAAAATGCATAGAAAAAAAGTTATCATATTTGCTGGTTGTAAATTTTAATTTAAAACTTTTTGTGGAATTACTTCCGCCTTCCCCGGATACCCGTAGTAATTCAACCTTCGTGAATTTTCTTGAAGATAAATTTGAACCCAGTTGTGAAGTCCAGACACTTTACTACCTTTAATCTCACCGACAAACACGTGCTCAAAACTAACAATAAATAAGAAAATGTTAGAGCACAACTGCTAAAAGGTGCAGGCAAGTATAGTATAAGGTAAACGTTTGTGTTACCCGCTGGTATCCATGCCATGACTTCCTCGGCTGTACAAATCAAACCACATTTTCTTCAGGTTTTCTATAAACGTGATCTTGTTCTCACATCCAGACAGACCTGTTGACAAAATTTGAAGTAGCCTAATTAAGCTTGCTATATTTCTAATGCAATGTTTCAATACACAATGAGCTTTCTTGTTTATAGCATTTCTAAGGTAAGTGATTTTTATCTAAGTCTATTTCTCTGTTAAAAGTAACGTTTCTAAAGGGTTAAATATATATTGAATTCCGTTTTCCGTATTTCTGACTGCTAATTACTTATTAGAGTATCTTTTTTTTGCCGGTACAATCCTATCCTTAACTGAGATAAATCTGGGCAGTGCGGTTAACTCTTCCACATGCATGCAACTACCTTTTTCACTGAGAAATTCGTACAGTTTTCTTCCTATGCTGGTGCTCATAAATGCGTTGAGGAAAGTGTAAATCTCATCTGTTTCAGCCCGGGTAACATATTCGTCTTTTCCTTGAATCATCTCATAGTTGTCAAGAAGATTGATCAAGGCTTGGTAAGTTGGTTTGTTGAGTAAATTCTGGTTTACAGAAGTGAAAAATCTAAAACCAAGATTTAAAGTTAAACGTTTAAAAATGCAAATGCAATTTATTTACTTTCAACTGAATACGACGAAGCACCTGTTCGGAGACATGTCCCGAAGATGCCAGCTAGTGGTCATCGCTTGGGGATTGATTACGTAGTCATCAGGGGAAGCTCGGTTTACATCAAGGTCATACAATTTTAACGAAATTGAAGAAAGGTCGTTTTGCGTGACCTCCGATGTCTCTGTACAGGTGAAAAAGGATAAATTTGAAACTGATCTAACAACTAACTCCAATCTGAACTGAGTTAATGAGAGAAAAGCAACGAAAAGATTAAATCGCCTTAAATTGTTTGCTTTTTCTTACGGCATCTCTTGCTATTGGTGAGTTCGCATTTTGTGGAATAATCGGGACAGCAGTTTCCGTAAATTGGGCACTTTTTGTTGCACTGGCAAGGTAGCCTACGGTCGAAGCGAATGCCACAACGGTCAACACAGGATGATTTCCTCAAACTTTGACCGACCACTGTTAAAAGAGAAAAGTTGAATTTAAATTTCCTTTGGAATAACAATATCTAGTCAAAAACTACAGTATTTTTAAATTGGTTGCTGCACATACTGAAACTCACCCAAGCCAACAACTGCAAGACAGAACATAAATAGTTTCAACATCTTCGACTGCTAATGAAAAATCAATATTAAAGATAACTTTGCACCTAAGCCACCACGTAGACTAGAGAGTAATAACTTAGTTTGGCTGAATGAGAAATACAGCGTAATTTTCAATGAGTTGACTAGTTCTTGTAAATTATAGCAGCTTTCCTACAGCAAAGATAAATTGTTTTGTGTGCGCATTTCCCGTCTATGCTATAGCTTCGTTTGCGTTGGCGCTAACGCATTTTCTGTGTTTGGTAGCAAAGGAACTGTCTGGCAGAAATTGAATTAATACCCAATACTCAGTGAATCTATTTAGTACAAAGAGTAAAAAGTTAACCCATGCAGTTCTTCCCTACCTTTTCTAATCACAATTCAAATTTGAAACATAAAACTGCTTCTTCCTCTTGACACGTGCTTAAACCTCCACAAACATTTACTTACGATAATTCATTCAATTTTCATTGCGCAATTTCCACCACTGACTACAAGAGTACAAAACTTCTTACTAAATTCACCATATGCGTCGTAATGAATGGTATCAACTACTTTATTTCAAAGGATAAAAGGTGTATACTCTAAAAAATGGTTGAAATTCCTCAGTTTTTGAAAAGAGATCCTGATGCTCGACTTTTGTGCCAATTGAGCGCCGTTTTTTCACTGTTTTCTCAAAACATTTTTCTCATTTTTTTCTTTTCCATCTTAAAAGTATCAAAATAGTTCCAACGATGCCTTTTCAATGACGTCATGGAAAAACTACTGAAAAACCCCTTTGCCAGAATAAACTAAAAGATATGCGGAAGTGGTAGGAAATCAACACTCATCCTGACTTTGTTTCTTTATTATCTTTTGCTTCACTCTCGAGTAAGCAGTGTTTGTGTTAAAAATGTATTGCTGAACTGTGGTGAACGAGTGCGAAGTGTCGTTTTGCTGAGCAACGACATACAGCTTACAAACAAGATTTTATTTTTTATAATGTTGAGCCGTGCTATACTGCAAATTGTTGATTACGCGTCACAAGCCCATTTTTAATATACCGGCTTTTTTCATATGCTTTTATACTTTACTTAATGGCTTTCGACAGGCTTACGTAACGTTGATTTCGATAGCAGATCTAGATCCACTATATTACATTTAGGAGAGATTTGGGCCTTGGCAAAATGTTAAGTAACTGTTTTCCTTATTGAAAACTCATACCGACGCATATAATAAAAACATCCTAATTTCAAATGTGCCACCTGCCGCCCATTTTTCTTTTTCAAAACGACCCCAGAAACTTCTCAGCACCCAAAGGAGAGCGATATTGCTCGCTTTCTATAACTTTCTAAACGGAAGAATTACTGATTTTATTTCAGTTCTGACAAGTTTGACAACATTACAAAGTTTTTACAAATTTAAAACCCGAATATGAACAACTTAAAATTGAGTATCTCCAAAACAAATGTTTGTATAGCAGCCACTGTAAATCATCAAACATTTTTTGCAAGATACCAGATGAGCGTAAAATACCGACCATATCAGAGCGGACAAGATCAAAGATTCATTAATGGCCATATACGTTTCTAGTTGCTACAGCCTAGTAATAAATGGAATCGCTACTATAAATATTGCAAATCTTTTCTAAAAATGTATAATTATGTTACGTTAACAACAATTTTAAACCAAAGATAATAATTGATACAAAGATTCCTTGAACATGATAAAGCTTTACTTTAGATTTCATATCAAATGGGTTTGAACCAAAGTTTTCAGGATAAGCGAAGTTATAAATGGAATGCAATACACGGTAGTAAGAAGGCACTATACTTATATAATAGGAAAAATATTCGGGCATATAGTACAACTAAAAGCATAGGCAATTTATCAAAAGACGGAACAATATAATTGCTAGCATCTCACCTGTTTTAAGTTAAATAAACAAATAGTAACTTCTATAAAATCATACTCTACACATTGCTTGAAGTTGCGATTCAAAACCGTATAAAAAATGAAACACAGCAATAAGTAAATTTCTAAACTATTGTAACTGCTGAAAGCGTTTACACGAGACAGAGGATGATACAACATTAGAGAACATCAACCTCGGCAGGGCATCGTTGTTTTAACATATTTATGTTCTCATGTATAAGTACTATAGGGCTATACAGCAGACAATAATAATCTGCGCGTTAACATTCATATAAGTCTGAACAACGTCGTTAATTGCAATGGAAACTCAACAATTCAGAGAGTAAATTTCACAGCATCATATTTTCCTTAGACAAGAAATAAAATCTCTGTTTTATGTGCAAATAATACAAGACTTATATGGCCAGCTCTGCATGTAGACGCTTTCCAAGAAGTAGAAACGACCATCTCAAAGTCTTGGAAACATTTTCATTCTTTCAGAATAGATCAACAACTTTCTTCGATATTTCGTTCTATTTTGGGAAAAATAGTTGGATTAAAATCGTTTTAAGTTGTTCAAACAGGACAATAAAAAGCAAGGTAACGTTTTGAGAAAACAATAAGTAGTTGCTATAATGTTTTGGGCCAGCTATGTCTAACCCATTGCCTACCCAAATAAAGGTAAATATAAAACTGACAAGTGGGATAACTTTGCTGTAATTATATTCCAACACTCATGCCACATGCTGATCAAAGTTATCAAGAAACTGGGAGGAAAACAAAAAAAAATCACAACTTATTTACTCTAATTAGCTTTCAATGCTAAAAACGGGCCAAATCATGTAACTATTGTATACGATACATGGCACAATTGAGATGGATGAAATGAACAAGGTGAAATGTCAAGTGATAAATGCAACAAAAGACATTAACTTGAAACCGACATAAACACTTAACATTGAAGCGGAGGGATTTCTGACCGCTGAACATTATGTTAAATAACGTGAGTTAGTTTTTGCCACTCGTTTGCGTTAAACATAGAAGACACGTAAATACAGAAAGCTTCAAACATGCCGTCATGCAACACACGTATAATGCAGCAAATCTGTCTTACGTTCACACTACTTTGGAAGTGATGGCACCCTGCGGAAGAGATAAATTCATCACCAGAAAAAAATAACAAGTAGCTGTCATGACTTTCTATCTTAACAGGTTCGGTGAATCCCTTGTAAAAGGTGAAGTTATGGGTAACAACCATGCACGCAGTGCTCTTTATTTTACATGTGTCGGTATGAACAAGAATGATATGGATCAAACATATTGAAGTGTGTCACCTTGACATGAGATGCGTATTATAATCGCACATTATCAATTGATCACTGAGAAGGTTTTGAAATAAAATAAGTGAAACAAATTACGCTACCGTAGTTACAACAGCGAAAAATACACATCTAGAAAGGATGAGGAATATACACCCATAGTGTACCATACTACGTTGACATCTGTATTGAAATGACGTGGACAAAAAATTTTCACTTACCGGGAAGGAGTAAAAAAAGAGAATGAGGAAAATAACCACTAGAATCAAGACCAACAGGCCAATCATAATCCACTTATACTTTCTCCATATTATGTAACGAAATGACTTGAACGGGGAACTGAACCAAGCGAATGAAGTGGCCGGCCGACTGCAAGGAGAGAAAGTGTTTCAATAATCTCATATAAGTTAGCAAACTGCCACAATAAATTAAGCCATATTCTGTACACCAATAGCACTTGCTAATGCATTGCCTTTAGTAGCAATGACGAATAAGTAGCAGGGTTGTAATTGTCTTCCTTCCCTGTTGTGTTAGCCAGGCACAAATGACAACCTACTTTGGCTTGTCAAGTTTTGGGTTTTGGTTGGGTTCGTCTCTTCCCTGACCAGCTGGTTTCTCTTCGTGTTCATCCTCCGTGACGATTTCCAACGACATTTCTAGCTTTCCCTGTACAACACATTTGAATGACGGACGTGGTTACCACTGCAGTATGCTTGGGAGAGGTCGGGTAAGTTGAACAGAAAAGATGTAGAATTTCCATATTATTTGATCATGTTAAATTTTTAAAGGCCTGTTAACCCCTAAAATGAACTACATCGAGCTCCAGAAATATGTCTAATGCATCTATCTGTACGTAACCATCTGCAATAAACAAACCGCTTGTTGCTTTTCTCCATCGACCATTCGGTAAAGCGGCCACCATCCCTTTAGAAGCTTCTGATCAAACATTGATATCATGTCCATGTTGCAATTTCCCTGCAGATCGGGAACGTTGTCGATGGTACAGCTTCGTCGAAACTTGCAGCATTTTGCCATGTTATTGAGAGGGAGAGAAAGCTCGCCTAAAAAAAAAAATTGGCTCATAGACTGTAAGAAAATGTTTGTAGTAGCAATCTCAAATTACTAACTAATGTATTCGTTTGGTCCAAACAAGTCGTTGTCCCACACTTGTATATTGAGCACCGGTGGGAATTTGGAGACAGTTTTGTCTAAGCTCCAAAGATGTTCCTTCTTTGACACATAATGCAGTTTCTCTTGTGGCAAATATTCAAAAGGAAAAAGAAAACGCCAGTTAAACATTCCAGTCCCGTCCAATGACCTAAAATGAAATAAAAAAATATGACGTGAACATAATGATTGGTCTTTCTAAGAAGTAACTTCACATGTCAGTTTTAAATACAGTTTAATACGAAACCTGTAATGGACATCTGTTTTCTGTTTCTTATGCTCAAGACCACTCAGCCATCCTTTAAAGTAAATATCAGTCATTTCGTCTCCCAACATTGACGTATCCATCATAGGAATGTCGCTGCAGTTCCAAATGATAACCCTTGCGTAGTATCTAGAGAGAAGGCGCCAAGGTGCTTAAAGTTCGATTAAAAGATAAACAATTAGAAATTGGGCAAAATAGAAACTCTCCTACTTGGATGGTGTTCTTGGTGTGACGTTGAACGGTTCGCCAGGATCACCGTAGTCTTTTGGGAACATGTCGATCCAAAGGTGCACTCGGCCCTTGCAAGTTAAAAAGTATGTTATATGTATCAGTTGGGCTTTCTGGTATGCATATGTTGCCTTTTTCAATTGTTTACGATGTTTCACAGTTCTGTGTATAAAGTTCATGTGGAACGTGGTGACCAACTTTCTTTTTAATCTTTCTTCAATAATAACTTAGGAAATATTGTATTGTAAAGATTTAAAAGACTAAAATCTAATAAAAGCTTACCTGTTCGATTCCTGGCAGCAACTTTGAAAACAACGGCCTAGTTTCCACGTGTTCAGAAACATGGGGGAAGGTGCGAAGGATGTACAGAGCTAATCTTTCGTCAGGGTCGCCCCAGTATGGCGACGGTTTCTGTAAAAGTATCACTTGATGTTGTAACTTACTGTACCGTTTTTACTTGTCACGCTGTAGTAGGCCTACAAATGACAGAAAAGACGTAACACTATGATTTAAGTTTTGGCAACACGTTGGCTTAACATGGTATAGACTACAGACCTATTATAATGTTATTACACAGCTGTATGGTTATTGTGCGATAACTCCGTGGTTTCGCTTAATGTAAACGCGTCGTCATGTAAATCGTCATCGCTTTTGTTTACCTTTTTTGACTCGAGATCGGAAAGCTTGTAAGTCTTCCTGTTCAACATGACACACGTATTGCCGTTCCATATTGGCTCGTCCCAGCCTTCCCTTCTTGCCTTGTCATACAACCAGTCTTTCGGCGTCATCTGATCGCGCCAGGGCGTTGGCCCAGACCTGGATGAAGCAAAGTACTTAGGTTGCTGGAGCGGTTGCTAAGTGCAGGTTTTGACTGGAAATGAACTTGGTTCTTACGTGTAGTAAGACTCTGGCAGTGAACACCAAGCTTTGTACTTGCTTAAGTATCTGTTTTCGATGTCGATTTTGGTTTCGCCAATCTTATCATCTGTTCCGATCAGGTCCCAGTCATATACTTGCACGTAAAGATCTTTCTCCATCGGAAGTTTAAGATCAACTTCAAACATTCTGCACAAAACTAAAAGGTCTAAAACGCTGTACAGGGAACATTTTAACTGAAGCTGGAAGAAAAACTTCAATATAAGAATGGCAGGAAAGCAAAGTTGGTTTTTCTTGAAAAATATTAACGGTGATCCGGAGGTGAGAACATTTCTATGATAGAGTGAGACCTTACCTTCCAAACGTAGGCTCCAGAGTGTTTGCGAGGTAGTTGTCTCTGTCGTCGATCCTCTTCTTTCCAACTTTGATCTTCAAGTAGGGATCGGCGAGTCCATTTGAATCCTGAGGAGCCAGATCGAAGCCACGGATGACGTAGATTCGAACTTTGACATCCTGAGATAAAACCGTGTCAGTGAATATTAATCGTTTAATTTTAACAGAATAGAATTTTAGAATATTCCCGCTTACAACGGCTTCAGTTGATGGTATCTTCTCAAAGTATCGAGGCGGAAAAGGAGCGTTTGGATCCGCAGGAAGTTCATAAATCCGAAATGACCCCTAAAACATCACCAAACAATTGGAATACACACACTTGTAAAAAAAACTTGCAAAAATAAACAACTATAGACTACCGCTTAGGTAAACTTTTTTCTAGACTTTTGTAATCGTCCAATGAAAATTTGGAGATTAAAGCTGAAAAAATCGTACTTTAAACTCTCCAGCAAACTCTGGTTCCTCGTCTTCTTCGACCTTCCCTCGTGATAGTTTGAATGTCTCAATGAAATCATGGAAGTGGTTGTAGTTTTCCTGCTTTTCCAGCTCATTTTTATAAATCTGTGAAAACAAATTGAAATACATTTTTTTTGCTTAGTTGCACTATAAGGTTTCGTTGGACTAGCGTGGTCATCAGCTGTTGCACCTTAATCTTATCCAGACCGGATTTGTCGAAGTCTCCACATTTGTCAGTCTCGCCAATTGAAGCATAATATTTTGACCACCAGTCGATTTCTTCTTTCCTTATGGTCTACAGTTACAAGTGAGTGAGATGTTAGATGATTTAGCTTTTGTAATTTTTTTTTTCTGTAATAAATACCAAATCATAATAATGCCAAAATTGTTTTTCCCAATTACTCTAAAGCCTATATGTTATGATCGCTAGAATGTATAGAGGGGCTAATTCAAAACAGGTCTATTTATACGTTAAAAACGAAGTGTTAAAAATTTATGGATAATTATAATTTTAGAAGAATTGACAAACAAACCTAAAAATAAACTTAAAAAACGTTTAAACTGCAGCATCAAGTTTTTCGTGCAAAATTTGTCAACTCTAAATAACATTTTTTCTCCAAGTTTAACCCAAAAGCACTAAAAAAATTCTCCGAAAATCAAAAGAATCAAATTAATAAATCCATATTTAAATTTGCAATATGAATAAAATTGTAAAGTGAATATATCAAAGCTAGAGTAATAAAAGAAAAAAACCAAGCTACGCAAACATGCCTTGATCGGCTAAAATTTGCAAAAACAAAACAAACAAAAAAACAGACAAAATCACAAAACCAAACAAAATTTGTTACGTTTTGATATAATGTGGAGATTTGTTTAATCACTGAATTTTGCAAAGTTACAAACAGGCACATTAACCGTGATGAAATAACTGATAACATATGGCTGTGACAAAAATTAAAAATAATTTTACTGAACCTTTCCATCCTTTTTTAACGAGAATGCCTGAGTGTAAATAAAAGTTAATTCTTTAATGTTAATACAATATAATTTCAGCGTTTCCAGATTGGGCAAACCCTATGTGCAGCAACTAAAACTTTCAAAATTAAAATCACCATCCAAAATGATGAAAATAATTTGCCAGCAAAAATTATTTTCATGATTTAAACAAATCAGCCACTACCTCTCGGTGCAAATACTACCTCTTCTACCTATATAAAGACACAGGTCGAAGAGTGTGAAAAATGATCAAACTGACGGTGCGTAAAACTAATTGATATAAACTTGAAGTTACGAATCCCTTAACTTACTGTCTTCAGTTTTCCAAATGAGATACCTAAAGAAGGCATCCTCGGCCGCTCAACTTCAATTGCAACATCTTGGCTGATTCCGTCTTCCTGTATTCCTTCGTCTTAATGAGAAAAACCAGAAAGTAACTTGTTAATAATAATCCAAAATATTTAGTTCGACAATTGTTTGTCGATAAATGATCGACAACAAGTCATCTAAATTTGGCTGTAAATGAATCGCGCTTCTGAAATAACATTCAGCCTATTACACTTTTCCATCCATTCCGCTTCTTCCCAACGAGAGAAAAAGGGTAAAGCAAAAAAGCCGGACTGTGAAGAACACCAAAAGCTTAATAAAATATGGTTTTACCTTCGTTCCCATCATTGGTAGTCTGAAGTTTGGCCGCAATTGGCTTGATGCGATATCCGGAGACGTTGGTGATAATGTGCTGACCGACCGTTGGTCTTCTACCGAACTTCCTATTGTCTTTCACACGGATGACGATAGGCGGAAAGTAAAGTTGCTCAAGAGGCAAATTCTATAAAACAAAATTCAACTTTCAACGCAGTCGAAAGTTTTTTCCTTAAGTACATTCGGCTGATATAATTCAAGAAAAAAATCTTGAAGATTATTTTGAGCATTTTGAGCAACCAGTCAACTCACAGCGGTAGCAAAGAAAAGAGGTTGGGAAAAGTTTGGATTTTTCTTTAAGCTTTTTATGATTCTTGTTTTGATTTCCACTTCTCCGACCTATCAAAATAAATTTCAACATTCAACATTCGATTGATTTGATTGCAACAAATTCTCTCTTGACTGCAGCATGCAACACGCTTTAGTTCACATTAAAGCTGCAGCAAGAATATAATCCGAAACACCAGTGTTACCAGTGTTACCTTGTTACCAACACGAGTGTTACCTGGATTAAAACGCTGGGGGTATCAACACTAAGCATTTGAAATGGTTGCATGTTGCGTACTCCCCATATCAGAAACTCAATTGCTGTCCGTTGTAATACAGGTCGTATACCGTACGGCACCATGTGGACGTCCTTGCGCCGAGGTGGGGGCAATGGCATTTCCTGCTTTTCATGTTTCTGCAAAATAAGTGACACAATCAAAGGTTATAAGTTAGCAAGCATTACCCAATAAATTGAACTTTCCTAAAAACTTCTAAAATGAGCTTAAAACTCTCAGCACTTACTAGGAAGAGTTCAAATGCGGCCAAGATGCTTCCCCCAAAAACCTTATTCTTTTTCACTTCGTGCCAAGATAACACGGCTCTGTCCTCGTCCTCTGCGCCAAATTTTATGACGGGCTGTCCCCTTGTCCGCCCCATAAATTCCATGTTGCCCTTCGAAATAAGACGGACAGTTAAACCTACCAGAAACAAGCCGAAAACAGAAAACATGAATCATATGTATACAGGATATTAAGTTTTGAGAATGGGAGTTAAATTTTGGGAAGTTTCAACGGTATTGAGATATAATTTCTACAATTATTGTAACTTCCCGTTATAGAAACAAGCAATGCATTAGACACCATAAATAGTCACCATACTATCATGCTAAAAAACTACCAGTAATTACCATGGGTAAACGTTGCCATGGTAACACTGATGTAATGAAACACCAAAGAATGTTATGTGTAATAAATGCACACCAAACGATGACAAAGTGAATGTTAGACGTTGAGAATGTCAAGATCAAACATTCATGAACCGCCGATCACGATGAAAAGAAATCTTTGAATCGTGAAATTCGTTCATGCTTGCACATTTATCTCAGTGCTCGTAATGAAACCCGGTTTGTTACGAAATAAACAATCGGGTGATGAAACGATATATATATAGTGGTGTATACTTACTGTATAGGACCATCCACAAATTTCTTAAGAAACCAACTTAAGCCTTCAATTTTATCTACATGCGGTATAAGCCTACGCTTGTAATGACATGAACAAAACGAAGACAGACTGTGGAGCTGTGTGATTGTGATCTAGCTGGGACACATTCCAACTTAATTGTCTCATAAATATTACTTTAACTTCCTTCATCTCTTGAGTTCTGTTGATTTTTCTTGGTTTTCGTTTAGATGGTGGTAACACCGGTATCTTAAGGTAACCAGTAAAACAAGCTAATTAACAAGAACGTGTAAGAAAACTGCAAATAGCACAAGACAACACTCGTTTGACTACTAACAAAAATGACGTCATATATCCACCAAACACCAAAGGCTTTTGTGGCGTTTGCTACGTTTCAGAGTCACTTTATTTAGTCAGTTTATTTAACCTCTGTTTAGTTAACAAATAATTGACCCAGTTTACATGTAGTAATTTATACTGCTCATAAGTATTTCACTAGAAACATAATAATAATAATACTAATCTAAACAGACAAGACCTTTTCATGTATGAATTGAGTGTCAATGTAAGTAATTTTCAGTGTTCAAAAAACTCAGGAAATCTATGAAATTTGTGTTAATGAGAGTATAGCAGCAAAACATAAGTAAGTATGTTAGTAAGATGTTGAAATTTGTACACTGAATCAGACTTTCTTATTTCAGTCGGATTAATTCACACCAAACGTGCCGGAGTGTTACTCATTATGCTGTTTATACTGACCATTGTAAGATCGATACATTCGATGAAAGGGCCAAACACATTTCCAGCCACTGAGTTTATTTGTGAGCACAAACAAGTTACACAAGTAGCATGCTCAGTCTGGCTAAACAACCCAACCTCGCACCAATGTTCACCAATGTTCACCTCTGTTATGTACCGGTAATGTCACTGTCACTCCAAGCCACTTGTTAAAACTAAAGATGAAAATGACGATTTTAGTTTGATTACTTAGAAGCAGAAATGCTTGCGTTCGAAAGTCGTTTTTCCAACAAACCTTTGGTTTTGTTTCGCACGGGCAAATTTGAAACGACTGTCTGGCCCTAGTTTGCCGTGGCAGCTTCTTCCGTACTTTTTCTTGCGATTTTAATCTCGTTATAGATCGAGCGTCTTTCTCTTGCGTTTTAGGCATTGAACATGATTTCAAATGATAAACGGCTTTTGATAAACTGCTACGTTTGCTGAAGATCTGTTTGAACGTGAATGTTAAAGTTGTAAATTAAGCTTCTAGTGAGATTATTTTTAAGGTAAAATTTGGAACTATATCGAACATAATCAGGTAAAAATTAGAAACGTATTCACACTATTGCAATCTCTAAGCTTTTGAAGACTATTTTAGCGTCAATTATCGCAAGCCGTTATTTCGCCAACAGGCGTGTGTCGCATACGTTATCGATCAATAACGTCATCACTACTGACGTATAGCAAGCCTTCCCTAAGGCACCATCATGTCATGCTTCAAGTGGCTTGGAGGTACAAAGAATTACTGCGGTATTTGCTCAAACCAACCGTGGGTATTCTGTATTTCCGATGTCTCAAGGACTTTCTTATGCTGCTGGTGGCACTCATGATTTCGAAAGCCGTATTTTTCGCTGACTTTGAGAAAATCTGCCTAAACCGTTTACTCCCGCTATTCCGTACAGTCGTGGCCCTCTGGAAATTCCCCTTCCGTTGAGACACATGACCTTTCCATTGCGTGACGTCGTAAGAGGGGGTCAAGCTATCTGAGCTATAACCGTCCTCGTCGGACAACTTGTACACGGCCCCTTTTTTGTCCCCGTAGTAGTGCTTGTGGTCGAAGCACACGACCTTTTTAGATTTGGCTTTTGTGTGGCGAAATACGTGAAGGTTTCTTTCGGCAAAACAGCCGGGTACTTCGCATGCGTATTCCCTTGCGTTTGCCCTCTCCTTCTTGGCTCTATCATGAGACTGTTGCAAATCGTTAAGTCTTCAAGTTGAATGAGTTAAATCGACATTAAAGTTTAAGTAAATAATTATACGTTCGGTTTTTATGACAACACAAAGCTTAGCTTATCTTGCTTAACTAAGGTTCTATTATGAAACTAAAAACTAAAAAAGATGCCGCCTAAGCTCGCTAAGTAAAGGTTAAACTTTGCCATAATTTGTAACAAATTAACCCCAACTTCAAAAAGAACGTTGCAAGCAAACAATATTGAAAACTATTTAAGTTAAATCTTCGCTTTAAATCGATTTTATGTTAAGTTCGGTAGATCCATGGATATGACATAATGTCTTAACGTAATAAAAATATGTCAGCCAATAAAAGCTCACCACGTCATCTTTGTCATAAACTTCAATCACTACGTCATTGCAGTACTGACGTAACAATTGGAGATCTCCGTAGTAGGTGATGTCCATCATTAGAGTTTGGTCCCAGACAGGATTTAAAGTCCTGCTCATTACAACAGTGCGCCTACACTGGTTGAGGAACGATACAAAAATCACAGGATCTGAAGCAGTAATAGGATAATTTTAAGACTATTTTAAAGATTTTTAAAATTGAAATTAAAATTATTTTAAATTAAAACTTTAAAGTTTTTATGCAAATTTTGATGCAGTGGGTATTTGTTTAATTGTAAGCTTCATCCAGCGTAGTTGTTTTATGGAGTTTTATGATCTGTAGCTTAAGTACTGAAAATGTTATTATATACAGTAGACTTATATTAGTTTAGAACAATATTCCTTTCGAATCCGTTTCAAATTACGCTTTACATTCACTACAACAATCAATTATCAGGACAATTAAGTATCGTCATAGTAGCTATCAACGTTTGTATCTATACCTGAAAAATTATCTTGGTCCATGGCTAACAGGTCTCTTGCTTGATATACATAAGCTCGGAGTTGCAGCTTCGAGGCGACACTGAACATGATGTAAATTTTCGGGGCGGGCATTTTCAGTTTTTTCTTCCTCTCAGCTAACAAAATTGCAGAAGTTAAAAAACTAGTCGTAGCAACACACTTTGTCTTTCCAAAAATCTAAACGTCTTGTAAAGAAGTTGCTAAACTTGCCAAAACTTTAACTCAAGTTTACTGATGACTTTGTTCATCTGTAGAAATATTTGAGTAAAAAATTTGAACACGCACTTACCGGCAGCTGCGGCCAAAACGGGATCGGCTTTTGACTTCTTTCTTCCGAAAAACTTCTTTCCAGCTCTGTCTCTCTCCTCCTCTTGTGCTTCTGAGCATTGAAAAAATTGGCAGCATAAACATTTTAGGATGAAAATTACTTAAGTTAAACACATTTAAATTTCCAACACTTTGCACGTAATAAGGGTTATTAATCTTTTGGACGAAGGAAACATGAGTCACAGGTCTTTTGACGGTGTGTTTGCGTTGCAAGCATTTGAAAGAGTGTAAAGGTAAAAACAATAAATCATTTACAGTCCATGCAACATAGAACAACTCCTACAAATACAAGGCAAATTACAATTGCATTGCATCCTTGCGAAAAGAAACGAACACTCTACAGACCTACAATAACCTGTAAGCTATCCCCAACATCACCAATTACTGACAATTACCCTTAAATAAATTAGATCAATACCAATGGAATTAGTTCATTTAATAATTAGGTTAGAGTACTTTTAATTTATGATGTTTAGCAAATACAGTTTGGCTGAATTACTCAATTTATGTTTTTTAATTAAATTCCATGACCGATATTTTGCTAACCTTATACAGCGTATATTACCCTCATGCACAGATTAACAACGGAGCGTAAATTATGAGTTTGGGTGCACTAAATTTCAACCGTGTGTTTCTTAAATGTCACTCGTTGACATTTACCAAATAAATCGCTTTTGGACTTGGATGAAAATACGGACGAGAGTCTCTTATAAGTGGATGTAGGTGGTGCCGACACCGACCTACTAATGTGAAGAGGAGAACCGTCTTCTGTTTCTACTGCTGGAATATCAGAGACATCCATCTCTGCCTCTGGGTCCATATAACAATTACATATATTTCAAGGCAGCTTTGATGTATTTTAAAGCATTACGTGGTGGCACCTATAAGCTTCTAATAGCCAGCCATACTATACAATGCTATACAAAGCATTACATACATACATATATACATTATAAAGCATAGCATTAGCATTAGCATTAGCATTAGCATTGCTTCGCATATAGTAGCATTGCTATACAATGCCATTGCTAACTGTAAATCTAGTTTCTGCTTTTATTAACTAGTGTTGGCAAAAAGCACTAGAGATCAAAGCTAAAAGGGCATAGCATTGTATACAACAGCAAACACGCAAAGCTTAGAAGCAGGTTGTGCTCGTATCTCTTGGCATTAGTGACAGCGTATGTAGCAAACGTACATTGTAACTTTGTAAAGAACAAACTACTACTGCATTGCGAATGGTTGAGCGTCAAAAACATTCTTGGCTTGGATACTGGATGCTAATTAGACGTAAGTTACCTTCCGTTGCACCAAGAATAGCCAGAGCCTTCCTGCTCTCTTCTGATTCTCTTATCGGAGTTGGTATCGGAGTGGGTTCGAAATCCATTGTTCCTTTCTGAGATTGTGGAAAGAAAATTGTAAGTCTGTTTCCAAACAAGAGAGGGAAAAAGAAAAGAGAAAGAAAGAAAAAGGGAGAGAGATGCAAATTCGTAATTATGCAAAAAAACGTTATTTTTTCTGTTACAACGCAATACTTACAATGAGGGCCGTGTCAAGATTGAAAATTGCCGAAGACCCACCGGTCCCGGATGTGACCATTTTGCGAATCCATCTTCTTCTTCTCACCAGGTCCAACATCTTTGGCATTAAATGAAATTGACTCCCCAATGTAGTTGCGTATTCCCAACCCTCACCAAGCATTTGCTCTGTTTTCTGTTGAAGAAATCACTTGCAAAGAAAACGTTCAGGCAACGTCTAATTGTAATGACCAAGCTTAATTACCAAGTATCTTAAGACGTTAACCTTTGCAAACCCAACAAACTGGAATATTTTTAACTTAACGTTAATTTATTTGGAGATGGATAAGTAAAAAGATATTGTGGATACAATTTTGAATACTTACGTCATCGCGTTTTATAACTTTGGGGTCCACACATTTCCTGTTTCGAACCAGCCGTCTTCTCCTCATAACATGAAAAGACTTCTCGACCGCAATCCAAGCCAACTGGCCAAAGTCTTCCACGGGTGCGCTGTATTCCCAACCTGGGAATATTAAACTAGGCATGTGATCTCGGGACGCATTTTAATTGACTTCAAGTATTGCCATTTAGAAAAGATTGTCGGATTACTGTTTGTATTAGAACAATATCAAACTTACCATAGCGACTAACGTAAAAAGGAAGCAAAATTAGAAAACAAAATACTGTAGACCATTGTGATCAGTGGAAAGAGTTCTGCTAACCACTAGGCCTGTTACAGTATTCTGCTGTCTATACTTATTTACCGTCTTCATCACAAGCTCTGTTGGTGTCAATCTTCCAGTTGTCGTCCCACTCCCATCCCTTAGCGCACGAGATGCTCTCCGTGCTTTCCACAATATCTCCACTTCCGTTCACGTATTTCTGCGGAACCCAATCACCGGATGAAGTGCGCGCCTCATGTTCAAAGCATTCCTTGAAATACATGAAAAATTATAAATTTTTGAAATTGCCGTGAAGGAACCCAAACACACATAAATGCGTTTCATGATAATTAAAACCAGTCAACAATTGTAAAATCTAATATACAATATGCAGAAAGTCCATAATGGGGAAGTCTCTATATGGGAAAACGCAAAGATCTGTTTTAAACAAAAGAACAAAAATAGACCCACTTTAAGAAAGCCGATATATACAGTATTCTGCAGGAACAGTTATCAAGGTCAGTTAAGGTCAAAATGTCAACATTTTTGCAATCTCACTTCCATATAAGTAGAATGGCCAGCGTCCCGAAGAAGATTGAGCTCGCTACTTTTCTCCCAATCTCCTTCCCACTCCCATCCGGAAGGACATTCGAACGAGTTCTTTGGAAGAGGGATCTATACAAGACATACAAAAATTAACAAAGTGAGTAAAATTGGTCAAATATCACGAAGTGTAGCAATGGTTGCGACGATCACAGCTATAGCAATTTTTATTAACATTGCTGATATAATTTCAGATAGTTATCAAAACTCATAAAACAAAACGCATATCCAGAAATCAAAAGTAGAAACACAGATAAGAAACAGCATATCGGTTTTACTCAATGTCGTATCACATCACCTCTCCAGTTATATCTTTAAATCCATCTGGAGTCCAACCACGAATAGGAATACTGTTTTCAATTTCAAACTGTCAACACAAATCGCATGAAAAAGTTAAATTAGTTTTTGAAATTGTTAAAAACTTACACAGCGTTACTCAAATGCAAATTACATATTTACATGCCTACATTCTCTGTTATAGACAAAAATATACGGAGCGCAGTCACAATTGGTTAAAAACACATTGCTTCAGCAACTCACAGTATCAGCGTAGACTGAAATCTGACCCCTCGTGTAGAAATCAAAATCATCCTGTTCCCGAGCAAGACCCAGCCAGGCAATGATGCGCAGTTGGCACGGAATCTTGTACTGCTTTTTACCGGTTGTTTTTGAGGTGGGATACTGCAAAGAAACATACAAAATGACTTTTCTGGAAATGAAAAAAATTGTTGATCAAAGTCGAATTGCTTCTTTGCGGAAAATCCAAAATAACCTGCACTGGGCAGTATATTTGCAACACTATTGATTTTTAAAGTGCAATTAATCGGTCGTTGGCTCACCCGTAAGCAAATAGTTTGTGGTTTTGAACAAAACCTTCCGGAATATTCCGGCTTCTCTCGAGCGTGCAAAATGTTGTAAGCTGGAATTCTAATAAAAAATGGCAAAGATTGAGAAAAACTGGGAGCCAGCAATTGCTTTTTGGATCTCGTTGAGTATAGAAATAATTCTGATGTGTGTCTTCAAACAGCAGGTAATGCAGATTGCAGTTTAGAGCAACAGCGAAATTCACGAACCTGGCAAACGCGATTCGTTTGTTTCCGGTTATCATCCATATGATGACATCAGGTAAGCTATTCTGAGGCTGAATATCGACAAAATTTCGTATGAAGAATCATCCACATTTAAACTAATGCAGCTACCTTAGACACTCTCATAAAATTAAGCAAGCGACAAAAAATCTAATCTACGACAGCAGTGAAACATCACAATCAGCATGTTTTACCTCGTAGGCCACGATATGTAGGCGTTCTTGGAAGTCGGTAATGGCCTGCATAGCCACGTGAGCATCTGTACAATTCTGCCTCAGATCCGCAGCTTCGTCAGCGATTGCTTTAAACGTCTTTGTCCTCTGCTGGTGGATACGTAAATCAAGCTGATTGGCCTCCGGGCGGCCACGTGGATCAGGAAGTCGTTTTCTGATTGGTTAAAACAGTACTAGCTGACTTAAACGAAAGTAATGGTAGCAGCAAAGATGCGAAACTATATAATTGTTACAAGCTTACGCAGTTTCTAGAATTAACATGTCAAGTACGGCCACGATTTCGGAAGCAATTTCAATGTCAGTTCCTCCATTCTCTATCAAATCTTTCACTTTTTCAACTTCCATGTCCTGAAAGTAAGTTACGCCGGTAATAATAGGCCTATAATATTAACTAGTACATGATAATATAAACAAATTGAACGTGATTGAAGTGAAATTCTCAACCTACGCGTAGCATTGTCACATTACATTGAACAGGTATAGAATCAAATTATTCATTACAGCAAAGTCGCGACCAGCATTAAATATGCGAAAAGGCTGAAAGTAATAAATGTCATAACGACTTACAATTCTATCGGCCAAGCGTAGGATGACGTTGACAGCATGCAATCGAAAATTGATGTCTTCCCATTGTGACGTAACCATCATAACAGGCTTCTTTGAGGCCCAAGGACAGAAATGATATTTACATCCTACATTGCAATGCCCACGGGCAATTAAAGTTAGAACGGTGCTCATTGCAGTGCTGTGTGTTCGCTAACAGTAGCAACTAAAACTAAAATTGCTTAATGTATTCAAATTTATAACAAAGCTTAACATCCCAGCATAAAAGATCCAATTCCCAGATTAAAAAATTAAAAAATGGTTATTTATTATTTTATATGTTTTACCGTCGAAGATGGGGTTTGTTGCTTCGGTAAGCGAACATGACGTCCCGAGGTCAACATCAAACTTGTTGCCATAGTTACCCATCGATACTTCGAATTCAACGTTCTCATAAGCCTTGTCGATGAGATCAGCGCTCTCAAAGCCCATGACCAATCTGTATCGACGACGGCGGAGGTATTTCTGCAATAAAAGCTGGCATATGGAACGACATTACTGCTTAGATGAACACACGTTGAAAAAAGAGACTTGAAAAACTATCATTGAAATGAATCTATTAAAGTAAACAGATCAATGTTAGGGGTTGAATCGCAGAAGGTGAAACCACATAAAACCAAGATGTGGAGTAGGAAGATGAAAGGCGCAAGAATTCAACCTGGGTGAGTGCGATGTGATCCTCGGCAACCTCCTGGATGGGAGGAATAGGCTCTGATCCTTCCTCATCAATGGAAGTTGTGAGTTCGACCATTGCTCTTCCTCGGTATGCACATCCGACTCCCTGCGAAAGAATCGCGATGAAAAATCAAGATGATTTTGCCAAAGTGGCCCGAAGTTTTCATAGATTTAATCGTGTTCACTGTAAGTAGGCTATATCTTTAATGGTGTTGTTTGTCCTGAGATCTAATGTCCTTCTACTATGCACTAATCTATGCAGCTTGGAAACCTTGCAAAGCCTCCTACGTACTTTGCCTAAATTCAATGCGTCGAGGGGGTCGCTGATCTCCGAAAATTCTCGCGGTGATCCGTAAAAATTGACAAACGTTGGTCCAAACGTGGGCAAAAAGCCTGCGATGTTTATATGATAATTTTTATTAAGTCTAAGTCGGAGAAAGAGTTTGCATGCATTGCAATCACATAAAACTTCATGACATGTTGTTTGTAAACGTAAAGCAAAACAATCCAACAAAAAATATAATAAAACTGAGAACATGATGTCATCAAACCTTCCAGGTCATCGAAATCATCTTCGTCCATGTCTGGTCACGTAATCATCGAGAGAAAACAAAAACGAAAAAAAATTAAAGACACAAACGAAAAACGGTTCAAAACAGCCAAAAAAACATGCACGTGTCAAGCAGGTTGTGTGACAAAGAAACATGCTAACACAAAAATAAAAATAAAGAAAAAGTGAACGATTAATTCAGCGCAAATTTAAAAGCATTCTCTATGCATACCAGCGCCGCTAGCGTCTTCACCAGTTGACGATATTCTTGATATTGGAATGACGAATGTACCAACTGTGTCGTCAGCGCCGACTCTGTCCCTGAAATTTAAACGTCATATGTCACCACCGACGTGGAATTAGTTACCGGTCTTTTGGTTACTTATTTGGTTACTTATTCGTTAACAGGAAAACAGTTTCATCCATAACAATAAGTGAAGAAATAAGTAACTAAAGATAAAGTAGGATAAGCAGTCAACTTTATCTGCAAATAGTATAAGCAATAGAGTAAACAAAAAAGAACATAGCTAAGATGATAAAATTCAGGTTTTGAATACGTGAGTGAATAAGTACCCAGGTAACCGAAAGACTAGCTTCGTACCGGTGAGGTGACAACCATTGTGAAAACAGTTGGCAGATACAGTATAATGCAAGATGTTTTTCTCACCACCATGCAGTTCAACTTTCATTTAATGTTAAACTCATCAGAGCAGAAAAAATGCGCAATTAAGGCCTAGAAACTTAAAGATTTACTTAGCATATGTTCAACTTACCAATCTCTTATAACAATCCGAATGGATTCACACATCGAGGGAAACTTGATTGGAAGCGAGAGTTCTTGATTCCACTCCGGATTATTTTTCCCTTCCACGACACGTGTCTTTCGTTTCTTTCCAGCAAATCTGCAAATAAGACCACTGTGGTTACGGGGCAATTGGCGCTCATACATTTTATCGTCGTTTTTTGCCATAAAAAGGGTTTCGGTGTTTGTTGTCGTAAGTAAAGGATTTAAATGGAATGATACTTACGAAAATACGACGTACGGATCGACCAGTGTTTTAGATATATCCACATCTTCCCCCATTCCCATAAACTTTTTCATGCTTTTGAAAGCAGATGAATCCACTATAAGTTGATACAGTGGATATGGTTAAAGTGGATATACTATATACAGTATCCACTTTATATCACTTTATTATATCCACTTTATATCACGTAAATATAGCCTACAATTGCCTTTAAAACTATTGTTATCATTGAAATAAACTTCACAGTTTTTATGCACTACACGTATCAGCAGCTTTGTATATTTAACATTAACTCACTTTGAGGAAGATCCTCAGCGCTAAATATCCTCATAGTAAAAGTGGCAGACCGTAACGAGGCCCCGGCCGGTGTTAGAAGATTTCTGAAAACGTTTTAAAGTATTTGAGAACTTTTGTAACCACAAACAAAACGTGAACAAAAGTAATAACATTTGATAAATCTTTGACAGTTAGAAGTTACTTTGCATCCTGTTTATAACCTATTCGGGGAAAAAACTTTCTGCTATTAAAAAAAATACGAGAAAATTTAAAAAAAAGGCAAGTTACCCTTCTACGTCATCATCATCCCCGTCTCCCTTGTCTTCCTAAACAAGTAAAGTAGCAAATATTAAAGAGCGATTAAAATCATCATCATTCATTGACAATCAAACGATCATCAAATCATCATTGGTCATCAGTTCATGCTCAATATTTTCAGGGCCGCCAGTAAGTTGTAGTAGCAAAAATAGAAGACATTGAAACAGGCATAGTGGCAAATGTTTCCATTTTTTACTGCAAACAATACCAGCGCCACACGGCATTATTTACGTCTATATGCTTTACTGCAATGCCTTTGCTGTTCTGATCTACATAATCCTACTACAATTCTAAGGAGACAGGTAATTGATACGGATGCTAACCGGAGGTTGATCACCGGCTCCTAGAACGCAGATGGTGATTTTCAGGTAACCCTTTGGTGTGTTGGAGGCGTCCTCCGGATCAGTGAGAAGAATCCACTTCCTCACGTATGCGTGTCCTGCGCCAAGATAAAGAAACATTTATGACGTCTCTCTGCATGACGCAATTTATTTTTGAAGACTCAACGAGTAGGTGTATTAAGAATAGAATAAAATCTAATTTTTCCACGCGTTCATGTTAGTAGCATTGGTTTGACAGGGTCAAAGAGCTCACACTCGCCTACTTGTCAATCAAACTCAGCAAGACGATTTGCCTATTTTTACTATAGGTTTAGTGAGAACTGAAAGCTCTTTATAGTTTAAACGTTACCAGGTTGATCGTATACGCTCCCGACATCCAGTTTGAAAGATCCGATCAGAGAATCCGATCTCATCTTCCTCGAGTTGTTCACCGAGAATTCGAAAATAAAATCGTAAAGATCTTTAAGTGACTCGTGAAAGTTGAACATTAGCATCTAAATAAGGCAAAAAAAACAAAGAAAATTAAAAGTAAAATCGAGATGATGCATAATCAATGGTTCATGCGTTAAGTATAGAACACATATCAACCAAACATCACCAACATTATCTGTTTTGCACTTAATAACTGAATACAATGATTCCACAAACCTCGTTCCAAATGGGTGATGACCCTTTTCTTATTCTCGACGTTTTCACTTGACTCTTTCCGGCCGTGACCTTCACAACTGGCTTGATATTGGAACCTGAGAGTTGTCGTCCGCAAACAAGTCTGACTCGGACTTGGAAGTCTTCAGGTTTCTCTGACAGACTCGACCGGTCAGCGCTGAGTACAATTAATAAAAATTTACTTAAGAAAAAGTACACCGAACCCACATCAAGATGACACTTTAAGTGCTTTAAGCAGTTATATGTTTGATGAATGAACCGCTACGGTTGCAAAATTTCAGAG
Source organism: Clavelina lepadiformis (assembly GCF_947623445.1). NCBI lineage: Eukaryota > Metazoa > Chordata > Ascidiacea > Aplousobranchia > Clavelinidae > Clavelina > Clavelina lepadiformis. The sequence continues at coordinate 16,951,121 of NC_135247.1, forward strand.
AAATATTTTTTACCCTCCGCTAACGTGGGCGCCACCGCCACTGCCTCCGTTCAAGTCATGCTTTTCACCACCTTCGGAAAATCCCTCATCCACTTTATCATCCTTTCCTTCCTTATCTTTTTTAGCTCCTGAATGCAATACGTTTTGAGAAACTTGCTATCACACAAAGTTCACCCGCAAACGCAGTGAACAAATACGCCCATTACTGTCATTACATTTTGCTTTCTAAAGGAGACCCGATAAATACAAAGAGGCCAATGTTAAATAACGAGATCGGTTAAGGTCAGGTACGGCAATCTCACCAACACTGCTCTTCCTCCGAGCTTCCTTGGAATCTCCTTCCCCGCCATCTTTTCCATCATCCGGAGTACTGAGAATCACGCGAGCTCCCTTTAAAAAATTTACTGACTTCAAAATCTCAGTCATCCTGTTACATTAATACTCCACGCACTTTGTTTTCAACAAAACCGGTCTTAGATCTTCCTGCCACGATAGAGATCTTGCTCGATTACATAAGGTATGCGATTTAAAATAACCGCGACATAAATATGTAAACAGCGACGCGGCTTCTTTTCAAAACCTAATTCCTCATATTGCAAGTTTAACTCTGTATGCATCTGTCAAGTTTTAATAACATCAGTGCGTCAACCTAACCGTTCGTATAGCGTATTTAACATAGGAGTTGTCCTTACCGGTATTAATATTCCTTTTTTCATTTTTAGGTCGACACCTTTCTCTTTACTGAGCTTCAAGCCGTTGTAAGTCACCGATCCATGGCCGAATAATCTTCACATATGCAAAAACAATCGTAATATAACTTTCACTATACAAAATCTTTCTCTGTATTTGGTCAATGGAAACGTTGTCGGCCAACATAAAACTAAACACACTAAACTAATATCAATTTCCCGATGACAACGACAAGCATTTCAAGTTTATAATCCAGCATTTGCAAGCAACGTGGTTGGTAAACCCGGTAACCTGTCTAGTAAAGAATAAGTAGATAAAGCAGGTTGTCAGCTTTCATGCTGGCTATACGTCAATAGCCTGCGGGTGGCGAAGCACGTTAAACCGTATTAAAGCAATCAGGACGGATTAGTCTTGTTCGGGTAAATCTTTTTCATGTTTACGTCTATGGTGTTCAAGAAAATGTTAAAGCTGTTAACAGAATAATAAATAAAAAAACTTCTCCAAAATTATGTATAACTAAACAGTTTTCCGAATTATACTCAAAAAAATTGTAATTGAATATTGTCAACGAGCGGAATAACATGGCAAAGTTTTTACAAACTCACAAATATGGTAAAGACTTGCACGACAAAGATAGCTCACACAAGTTTTGAAAACGACATTTCTAAGGCTGGTTGGTTTAATCTGGCAAGCACGGCGTAACTTGTAGTAGGTGCTATCTACATTGTGCCAACAGACCCCATATACAAACTGTACATACTGAAATGTATGAGACTTACTTGTCAATGCCCAGAAAACCGTCGTCATCATACACTTCTACCTTTATCTCGTCTGTGGGTGCTGGTACTTCAGAAAGGTTAAACGTTAACAGCTGCATAAAACACACACAAATAATATTATTCTTGGATAAATTCTGTTTCTATTGGATACGATGGATACGATGATCGGGATCGTCTGTTCACACAGTCGGACAGCTAAGTTCTAAACAGCTAAGTTCAAACGAACCTCATTCCAATTCGGGGAAGTCCCGCTAAGTGATTGGGTTTTCTTTGTTTGGCCTGTCAAAAAATGCAGAAAATCAGCTGTACATTGACGAAAATGGGACCAATTTCGTTGAAATTGTTTAGAAGTTGTATGTATAATGTATCTAAGTTCATATAAGAAAAGCAAATAATAAAACCTCCAACCTACGGGTGAGACATAAAAATGTAAAAGATCATAGAAAACTCGAACCGCTTTATACAGTGAATTTAATTTAGTCGAAATATATTGAGCATTTTGTGATAAATTTGTGTAATGCTTTCTTACTGTTAGCGAATTGAATGTTTCAAAGTGAACTTACTTTTTATCGTTTTGAGTCTAAAACGTTTTCATAAAGCAACATGCTACATGTAAGATCAAAAATTAAATCCTCATGTCATACATTTACCTAAACCAATCTACTCACAATTACGCAATCATAAACTCATGGAAAAAGACACAGTAGCTACCAATTCTCGAACTCATAGTAAGTTGTCTATCTATGGTCTAAATCTCACAGTGTGTACATTTCAGTGTGTATAGCTAAACAACAGTGTAATATACGAAAGGTGGTTTTCGCAGTCTGTCTTTGTCACATGTCAAAAAACGGTTATGGGCATGCGAAATACGAAAGCTTACAGAGCAAGCGGCTGACTTTGACAGTTACACCGCGTTATTGAACAAGGAAGCCCTCTTCACGTAATTCTAAAATGACTTGCGTATAATACAGTATTTTTACGTGCATATGGTTTTATTTGTAATCCCTTCAAAAACGGTAATCATGTATACTTGTACATACTATCATCCGAACCAACCATTGCACAAACTTTCAAGATTTCTCAAGTCAAACAAAAACTCAGAACTCTGCAAAAGATACTTTTTAACCACTTAGATGCAGATATAATGTACATCTCACTTGAAAAGTTGAAACTGATCTTTTTCACTTTTACAAACACTAGTGCACCGCAAGACAAAAAAGCAATTCAGCTTTGAATACAAATCACTACAACACAGCTTCCAGTGAAGCGTTTTCAAAGTGCCCTGAGTTTAAAAGACGGGCGTGTCTCATTGCCAACAACAAATTACAACTTTCAAGTGTTGAACAAACGTTGACATAAATCTTGAATAATTTGAAAAAATACGGAGAAACTAAGGCAAAATGAAATACGTAGACCTATTGATTGAAATCAAAATCATGTTTATCAAATGAAATCTCATAAAGCATTTAACATTGAAATAAGATACGGAGTAGCTTATTATGTGTTGGACTTGGTTGCTTTTCATAAGCTCAGCGTTCCTAGTACCTGTGTTTAAGTGGAACGAATTCAGAAACCGCAAAACAAACTTTCTTTGCTTGCTAATCTACACAAAGGCAAAAGGAAGCAACGCCCATTTGCCAAACATATAACAGGTTAAAGTTGTGTCATCTAAATCTGCTATTGCAAATAAACGGCACTGTTCTTTCTCGTTGACAAAGAGTTTGTTATTTGGTTCAGCAAAATTCCGCCACCTCATTCCATTTCTGGTAAGAATGAGCCTAATAACGGCCTCTACGGCATTTGGTTTCCTAACACAAGCTTTTTAGAGAGAAATACCTCATTGCTTTCCTATAAAGAGATGCAGTAGTAGTATTGCATGCATATAATTAAAAGGAATGTCTTTGCTTTAACACTAAAATTGTCGCTATTTACGACGTTAAATTATTGCTCTTCTGCACACTCTAGCGAACATAAAAGATTGCTCGTGGTACTTGACACACTCTGAATAACCATGTCGTTGACAAGCAAATTGGAAGAATACATTTTGTATTGTTGGCGTGACGTTTACTGTAATATTTTGTCAGAGTGGAGTCTTCCTGAAAAAAGAGACTTCAAAATTGCCGTAATCATTTGTTTACTGCTTTCTCAGCAGCCAGTGAGTATGTAGAATATAGAATTATTGGACTCATAAGTGTACAGGAAGTTCGTGTGCTATATACATCATATTGAGCACTGATATAAAAAAAACAATCACATTGAATTTGGTTTAGATTTGTTTGGTAAATAATGTTCACAGTTGACAAGCAGGTAAACCTATACTAATACAGAAAGCCCAGTGATCAGGGCATGCTACAACACTACACACAGACGTAAGTGATTAGCTTACTCACCTTTCAAAGTAAGAGACACGAAGGGAGACTTTATTTTGGCACTTTTGCCCAGGTCAGCCCGGACCACTTTAATCTTGACCTCGGTCATCTTAAATAAATTTATAGGCTATGCGGGCAACATCATGCTGAAAAAACGACAACAAAGATTAATATTTGAAAGTTCATACCTTATAATGTAGTAGCAGTAAATCAGACAAAAGTAAATGTAATCTCTGCCCGTGTTTGCTCTGACGGCGTATGATTTATACTTATTCGTCTACCTTAGGTTTTACGACGTCTCAAGTTAAAAACAAAGTCATCCCCTGTTTGCTTTCTCCTCACGCTTTACTAAAACCTCAGGATATCACAGGCAAACAATCCCCATGACTTCAGACTTCAAGCAACGCTCCACGCATATGATCGATCAATTTCCTAGTCTTATCGAGGAACTTATTTGTGAAACTAAACGACGCGTCAACACGAGGGCGCATAAATCCACGCACACAATTATAGTGGCCATGGACTACCTAGAAAGATTATCTTTGCTGACACCAATGTCCTGTGGCACCCTATATAGCGTTTATATATGAACGCTGTATAAATGTTTCTGTGTAGGAAAATATTAGGTTAATCTACACGTCTTGGACGGATGACCTCAAAAATCTTTTTGCAATGTTTTTGCTGCACAAAGTATTTTGCTAAAAAAAAGTAACAGTTCGATTGTATTCAAAAACTGTAAATTATCAAAGTGCCTATAGGCTAAGCTCGTTTCTTGTGTTATCCGATGTTCGAAAAAGTCTCAAAAATGCTTTCTGGCGTATTTTAAGCGACTATGCCAAAACGCCAACTAAAAGTACACTTACCAATGCGGAAGGCAAACTATGCGATAAATTAATAGCTAAATAATAGCTATAAATTAATAGCTTTTCCGTTTCCATGAGAGGTTTTTCCTGTTTAGCTTTGCCTGTTTAGGAACATTCATCGGAAACTTTGTCTGACTAATGCGTGCGAGCGCAAAGGCCAAAGAGCAAAAATTTATGATGATCTTCCTTAATCAAAAGCCTGAACACATATTGCTAATTTGAAACTGACGTAGCCTATAATACAACCAACTGGTTCAGTGTTATGAAAGTTCTATTTTGCATCTATAGCTCCGTTTAATGCAACTACCGGTACTGCACACCATATGCGCACGGCGCACACCGGGAATGAACAATGCAATTGCATCTAATGAGCAGACAATCGTCGTCAAATGCTTCCAAAGGTGTCCTACACATCCGAAGCCATGTATACACCACTAAGATTTTATTTTGCAGAGCTGTCACTCCTGCGCTTCACATGACGATTCGAGGCATTCGATGCCGTACGAAAGGAAGCCTACAAATTGCTATGAAAGCAATGACTTGATATTATGCTTATCTGCGTTATTTTAGTAAATCAAAAACTCTTCAACGCTGTGATACAATCGAGCAAAGCGCAGCAGCAGAAGTATCCGATAGGAAGCACGTTTAGAGATCAAATATCGCCTTCTCTGTACACTCGAAATTTTCAATCTAAGCATAACCTACTAAGTACGGCAAAGGTTATTCATTGTCCAAAAAGCGTTGACGAAATCAGCTTTAAAACACAAAAATGCACAGGAATTCGCTTTGAACTAAGACTTTTGCTTATTCCTTTCAGAAATAACTTACTTTCCTTAATAAGACAAATCACTTAATCCTGGTAAACTGAAAGCAAACAGGACGCTGTCGATTCGAGTTTGCTTAAAGAGCTTTGCTCAATTAAAAGTATATTATAGCGAGTTCCTCTACCGGTCACCCCCTTAAGCAAACATACGTTTGCCAGGAATATTAATCCTTCTCCTTCATACCGCTTCAAACATCACGCTCCTACGATTTTTGCCGGACAGAGAGTTATGGTCCGCCTTAATTGAGCAAAAATACGTACTTCTAACATCAGATAACTTTTTGGTAGCCTAGTTATACGTGGAAGGGTACGTTGGTCTTCTATGCCTAGATACCCTATTGAACGCAAATCAAAGAGTCGCGCAGGGGAAGAATTACAGGAAATCCGTATTGAACGTAGGCGTAGTGGCGTAACATATTGAATTGGTGCGTTCGTTGACTCTTCTATGTTGCCTATGCTACAAATTTAATAAAGACAAATGTCGTTATTCACAAATTTTTTGTTGTTTTTCAACGAGTTTTCTCACACACATTAGCTTTGTAGGCTGCATCTTTTCAACAACTGCAATGGTGTATTGTAGAATGTGAGCGGAAAAAGACAAATGAACGGGAACTGGTAATAAAGGAACAGTAAAAATAAACGGGAACATTTATAACGGAGAACACTATTATCAATTTTCGAGGTAGACTGTAACTTAGTTTTATTTTCCTCTGAAGTTATGAAATAACATTGCCATGCAGTTAACAAGAGCTTCAAGACAAAATAGGCTTAAACTAATGCTTTATTTTTTGCAGCCTATATCGATGTAATATTTTGGATCGATGTAGTGTAGCGATTGAAGCATCGAAACTTTCTCATTCCGAGGATTTTACAGCTCTGCCATATTAGCCTAAGATTTAATATGTTGTTCGGATCTTTTTAGTAATAGCCTATTAACTTTGTTCTGAAACAAGCTAAGCCTTAGTCATGATGGCTAATAAATCAAACATTTTTGGTAAATCAAACCAAACTGAAAGTGAAATGGTTTTTGTTTTCAACAAGTGCAAAGCCTCTTGGTTATTCTAAACCACCCATAAAACTCTATTTACACTACTGTGCTTTCGTAACAAATAAGTATCCTGTACTGTTCTTCCTTGAAAATTTCAGAAGCTTAAGCTGTAGCCTGCATAGAGGATATAGCCTACCAAGCATTTGCCTTCAAGAAACTTGCAAGAAACCCAAATTATTTATTATCGCAGGCTACTATAGAAAAATGATTCAAAACTCCTTTATCGGAACAGTTTCAAAACTCCTTTATCAGTTTTAAAAGTGAAGAATTTTAATTCCAGCGTTTGTTGCGAAGTCTACCATTGCAACCTTTACCCACTTCCACCAGCATTAATGTCAACGATTTAGCCTATCAGATATGATGCTGACACGCGTTTTGCGGAAGTCTCTCAATAATATAATACCCATTTATTTTGAGAAGCTACGAGCGATAGACAGCGAACGATTACTGTTTTCTATACCCTATAAGTTAAATGCTTCGTCTTGTTTTGCTATTGGTGAGGCGCACGTTAATCACAGAATGTATGTAACCAATGTCTATTTCTACACTCGCCGCATTCTTATGGAAACTATTAGGCCTACTTGCAATCTCATCTACGTCTTTCCCTAACATTGTTTGCTAACACTCAACTCCATCTTGCGTACCGAAGGTATTCAGAGTAGAGTTTGTTAAATTTATTAATCACACAAAAGTATGGTTAAACAAATCGGCTTTATTAAACAGCCTTTATTGACAATATGGGCTTGGCATCTTTTCAGTGCAACCATACGCTGAGTTATAGAAATTATTGTTCTGCTTATATGCTGACGATTAGATTGATTAAATGAAACTAAGTAAAACTTTTTGCCATTAATTTTTTATTGATTTACAAAAAATATTGCATAATACACCAAGGCAGCCTTTTTTTCTTCTTAAGTCGTTTTCTGAGAACTTCAACGTGAAGGGCGAATAACACTACTTTTAGCATGTGATTAAAAGCGTTTCTTATTTTGTAATGTGGTGCTACAGTTGTCAAAAAATTAAGTGGTTTTGTTGTTTCAGAAAAATTGTTGCAACTGTCACTGGAGTTGTCATTTTTCTTTGATTGGTAAATGGTAACTCCCAACTTATCAGTCTCGTTTATCAATTTTATTCTACCCTAAAACTCAATCAGCGTGAGAATAATCACAAGAGACGCGCAGCCACAAGCGGCGCTAAAATAAACACGCGAAGTTTTGATACTAAACTAGATGAGGATTGAAGTTAACCTGGTACCTAAAACCAAATATAATTACCTAAATTCAAAACAGGCTGGTATTTTTATTCAACGTGACCATATCATTGTTTTTTTGAACAGTTAAATAAATTGAAAATTTTCTATACTTTAAAAAACTTTATTCCTAACTTACAACCGGTAAAATCTAAAGTTAGAGTTGCCTCATTCAATTTAAAGCTCTTAGGTAAGATATTTGGGAAATTTAACGTTGGTATTTTATAAACATCAAATCTTTCAAAATAAAGGTTTCCATAACCCCATTTACTTAGTATGTAACTATAGTCATCGACGATTACAACTCAATCAAATCAAGTTATTTTTCCAGAGCCAAATCAGTCAATTTAAAAGTAAACGTAGCATAAAGGTACGAGTGTCTGAAGTCTGAATTTTAAATTGGTTACGCCGATCCATTCTTGACAGCATGACATTTTTTTCGTATTGAAAATAATGTGTTCGGAAGCAATTGTGGAAACAAAATGTTTCTTACCTAAAAATTGATTCTATTTTTCCATGACAGTTAAGTTCTAATGCTTGAGTGCTGCCCTCCAACTGCAGTAGCGGAAAGTTGGCTTCTGCGCCAATTTTCTGGCGTATAATTGCTGTAGTGCCCCATATTCTGTATTAGTAGCAATAGGTTGATGTGGTGCAGATTTTGGTATTACAATTTTTAGAGCATTTATCCGGCGCACTGAAAGCAAACTTTACCCTAGGGTGCTGCCCTGCTCCGGTCAAGTCAACAAAAATAAAACTTTGACACAAATGAAGTCGTTTTATCAAAGAAACTCAGTTCAAGTTTTTATAAAATGCTATGATGCCAATGAGTTGAGTCTTTTGACTTCTGCTAACTGTGCACAATTTGCATGAGTTAAAATTTGCGATGATTCCTTACCGCTTGAATCCCAGTTAGCAAATTCGTTTTTGTGTAAGTTGTGACAGACACATACATTTTTACTTCGATTTGTATATTAAATTTGGACCTGTTCATCTGCACCCCTGAATAGAAAGAAGCATTGTTAGTACCTTGCCCAAGTATTTTGAAACAACACTACACCAGCAGCGGAGTTGTAAAGATGTGCAGCGCATCGAAGTTGAACCAAGATTGTATTATTATCAACCAGGCGCTTTAACTGATCTGCTTCCACCTGGCCGACCATGAAGTCTATAACAAGAAAGTTGGAGGGATTTCATGCTAAGTAATTATCAGTACCCAAAGTGGACATTTTTATTTTAGTTGTTGTCACATGACAGATAAAAATTTATTTTGCCAAACGTGGCACAGAATTTATATACAATTGTAAAAAGCATTTACAAAACGGCTAGACATTAGTGATTAAATTGGTGATATTTATCTTAAATTAGTAACTCAAACAAAAAAGAGTTGGATTTTTTAGTTTTTTTTTGCATTTTAATCTTCCTTGTATATATACTATACCTTCCATTAAATAATACAGTGGAAACTGCATAATATGTAGCATAGATGATATGACTGTACACTTTTTGACCATTTTGTAGCAGTACCAAATTTTTCCACAATATAAAAATGTCTGTTGTAACTATTTTTTTCCTTTCCCATTTCTTTCCAACTACAAAACTGGGTAATTACATATGGGTGTTACCGTTTAGTTTCACCTGTAAATTTTTACTTTGCCCTGTTTGTATGCATGCGTGACAGTTGAGGTCAATCCATAGCAGTCAATGTTTTCTTCATTGTGACAATAGTGTTGAGGATTGTGGCTTAAAATGTCATGCAGCTTACCTGCAAATAACCAAAACATGGTCTTTGGTACATTTGTTGCTAACCGTGTTGATCCAGATCTAGAAAAACTGGCTTTAGGTATTATAATAAAACTGTTCTGGTCTAAGGGAGTTTCATCCAATGGCTTCTACTGTATGTATTCGCAATATTTCTCTGTCTTCAAATCTACATTTTCTAATAATTATGTTCGTTATATATATATTGTTGCCTATACTTTACTGTAGACCTTTCATTCAGGACAGATTCTTTTGTTTATATAACACATCAAGGATTAAGGTCCATCTGTCTTAGAATAATCTTTTTAAAATGGTGCTTTGGCTGGGAATTGGACCTGGAGTGTGGATTTTGACCTTCATGTGGGCATTGGCACTTTTGTGCTGCTTGATTTTAGCTCGAGCTAGTGGAGTAGCACAGACGTTGGCTGTTGTAGTATTCGTGCTTGTTGTACTAATTACAATCATACTGCTCGTTCTTCCATTAGAGGGAACTGAAACTGCCACCAGCACAGTGATTTTATACGATAACTTATTCATCCTGAGATGTTGTTTTATAGCCGTTGGAGGATTGGTGGCTTTAGTCGCTTTGGGATACGTCACTGTGAATCATTTTATGCAACCAGTCTATGCAAAACCATTGAAGATAAACTGATACAGATTAAATGTTACTTTATCTATACTAAAGTGATATTTCGTAGTACTGAACTGCGCCTGTTACAAATGGATCACAGAAGCAGGCATCTGGCTACATATCAATCAACACAGTTTGAATATTTTTGTAGTGTAAAATTAAATAATTGTATTTTACACAAGCACTTTTGAAAGTAACAAGATCCAAAAAAACAAACATAGACAAAACATTTTTTCATTCATTTTTTGACAAACTTTTCAGTAATTTTCTGTAATATCTCTGCCATTCACTAAATTGTGTTGTGTGAATTTTCTATTCTGCTTTTTTATTTCAGTCTCTATTTTAGGCGGTTGGTAATGTAGTTACTTCATGACTATAGTATAAATGCAAATTTGTATGTTGATACATTAAAATTTATTGAAATTCTTTGGTTCTATACTTGCTTGAAGCCACTAACGTATTCTGATATACAATGTCGCATTCAGAGATAAGTACAGCAACACTTCTATTCACAATACATGACAAAATGACATTTTTCACGCATCACAGTTATTAAGTTTGACATCACAATGCAACATAATTTACTCACTGCAAAATCCTAATGCTGAGTAGCCAACCAGACCGAGAAACAAGGTACAAGCAATTATTTTGTCAGTTTCTGCCTTCACAATTTTGATTCATGTTGTTACCAGAGATTGTGTAATACGTTACAGCTATGCTTGTCGATTTTGACCGCAAATAAACTGCTTTTTTTCCATTGTGGTTTCACTGTGACATATCATATGTTACAGTGCAGCAATTAAAAATAGCGGAATATGCGATAAACAAGCATTTGATGATCTTTTAGCATCTTCTACATGAGCATGTAAACTTAACATGATTATTCACTCAGTTTTTCTACGATTTTTTTTCTTTGGGTGCAACTCCCTGCTACTTGTCATTTTGGTTTTGCGACCTGCGATCTAAAAAAGTTGGAAACCCCAGACCTAATGGTGAAAGCGTTCAAGAAAATTGAACAGTATGCAATAAAAGTATACAGATAACATCTTAACAGTGTTAGCCAGCTAGATAATTAATTCGGCAGATACAGCAAGGAAATCATAGGCAAAATGCCTTTAGTACACATAGTATGAAATATGAATATCATTTTAATGAACCTTAGGTAAAAAATACAATTGGAAAACAGCAGCATGCTTCCTGACAACATGTATCAAAAATACAAAAGTATCATACAATTTAACTAAATTCTGAAATCACAATGGCTGTTGGAAAAACGTTTGTGTAATTCTTTAGGCAAGCATAAGCTTTAGGCCTATGCATCAGACAGTAGTTTATCTAGTGTGGAGTCAACACCATTGGTAGAAATGCAACAAATAGCATATAACATACATTATATATACATTCATTCTTAAATGTCATCATGTGTCATTCTAGTTTTTTGTCACAGGTACTCGAATACACATTCAATGTGAACTGTCATAAATCATAATATCACTGGCTATATAATTAAAGTAAAAGTAGAATCCATATTGCACATTATGCTGGAACAACATTATTGAAAAAGTAAAAATCTTTCAAAGAATATGTAATAGGCCTTTTAGCAATACTTCTGTAGACTATCAAAATTTGAAGAAGCGATGATAGTTGTGTAAACTTTGATGCAAACTAACAAGTAAAAATAATGAATAAAAATAACTTACAAAAATGACATTATACACAAAAAACTGTAACTTATATTAAGCTGAAAGCAACAAAAATATAACCTGAAACATCTGTGGCTGAAGAGAAAATTGATCCACAGTAAATAATTAATAAGCTCTTTATCCATACTGTAAAATCGTATTTGTGAAAAACTAGGGTGTACCGACACTTAATCACGCGACACATAATCACGCGACATTTAATCACCGACACATAATCACTAGGACATTTAATCACGCGACACATAATCACTAGGACATTTAATCACCGACACATAATCACGCGACATTTAATCACGCGACACATAATCACTTGGATGCGACTCCCCGACAATTGTTTTGACTCCGTTGCGCCAGCTTTCTCTATAATGTTTCTTTAAATCAACACCAGCTTCATAAAGTCTAATTGTTATATTGTCCGAAAGTATAACCTATGTAATATCTAACATTATTCTACTGTATTGTCACCGAAGCTCTTGACCAAAGTACCATCAAAACGTTACACCGTAAAATACAATGCTACTTGTTTTGTGTCGGTTTTGGAACTCTGGAACAATGCCAATGAATAAATTATTACAATTTACTATCACGACCGCCACATCTCTTTGTATCTATAACGACTAGTCCAGTCTACAGACAATCTCGTTCCGGATACGGCCCGCGGGCCCTAGGTTGCGGACCCTTGGTCTATACTCTATAGCTTGCCGCTGTCTTACCGTTGTAACTCGTGGTTATTTCAATTCAGGGGACATTACTATGACTAGACAGTTAATCACACGACATTTATACAGTGTCTTTGTCTATACTATAGCCTGCCGCTGTCTTACCGTTGTAAATCGTGATTATTTTAATTTAACGGACATTACTATGACTAATAAAAACGGAACGATTCAGTGGCGTGGCAAACTCTACCAGAAATGTCGGGGCGAACGGACATTAGGGCTACTATGACTAATAAGACAGTGCAGTTTAGCTTAACATCGAAAGGGAATCAATCGGTGCTGCACAAACAGTACGAGTTTGTCAAACACCGTGAGTACGCAAACGGAACGATTCAGTGGCGTTGCAAACTCTACCAGAAAAGTCGGTGCCAGGCTCGTATAACAACCGAAGTGCAGTTGCTTACATTTCCTATGCATAACATTGCTGTAAATTGTAAATGTAAAAAAATATTGTAAATGTGTGATTAAATGTCGCGTGATTAAATGTCCTAGTGATTATGTGTCGCGTGATTAAATGTCCTAGTGATTATGTGTCGCGTGATTAAATGTCGCGTGATTAAATGTCCTAGTGATTATGTGTCGGTGATTATGTGTCGCGTGATTAAGTGTCGCGTGATTAACTGTCACCAAACCAAAAACTAGTACGTGTAACACCACACGTTAGTATACAGAATGAAAGCCTACGGCATCACTAAGTTATCTTATGAAAGCAGTTCATGAAATATAGAAACAAATCTATATGTTACAGAAAAAACTGACAACTGAAACAACATTTGAAAAAGATACCAACTAAAAAAAAACAAATATATATGCCTCAATAAAAATCACACTATTAGCACAAGACATTACTAGGCAGCTGGCTGTATCAGAGAATACATATCACCAATAGTATCTGAATTTATAATGATACAGGTATCATTAGGTAAATCTACTATTTTCTGTGCAGACATACAGGCTATAGTCAAACATATAAACATAAATCACAATGTCAAACTGACCACTATAAATGAAAGCAATGTAACTCTATTAAAGTGGTTACATACACTGCCTCCTTCTTTGTGCCGAAGAAGCCCAGTTTTAATTGGCCATCTATTTTGCTAGGAACATCAGGTGATAAGTAACCATCTTCTAAGTCACTGTAAGTTCCATAACCACCATTTGAATATCCTAAAACACTTATATTGTCATCCTTGTATTCAATTATAGGCATGCGATGAGGACTAAATTGGTGTTTCTGTTTCTTAGAACGACATGCAACTATAGCAGCTAATAACAACAAAAATATCACTATAGTGACCACAATTATAACTGTTGCAGACACAAGTGGATTCCCAGTATAATCTGGTGTCCCAACTTCTTGTGTGTCAATGGTAACAGGGTCAGACCTAGTTACCAGCACAACACCAGTCGATGAAACTGAAGTATTTGTGGAGAAAATTGTAGATGTGGTTGTAATGGATGTTTTATTGCTAATGGAATATCCACAAATCCACCACTTCCTTCACTAAATGAAGTAAACGTCCCAATAGTTGTGTTGGCGGTCAAGTTCATAATGTCTTATATTTTACACTACATTTAATATAACACGATAGATCAATCTAACTCTATAGATAAACATTATTATTTTAATTCAATGTAATGTTTATTTGCAAAGTTATCATGTCATCTCGCTATATTGGTAAAAAAGTTTGCATTTTATTTTTGATGCCTCACAAAAAATAATAGGTTACAATACAATACAAAATAAATAAAGATGCTAGTCATAAATCAGTAAAAATGTTATGAAATGCAATCAGGCTAATAAGTTTATAAAAGATATATTATGCATACCTGTATGGGGATGATGGTGGTGTAGTTTGCTTTTAGGTTGGCCTAAAGCCAAGACTAATAGTCTTACCGTTAGACTCCGAGATAATTGTCTTTGACTCCGTTGCGTTTACTGTCTCTATAATGTTTCTTCAAATCAATACCAGCTTCATAAAGTCTAATTGATATATTGTCCGAATAGGTTGTATCAAATTAGAAACATTTACACCATCTTTCCACATTTAAACATCGCTATAACTCGAATTCAGTAATGATTCCAATTCCGAATAATTCAGTAATAGCTTCAATTCAGCAGAACAAAAGAAATCCTAAGAGAAGAGAAGTTTAGAAGAGAGCGATTTAAAACGAAACATTAGCTTTTATACTCCCGTATTTTAACCAATGAGCGAATGCCAAGCTAGCTTTACCATCACACGTATACACTTGTCCATGTTACATTCTAAGCTTTTATCACAAAGAATTAAAATCGATTTACATCGGGTACAGAAAACCACTTGACACACTTAACTACGTCACATGTCGATTTGCAACTAAGATCGAATAAGGATTAACCTTTGTCCTACTGCATGGGTACAATTGTAACCTTTCCAATTTTAAATTAAGACAGTATTTTTTCTAGAAACCTGAGAGACCTGAAATTTCCTGACATCTCTACATTTTTGTGTTAGATTAGGTAAACTAAATTTCAAAAAAAAAATCTTTACACGTTACCGAGATAGAGGATCGAGTTGTTTTTACACCCTTAAGAGGCGGCATGGGTACAATTGTACCCTTACACATTTTGTATCGAAATGACGCCGGAATACATAAAACAAAGACAATTTTTCGAATGTTCAATGAAACAGATTACAGAAATGATTTATTTGATACAGAAATATGAAAGAAAACTTAATCGAGGTGGTTTAAGTCCGTTTCACAAGTAATACACTTTGTATTTGTTACTGAGTGTTCGTCGCCAACAGGCTGAACGCAAACCACGCAGTTTTTCCTGGTCTAACGTCGTTTTCGTTTCTGGTGTCTGCAACATAGCAGTTACCAACAATCAGTGTAGCTCCACGATTTCCATGAGGTTCTTTGGAGTTAGTTCGCCTTCTGGTGGTGTCGCAGTGTGCCGTCCTAGAACCATTTCCACTGCAGCACGAAGGAAACGATATCTCATCACCATCCGGTTGGCAGAGCGAGGTTCCCCTGAAGGCATACATAGCTGTTTCGCAAGATCTTTCAGAAACTTTCTCCTTTGGTCCTTTTTTCAGAACTCTTGGTTGTGCTCCCTGTAGATGATAAACGACGCTAAGCCAGTGAAGTCGATCATAAAAACGTCAATGGCCAACGCAATGTCCGTCGTTTACTCACCCAGCATTTTGTCCATCGTGTCCAACCCACCTTTGGTTTTGACATAAAACTTGATTATCTAGGGTTTGCTTGGTTGCGTCGCTTTGACTTCTCCAGTCATGTGCATGGATGATAGAAGAGCACGACCGATTTTTTTTTCTTTGGCACATATGAACAGACTCCTGCATCTTGATGGTAGACGAATTGGTCAAGTAAACAGCCCTTTCCTTGGCAGGCTGCATATTGCTAGGCAAAAACCTTTTGTTTTTTCTGACTGTTCCAACTAAAGTCATGTATCATGTGTTCATTACATTAGCTAGCTGTGCCTGTGACGAAGAAAGAAATTATCGGTGGTGACATTTCTTCCAGAGCCTTTATACAAACAGGCCAGGTTCAGCTTGTCTGGGACCATCTACTGGTTTACCAGTATAAATCTGACCATGTAGCGGGTAGGAGTTTGATGCATCACAAGCCCAGAAATCCTTGATGCCATATTTAGCTTGTTTTGATGGTATATACTGTGTAAATTGAGTATGTCCTCGATATGGAAACAATTGTTCATCTATGGTGATGCATTAATGTGGTTTGTAGGCACTCTCCTAATTTTTATTCAGCATGAGGCAAATATCTCGTATTGGTGCAGCTTTATCTTTTTACACATGCTCTGCACAGGTATTTTCGTTGTCAAATCTAATAAATCTAAGCATCATCTTGAAGCGATCTCGAAACATAGCTGCACGTACAAGAGGCAAAGCATCTACTTTCCACATAGCTTCCAGATTATCTTTGTTATTTCTGCGTACACCAGCAACAATAAGGATGCCAATAAATGCTAAAGAATCTATGGTAAATTTCAAATCAGTGAAATGCCATGCAATATCAGCGGAAATTTATGAGAGTTGAGTACAGGGGCATATTGAGCTGTTTTTTTGAGTATAACCGAGGTCACAAAGATAACATATCATATAGCGTTGTCCAATGCCTACGTGGCCTAACAACACGTGTGATACTTCCGTAGAGCACAATATTTAAACGTTCGGACTATTAAATACGGCACACCGCACAAAAAGTATAACCAACTTAGGAATTTCAATACAAAATGTATGTGGGTACAATTGTACCCATACCGCCTTTTAGCGGTGTAAAATTATGCAGTAGGACAAAGGTTAAACTAGTAACAATACATTTCAAATTTGTTTAGAATTTGACTGGGAACACAAAAATTGCTTAACAAATGCCAATTATAGAACTTGTTTAATTTGATTATATCTAAACGCCACAGTAACTCCCCCAACTCAGAAAAGCTTCGAGGTAGGAATGTCGGCGCTGGCAGCTTGCAAGAGTTTCTTGTTGGCAGCTTGCAATGAGAATGCAGCATTTGTGTTCTCTCCAGCCAGATTCTTGCGGTCAACGAACGTACACAAATGGAAACATGCAAAAGAAAAAAAATAGCAGTAAACATTCTTCACTAATACTATATTGTATAGAAGGGTTTTTAAATATTTTGATATTTTTTTATAGCTTTTACCACAACCCAAGTAACATAAAAGTATCGTAAATGTAATTGCACACAAAACCTAACACAAACAGTTTGAATGAAATGATTGCCATTATAACTAAATGCATTTCAATATTTTGACACAACTGATATCGGACAACGCGTTTGGTTTTCCGAATTTTTATTGCAAGAAAATGTAAGTAGGCTATAAGGGTGGGTAAGGTTAAGAGGGTTTGCAATGCAAAAGAAGAAAATAAAAGTTCGATCAGTCTGAATAATAAGCTTAATATCGCGATTCGCCTCAATTCGTTTTCTCCTTGCATTTGTTGTATGCAAGTTTAGCGGTACCCTATGTGTAAATCGAGGCTATATCGGGACAGTCACAAATTAACAGATTCTGACTTATACAGGGTGGCAGCTTGCAACCTGGTATATGATGACAAACAAGGCAAAATAATCGTACGGCGTGGGTTAACGCTTGTACTTAATGTAAGTCATTTATGAAGCAATAAAGGTGGGTTAATATAATGTAGCTAAAAGTGCTTAGCGTAAGAAAAGATTAAAAGAATGCTTTGTAGGTAGACAATGGGGTGAAAGTGACCGTTGATAAGTATTTGGCTTAGTTAGCCTGTGTCCATGCAAATAAAAATAAAATAAAAAAATCATCTACCACAAAACATGATATTGAAAAATAAGTATAGATAGAAGTCGATAGGGGAATAAGGAATACATTAACTTTTAGTTCAAATTGAATTTCTCGATTATGATTATGATGCGTGGATTACGCAGAACAAATATAAGATATAACTACAGTATGAGTTTATGTGCGCGTTGCCCTTGGGAACATAAATTTATGAAGTAAAATCAGAATAAGAAACGTATGTACTATGCTTGTGATTAATAATCATGACATATGTGCGCTAATATCTAATAACACCAATAACAAGTTACAATTTATTCAGAAATGAGAAATGCACTTTACCGGCTAAGAATTAATCGGGAGCAGATCCAAAACATTGTAGAGGTGTCCACACAGATTGATAGCTTCGTTCGTCTTGATGATTTTTCTTCTATTTTTCCTTTGAGCGATGCTTGCCGCTTGTCTGTGTTGTTTGCTGGCGTTAGCTAGTGTTGGCTAGCGTCGTCATCAGCGTAATCCATAATGCCAGTAGCATGACAGTCATTGTTCGTCCGCGAGAATTTTTTCAACAGGATACTTCGAGAATTTTTGAAATGTCTGCCGCAATTTGCTCGCTAACAGACCGTTAAATGCAGTTTGTCTCTCGATCCTACTCTGACTCCAATTGAACTTTGTAGAGAGATAGCTTTCATAAATCGAATTTATCAGAAGTGCAGTGTTCTTCTTCTCTTGCAGAAGAAAGACGGGGTTACCATTTATGGGGAATGATGGTGGTGTGGTTTGCTTTTAGGTTGGCCTAAATCCAAGACTAATAGTCTTACTGTTAGACTCCGAGATAATTGTCTTTGACTCCGTTGCGTTTACTGTCTCTATAATGTTTCTTCAAATCAATACCAGCTTCATAAAGTCTAATTGATATATTGTCCGAATAGGTTGTATCAAATTAGAAACATTTACACCATCTTTCCACATTTAAACATCGCTATAACTCGAATTCAGTAATGATTCCAATTCCGAATAATTCAGTAATAGCTTCAATTCAGCAGAACAAAAGAAATCCTAAGAGAAGAGAAGTTTAGAAGAGAGCGATTTAAAACGAAACATTAGCTTTTATACTCCCGTATTTTAACCAATGAGCGAATGCCAAGCTAGCTTTACCATCACACGTATACACTTGTCCATGTTACATCCTAAGCTTTTATCACAAAGAATTAAAATCGATTTACATCGGGTACAGAAAACCACTTGACACACTTAACTACGTCACATGTCGATTTGTAACTAAGATTGAATAAAGATTAAACTAGTAACAATACATTTCAAATTTGTTTAGAATTTGACTGGGAACACAAAAATTGCTTAACAAATGCCAATTATAGAACTTGTTTAATTTGATTATATCTAAACGCCACACCTGCACGTATACCAGTAGATTTTTAGGTTCCATTTTAATTGCTTAGCGGTCATGTGTATGCATCTATAAGCTATTGGGGGTTTTGTTTCTTTATATATATATAATTCAAAAAACCCAACTTTATATACAAATAATATATAAAGATATTTCTTCTAGACATGTTATTTGTAATGTATATCGGCTTATATAGCAAAATACACTTGTTATAAGAAGTAACACATAATTTCTAAAACTAGGCCAATCCTCAATCCACCCACTGCTTACACTTGTTTTAGTTTTACTAACAGTACTGTGTTGATATAAACGGAGAATTAAAACTTAGTGCTATTTTGTCTTCATTCTAAAACAGTTGTAAATCCTTTATTCAATAATGCGTGTTTGCAAATGCTCAAGGGGTCACTTCCCAATAAAACGACAATTTTGTGCCGGCAACACAGTGATTGTGACCGTGTCGCAATCAATGCGTCATATTAAAAAAAGTAAAAATTTTCCGGTCCAATGCGCATGTGACGTCGATGTGGAGTAGTTCGTCGTTGCTTTGACGACAGCTGGTTCCAGGTCTAGGCTAAAGCACAGTTGTCGTGGCCGAGTGGTTAAGGCGACAGTCTCGAAATCTGTTGGGCTATGCCCGCGTAGGTTCGAATCCTGCCGACAACGCCGATATTACTTTTGCAATTTCATATGGATATTCGGAAATGTGGTATTTAAACTATTTCATCTATGCATTAAGCACAGTTGTCGTGGCCGAGTGGTTAAGGCGACAGACTAGAAATCTGCTGGGCTCTGCCCGCTTAGGTTCGAATCCTGCCGACAACGCGGAATTGGAATCACGCTTCCATAAGTGATTTGCGAAAAGTGCGATTTTATCTATTTGCATTGAACATTAAGCACAGTTGTGGTGTATTTTTTTTTAAAAACCAATAAAAACATTTGGAATTCAAGTTTATACGCCGAAACGAACTTGCAAGGTCCTGGGTTTGAACCGGGAACCTTTGGATTGTTATTCGCTAAACTTTCCTCTCCACCTAATGTGCATCAGGATGCTGCGCCATGGGCCTGACTGAAGGCAAAGCGGGTAATTTGCAACATATTCTGGTTGACGAAAGCAATGTACAGTAAGTAAAGTTTAACAGCCGTAACAACTACTGATGTTGGAATAATTTAGGTATTGCATAATAACAAGATATCATCACCGGTTAATACTGCTCTGGTTGTAAGTTGCCGAACATCCTTCCAGAGTTTGCAGGTTCAAAACCTTGTCCACCCACCTCCTGCTTTTCTTGCGAGATTGTAAGTCCGACTGCGTTAAAGTGCACAATAATTTACAATAATAACAGGTAGCTAGTTAGCTAGTGAACTGAACAGAACAGACAGTTGTAAATAATCGTATTCTAATTGCACAGCTTTAAGAGACAAAAACTAAACTAGGCTGAAACACAACAAGTAAAATTAAACAAACCATAAAAGGAAACTGGTAATCTTAAAATGATGAATCGCAATCACGCAACTGAAAAGAACTGAAGAGAACTGAGGAACTGAACTGAGAACATCATGGACGTGATTACGAGATATGCGGCGGAGCTACACGGGGCGTTGATTAGTGATTGCGCGGGGCGTTGCATTAATCATTACATTCTCCCGGCCCAACAACGAAGCATAGCGTAAATAAACATAACCGCGAATTAAATAAATCAAACCGCGTCAACAATATCAACAATTGTGCATGAGTACAACACATCAACAATAGCGTATGACAAATCTATGGTTCGGCAACATATCTGATTGGAGGCACTCCCTTATTGCTGCGGGCCGACCGACGAATCTCCACTTCTGCCGGTTCGATTACCATTTGCTCAGCTGAAGTTAAGGGCACTTCAGCGGATTGTTCAGGTTTGTTAAAAATGTTCTGAGCATCTTGGATTTGCGGTGTAGCAGTGACAGGTTGTTCACTTTCAATCTCGTGCGGCCGACAAGGGGCTAGATCCTTCAACGAGACCGTTGATTCCCTTCCATCCTGATATCGGACACGTGCGTACGTTGGATTTGTGTTGACCAAATCAACTTCATCGACTAAAGGCTCATGTTTGCTTGAGCGGACGAATCGACGAAGGAATACTTTGCCTGGACCCACCAGCCACGATGGCAGAGCCGTGCCGTTTTCCGATCGTCGGTTAAAGGCGAAAAATCTTTCGTGCGGTGTAGCATTAGTTGAGGTGCATAGGAGCGAACGGATCGAGTGTAATGCACCGGGAAGCACTTGTTCCCATTCAGAAACATTCATCCCCCTTGACTTCAGGGCGAGTGTTACGGCTTTCCATATGATGCCGTTGTACCGTTCAACTTGAGCATTTCCAGTAGGATGGTATGGAGTACAGCTGCTCGTTGCTATACCGAGGCCATGCAGATAGGATTGTAGTTCCTTTGACAAGAATGATGAACCTCGATCTGAATGAATATAGTTAGGTAAACCTACAAGTACGAATAAAAGTTTCAAACTTTCGACGACAGTTGATGAGTGTATGTTCGGACATGGTATTGCAAATGGAAAACTCGAGTACTCGTCAATAATTGTGAGTATGTACTTGTTTTTACCTTTAGATGGTAGAGGTCCTTTGAAATCGATACTAACACGTTCCATAGGCTTTGTTGCTTTGATGAGGTTCATTTGAGGCATTTTATAAAACTGGGGTTTACATTCTTGACAGACACGGCAGTTCAAACACACTTTGCGAACTTCTTCAGTGGAAAAAGGCAGGTTCTTTGTTCGAACGAAGTGCAGTAATCTTGTTACACCTGGGTGACACAGCATGTCATGAATGTCATTGATTTGACAATTTTGATTCACGGATGCACTGTACGCTCTGGTGAAGGAATCAGCGCCGACGTTTAGCTTACCTGGTCGGTAGCGAATGGTATAACTTAAGGACGCAAGTTCCATTCTCCAGGTTTGAATTTTGTTGTTTTTAATTTTTGTTCGGCGGCGATTGTCCAGCATGAACGCCACTGATCGTTGATCTGTTATGAGCTCGAAATGTCGACGAAGGAGGAGATCTCTCCATTTTCTGGTGGCTTCGATAATTGCAGTCGCCTCTTTCTCTACTGCAGGATACGATAATTCCGCCCCATGGAGCATTTGAGAGAGGAAAGCAACGGGGCGACCACCTTGGTTCAAGGTGGCAGAGACGGCGACATCAGATGCATCACATTCTACTACAAACGGCAATGTTTCATCAATTGACTGAAGGCATGCATTCATTAACTCGCCTTTAAGATTGCTGAATGCTTGACAAGCCTCGTCGTTTAAGGGAAAGGAGTCAGTTGTTGCTAGTGGTTTCACCTTGTCGGAAAATTTTGGAATCCACTTTGCGTAATATGCCAGCATTCCCAAGACTCGTTGTAACCCTTTTTTGTTTTGAGGAAGGGGAAACTCTTGAAGGGGTTTTAACCGTTCTGGGTCTGGCTGAATAAGTTTATGCTGGACTCTGTACCCTAGAACGTTGATGTGAGGAGCAGACTTGACGGTTTTGGTTTCATTAAACGATAAGTTTCGACGCTTGAAGGCCTTTAGAAACTTTTTTACGTTGAAATCGTGTTCATCTTGATTTCGGCCACAAACTGTTACGTCATCTTGATAAGCATAAACGTCTTTTAAGTTCTCCTCTTCAATGATGCGGTTGATGGCACGTTGAAAATTAATGCCACCGTTCGTGACTCCGAATGGGATACGTTTGTACTGCCACAATTTACCGTTTGCTTCAAATGCAGTGTATTTACGGTCCGAAGAGAGAATAGGAATTTGATGGTAAGCAGATTTCAAGTCATATCGAGAGTAAGTGCTATACTCTGCAAGTTGATTTACCATCGCATCTATTCTGGGAAAAGGATATGCGTCTAATTCTGTATACAAATTGATCGTCTGCGAGTAATCAATGCACATACGTGTTTTCTCTTCAGTTCGTACAACAACAATTTGGGCACGCCAAGGTGAACGGCTGGTTTCGATAATGTCATCTTCGAGAAGTTTCTTGATTTCGCCGGCAATGAAGTTTCTGTCTGCTTCGTTGTATTGCCGAGATTTCACTGCGATTGGCTTACAATTCTGAGGTAAGTTTGGAAATAGCGTTTCGGTTGGCACTAATGCAGCAGGGAGTGCACAAGAAGAAGATTTAGATATAACAAAATCTTCAAGACAGCCGTCATACTCAATTACGAGCCGTTTATGTTGCTTTTGAAAAGTTTGGCCAAGTATAATATCCGCACAGAGATGATCCATGACACCAAAGGTTACAGCAGTGTACGTTTGATTGTTAATTGCAACATCAGCAACGCAGAAGCCGCTTATGGTACAGGATAACTTCGATTGCGCCATTGATACTTTTTGCTGCGTTGGCGAAACGTCAAGGCATAGCGACTGTATAGTTTTGTTACTTATGTAGTTGTCAGAGCTCCCAGAGTCCACCAGTGCACATAATTTTCTTCCGTTTATGCAAACTGATAACGTTGCAGCGGATAAGCTGTAAGGACACAATGCACATAACCGTAGATCTGGCGTTAAAGTTGCAGAAACTTGATGGCCTGTTTTAGATTTACAAACTTTCATAAAGTGTCCGAGCTTACCACACTTGTTGCATGATGAATTCCGGGCGGGACAATGTTTTCTCTCGTGGTAGTTGTAACCGCAAAAGTAGCACTTCTTCCGATTTGACGTTGCAACAAAATTCTGAGAGTGCAACATGTTAGTGGCTGAAGTTTCTGAATTTTCTTTGGGGATCGTCACCAGGGGTTCGCACGTTTCCGCAGCAGCAATCGTTGTAGGTAGATTATAAGCCAACGAGTTCCGATGAGCCGTATCCAGGGCATTTGCTTGGTCGAATGCTGTCTTGAGGTCAAGAGTACTGTTTTCCAGTAAACGTTGTCGTATAATGGGTGATAAAATTCCATTTATGAAGGCGTCTCTACATAGTTCTTTTCGATATTGTTCGCCAGAAATGTCCTTACACTGACAGTTTTTGCTTAAGATTTGTAGAGCTTGCATGAACTCTTGTAAAGATTCGCCGTTTTGTTGTTTGCGGGTCGCCAATAAGTGGCGGGCGAAAATCTCGTTTGGTTTTTTGACAAACAAGTCTTGAAGAATTTCGACAGCTGCTTCATACGTAGTACAGTCTTCTATGAACTCAAAAATTTCTGCAGAAACGAAATTGGTCAATAAACGTAGTTTGTTAAATGCCGTGCTGTTCACTTGCGCTTCGTGTTCTATGGTATAGTTCTCAAATGTCTTTTTCCAATGTTTCCAAGATTTTGCAGCAGTGTCCGAGTTCACATCGATTTCTAGTCGAGAAGGCTTGAAAGCATTTATTGTAGACGACATTGATTTTTGTCTCTTAAATTGAACTGAACAGAACAGACAGTTGTAAATAATCGTATTCTAATTGCACAGCTTTAAGAGACAAAAACTAAACTAGGCTGAAACACAACAAGTAAAATTAAACAAACCATAAAAGGAAACTGGTAATCTTAAAATGATGAATCGCAATCACGCAACTGAAAAGAACTGAAGAGAACTGAGGAACTGAACTGAGAACATCATGGACGTGATTACGAGATATGCGGCGGAGCTACACGGGGCGTTGATTAGTGATTGCGCGGGGCGTTGCATTAATCATGTTAGCCAGTTAGCCAGTTAGCCAGTTAGCCAGTTAGCCAGTTAGCCAGTTAGCCAGTTAGCCAGTTAGCCAGTTAGCCAGTTAGCCAGTTAGCCAGTTAGCCAGTTAGCCAGTTAGGATTCGAACCTACGCGGGCAGGGCCCAACAGATTTCAAGTCTGTCGTCTTAACCACTCGGCCACGACAACTGTGCTTAATGTTCAATGCAAATAAATAAAATCGCACTTTTCTCGAATCTCTTATGAAAACATAATTTCAATCCCGCGTTGTCGGCAGGATTCGAACCTACGCGGGCAGAGCCCTACATATTTTAAGTCTGTCGCCTTAACCACTCCGCCACGATAACTGTGCTTAATTTACAATCCAAATAGTTAAAATCGTACTTTTCTCGAATCTCTTATGAAAAAATAATTTTAATTCCGCGTTGTCGGCAGCATTCCAACCTACGCGGGCAGAGCCCAACAAATTGCAAATATGTTTTAAGGTTGACAAAATACTGAGTTTATGACAGAGAAATGGGAAGTTTTGTTTAAGTACTTCTTGGTGTAAACATCCTTTTCTCTAGATAAGTTAAAATTGTTTGAAAGTTGATCAATAAGTATTGCAATTACAGTTTTAAAAGTCAACTCAGCCCTTTAAAATATACACGAAGAGGATTTATCATTTTAATGTGGTTAAGCTCCTTCAAGAATCTGCAATAAAAAATTCACACATGTTCCGGGATCACTCAGCAGAATGACGCGAAACATTTGATAAATACGGCTTTTTGTAAGAGTTGGCGGTATTAACGCGTCACATACCCAAATTGTATTTTAATTGTGACGAAGGTGTACAACATTCATATATCTTGAAACTCATTCTGTGAGTATGTTTTGTTGTTTTTCCGTTGTGTTGTTGTTTTGTTACTTTCATTTTTTAAGTAAAAATATGCATTTAAATAATTATTTTTAATTGGTTGACTGACAGCGTTGAACTTTTGTTTCCTTTTTTATGTTATGTTCCTTTATGTTGTTTTTATTAAATGGGAATCGGAAACACTTTTGTTCGTTTGGAATTTATGATTCTGCTAGGATTCTGCCAGAATGACACTGGTCATTGTTACAAAGACCATAGAAATCCTTAACAGGTTGGCACTGCATTGGTCTCACTTTCAGCATTGTCCTAAAGTTAGGTAAAAAATAGGTCTCTTTGACATGGATGAGCCAACTCTAGGCTAGTCTACTTGCCGTATTTGGGTTAGTATAACTAAGCTATATTATGTTCATATTTCACACTGTAAAGTGTGGACTACCAGAGTGTTGGTAGCCTAACATTGGCAATTTATGTTTGGCAGCAGAGTGCAGGTTTTTGCATATGTGTCAGTTAAGCCTGTGTAGAATAAAATGCACTAAGGCCTGAAGGCTATAACCTGTAAGAAGTATTCTGGAAACTGGAATGGGTTTCAGTATTTTACAATTTATTCTAGGTTTTGAGACAGGTCTACAAACCTAGAAATTAACCAGAGTACATTTTTTAGTCTTTTTCGACAAGACCTTGAGTGCACAGAGCATCTAAGAGTGCACTTTAAGTGCGAACTCACAGGTTGTCAGAGGCAGGTTTTGGCGCTTTAACAAGTCTCAGTCAGCTTGTCTGCTAGACAAACCTTGGTCTATAACTCTTGTAGAAATGCTTAGTCTTCAATCAAAAGTGAATGGA
This sequence comes from Clavelina lepadiformis, assembly GCF_947623445.1. NCBI lineage: Eukaryota > Metazoa > Chordata > Ascidiacea > Aplousobranchia > Clavelinidae > Clavelina > Clavelina lepadiformis. Next base: position 16,977,821 of record NC_135247.1, read on the forward strand.
AACCTTTCCTTTAATATTCCCTGTTTCTAGCTGTTCATTTGTTTCTTGAATAAGACGCTTGGCACTAATTTAAAACCGTTTTGACCCAGTTTTTTTAACAAAGTTCTTGCCCTTTTTTCACCTTTTCAGCGTTCCCAAGAACAAAATAAAAATTTTAAATACATAAGACGTAGAAGTACAACATTTTACCCATAAAGAGAACATTTGCGAATATCTTTTAATTGCCACAACCAATTTTTACTTGACGAAACCTGTGAAAGTTGTTTTTGTCGAGGAATCCATTGCCCCAAGTTTAGGGGAGAAAAAGAGAGAGAAACAGGAAGAATGATTTGTTGCAATTTCTTGAATTGTTTTAAGTAAACTTTTTTGCAAAAAGCTTCCTTTTTGGGAAGGTACTGCCTAAAAGGAAGCTTTTGCCGTTTTGATCCAGTGTTGTAGACTGCCAATGCTGTAATGACACTGTTGACTGCTTAACACAACATGTATAACTTTATAACAGCCAGATTGGAAAGCTTGCTAAGTACGTGGAGGATGAAAAATCTGCAGATTTGCACATAGGCTGTAAACTCCAAATTTGCATGAATTTCTCAGAAATATGTTCTCAGACGTGGGCCATTTATATATTACTCTATAATTTCAAAGTGAATTTAGCAGTGCGTGTAATGCAACTTACTGTAAAAAAATCCTTTCAATCAAATTCTTTCGCGAAATAAACACAGTGCTGACATGCTTTCTTTCTGAACTCTTTGCGCATACAATCAATGGCTTTCAAATGAAGTTGTTGCACAGGGATTTTCCCCTAAAACAGCAAACTTTCAAATCTGGTATAACATAACCTAAAATGATTTTTATTGTCAGGGGTTTAGGATTTAAATTGCCCACCAGTTTTAACCTGTTTCCTAAAGGCGTTGCTTTTGTTTAAAAGCAGCTGGTTGGAAGGGTTGTTTAATATTGGTTCAGAATATGGACTGGGAACAAATGGATAAACTCTTCTCTAGTTCTGAACTTGGTGATATTGGAGATTCAGTAAGTTTCAGTACAAATCATTAAAAATGCATGTATAGGCCTAAAGTGTATTGTGTGTATTAGCCTATTTGTATAACAGTAAGTATACTATTTGAAAGCATTGCAGCAGGCCTAATCTATATCCTGTACAATTTTTTCATTTGAAAGTTTACAAACTGAGCGGGGACTTTCAAATATCTGCATAGCTTTGTTCGATGATAGGGTGATGACTACACAAGGGATTCTTTTTCAGAGACTATAAACGACTTTTTCAAAAAATCTCATTTGTTTTACTTTTAAAATGTTAACATAACCTGAAAGTTATCGCAGACCATCTTCAAACTACTTAACCGCAAGCAGTGATAAATAACTTAAACCAGTGTTCTTTTTTAAAATTAAAAAGGCTAAAACTAAAACATCTGGAATGATTAAAAATTTTTTTCTTTCTTTAAAATATATAGTTGGTATATTTCTCGATTTTTTATAGTACTCTAACCCCAAACAGTCCCAATGGTGTGAACTTGAAATAGCCCAAATTTTTGCTTAACTGCTGTCCAAGAAATGTAACTGTTTATGTATATATATGTCTTTTCTTCATACCCAGATACCCATCTCAAACAATGCAATCTGCCAATAAAATAGCTACTTAGTAGTAACATCTATTTATAAGGTTTATCTGTTATATGAATAAATGTTATAATGTATATACTCTCCACTCTTTGATAGCCTAGTATTTTTGATTCCTGAATCCTGCCTAACCAGCTAATCATTTTTATCAGAATTTAATTTCTCACCATGATTTATCAAATCGACTTCGAAAAACTTTCTATTATTCACCTCACAAGAACCCAGGAAAAGACACATTGTCATTTCCTATAACAAGTAAGTTTTATGTCGTAATGCAATGAAGTCCTGTCCTCTTGTGATATGTTTTTTATCATAATTGTTGTATTTGTGGTAAACTGTAGAAGCAGCAGTGGAAACATTTCGAAAAGCTGCCCCGACTGCATTGGGTAAGCTTGGTCATCGATATGCGTCAAGAGTTGCTAGGTATGTTCTTTATTCTGAAACTTTGTATTCCGTACATACGCTTGTTTTATATAATGCGTGATATATGCACACTTCATTACAGGGACGCATGCATATCACCTTGCTCGTTACTACTTGGCATTATCTACATAAAACGACTTTCTCAACGCAACCCCGACTATCTCCAAGACATCTCCTCCTCTCACCTCTTTCTAGTCTCGTTGATGATTGCATCGAAATATTTGTATGACGAAGGCATAAGCGACGAAGTTTATAATGACGAATGGGCGGCCTCAGGACTCATTGAAACTGAAAGAATCAATGAGCTGGAAGCAGAATTTCTTTACAAAATGGATTGGCGAATTTTTACAAAACAAGCTGATTTTTTACAAATGCTTGATGCCTTTGAAGCTAGGTAAAACTTTTTGCTGTATCATGTACTTTGCATTCGCTTCAAAACCAAACTGTAAAATTACACAACAAATAGTGATTAGTGAATTATGCTGAAAGTAAAATCAAGATGATTTTGTTAGTGATGCTATATGTACAGGTTGGCTTATCAACAAGGCATTGAAAGGGGTTGGTTTTCCTATACGGATTGTATGTGTCTTTTGAAGTCAAAGGTTTCTGTTGCCAACATGAAGAAAAACTTAGAAACATTATCTCAGGTACAGTAAGCTACATGACTGGTTTCCCACATTTAAGCTATGAGTTCCACCAGTTTATCTGTTCATATCTCAGCTCAGGCAAATATTTAGGCTTTGCAATTGGTCTTGATCTCCTACATGTCCCGGCACTGTAAATATTTTGCAAAATCAGGTTTCTGTAAAATGTTTGAAAGCTTTATAATGACTGGAAATTGTGGCTCACGAATATCTTTTTTTAACTCTCATACTAATGTTAATCCCTCTATTTTCAGGCATTATGTATGTGTGTGGTTGTGTATGGAAGTGTAATGGTGGCTAGTGCTGGGGCAGTCTTTTTTCTTAGGGCGGTTTGCAACACCAGGTTGCAGCAACCTCTTCCCTCTTTCCCTGAAGACAAAGCTTCACTCGATAATTACACTGGAATATTGATCGAAGGTATGCTGAGTGATAACAAGGCTGATAATACTTAAGTGCTTGCCATAATATAACAAGTGATCTAATCCACAGATCAGAATGTCTCCGTTTCTTTGGTTCACGACCTGCCCAGCGTGAACAAACAGGATGAAATGGGACAGTTGTCTCCTTTCACAGTTGGAAAGCAACAGAAAGAGAAACCACTTCACAATATGGACAGCGCCATTTTGAGTTGCAGGCCAAGCCGTGCATCGATTTACAACAACAATACCAGCATGAATCAGGAAAGCTTTACCGGATATATTACCCTGTTAGAAGCTGTGATCTTTGCTATGCCACGAAATAATGAGACTGATCAAACTTTTCAAACCTTGGACAAGTGTGAAAGATGTGGAACACAAGATGTCACCAAAGCTGTGCGGTGAGTTGTTTTAAGAGGTTATGTAAATATCAGTAATTTATGAATTTGGTAAATCTTTCAAAATTGTGTTCTTATGTTTCACAGTAAACCAAAATACGAAACTGTGCAAGAAGGACTTCTTGGCTTCAATACTTTAAGACCAACAAACAACATTCCTGCTAATGGTACAAAAGATTGTTACTAACCACACACAGTATTATAAGTGTGACTTGTAATATAATTATTGAAACGCTAATGCATCGTCAAAAATATTACTCTATAGCAATGATTAATGTGACAGTTAACGTATAAACACTGTTATGTTTGTTTAGGTTTGGATCAGAAGCATAAACCTCCTGCCTTTATAACCATCGAAAAGCTTTTTCCAGATTTAAATCAGAGATTGCAAGATGTCAAACATTTTCATTGCACGCTTACACGTTAATTTTTTTAACACAAAAACATTCATTACTGAAAGTTACTACAATATGCTTGGATTAACTGTCTTAACATAGTCATTGCATTTTAGCACAGAATACCAGTTAAAATTTTCTATGGTAGAAATTCTTGAATTCCACAACCTACAGATCAAACACATGGTTGGGAGAAAATAAACAGTTTTATCTGGAAAATATAAATTCAAGTTAACTGCTACGGCTGTCACTCAATAAGTATTATTTGCCCGGATTGTTTTTAATTTCTCACGATACTTACACTTTTTCCAACATATTTTTTTGTATGAGATTTGTAACACAGATCATGCGGATATGAAAAGTAGTTAAAGGTTGGCCGTGCGTTTTACACACAGAAATAAAATACCAGTGGCTTTTGCAAACATAGCTGTGGTTATTTATTGATATATATATGTAGAATATTGTGAATAAAACACGAAAAAAAATTTCAAAAACAACACTTCAAGAATAATATAAGCAACCAGGTCAAACTAACCAAAGCAAACAAATGCATTATGAACAGCACTGTGTATGACAACAAAAAGTGCCATCTGCTCTGCTTATGGATTACAAAATGTTGGAATTTAGCAGCGGAACTTAAACCCATTTGCAACAGATTAATTTAAAGATATAGGAATCAGCTCATTTTGAAAAAGATATGAAACGAAATGATGCTGGTCAGCATATATATATAGAGCTAAAACAAACCATTATTACATGCAGAGGCTAACATACACACAGTACATCTATAATAGTTCCCAATACACAAATGGGTTTGAATAAAGGACAATTTTGGGTGAGTCATATATCAAAACGTTTGATTGTCAGTCTTTTTCTCTACACTATAAGACGCCAATAATACTGCATGAGAAGCAGTTTAATGCGCTACGTCAATCAGAAAAAGCACAAGATACTGCACATTTATTTAAGCTATGTACTATCTTAGCAGATCCACTTTTAGTGTAACACTGGCATTGAAGCAGCCTACTTATCTTTCGTATTATCATAGCAATATGAAGAAAAGAGGTTCAACAATTTTATGAAAATTTAAAATAGTTGCAATGTAAAACGAAGTTGCCTTAGCAACATGCAAATTTAACATGTGCTTGTGAAAATGCATAGATAAGTAGCCAGGTTAAATGCACCAACTAATGAAGGGCAGAATAAGTACCTGAATATTTTAAAAGAGGTAAAATAAAAGAAATTATGCAGCTGCAATCGCTTTCACTTTAAATAAAAGTTGATTACAAGCTTCTTCAGGTGTTTGAACTCTGAACCTTGTCTCTTCGCCCTCGTGATCTTGCGAGTTGACGTACAAGATACCGAGACTTTCCAATAATGAAAAGGAAGATAAGATGTCGATGGTGTCTTCAGTGACGTCATACTTACTTATATCTGACAACCAATGACATGCTGCTTTCGTCAATTCAGTTTCGGTTATGGTTGGGACTGTGAAAGTAGATCATAGTAGAGATAAGTAGATCAAAGTTGCGAAGAAAACAAGCACATAGCATTGGAAATATTAGTATCTCATTTCCACATGGTGATAACCATGATACCAATACAGTACAAAGGGTTAAAAGTTGTTCTATGCACCATTCTGTGTGAGCCTCAGTGCTGTGCCATAGACAAGTAAGGCCTTCTTAACAGAACGTTCATGAGCCTTGTTGATGACATCAAGAACCAAACCCGAGTTGTTGGCGGTGCTTTTAAAATAAAGCAACTTCTTCCATTCCAGAATATACTTCTGACGTTGCGATTTATAAAGTGCCATTGTCCTTAAAATTTTAAGTTATTGGTGAATTATTTTGGCTAAAAAAGTAACAATATGTAAATTATACTTTAAAATATTTTAGAAACTTAAAATGCTGCATCTAACGCAAATCACTTCTCTTTTTAATCTGCCTTATTTCTTTATGTTATGGTTATTGTTTTAATGAACGCAACTTCATCAATGCTTTGCCAATGAGTGTTAAAGTGTTGCTTAGCATTCAGTTAGATTTGCAAATACAGTGCACTAGCTCTACATTGCCGAGCCAAATCTGCACCTGAGATAAGGAATTAACAATATTTCCAATAATGGTTGTGTTTGCAAATGTAATTAGCATTTTGTCATTTGTCACAGCTTTGTTTTCTCACCTATATGCTATTAAACCACTAAACAGCACCAACATCCACACAACATCAAGTTTAAAATCTGTCAGTATGGACATTCCCACATTGAAGAAAGCAGTAATACCAGTAGCAGTGAGGAAGAAATTCAAAAACCATCTTCTACTCCGAGGGATGTGAACCCTGCACAAACAGTGTCATTTGTTTCAAACATTGATTTTATAAAATTCGTACATGGCTTGTATGCAAAAAACAAAAACATAGAAACATAAATAAAAACAAGAATATACTGAATAAAGTGGTAATGAAGATTTAGACAATTTTGTTACTGTTATTTATTTTAAGCGTTTAATGTGTACAAAACAAATAATGATAAAAATAACCATATATTAACTACTTCAGCATAACAAAACAAAAGCCAAATTCTTTTGAAACCAACTACTAGTTTACTAAAACAGTAAAAGTAAATAAGTAAAAGTGACGAATAAGGATTTGCTCTAACTTGGCTTCAGGTAAAAGTGCTTCAAAATGATCCACCGGGACATCTTTAAATCCTTTCAATATCATATTGCTTGAGTTTTTGCTTCTTGATGCCACCAATACACGCTCGTGTAAAACCCTACAATCCAACAGAGATTTATTAAAGTGAATCAAGTTTTGTAAATGTTTTGCACTAAAATATATGTAATTAAATACTTTTTACAAACGCTTAACCAGGCTCAAAACTTAAACTCAAATGAAGAATTGTATATGTGTGTGTATTTGAATTTTATTTGCCCCAACCGTTTAGCATCTTCATCACCAAGTATTGACTTTAAAGCTGTAGACGAATCTGTAGAGTTTTCTTCAACCTCTTTGCGACCTCTGACCCAAAACCGTGCAAACACATATTTCTTGTAATCAACTTCCAACTAACACAAAAACAATTTTCTTTGTAACGTGATGAGCACTACACAGGAAAAGCGCGTAACCATCTAGCCGGTAGTCATCTTGATGTGAAAATAATGTTTACATCATTTCCTTTACACAATGTGCGTTGCCTTCTAGAAATTAAGACATTGCGCTACAATCAAGAGAAATAGCACCGAGTCAAAAGTTTTCATAAAGTGGACACTATTAACATACCTCAATATTTTCATATATGTGCTTAGTTTTTAAACACTTTTCAACAATTTCTTGCGGCACTTCATCATATCCGGCTTCTTTTAAGACATAAGCAAAATGGGTCATAAAACAGAGCTCCTCCAAACTATGCAGGTCATCCTTAAAGTCATCAACTTTTTGATATTTTACTCCTACTGATGTTGTACAACGCTCTGGTCTATCAGGGTCAATGCTTCGAAATTTGTATAGAAGTTTCTTGGCTTCCTTATTATGCTCAAGAAGCAAGAAACTCTCAAGAATATGTGATGCTCCAATGAATTTGCTAGCCCATGATTGCAATCCAGGCCCTTAAAGTAAGAGATTTAGCAGGAATATTTTTAACACTTTCGAAGCTATGAAACTAATTTGTATTATAAAGATGAAAAGCAGATGTTTTACTGTTTTCTAGGTAATTAGAGTCAAAGCAGTACCAATATTTACAAGCAGTGACGCTTTTACATTTGGTTGTAAACTTAGGAAAGCATGTTATGTGTTCACTCAGACGTAGCACGTATTGATGTAGCGTATTTACTTATAATTACAAACTAAAATCTTATAACATATGTTGCAAAAATACGAGCAAGTTTTGGATTCAAGGTTGCTAGAATCTGTAAAAAAGTTGCAGTCAAATCTAGCAGTTACATTTAAATAATTGTAGCATTTGCATTAAAAATTTTAGTATTTTTCTTGAAATGGCATCAGAATGAATTAACTATCAAGAAATGAAATTGTATACACAAACTGACTTAAATTATGCTTTTTACACAGATCAATTGATGTAACTATAATACAAGACACCATCAACCAGAAGTGAGAAATCACCATGCAGTAACCTATATAGAGGCAAACTATTGGCTCCTGCTTCATACCTGGCACTGGTTTATCAATTATTTTCGCAACAAGCAGCAGCTGTTATATGCACTTTACTACTTTGAGTATATAATTAGAAAATACTCATAGCATAAGCGTAACTGCTAGGAATTTCTTATCTGAATACTTCGCTGGCCTACTTCTAATCATTTTATGCATATTACACTAAGATTTCGGCAATATATTGCCAAATTCATGGATATATGTAGCCTACTTATTTACCGGCACAAAAATGCCAGTTTAGGCTAAAGCCTTCAACAATTTATTTACCAACGTAATTTGACATTCTGTATTTTACTCTATAGAGTTAATCATAATAATTGCAAATATTATAAGGCCAAATTATAAGGTCTCTTACCCACTGCTACAGGATCTCCCGTTTTTATATGACTTTTGCAGAGTTCTTGAATGAGTTCAGATCTTCTCAATGGTATTGGGCTTGCTTTAGCATGTGAAAAAGTCTCTTCTTTAAAAAGTGAAGGTGACAAAACTAAATTTCTAACTTGCTGAGCAAAAAACGCCTTGCTACAAGCACGACAATTCAAATTGGTAGTACAGGCAAACATGGTATTTCAAAATTCATTTCACAGGTTACAGTTCATGCTTTTGTTGCACAAATATTCTTTTTCGGGGTTGTTAAACACCAAAATAAATTGTGTGACACGAATTCCGCTCTAACCTTCAACAAAAGCTTTTGCAGCTGCATCAGCTGTAAGAAGTGAAGCATGAAAAGTGTTGAACCGTGACAAACTCCCCCTTGCTTTCCTGTTTCCTTTTCCCTTTACTTTAGTTTAAACCAGTTTATAAACGGATGTGTTTGGGAAACCAACCCAATGTGTATTTTTTCTGAACCCAAACAGAAACTAAACCACTAAGAGCGAAAAACAAAACCCCGAACTTATGAAGTTGAAGGTTGATGGGTAGTGACCACATGTTAGAGCTTCACCCAAAAGCTATTGAAAACGCGATTGTGTATTATTAAAACAACTTTTATCTTAAAATATAAGAATCCTAAACAAAAAAATTTACTCCAAATAAACTTCCCTGGGTTAAAGTAGTGCTACTTGGGGAACGCAGTCATAAAAGAATAGTATTAGTAACGGTAATTTGCTGCGATGTCTATAAAATTTCCGTGCTATGAATGATTTATGGTCTATCCTCTATCAGAAATTGCACAAGGCCTAGCTCGGTATTCGGGGCTCGAGAGATGAGGAATCATCGACGATCTCAAGTCATGCAAAGACTTTTCTCAGTCTGAGGATAAAGATTTCGATACCATACCATTAAAGAAATATTTTCTTGTAAGTTGTGTTTTCTATTCTTAACTAAATAGGCTATACGCCGGTGGTTTCATTCCAACCGGTGAAAGTCGAATTTAATTATTTAACTTTGTCTCCGTTTTGATGTTATTTCCTTGATGAAGTTAGTATGGTCACTTATCTAAATTACGTCCTAAAATTTTTGTCATTACACACATTAAATTACGTAACTAAAAAATATTTCAGTTAAATTATATAACGATAAACTTTCTTATTTTGTAAGGTAAATGTAACCTGAAGACTGAGTTGTTTATAACGTATAAAGTTTTGATTGGCAGTATGATTTTCATTGTTGCGACATTTAGCGGATTATCAAAACATTACCTGCTTGACACGAGTGGTCCAACTACGCAAGTTTTACAACTAGCTAACAAAACTCAATTTACAAGTAAACACTTTTCAAAATTACGCTGTGAGTTAAGTATACTGGGGACAGAGGAAATCTTTTTAAATTAAAAAATGAAATAGTTACGAAAACATTACTACGCAAATAATTTTTTTGGCATAGTTTTCAAAAACGTGTTTTGAAATAAACAACTGTATAAATTATAAAAAAAAAAAAATTTTATCAAAACTTCACATAAAAATACACATAGTAAACACAGAAAACGATTATCTTCAATTAAAAAAGTTAATTAATTAGAAAAAACATTTTCAGCCAATGTTTACCTTTCCATAAAATTTCACATTTTAGCTTAAAGAAAACTTAAATAACCTATACAGAGTACGTACCAGGCATACCTGGTTTGTGTTAAACAACAAGTGATCGTTGCGACAGCCTGAAAATTTCCATTATCCTACTAACAGTAAAAATTCAGAAGTCGTAGAAAGGAAACTCTTGTTTATTATTGACAATATCTTTCCGAATCGATCTTGGAAATCAAACATCGAACTTAGTGGCACCGGCATTTATTCTTAAGGTTTAATTCTTTAAACATTTAGAATTTGATGTGATATCTCTCAAAGCGCAAATATTATTTGCCTATCTGATGGTAATCACCGTTACCGCGTGCGGTTCGCTTAATTGAAAGGCGAAGTTCTTCTTCTGACAGGTCAATAACACTTTGCTTTGTGCATAACCGTAAAAGTTTCATTAATATAATAGAACATATCTTATCCAACTTAAATTGTAATTTAGTAAGCGAAAATGGTAAATTATCTCACAGGCAATGTTAGTTTGTATATGTTTGTTAATTTAAACTTGTGAATCACTTTTCATAAAACGCTTTTTCGTGAATCGCTTTTCATCGCGGTGGTTAATTAATTTGCTTTGTTTGTTCAACGTTATTGTGAAGAAAGTTGTTTGCCACCTACGTTTCCTAATTTCTTAATTTTTTCAGATTTCTTAGCCAACATACGCAAAAGCAATCGAGAAAAAAAACATTTAATAAACGATTTCTAACATGTTACCACAAGTAGGACTGCCCGAAATCTGGCGAGCACAAAAGGTATGTAAACGCGGTTCAAGTGGTAGCGAGGATTTCAGTAACAATAGAAAAATATGTTTGAGCTTTTTGCCAGTTTATTTTCTTGCGGACGTGACTAATTAAGTTGCTTGCGATTACCCACAGCAAGCATGCGACAATGACGGATGAATACGATTGGCGATATTAACTTATCGCGTGGATCATCGCATTATACCGGATCTGTTGCCAAATATTTACGGACAAACGTTTAGCTTTTGTTCCCAACGGAACAATAGAGCGAAAACGGAACCTAATTATCGTCAAGCACGGCGTCCATAATCGGCCTTCCGGACGTCAACCCTTGCTGTCTGCGTAGATCTAGCTAATATCTTATTTTTAGGCCACGAAAACATAATAATATGAAATCGCTACGCTAAAGCTGTCAGTCTTAAAGATCAGAGCCTAGAAGTGGGCGGACACAGCGCCAGGCTACCGTCGCCCTAATATAGACCGGGCCTTTGGTCAACAAATCGTTTCTATTATACCGAGCACGTTTTTGGAAATCGCTACGATCGAAAAAGACACCGTTATGTCGTGACAATTTAAAAAATCTCTCTGGTGTTTCTCGTTCTGGTCACGATTTGTTTGCTGGACAAATGCACTCGGGATTATAAGCATTGTTCGTTGTTGCGTGCGTCAGTCTGCTCATCATACTGTTCCCGTTTTCTTTCAAAGAAGCTGGCCAGCGTTGCGGTTTTGCGACCGAGGAAATCTTATGCACGTTTTGCTTGCTTAACAATGTAAGTTATTTGAATTCCTCGGCTTGACGTTGACAGAAAAAAATAAATTATTTGATGAATGGTCTCTCGGGATTCCAAAGTCGAATCGGCAATGATAATACTTTGAAAAGTCAAAGCCAAGTTTTATAAGACATCATTGGTTGCTTGTTGAACAAATTCTTATCCCTAAAAACCATCAATTTATAAATTTTCAGCATAAAAAATAATGGTCATGGTTCCCAGTTCCCAGGGTGCGGCATCGAATGCCGGAAGTAGCGGACCACGGCGCAAGCATACGCCGTCAAGTAGCTGACTGTGTTTGTCACCTTATCGCTTCCTCTGCTTGAACTACCGCTAATTCGACACTCGACGCACGCGTGCCTTGCTGTACAAACTCCTGCCTTCCGCTTCATAATTCGGATAGCTTCTACCATCAAGCAGGCCGATCAATAAGGGTTAAAACCTTGGTTCGATTTGTCAGGCTTTCAAAATGTCATGCCTGACGCAGTCGGAACATCAGAGAATATATTTCATGTCAAATGTCAACACCAATCTACCATATAATCGTTATTTTTCCTGGCAAATATCTCTGTTGGTTATTGTCGTCATTGGGGTTATAGCTGTCCATCAACGACTTGCAATAATACTGCTAAATTTTTTTGCGCAGGACAGAAATCCAAAAAACGAGAAAGCTTGACACAAAATGTTTAACGATTGATTTAACCTTTTTGTTGTTTTTTGATATTAACTCGGTTCACATTGTTTACAAAGTAAACTTAATTGCATGTGACAAAATGCAAGAAACACAATTGATAGAACTTGTCATAAAATAATTTGACATCAGTTCAATTGGACTTGATACAATATCTACCTAAGTTGATCTTAAAAAGCTACAACATAGCTCAAAATGAAACGCATACGTAGTAGTCGAATACCATACCAATTAGGTGGCAGTGACTATTCGATTGTTTTGTTTGGATGAGCATTATCGGACGAAAACTTCAGTTATAAGTAACATGTTGGCCATTGACCTTATAGTAGTATTTTCGAAACATTGCCCCTTGCTGTTCACATCTTGATAGAAGCATGAAGAAAAAAAGTTAAACCCCAGATATATGGGACAGTATTTGAAACTTCAGTGACGTTTTCGGTTTGATAAGACTCATTCCTACTTTCGCGGCATAGACGAGCTCTAATGTATATATTTGTTTGGCTGTGCGTAAAAGGGCGGGCGGAGGTTGTTTGCTCAACTTTTCGACTCGGTATCAAGCAGCACTTCATTAAATCATATTATTGTCAGTTAGTGATGGCAAAATGACAGAAAGGTTGCCGCCAGCACATTAAACAACGCTTACAGGTGTGTTGTAGGCTGTCAGTCAAAATCCACTTGAAGCAAGTCGATAGGTGCGTAAGCAGACCTCAGTGTTTAATATCAATCCTTGCCTATTTTCATCGCATTACATATAGCAGCTGCCGAAACCGTTCAAATCATTTTGCGACCAATTCCGTAGCGTGAGGTTCAACCTGTAGGAAGAGGTTTGGAATAATCCCCGTGTTGTCTTTTTTACGCCACCGTGCGTGAGTATAAATAGCAAGTTAGGGGAAATGCCAACGGCACTGAAGTTATACGGTACCTTATAAGAAAAAAACTTTACTTGCAACAGTTAAAGATGGTCGATAAAAGAAGTTCTTCCCATGATTTCTATGCGATTTAAACGCGATAAGAAGACAAACTTTCACATAGCCATAGATATAAAAGGACCATCTTTTATAAGGACAGTAGCAATTTTTATATTTTTTCTAATTTATAAACGTAGTTCCAATAAGGCTTCTTTGACAAAATGGCGACAAAGCAAAGCTGCAAAGTGACCTGTTAACAGTAGTTTTTGAGAGAAAACATTATTTTGTGAAAAAGACTGCACACAGGCAACATCGTTTGTTTACAAGAGAAGTGAATCCGCGTAAGTTTATTGGTATCAATTTTTGCTGCTGATTTTTTTCGCGGTTTAATTTGATTTTATTTGGCCAACCTTTGATAGTTTTCTAAATGTGATTCAAAATTTTGATTATAAAATAACACGAGTATTGTTTGATTCGGTTTAGTCCTTAAACTTGTCATCATCATCATCATCATCATGAAACGTTAAGAATAGCAAAATAGATTTAGATAACACCAAAGCAACGAAACATTTTAGTTAACTTTTTCGCCCTTAGTCTATTACAAGAAAACGGTTTTTTTGTTTCACGCAGACAAAACCTCAAACAAATCTACACCGGAAGCAGAAACGAGTTTTCGAACCTGTTTTAAAGGATATTTTCGGAAAATTAAACCAGAAACAAAGATGTTTAATACTGCTGAACCGAATTTATCCTGACCCAATAAATAAAAAGGAAACAACCAAAAACGCAATTTTTCATCAAACTTTTTATGGCAGTGATCAGTTATTAAGTGCTTAACTTCGCCAAAAAATTATTGAAAACCTGTTATTCATTTTATTACCAACTTGGCCTATATACATATTTTTAAACGTAAAACGTCTTACAATAAGACAGAATTAAATAAATTTCCCATAAGTTATAGTGTTATGTCGTCATTGGGCAAAGTAGCTCAACAAAATAGTGAGTAATTTGTGGTAATGCCATTCGAAGCGACAATTTAATACAATTCACACCCGAATAGAATCGGTAAAATGTAATTTTGTAGAGCTGTAACTGGTCATACATTTATTTCAAATGCCATTCGACACCCGGATATAAATTCTAAAGTATGAAACTTTTTTTATTTAGAAAACAATTTTAAGAAAATGAAGCCTTAATGCTTCTGACAAATTTTGGAGAAAAAATTTTTAAATTGAAGCAAAAACGAAGCAATAGTTATCCCCAAATTATAAAAAGAAATAAAATAAAGTAAAATTGGTTAAAATTTTGTAATAAATATATTTACAGGTTTTACGTTGTTTGTTTCGTGTACGTGGCGGCGACGAGTGAGGTACTTGTCACGTAGTACAAACGATACACAGGGGCAGTGCCCTCAGGATTGCTTAATACCTTATGTCATGAATTTAATGATATGTTTAATGACGTTTGAGCTACCTATAATGTAAATCGAAATTTACGAGTTGAGATGTCCTGTTTGTATCGCTACCATACGAAACGAGCTCGTCTAACCAAACCCCGCGTAAATTTTCTGACGTTCCATCTCGTTTATTCGTTCAACATGTCCGAGTTAGGTCTGCATTTTACGACCGTGTAAACATAACATGGGTAATTTAAGAGTCGTCCGCCGTCGAATTTAGAAGCGCGCCGGCTTTATGAACTTTTTACGGTTGCTCGCGTATTTTTATTTACGATTGCAAACAGAAGCCGCGTTTATCAAAACGCGAAATACAGCCATAAACTTAAGTTTTGGCTCCTTTGATGGGAGAGACGTTACGCTGTCAAATAAAAACGAGACTAAAGTGTGTTTGTGTGAGTATTTTAAGCCTCGTAAACATTGTCTTGTGTCTCCAAGAGCTGACATATATTCTAGCCACGTAATTATTCCAAGACAGTTTATATAGAACCCAGATAAATTTTCTTCACAATTTGAGCCTATTTAACAGTTTTAGGAACACAGACGATTTCTTTCGAAAGGTAAATTTTTTTGACATATCTGAATTATTTAAAATTGGCTTGACTTTACAAAAACTTCCCCAGAAATGTGGAACCGATAAATTTAGTTTAACCTTTTAAAAGTTCGCCATCTGCAAACTTACACACATAAAACGAACTAAATTTTAATAGCAAAAGGTGAATGACCTCGAATTTGTGACGTGTTTCTTGACCAACCAGTTGAAAAACTTTTAATGTTACGTTTAACGCAGAGTCAGTAGAAGTTTGTAGCGCGATTTGAATTTAAAGAGAAACTGAGTTGTAATACGTTCTGTCATGTTACGTAATAATCTAACTGGACAAGTTGACTTCCCTCAACCAACAAAGATGATGTGGCCGGGGCAGCAGCAGCTAGACATGCAGGGACAAGAGTATATTTCACCATTTCGTGGAGTGCCCTTGACGATGAATAGCGCATTTTTGGAGAAGTTTTCATTGGAGGGAGACCATCAGTTGAAAGCAGCTGCTTTTAAGAACCAGTCCTCGTTGGCCATGATCGATAAATTGCCTTTTCCCTTTCTGTTGAATTCACAAAATGGAAGCAGTGAGCGTTTGCGCCACCCGTTGTATTTCCCGTCTCAGATACAAGGTCTTGCTGTGACTCCAGATAACGCGGTTTCCATGCACAAGGAATCCAGCAGAATACCAGAACGTATTTCAGGAGCCACAAGCCCAAAACGAAGGCGAATTTCCCCGATGTCCAAAGAAAGTTCGTTCAAAACAGACCCGACAGCGACGCTGGGCTCGACGTTAGCCTCCACGTTTTGGCCGCAACGAGAAGGGTTTTATTCTGGCGAAACGAAAAGAAATGCCTCGATGTTTACTCAAAGCATTTACGACAGTGAACAACAAAATGGCGAACTACTGCAAGGAGGCTTGCACAAGCAAGTTGTTTTGACTTCGCCGTCAATACCTGTAGCAGAGGAACAACAAAAAGAAGCAAGTAAGTCAAGAGAAAGCGTGTAGTATTCAAACTTTTCTTTTTATCATTGCCTATGTGTGTATAGCTGGCCGGGATTGAGGACCGATAAGGGTTTTTTGTGCTACTGCCGTGGCAGTATTTCCTGGCTAACATTACTCACTAAACAAACCTCGGCCACCGTTTTTTAACACGTTTGGTTTCAGTATGTCCTCCCTTATCAACCATTTCTCACTTTGGGTTAATAATTATGGGTTTGTTTTCTTAATAATTACTTTTCAATCGACCCCATTCATACAAACAACACTGATAAACACAAAACGATCCATAACCTCAATTCATCATAAATCGATTTTAAAGATGACTTTTTCGCACAGGGAGTTTGGGAAAACATTGCGGGTAGTATGACATGATATACTTTACTTTATGGTCTTAACTTAATACGTTATCCAGCAGGAAGCTTAGCGATTGCTAAGGTTTTCCAAACAGGCAAGAGAATAAATAAATCGCTGGCAGACAGACAAGCCAAAATACCTATAATTTGTTAATAATTTTCATCAATTTTAAAGGTAATTTTGAACATATTAATAACATTCGAAAATGAAATGGAAAGTAGGTTACAGCCAAAGTTTGTTTATCGGCCTACGCTTGATAGTTGTTGAAGTTTCTAACAGTAACGAAACATTACTTTTGCAGCCATTGAAAAGAAATCAATAGAAAACAATGATAGCACCAAGAATGGCGCAAACTCGACTAAACTCGCCGACTTAATTCGTGAATGTGAAAGATCTTCCACATCCAGAGAAGTTGAAGGTCCATCCAGGACTTTACCGCCTGAATCTCGGCCAATTTTTTTTCAAAATCCCCTCCTTTACGCAAGAGTAAGTGCTTTAGTTTATAGAATATTTTTGTATATACGGCATGTAGTATGGACGCAAATTAAAGCTTGGACCAAACAGAGAAAACGTTGTCTGGCAACTAGGCGTTGTAAATTTCTTTTATTCAATTCAATCGTTTTCCAAACTTAAAGTTATAGTCTTACATACTAAACACGTAATTGCTTATACGTAATGTAATTGTCGTAGAGTATACAGCACACATGAATATAAAGCCCGATTTAGATACACTCTTACATCATAAATGTTCATAGAAAGCCGGAAACTTATTAGCCTATATGGTAACCTCACCGACTGCAGGAGTGTTCTTCAGGTTTCTTTATAAGCTTTAGACTTTAGACAGATGCTCACTTTTTACAAAGTTTTAGTGTTATAGTTTATAGTTTAAAATTTTTGAATAATTACAGATGGAAACAGAAAAATGTCTAAACGATGTTTTTCTTCACAAGCCAAACCCGAGTTATAGGAACCCGCTACTCTTTCCACAAAATGAGGTCGCTTCGATGCAGAGCGCCTACATCGCCCTCTTGCGACAGATAAATCTTGGAATTGCGTCGTCAAATCCGTTTTGGCCATCGCTGGCAGCGACCGCACCCAAAAGGTAAAAACTTTTATTTCGCCTCGCAATCACTTAATGTTTAGCAAAAATGGCGTTTGAAGCTGGTGCGTTTAATAATGTTTGGTTTCACAGCAGTGTGCTTTGAAGCATTCGCAAAAATAGCCTAGTTTTTGCAATAATTATTCTTAATTCTTTATAAACAGTTCAGTGTTCGATTCGTTGAATAAGCCCTTCTACTTGAACAACAGCAACGGCCTCTCAATTCCCCAGCTGTTGGAAGTGGGAGACACAAACTCGTTATTTGCTCGCAAGACGTGCGACGACCTCACGAAAGCAAAACGAGGCAGAGGAAGAAAAACAGGAAAAACTTCAAAACCGAAACGCGAGTTTATCTGCAAGTACTGTCAAAGGTAATGTCGGAGAATTTTTTTCGGCGACACTGTACTGTAAATTATCTGTAGCTTACTGCATATACAGAGTAACTTAGGTTACAAGACACACATCGATCATTTTAAGTCAAATAAGCTAGTTTGATCAGCAACGGTTTCCATTAAAACTAATATGACGCTTATGGAGTAATTTTTCTAAAAATAGGTTTTATTTTCAGGCACTTCACCAAAAGCTACAACCTCTTGATTCACGAGCGCACTCACACCGACGAACGACCTTACGTGTGCGACATCTGCAATAAAGCTTTCAGGAGACAAGATCACCTTAGAGACCACAGGTAGGTTTGTACACACTGAACTAGGGCTATCTCAAATGTAACAACACAGTAGTAGGCCTAAATTTGCGTTTAATCCCATTATCCAACAACTAACTTATACTTGGCCACTACAATCTTTAATAAGTCAACAAATTTTCTACTAGGACGTAGTTTGATAAAAAACTAGATTCTGGAAGAATTATTGTTGCCTAAATAAAAGCTCCAAATCGTAAAATTTCTGTAATCGCCATGAAATCTTCTGTCATCTGCAGGTACATTCATTCCAAGGAGAAGCCATTTAAGTGTGAGGAATGCGGGAAAGGTTTTTGTCAATCAAGAACGCTAGCCGTACACAAACAGCTGCACAACCAAATCCGCTGAAAGCATCCAACAGAAACAGCCACATCCTGTTTCGAGCGAGGCTAAAATTGAGAATAAACGCTCGGTCCCACTTTCGAAGAGAACGTTGCCAGGAGCAGCCTTTTTGACTAAAAATTTCTTCGTTTGTACTTCTTGGAAAATGTTACGTTTCCCGCGTATTTGTAACGCATTGCACTAAATCTCGTTTTTTATTTGCACGTTTCGATGTTCTGGCTTCCTGTGAATACTAATACGTTTAGTAATAATAGATTGGCAATGACGTTGAGCCCAGACTAACACAGCAAGCTTGCTTTCTTAATAACAAGCAATGGATGTGAAGGTAATCAATTTACGATGGCAGACAAAGACGTAATATCCATTACGTCATATGGCGGAAACGAAAACATAAATGGACCTAAACTTCTTTGTGTCCATTTAGCTCGAGTCAAGAAAAAACACGCGCTATTCAGTATTGGTTTCAGTTCTGCAGTTATCAGTTGCTAGATGGGCGCAACTTTATTAGAAAGAATCATTGAACATTCTCTTTTAAGTGAAGTGCTACGAGAAGAGCTAGAATGACCAACAGCACTTCAACATCACTTAGTGCTAAACGTTCAGTGCCACTTAAAGGTAACTTTTCCTGTGTGTAAGGTAATGAGTAAACCAACGAAAGAAGTGATTTACGATAGGAGACAACCTACAAACTTTGAAGCCAAATTAAATCTCTGGCAGATTAGTTTGTGTATAACTACACTGTATTTCTTCAACTATAAAGTTGACACGAAATGTTATTATTTCCATAAAAGCACTGATATTCTAATCTAGAGGAAATTGTGTACAAAAACAACTTACACGATAAGTTTAAATAGAACCATAAATCACACCAAATATCGCTCCAACCACTGTAGTTAAAGCACAAAATCAATTCTCAAAAGCAAACCTTGTCTCACGCATTTACTACTTAGAACACATAAATGGTTACTTGATAATATCTGGCATGGTTGTCAATAGCCACATATTAATCTTGGCCATAGAGTTTCCAATAAAAATTCCACGATACTGTACAAAAAATTTTGAGAAAAGCTTATTAACTGGCAACACGAACAATATATACCATTTAAACTTATGGGTTTCCAAAGTGTCCCCTGGAGATGCCATGCAGAAAAAAAGTATGTTTACTACTGTTGCCCGATTACTTTAATACTTGAAATCTGTGAATACAAAACAACACATTTCAAAACACGTTAATATTGAACACAATAGGAATGAGTAAAGACTATGTACCTGTCACAAATACACTGGAAATCAAGACAATAAGCCTGCCATGATATTGCTGCAGTGTGCGCAAAAAGCAGCATGATAAATATATGGCATTGCAAGCATACCTTTAATTACTCAGTCGAACGTTAATTAGTAATTTACGTAAAATAATTCATGCATTATCTAAACATTTATAAGGTTTGTGAAAGCATACAAAGGTAATTAGATCTCTTCTTCTTTGTAAACGGTTTGCTCATCAATCATTTCAGATGAGGAATTAGTTTCATTCTCATCAACACTTTTGCTTTGCATTAGCTCAACAAATATCACAGTTTCATCCAATGTCTTTGGGTCTTCAACCTCTGTACTCTTTTCATCTTCGTGAGATGTTGCACCACTAGTATCAGCCTCCATGGACTGCAAAGATTCATTCTGTAAATTTTCCTTCGACGGTTTAAGGGTGGCAAAATTTGGATTGGTTGAGTATGAAAAATCATCGACTAAATCAGCACCATCATCGTCGATATCATCATCTTCTGCTGCATCCAGACCAGGAGGAATTTCAAATCCGACAATTTCTTCATCATTGTCCTCATCATCTGGACCTACTCCCTCTGGAAGATCAAGAAAACTTGCTATTCCGGTTGAAACTGGTTTTGACGTCGGCTTTTTAGCAATCGAGTAATTCACAGATGGTACAATTTCCACTGAATTGTTGTTGGATGTGTTTCCAGAGGAAGAATCATCAAGAATGGGGACGATCAGGTTATCCTGAGACATCAGATTGTACTTGATGACAAACAAAGTGAACCGTTTGCAAAGGCAAGTTTCATTCTAAACGTACAAAAAGCAGCAAAATTTAGTAGCAGAATGGTGGAATTATTTTGCGCTTGTGTGGGTCATGTGTGTAGAACTGCACAGTACAGTGCCAAGAGTGAATTAAATAAAATCTACAAAAAGATCATATTGCCTTTCAGTGGGACATATTTCTAATTATGGAATTTATTACCATAGCCGCTGAAAAACTTTAAATAAATTAAACACACCTCGGCTTCGTCAAAGATCTGCCTGTGATGATAGTAAGCATGAGAAAAGATTCTGTAAACTCTTCGACAAACTGATCCAAGTTTGGCCACAGAGGATTCTTTGATGCTTACTCTATCAATATAAATTATAAGTTTTTGTATAAAAATATATTGCATGGATTACATAATGCTAAAATAGGGAGTTGATGTGTGCCTGAACTAAAGTTATCAATAATAATCCTAACACGTATTTCATTTTCAATGGTCAAGTTGTTTTTCATTTAAAGATAAATTATTCAGTCAAGATATCTAACTAATGCAGGTAAACATAATAAGTTCACTGACAAAAACTTGAGGTACCCAACCAAATTAAACGAATAAATTATCATCTTTAACGGTATAATCCAGCACCTGCTTGGGAAGTACTTGTTATTGTTGAGCAAGCATGCAGCACCATCTAGTGTGTGTCTGGTGTAATCTATGGCGGGGCATTCTTTGGGAGTCTTGTGAGCAGCACAAAGAAATATCCACTGTTCGGTGGCAGTCATTTGTGAGCATGTGTCAGGTGTACACTCAGCCTGCAGTCTGACAGCAAGCCCATTTAGCTCCAAACAAAATTGCCTGCAAAATTTTAAGCCCTTTTACTTGATGAACATGCAGTTTTTGTTAAGTATTTTATATTAGCACTAACTTGTTTAAATAACCTTGTTAAATATCTTTTTTTAATACAAAGGTCTCACAAAACATTGTCAATTGTAGCATGAGAAGTGTGCATACCTTAGATGTTCATATTTCCAAACGCCTTCATCCTGACCAGGTGGTATAGATAATATTTTTTCAGTGTTAGTATAGTCTTGTCTGATGGTTTGCTGAATATACTGTTGAACCGCTAGCGTACTGTCCATATCATCAAATTTATGCTCAGCCCATTTATAAAAATCCTAAAGCCAAAATATTTTAAGACCTCATTAATACATCGAAAATCATAGAAGTATATGTGATGTCTGTATATAAAATGTGCTGCTTTACATGTGCTTAATAATTTTTATGCAACTCGTATGGTATATACAGGATGTTCACAGAATCTTCAGACAATTTATAATACTATATATCGTTTTTTTAAGTGTTTAGGGATACGCAAACACCCTGTATAAAATATATATGTTAAAATATGAAAATTGACACAATAAAACATTTTACTAGAATACAACAGAGGCGTCATGATATAAATGGATCATATCCTACACAAATGGATATATTAAACCTAATACTGTGTACAGTAATGGGAGGAAACCAGAAATTTAATTTAAGCTATTGTACAGGGTTACACATATTAAGGATGCAATGCAACGATAAGAAAATTTGGTCTAATACTCAACCATTTAAATTGCCCATTAATCATATATATGTATTTAAAGCTTGGTTAAATGATCATAACTTTTTTATCACAAATATATATATATACTTATTAAAAATTCAAACGAGACTGTATACGTATAATATTGTACAATACATAACGTCAATTGATGCCTTGCAAAATTGCAGAATAATGTCTAGTTTGATGAAAACTACATAATTTAACATGTTCAGTTTGCTATGACAATTTGTATGTCATGGAAATCTTATACACAGCCAATCATTTTTAATGCCGATGAAGGATTAATTGACTAAAAAGGTTATACTCATCAATTCATAAAATGACTGGTCACTAATTATTTACCGTTTAAGTTGCGTTAATTATAATACATGCAGATATAGATGTATAAACCATAGCTACAGCAATAAAACTAAATATATAGCAAACCTGGATGGACCTACCTCAATTTTTGTTCCAGGAGGATTCCTGCATACACCATATTGAGGATTCATTACTGTTGAGCTAGAAACCATCGCCAACCAAGTAAATGATTTAATGAGACTGTTACAGTCACAGTCAGTTATAGTTGCATATTTAAAAAATAAAATTCCATTAAGATCTAAATAGATTTATAACAAAAAGTCAGTGGATTGCATGAGATAAGTATGAAAGTACATAAACTATATATATCTATATATTGTAACCACAACGTATATGTCCAACAGTTAGTAGGTTTATCCAACAGTGACTACTAACAATTTCCAGAAATGAAAGCTTTACACTGGTCCATTATATAAAAAGAAATGCTCTGTTGACTAATAATTGTAACCCAGATATATTGGGCAGTATTTTTCACCAGTACTGTACATGTGTGTTATATTGTACATAATGTAATAGGTATTGAATTCAAATGCAACAGATCTCATTACTACACTTTTGAATTAAAAATGTCCATAAATAAACGTATATGAGAACCCTGGTACACAAATTGTGACGCCATTTCGTTGTGCACTTCTGCACTAGAGCAACATATCAAAACCAAACAGAAATAATTAAACTATGAAACGACCAAATAACATTAAACTTTTTGTCATTTCTTGTATTTTTGGGTGCAAAATAAGACAGGATTAAAAAGACCATACATAGGCGCTTGGGTTTAGTGGTTGTGCTAAGAATTATTACATCATTATTTCTTTTCTATGAATCCATAACTCCTTTTTTAAGCCTTCAAGTCAAAGTGAATAAGTACAAGAGGTCTCAAATTTAATATCATCAGTATTTTCGTGCAAGTTATAAGCCTTTGAGGCTTTATCACTTTTTCCTTGCACATTAGCACATGCTTTTACCTATTAACAAGTAGTAGTCGTTTTCACTACACTAGGCCTTAATGGCAAAAAATAAAACGATTGATTGAATAAACGATTTCATGCTATAGTGTAAATGGAAACCCTATTGAAAAGTTTGCTTGCAGTTCGCCGGATAAATAGGCCAGCAAAAGAATACAAAAATTTGCACCACACCAATGAAATATACTGTAGCGGAAAGTGTGGCACCTGAACACATGATGTTCATCAACGTGCATGCTCCTCAATGACAAAAAGAGCGTTACACCCGCTCCTCACTGAGAAAAAGAGCACGCTCTTTTTAACAATTCAAAGGTGAAAAAATATTCCTGTGGAAGAACCGAAAAGTCATCACATCAGGTGGTTACTTGTTAATTGCCTTCAGTTAGTCTTAAAGCAGTCTTCCTTTATTTCCAGTACAAAAATGGTCTCAAAGCAGTCCAATTTACATCTTCAATTTAACTTAATTTCTTTATGAAACGTCTTTCTATTTTGTGCTTTCGTAGTGTTATTTGTGCAAAAAAATAGCAACAAACGGATAGCCAAAAAATAGGAGCATGATCAGTTGATCACCCTCCAAATTTGAAAGAAAGAGCATCGCTCTTGCTGATTAACAGGAGTGCGTCCATCTCCGGTTAAGCCAATAACTTTGTCTTTGCATTCTCGGTTTCTCGTCGAAAACTGCTATGAAGGTCTACTTGCCAGCAATATAGTAGACAAGTGTGGTAGACTACCTGAACGTGATTTATCAACTTACATGCCAAAATTTTATCTTCACATCGATTTATATTAAACCAACACAGACAAACTGGTTGTTGGAACCTCGATTTATATAAAATAAACAAAGAAATCAGGCTTCAGTGCACACCATCAAGCCCAAAATTTGCGTCTTTGCACATACAATTTCTTGTTAATCACTGCCTTACTTTCCATTCCAGCTTTGTAGTCAGGATTATTAGGCTAGATGAAGGTGTGGCAACTATAGGAAGTAGATGCACATAAACACCGACAGATTCAGCTTATTCACTGCAGAGAAAATGATAAACTATAGGTACAGGCCTACAAGCGCCATCGCAATTAACTAAATAGGCAAGAATGTCACGTCAAATTTTAATTAGGCTATAGGCCTAAGCTAGCATATGCGCGGCGGAGTGGCGGGGAAAGCAATTTCCTGCGCTGAATAATTGACTGAAATAAGTTCTGCAATTGAGACTTTTTTAATTAGCCTATAATAGTTAATACTTCGTTTTCTATATGTAAAATGTACAGGTACTTTCAGACTGTACATATGCATCAAAGCGTATTTCAAGCCAACTAGGCTATAAACCAGAAAACTTATTGATTTTGAGCGGATGGATTCGGTTGCCGGTCTTCTTACAGCAGAGAACGCTTCCCCGAGAAAGCCTGACTATGCAGTTCGGTACAAGCGTTTAATGCTCTTGGTATCAGCTAAAAATACAAATCAATAGAGACTTGTAGGCCTAGTAGATTTTTAGCCAACACTATTAGACTATTACCCCATTGCCGGCAGGACAGGACGGACTCTGGAATTCTGACTTAATCTTTGTAAAGAAAATAAAAATATTTAAGCTGAAACTTTTTACCTTACACCAAAGCTCTTCATCTGAAGTGATTCAAGTTATATAAAAAAATCTTGTTGAAAATATACTTAGCTAGGTTTATTCTTTCTTTTTAATATTTGATATAATTTTTAATATTTCTTGTTTTGATTTAGGTCACTGCAAATAAAAATATTTTTCCAGAACTTTACAGGTTGATAAAATTTTATTTATTTATATCCAGAAGATTTGTACATAAATATTTTTAATTTACTTAGTTAATTAGTAAAATTGGTAAACTAAAACGTTTAAGAATGAGTTATTTCCAATGTATTATTTTCGATTTTTTTACATAAAAATCTTAATTTCGAACGCAACCAAGCACTTGCCAACGGATTTATTTGAACAGCAGCTAAGTCCTAGGAAACGAGAGAGCTCATTTATAGCTTGCTGGTGTTGTTTCGGTAAAGGCATACATGTATTACGCCATGGACCATTGCTGTACACCAGACGGAGAAATATGCTAGGCTGTGGCCACGGTTAAGTTTTTACCGAGTCGAAAATGGTAATTGGTCTCCGATTAGGCATGCTGTGGTTGTGAACTTGTATACTACACCCTAAGAATGGTTAGTGTCAGAATTCTAAAAAAATTACTATGCCAATTTTGCTTTTGCCTCAATGTAGCTATGGTTTAGGTATGGCAGTTTTAGAATCCTTAATATTTGTTTATTTCTAACCGTATAGACTAATCGCATCTATTATTTTTTTGTTAAACAACGTACCTTGTCTTGTTAGCCTAGTTTATTTATTGTAAATCGGCATGAACGCACAACTAAGTTTGTTGTGCATATTGTGAAGTCTAGTGTGTGCTTACACTTTCCACTATTGCTTGTATATAGTTGGCTTACGTTAGTTGGTTTGTTGTGACATTAATGTCATGTAATACTTGTAGGGTAAAACAGCAATTCTGCGCCAGCAAATTCCACAGAAACAAGACCAGAGAAAACCAGCAGCTGGCATATCATACAAACTTTACAGTATAGGCTAGGGCACTAGAGTCCGAGTTGCTTCATGAAAATCGGGAACTGAGTACTATCTACTAGTACATAGTTATAGGCTATATATACATATATTGCAAAAGGCTGACAAGGTTCTATATTTTGCATCAAGACTAATTTTGAAACTAACCCATCTTTGCAACTGTTTAAAATTGTTCAGATTATTGTGATACGAGTCATAACCTATTGATATAAAACAAGCAAAAATGGCAAGCGGTGATTCTATTCCAGCATCGTCGCAGATACCTGGGTTATCTCATGTTGAACCTGAAGAAGATTTGAAGTAAGTTTTGCTGGCTAATGTTTGCATTTCCTATATTTTTGACTGTGTCAAGATAACTTGGCATCACACTGGAAAGTTTGCAATGTGCAGCTGATTCGTCCTCCTCCTTTTTGCTCCTTGTGTAGCTATGCACCATACTGGAAAGTAAGGCTGTTTTTACCAAGTAATCCTGCATGCACTCTTGAAAGTCTTTGTTTACTTATTATAATTTGGTGTTCATTTGTAACCACTGTAGAAGTGTAAAACAATTGACATGATGATGTTGATGATCTCAGGCACGCCTAGGTCGCACTTTCTACCAGAGGCAATACTGATACATTCTTTACAGAAGTTGTGCTATTTACACCTGCTTGCTCATATTTAGACACACGCAAGACTCATTTATGATTCTTGCATAGGGAAGGTGGACAAGTGGTCACCCCTACTCATTTTTAGAAAACACACCTACATTGCTCACTTTGCAAACTTTCCAGTCTGAACTAGATATTGACGCTGGGTTTTAAAGGTTACCTCATCCCCGCAAAATTGTTGATTTTGACTCACTTTTTTAATTTAATTTTAACAACATTGTTGTCGTAGCTTCTTTTTCAAACTAACCACATGGGTAAATATAAAAATTTCTCAGCCTCGGTATAATATTGCATTATATGTCTTTCATCCAAATGAATTAATTCATGTGTGAATGTACCATTAGTTGTTACTTAGGTCTATACTTTATTTATTTAGGAGGCAAAACTATATTCGAGAATCCGACTCCGAATACGTTAAACTTGCCAAGCAAGGTGGCGCAAAAGATCTTTTATCAATTCCAAACGTACGTTTTGTTTTGGCTTGCAAGCAAATTTCTTACAAGTCAATCTGTTTGTAGAAACGTTTTTTGATAATTTAAACTAAAATGCGCTTTAACAAATTTTTAAATTGCTAAGTTATGCTTATGAATCTGAATGCTAGTTACATTTTAATCTCATATAGTAGGCCTTTTGTAGTATGTACCTGAATATAATATACGTAAAACTTCCAGGTGGAGAGAAGCAACAAGCCAGTGGATTATCCCAAGTCAGATTGGTTCGGCCACCACCAAATGGAGAAGTCTGACCAAGAGAAAATGTAAATATGTATTTTCCAGGTATCTGATGCAAAGCGTTTTGGTTTTGCTTGCTGCCTGCTTTGAAATCAGTTGCACAGGAAAAGCATACCGCGCAATCTAGTCAACTAGTTAGAATCCCACTGCTAAAGAGCACATTATCAAAAACCCTTGGCACCTCCAACGTTAATATTTGCTTCTTAGATTGTTAGAGAAAAAGTGGAAAGCTCCCGACTACATGACATACGAAAAGAAACCTGGTAATGGAGCGGCTAAGATTCCTGCATCGGAGGGAGGCAAACCCCCTCCTCTTACAGCCCGCGAAGAGAGGCTGCTTATTCAGGCAAAGTACCAGAAGCGTGAGGTGCCGTATCAGTCGGACAACCTGAGCTTCTGGGAACGAAAAGATGAGCCACGAAGACCAAACAACTTTCGCAAGTGAAGTTCTGAACATACAACATTGTAATGGTTCGTTTGCAAGGCATACATCTCACATAATCATATGTAACTGTTAAATTGTTTCATCCACTTCTACCAGATTGGTGCTTTTACTATTTGCCTCTTAAAACGCATTCAACAGTTATTGCAATGCACATTATTTTTGGAAGCCATTTTTTTGTTTTTTTTTGATAGTAATTTTGTTTTCTAAAGATGTGTATTGCACAATAAAGTTTAAACTCATATTTTTTTAGCAACAGCGCTACACCCACTGTGTTTATTATACACTTTCTGGTATTGTCGCCTTGGTACTGTGAATAACTTTTTAACAGTTTTGATGTTTTTGCTTGCTTTGTTGTAGTTTCGCTTGATTGTGATAAAAACATTCCTCTACTGGAATTTTATTTTGGCATCCAACTGCTGCAATTGTTAGAAAGAGACCGATCTTTTTGTTCCAGATCTTTACACGTAAACGCGAACACAAACATGCCTTGTAACTGTACTGAAATGGAAAACTAAGGCAAAGTGAAAGAAGAACTTTATTAACTCGAAGTAGTAGGCCGATTAAGTTACTTCGACTTATCCGTAAAATTAAAGCAAATATAGTTATCAAAATGCTACTGCTGATAATGCATGCATTTTTTTGCAAACAATGAATCGCATATTTTCATGGGCAGTTTTTCGCAAAAATATGTTTGATATAAAAACACATACAATGTTGTAATAGTAAGTTATTGATAAAACTTAATTAATAGTGCTAATTTAGCACTGGTAATATCCGACTGTTACTGCCATTTATACCTATAGTGCAGTGTTCACCATACTAACCGCTAGACAGCAACAAGACACCGTCATTCATTTGCCTAAAAAAGTCCACTGTGTTCTTCATTTTTTTACAGTTGGTGTTTTTTAAAGTCGTCGTTCAGACAAATTGGCATACAGACGCTGCTCAAAGATGTCCCTTCATACAAACACATACCTGTGCTTCGGCGCATATTATTTTCAATGAAATTCAAGTTAGCGTCACGTTCAGCAAATAAGTCATAGCGGAATGCCTTTTAATGTGCAATATGGGCTAGCCTACTGCAGCATCCTCACCTAGATCAGCCTTAATTTGAATCACTAAAAATTTTCGAAGTCACCTTACAAAATTGCATGCTATAGATTAGAACCTTTTTGTACAATGCTAATAGCTATTACAGTCGTACGGGTATAGTCAGGGTTGCCATACCGTCCTTATTTATAAGATTTGTCCTTATTTTAAAGATCCGTGTCTTAGAAAATATGTTTGTCCTTATTTCTAAGAAATGTCCTTATTTTCACTTTCGTCCTTATTTTTAGGGCGGAGGTGGGCACTTTTGTCCTTATTTTGGGCATTTTGTCACCTTACGATACCATTTTGTACCAAAGAGATACCAAAATTATGAACATGCAGATAGTGTCTTGTTTTTTTTTTTTTTTTTTTTAGGAACATTGGTTGCTTACTCTTGTTGTACACTGTTTAAGGTGGTATTCCTCGTTCGTTTTCTAGTCGTCCTTATTTTTGAGTTGAGACTGATGGCAACCCTGGGTATAGTATTAGTAGGTAGCTATTACTGGTATAATACTACAGGTAAATTTGTATTTTTTCAGCAGTTTTAGATTGGATAATACCATAAACAATTACATGCAACTTTAAACTTTAAAGCCAGTTATTTGAAATATGGTATGTCAAAGCATTTGGCTTAGGGCTAGGCTTTTATGCGTTTACAATTTGGGCTGCCCACAAAAATATTAAGAACAACTGAAAATCGAAAACCAATTTAAGAGTTTCACTTTATTAGACCTACAGCATGTGTGATTTGAATTCATTGATCCAACTTTTAACATCAAAAATTTAACTGAAGTTTTTTACACAGTTGTATTTTTCGCACATCTCATGTAAAGAACATTGACCGTTTTTATCAAACGGTAGAAATGGTAGAGGTTTTCTAGCCCAAGAAGGCAGAAGTTGTTATAGGCTACTGTGTGTGCGCCGTCCAATTTTTTTTTCTATTTCTGCCTACCGGAGTCGCAAATGCTATGAAACTGTGAGATCGTCTTTAGTATTTTTTCCAGATATCAACACTACTACACATGTCATTGTTCATCTGACCTAATTGTTTTTCTGAACTTTTCTTAATAACAAACAATAAACGTTTTAAGCGAAAAACTGTAAGATATAATCAGTGGTTGAACCAATGGAAAAGCTTCACTTCAAAGATTTTCTTCAGCCTGTTTTAAAGTGCATGGAACGTTTGAAACTGTCATTGGTATATTTCATAAATGAGATTTGAAACCTACATGATGGCGATTGTTTTTGTAATTATGACCCAAAAACGTTTTGGTTTGGTTGTACTGACGCAAGCACGAACATAATAGCTTCCGGAATTGCGTTGCCGTGATGTGATTTTCCTGCAGTGGAAAGCGAAGAAAAACATTCACCGCCTGTTGTTGAAAGTTTTCTCTTCCTGCTGCAAGTGTGACCGTTCGAAAGCGTTTATAGCTTGTGAAGAATTACAAATTGTTTAATGTCAAGCAACTGGTTTCTGCTCAAAGCCTTGAATTAGGGAAACATCTGATTGGAAAATGTTTGTAAAGAAAATCGTTTTGCTGTTCAAGAACTCTATTAAATGGCGCATAAATACGTCACAGCCAACGTTCAAGTCATTAGTTTGGACAGCAATCAAGGCAGTATTCTGTTTCTTGTGCGGCGTCATTTTCATAACCGTCGTTTTAGTACGAGACAACAATGAAAAGATTATCCGAGACATTGAGAAAATGGTTTTGTTAAAAGAGTTTTCAGGTGAGCGTAGTCAAATTTCAAATAACTGAGTGTATGACATTAACTAAAAATCACTGTTAACTGACATATGACGTCTAACGTTCATAGAACAAAAGCTTTTTTTAATTTGTAGTCCAATTTTGTGACTTAGGTGCGGACGAATGTAAAACTTTTCAATGCTTTGGAAAGTCGTTTTGCAACCTTGAGGCAACCATTCAACTTAACTCGTCGAAAGTTGTTGCTGGTATGAGTGTTTCATATATAAGCTTTAAACGAACAAATGTTGGGCGTACCTTAAGCAATAGTCGACGTTTATTATGCCTAACAAAAACGAAGATGTGTTTTTGTGAAGGAAAAGATGTGTTCACCATCTGGGGAAACCTGACTAGCCGATATCGGGTAGTTAAAAAGGTGAAAGTTAACCTTCCTCTGCTGCACTCTTGCGGAGACCAGGAATGTACCGTGAAACTTTCGCAAAATACGTTTTCTTCTGCCAATTACCGATCGTGGATCTGCCGAAAGTTTATGAAAAAGGATGATTGCAATCACTTAAAAATGCTTCGCGAGTGGCCGGCAATGAAATCACTTTTATCAAAAACTGGTAAAAACAAACGACGGTATCTCAAAATATTGCATCAGCAATTTTGTGTAATTTGAGAGAGATGTTTAACGTGGAAGAAATTTGGCGATAATTTGTTAAAGTACGGAAGTTGGAAGAACTTTTTTCTCAGGGATAAGATAAGTGACTTAATCCTTACATTAT
Source organism: Clavelina lepadiformis (assembly GCF_947623445.1). Taxonomy (NCBI): domain Eukaryota; kingdom Metazoa; phylum Chordata; class Ascidiacea; order Aplousobranchia; family Clavelinidae; genus Clavelina; species Clavelina lepadiformis. The sequence goes on from NC_135247.1 coordinate 17,009,461, forward strand.
ACGATTTAATCTTTATATAAATGCATTTTAGCTGGCCGTTTACCTGTTGATATTCTTCGTGGCATCTCGCCTCCTCTTCAATGCGCAACTCAGAGGATGGCGGATCGTGTCCTCAGGAGGTTGGGAACAAAAGGCAGCATCAACTTAAAGGATTACACTTACGGAGAAAAAGCTGAACTTCTTTTCACTAGCAAATTGTCACCGAGCACAGTAATACAGGTAGGCCTATTGGTCTTGGCTAAAGATCTATTCGTTAGGTGGCGTTGTTTTACGTTTGTTACCGACACAAAAGTCAGAACTCACTGTATTCCAAATACTGACTTCATACATGTTGAAAATCTTTTGCAAGAATCGACTTTTATTTATACTACACTCAGCCAACGTAGTTTGTAATAAAGCGACATTGTCAAAAAGTAGGCTATTAGAAGAAAACTTGCAAATGATAAAGAACGTCACAATTACAAGTATTATTTTAGACAATGTTTCCGCCCAGGGAAGGCTGGCCTTTGGAAGCTGTTTATGGTTCATGCGGTTTAGTAACCTTTCACGGCGGTGGCTACGTCACATCATTATATGATGTCTATCATGCACCATGGAAAGTTCGACTGGATGTCGCAGTTCAGGTGAAGCTAAGCTGATATCGTATAACTGAAAGTGGGCAATCGCCAATCGTGCATTTGACAATCACTATACAGCCAGGGTCATTGGAAAAACCAAGAAATGTTTTGTAACGTTCTGGTATAAAAATTAATAAATGAAAACTAAATAAAGATAAAATTGAACACTTAGACGAAACGAATTGTTACAGGACAAAGGCCGTTATTAGAATCTTTGCCAGTGTTCATCTACTTTTTTACTAATATTATATAGGCTGCTAATTTAGTAATGAGTTATCACAAAATTTGTTTTACTAATATTAGTAGTGCAAAATAGCCTACTAAGTTTGTCCAATGTAGGGGATATATTTAACTGCACAAAAAGAAGCAGCGACAAAAATTTTAACAAATCTTTTCTTTTGGATTTCAGTTTCTAAATATAGCGCACTATTTTACGGAAAACGAGTTAAATTATATGATTTTGCTGCACCGAATGAGACCGGAGGATATTGGACTATCAGAAAGTGGACGGCTTCGTATTCAGAACACTGACAACCTTGTTGTAGTTGATCAAGCGGATGAGAGCACAGGTCACAAAATATCAAAATTCCAAAATATTGAAGTGTTTTTATGTAAATTTGAATTTTTTGAGTAATGTTTTTAATTTAAACGTTCATGTTTGATATTACAATAATAGTAATCTTTAGTGTTTATGTTATATTTATTTATTTATTTGGTATCCACAGCATTAAGACATTTTAAGTGCACATTGCACTCATTGACTTAGTCATGCATTTAGTAGCACTGCTCGTGCTTGTTAGATTTGTTTTCTTACTCAAATTATACAAATTTAAGTAAGTTTTTTTCCGTGAACGGCGTTTTTCAGGCTTTTTTAGCGAACCGTACGAAGTGCCCTTTCACAAACACAAACTAAAGCTGAATGAAGACAACATTTGTCGATACAACGTCACAGATATTAATTATTACTCGGTTTGTCGTCATTTTCTCGGAGGGTCATGGAAATACTCAAGCGGTGAAATTTTGAAGGGTGGTCTACTTCACCATCCCGTCGAAGAACAAAGCGTGAGTGCCGCACAAAGGGGCTTGCTTCAAGTCGGTTTGATCAATTTAACGCTATTTACGCAAACAAAAATAACACCGACATTGTTGACATGAGAGAATTTTGCTGAAGACCGATTTTTAGCAAAGCGTTCTTCGAAAATGATTTCATTTGGAAAGTATAACGGTGTTATGTGATTTCGATTTAATTTCAGCTTTTTGGCTAAGGCTACTTTTTGATTTTTCAGCATTTTGCCAATGAAATGTATGTTCTACTGGATATTTGCATACGTGGCAGGCTTGCTTTACCAAAAGATACTCCGCCATCTACAAAAGGTATACGATCGATCGCGGCCGCGAAACTCCGAAAACTGCTCATGAAGAAACGAACGTGTCAGCCGCAGTTCAGGTACAGATATCCGGAATGCCAATATGAACAAAAATTGCATTACGGAATTTACAATTTGCCCGATTTTGAGCTCAAGTGGTTGGGAGGTTGATAAACACTAAGCGTGATTGATAAACTGGATTTGCCACCTAGCTCCCTCTGAAAACCGCGACAAACAAGATGTTTACAGACTTTTGCCAGTATAATTAAAAGTGACTTTTGTCGGTATTGGAAGTGTCACTGGTTCCTTTTCCTGATCTTTTCATTCATGAATGTGAGGAACCATAGAAAGTAATTGCACAACTCGGTGATGCACTACAGTTTTTATTTCAGCCAGTTTTACACCACGTTGCAAACGATGGTTTTATACTGTTTTACAACACTTAAGGCGCCATATATGCTTGCAAAAAGGCCTAATTTTTTTCTTTATTTTAATTTAAAGTGAAATTACTAAAAATGTAATTAATCGAAAAATCCCACATGGGGTTCCCTGAAAATGTTTTGTGTCACTTAAATGTTCATTAGAATATTATTTCTTGAAATCGTAATAAAATTACATATCTTCAACTTTTACAGTAGGCCTAGATTGTTTAAAGCAGGTCTGCAATATTTGGCCAAAAAAAGGCAAATTTCATCAATTTTCACCTACTATTTAGGCAAATCTGAACAAAGGACCTGGAACCTTTTAAACCCCGGCCCCTTTTGCTAGGGTAATCCCCGCACTGAAAAAACAACACCGGAATTGCTGGCCTATGATTGGTCTAAAACACTTTATTTAACCATTACGTAAAAGGCCCATAAAGCCGTAGAAATCGCCAAATTTCAGCATATATACGGCTGCTTAAGGAGGCGTCCAACACAAAAAAATGCCATAAAATCTTTATTTGTTTTATTATACAGTAAATTTACTAATAGACTGATTACTTGAAAAATCTTTCATGGAGCTCTCTGAAAGTTTGCATGTCAATTTAGTATGCTTTGAACTACCATTCCATGGAATTCCATCAAAAATTTTTAGCATAATTCTGCACGCGACCTGGGACATTGAAGCACGCCAACTGCTAAGGTAATCCCCAGGCTAGAAAACAACGCCAACCATACTGCATTCTGATTGGTCTAAACATGTTTTTAAAGCCCTACGTAGGAGTTCAACCAACTCATAGAGATCTTAGTTTTAGGTGTTCGACGCCTCCTTAACGGCTCGCAAAACCAAAAATAATACGATAAGATCCACATCTTCTATGTAATAAGTGATTTCTTATTTTAGTAATATCAGTAAGTGTTATTTCGCGTCGTTTACGTAGCATCTCAGCTTACGTTTCATTGCATTGTATTAACGTGACTTCGCAAAACTGCATGACCTGCTTAAACATTTGACTTTTCCTTTTGCAACTACAAGTCTGAACGATCGAAGCCCTTACAAAATTCACAATGTTTTTCTTGTATTTATTTCAAGGCACGCCTGAAGCATTCCCTTATTTTCTTTTAACCCACGGCATGTATAGGCTCACACTTTTACCAGCGCGCAGAGTTAACCTTGCGAATCACCAAAGCCAACAGATGAGTTGACTAAGCAAAGATTACTTAGAATATCCTTATCTTTTCTTAATAATCTTTGCTCTAACCTAGGCATGATGATTGCAACTCAATAGACATCTTATAAGCAGTTGTATTGCTTATGTTCTTGGTTATTCAAATTAATGAGAAAGTGTACAGCACCTATAATAAAAACCTTTTCTTGTGAGCTATTTCTGTTGTAAAATTAAAACCTTTCAGCCTACAAAACATTAGAGTATGCTAATCGCACGTATTAATAGAGTCAGGTAATTTAACAGGCAAATTAAATATAGGTATCCTCACCAGTCAAAAAGGGTCGCTTTAGAGTTAGACTCATTAAGAAAGTATCCATAGATTTTTTCTTCGATTGCTCTCTTAAACTTCGTTTTTGTCACCATATCATGCACGTGACTTGCATGATTATAAATGAAATATAGGCGCAAACATTTATGACTGGACGTAAGTGACCATCTTCTACTACCTCTCACAACCCACCTGTGTAAAAGATTTCTACTGTGTACTCTCCACAGAACACTTGAATGGGACTCCAGTCCAATGGATGAAGTTTATTTTTGTGGTTTTTTTTTTCATGCAAACATACAGGTAGGTTTCGTCTTGACGGTTACACAACGATAAAGTCCTGCCAAAATATCAGCTTTACTTTTATTTTATATTAATGTGTTTAAATTATGGTTTTTGTAATTTGGGTTTGGTGGCCGTGCTGGCGCTAATAACTTTTTTACATTCTCATATTAGTCCGTAATGCACGTTCTTGCTATCTAGGCCTTGTCACATTTGGCCGTCTAATTTGTGGACACATTTTCGCTCTTAACAGCTCGAATCTATAGGCTATAAGGCAATGGGGTCAAACATCCACAAAGAAAATGTTTGGCAGTTGTGTAGTTATGGTTTCATGCAGAAATAGTGAGAGGTAAGTAAGCTAATCATCTGTAAGCTGCCGGTATTTCACTGGACAACATTTACCTGAAAAGCGATTGGAAAAATATGCAACCGGAAAAGAAACACTTTTAAAAGACTTTTTGTTGTAACGCAAGAACACTACTGAAACATTTCGTGATATTAAGGCTTTTTCCCGACTTCTTGTTAACCTTAATTGTAAGTTATATCTTAGAAACTTGAAATATCTATGTTCTAATCTGTTTATACACAATAGATAAAAAACACCGCATTTTAATGTTTGCACACTGTTTCGCTTAACTTCACAACATATCTTTACCGTGGAAAACGTTTACGTGAAGCATTACTTTACTTAGTCACATCTCAGGTTACATTCAATGACAAATCGTCTCGTATCAAACGCCGCATTGTGAACTACCATCTAAGCATATGTTTATATTTACTCTTTTTGAAAAAATATTGTCAATTGTCAATAAGTTATTCACCGTTAAAATTTGAATGATGTTTTTATTTTTGATGAAATGCCCGATAATTTATTGCGATGCATCGCCAAATAACGCACCTTGGTTTTCTGATAATACAATTAGAGATTGTCACGCAACAGGGCTAATCACTGCTCCACAAAAAAGTGATAACGCAATCGCCTGTATAAAGGGAGCTTGCCACACTTTTTTCAGCGATTATACTGAAACGTATAACCGACTAAAGCACTGTAACAGACGTTTACGTTTCGTTTTAGCAAATTCAACTGAGAACAAAAACGAAAATAAACGATATTGTTCGCAAAATTTGAGTGGTTTTAACAACACACAAGTCATAAAGATATTAATGAAAAAACACCAAATAGTCTATTACTCTCTAGATTTAAGGCTGAACCAAACATTACGTTCTGGTGGTTATACATTAATTATATTAATTAAAATATGAATGCTTTGTGTGCAAGATTAACATCTATTAAGTGGCATGATGGTTACATTCCCAGCATAGGCAACCCATGAATAAAGTTTCCTGTGTTAATAAACAAATTAAGGTGTTTATACGGAATGTAATAATTAATTATATTTTTCATCTAATCGTTGTAATATAAATTCGTTTTCGGCCTATAAAGTAGATGTAAGAAACTTTTTCGACGAGAAAATTGACATCAAAGACAAAAAAACGACTTATTCTGCTGAGTTCTCCGCAATGTTCGCTTTTACCCACGGCATCATCCTCATCAGATTTGTAAAATATGATGGGATTTGCTTCTCAATCCCTAGATCTCTGTAAGTTTGTCCACATCCCCAGCCCCAGCTGCTAATGCCTACCTGCACCCAACACGAATTCCCCGTATCAGGGTCATGGACCTTTACAACAGTAAGATGTGATGTTTTATGATGGCAGAAATGTTGATTAGATTTTGTTATAATGATTGGTTCATACTGTAGATTTAATTTACGTAAAACCACTCTATCAATAGCATTTGTTTCGTTATAATTCTCACCTCTCGAACAAGAGGACCACCGCTATCACCCCAACAACCATCAACAACTTTATGCTGGTATCCAGAAACAGCACAAAGCATGTTGTTGGTGTAATCAATGGAAAGGGAAAAACCCCAGTCGATGTGATTTGAGGCAATGTTATTACATCTACGTAAACACATTGCATTTTATATAAAAAATAGATATACACTATACCCTTTTATTTGTACTTACAATAGCAAGAACAACATCACAAAAAAACTAGCGTGATAAAAATGCAGCAAACACTTACAAGTCAGAACTTTGAATTTTCAGCAGACCCTGCCGTAGAACCGTGGAAGGTCTTGCGTTTAGATGCACTTGCTCTTGTATTTCTGCCAATGTGTGCCCGAAACCTGTGACGACCGCCAAAAGAGTTTTGTCTGCTTTGTTAGCTTCCATAAGGAAGTCACCTAAAGACAAATTCATCATCATAATTAGAAGAAAGAAAAAGCTACTAAAAATAGTTACAGCTATCAACTTCTTTGAGACCCAATCAGAAAGGAAGTTTTATGTTGAAAAAATTCTACTTTGTTTCATGCAACTTTGTTCTTTGCTTTCGGTTCCGTCAAGTTCATTGTATTTTCTGAGATAACCGTCAATACAGTTGTTCTCCATACAAGGCAAGCAAACAGGGCGAATATATTCAGTGTAATTCACCCAGCCAACGTTGAAGATCGGTTCTTCCCATCTTTCGTTGCCAGGAATTAGTTGGTGGCCGATCTTGACCTGGAACAAAATCTTTATCATTTTAAAAAAGGCTTCAATGATATGTTTACGTGTTTCTAAAAAGGTGACAAAATTGCTTTCAGTGTAAATTACACTGCATTAATAAAATACCCTTACAAGAGCGATGTCAAAGTCGAAATTTGCATAACTTTCGTGTATAATAATTTGATCGGGGACAAAGATTTTGACAATTGGGAGCAGTTTTTTAGCAGCTGCTGTAGGGCGTTTATGAAGACCTGTTTAAAGAAGAATACAATTAGTTTCACTGTAGCTCACACCGACGTCATATTGTCAAATCAAAGTATGGAACGCACCGAAAGTGACAACAAAATCGTTTGCCCAATCTGAAATTCCAATGTCTTCATATGCGAACAAGTGAGCGGCAGTCAAAACCCAGCGGTTATTGATGACGCTTCCGCCGCCGTAAAAGTTTGATTTTTCGTAAGTCTACAATAAATTGATAATTCCATGAGCATTTAAACCGTGTCAGCGAATATAAGGATAATAATAAAATATTGATCAACGTGTAGCTCGTTGTCAATCGTCATTTCTCAAGTCTTTAAGTCTTTCTTGCTGTACAGTAGTACATATATGTAGTTTTATATATTTGTATACTGATATGCTTACGTCCATCACTTTGATGTGAAACTTAGTTATGACAACTTGCCAGGGCCATGATCTATCAGCCGCTTCATCACCATTCACGATCCTGTCTAATCGTGCTTGTTGTCTGATGCTTCCTACGTCACCAGCTTTCCCACATACACTGTAGTCTAAACAGAATTATAAGCACTGAAAATTGGTCCAAGTGGTGTTGGTTTCATGCTTTTCATCACTTTTTTTGTTTTGGCAAATAATTCATTTCCCATACTTAATTAAATTTATCAACCTAAAAAGAACATAAGTTTCAATTTAACCTATTCTGGCATCTGTTATTAAATCCAGCAAATCATTGATGTGATAAAAGCTTTCCACAAAATACACATTTTTGACATTTTTCTGAGAAAGATGGAGGAACTCGTTATATCTTGTTTCATCAACACGAGCATCAAGGCATTCAGCACAAGTCGTGATCACGTAGAACTGTTTCAAACACAAACAAAAAGAGAAACCGTATTAATCCACATGTAATTTATTTAATCAATCGTACCTATTCAATGCAGCAGGTACTGACGTCTTTTATAGCTGTTAAGTAAAACCTTACCATGGGCGAATTCGCTATTGCACTCAATCTTGTCACCAATGACTGTGGAGAAGGTCCCATATCGTGATCTCCTTTGAAAGTAAAATTGATTTTAATTCTTGATGCACATTTTAATCAATCAAACTTGATTTAAGCTCCTAGGTATGAGTAACTGTTGTTACAGAACAAGTGTAAAATAATTACTTGATACAAACAACAAAATATGACGTTTCCAACTATTCTTTCTATGTTGTTTCCTGGACAATGTCAAAGTGCTTTTCACAGAATTTAAAACTTCATAGATATTCCTCCCCTGGCGAATTTCTCTTTGGAGGAACTCTGAAGACCAAAGAAAAAATGATAAATCATTGTATTTTAATCATTGATACAGCACATGGAATTTTAATTATAGAAGCAATAAAATTGCTAAAATGAAGTATTGTGTAGCATTATTCTATTTCTAATTTGGACATTAAATTACCTCTGTCTCTGAAAATACTATGTAGTATTTCTATCACATTCTTCGAAGAAGAAGTTAAAATATCCGTAAAATTCAACATCACTTTAGCTTGTGAAGCAAATACAAAGATGCTATATTCAACGGGGGAAGTCGAATTTTCTTTGAGCTAGAATAAATTATCAAGTAATTTTTGTTCATTGCGAATCAACTTGCTCTTAATTATGTTAGTTCTTTCAACCCAGTGTATAATATCGTATCAGGTGCTCCGTTGCCATCGTAAACAAAGAAGTAGAAAATAATCTGTTATGTAAACACGATAACGTCTCACCAAACCCAATTGAAAAGTATGTGTAAAACATATATAGTTCTAAACCAGTTTTCAGTTAACGTCCTTACCCTTTGCACAAGCTTCACAGCAAATGTGAGTGAAATGTTCAAAGCTGGATCCGACACATCACGAGAAAGGTCAAACAGAAAATAAATCTCATGTCCAGGTTCAAAGGAAGCCGAGATGAAATTTGGTTTTGTGTCTAAACAATCATTAATTTAATTGGTAGATTAAATTTTTAAATATTCCTGTATACAAAAATATTATTTTAATTTAATTTAAAAAATGCAAAGAACAAAACTTACTCACACAAACACAAGTTGTCACGGGATTATTTTTATTTACTCTTTTTAGAGCCATCACATTGTACACTGTTTGTTCGCACTACCCTTATAGGTTAATTTATTCAAATATGTGGGTCAACTTTTGTTTTTATTCTCGTTGTGTCATTTGTATGCATGCTCGTCAGGTTTTCTTATGTTTGCTCACGTACTGCCGTATTTTAACTATTAATATGTACACTTGTTTTTTGTTTATCCCTTACATCGTCTTACCTCGTTACCCCTAGGCCCTAATTGGTATTTAGCGTCCCACGTTTATTTTCTGATGGTGTGAAAACGGTGTAATCTGTGTTGGGGTGGAGTTGCACTCGACTGGGAAGTGTTGGGCGAGGCGTTAGGTGAGTCTACGTTTGACCTTTGTAGTGGAAAGATGTTTGTTTCTAACTAAGAAATGCTGTTAAAAGTTAGTAAAACAAAAAGAGCTAATTGACCAGCTGTAAAACGGAAGGTTTCCTGGCTGGGAAAAAGTTTGGTTACAGTTAAACTCACCAACACAGGCAGGTGGTTGGTGGCTCCAATCTCTTCCCAAGCATGTGGCGGTGACAATTCCATATGAATTATCCAACATCTGGTATCCATCGTTACAGGTGTATGTTATTCTCTCACCAGTTTCGAGTCTCTGAAATGGACGTGGCTGCACTATGGTCTTGGAGTTTGGTTCAGGAACAATGCAAACCTCTGCGACAGATGTGCAGCAAAAATGTTTTGAAAATGAAACCAGGAATACATATACACATACAATGCAGCCAAAAAAGGTTGAAAATCACCACCACCTAAATACTCTGAACTCAGAACCACCACCTAAATACTATGGGTATTCATATTAATGCTGAAGGTCTAAAGCTTATAAGTAAAATTTGTTTTTAAAATTTTTCTCATGAAGATCTTCAAAATATTGTAATTACACAGAGTTGACATGAACCCAATATGCATGCACTGAACTATTTTAATTATGTCAGCCTTTGCTGTTGCAATCTTTCCTGAGTTTCTCCTTTGAATTGAGAGAGTGAAAACTGCACGCTAATTTATTATAACAATTTACTAGCAACCCTGTCAACAGATAGTTTAAAAGGCCAAACCTAAGTTTTTTAACAAGAATTTGCAAAACAAAGATTCATAAAACGTAAAATACGAGTTATAACAAAGAATGGTTAGCATTGTAGTAAATGGGCAACAAGTTCTTCTTCACCTATGCACAGAGGTGCAGAATCTGACCATCGTCTATCTGATCTACATCGTCTTTTACTAGGACCTTGCAGATCAAAACCGGAGAGGCAAGCGTACTTAATCGATCTACCATATTGTCTTCCTCCATTAAATAATCCATTTTCTATCGGTTCCGGGTCAAGACAAAGTGCATCTAAATACAAAATAAATTTTTAAAAAGTTTAGCTTGGCTTTCACTCTTTGTTTAACACCAAACTAGATTTGTTAAGGATTGAATAACAATAATTTAAAGTGTGATACCGAAGAAGTCAGAACAAATTCTTCCACTTTTTTCTATTTAAACTGTTACATATTACTCATGTATGATACGAAAAGCTTTCAGCTCTGACAAATAGGCAAAAGGATGAGTGTTGTAATTTATTTCTTTGATAAAACAATTAATGAATAGTTTAGTATTGATCCATACATTGTCTCCTTAGAAATCAACGACTTGAAAAATGTGTAAGGCACCTGGATTAAAACAAGACATTCCACAAGCATCATCGCATCTGCATCTTTTTGATGCTCCCCGGCAATCTGCATCAGTCTGACAAGATTTCCTACATTGCCTTCCTTCTTCAACAAGTGTCAAATTTCTCGTGCAAATCTTTTCTTGGGCTTTACAAGAGATAAATCATTGGAAAGGTTAACTTTGGTTAATCTAGTAAGGTAGTAAGATGGGTTATCTTACCTTCCACTATGCTGGTCTTCACCCATGGCATTAAAGGTAAAAGTTTTGTATAATATCCGGGATAAACTTTTTTTATGCCGTCTCTGATAAATTCACTGGCACATCCCAATCCCCAACTAACTATACCCAACTGAAGCCAACAGGTCTTCTTTCTTTGGGTTAAAACCTTACAAAAATGTGTAAAATGTTATTCAAAGTCAAAATTTTCAATAAATGTGTTTAATACATTGAAAAACGTATGCGACCTTTTTTATACCTGTCTTACTAATGCGCCACCACTATCACCATAACAGGCATCAACTACTCGCTGAAAAATATCACCAACACCGCACATCATTCTGTCTGTGAATTGAATTGAACTCTTAAGGCCATCCTCAATCATGGCTGGAATTATTTCTCCACATCTAAACATAAACAGTGCAATCACGCTTATAGTGTTGAAACCTTATAAAAAAGACAAGCAAGTAAACATAAATCCAAATGTAGCTGACAGAGTGTAGTAACTATGATTTTCAGGGCTTTTGATACCACAAACAAAATATATTTAATATAGAATACTATATTCTTGTATAAAAGTAGGGTTTAAAGATTTTTCCTAAATTACATGTACCGTGATTGTGCTCTTAATTTTATTGCTGCTTGTTTTAAAGATTCTGACTTTGACCATTGTTCAGTTATGCCAAATCCAGTTAGAGCAGCCAAGATATTCTTATCATCTCTGTCATCCTCCTGATATATCCAAGCACCTTAATGAGAAATCCGTATCGAATATTGCGATTTTACTTAGAAAGATACAGATTTAAAAACGCAACGTAAACAATAAGCAGAAATCGTAATTTTTAAAACTACCTTGTTTTCTACATCTTATATCTTCATTCTCTCCTCCATTTATTATTCCTAAACTTCTCAGATGATCCCCAGCACAATTGTTCTCCATGCATGGCAGACAAACTGGTTTTATGTAAGTTGTGTAATTCAACCAACCACCTTCGTTTGTCTGCTGCCATTGGTTACCGTTTTGATTATATTGTCTGCCAACTTTTATCTGAAACCCAAACACAGTGGGATTAGAACAGAAATTAAACTTACAGCAAACACACAGTAAAATAAGTTGTTTTAAAAAAACCTTCCTTCTCTTATCATGGAAATACATAATTAAACGAAAAAATTACTCACTAAAGCAATATCGTAATCGAAGCTCTCTAATTGTTCCATGTAGCTAGGATGAATGATAACTCGATCTGCCTTGAACACCTTTACATAACGTGGTAGCGGGTAACTTGCAGTGCTTGGCATTTGATGCATACCTTCGTATATAGGAGTGAGTTCAAAAAAATTCAATAATTTTTACTAGCATTAATATCAAACACTCGCAATAGCACGAGTAGTTAAACCTAAAATGTACTCACCAAATGTCACCAAAATACTTTGTTCCCAGTTACCAGTTTTTTGAAAAGCTGCGTCATTATTAAACAAATGAGCAGCAGTGAGGACCCACTTATTATTTATCAAAGATCCACCGCCACGAAATCCTCCACCGCGACCCCCAGCGTACGTCTAATGAATAAAGTAAAACAATTTAAATTATTGATTTTTCGTTGAATATTACAACAACTAGTAATTCATGTTTTAGATTGCTTCGCGTCTTCGCACAAATGACCTGGAATACACTGGAACGTTGTATGGTAACGACAACATGCCAGGGCCAGGCACCAGCATTTGCCTCATTCCCATGGATAATTCTTCCAATTCCAGCAAGTTTTCTTATTTCTCCTATATCACCTGCTTCACCACATGTAGTTGCATTTAAAAGAGTTCCTGACAAAGTAAAAGAGTTTCTTGTTTTATCTTAAAAGATATAATGACGACACCAAAACCTGAATCTTGTTTTTAACTACAATGATAGATTCTGAATACTGAGAAGTTTATTCCTTTTTATTATCATTTTGTGTTGAAAATTATTGACTATGGTTGACTATATGTTATTATATTATTGACTATATGTTGACTATTACCAAAACTATTAGTTTAAACAAAATTGTTATCAAATATAAAATACATACAATGGGATTTACAAAATATTTTGAGATAGTTTAAAGAAAACAAACCAAAATGACGATTTAGGCTTGCACATAGAAATTATTTGTGCACCATCGTTTGCATACCAACCTGTGTTTTGTTGGCTTAAAATCTTGAGGTTGTTAATATTGGGATTTGGCAGAAATCTTCCAAATGGTGCGGCAAGTGATTGAAGTTCATTATACGAGCGTGCATCTTGAAAACCATTTCCAAATGATATCACATAAACCTGCAATAATATAACTATTTACTTCCTAGTACCTAGAGAGAACAAGAGTTGTCATTGTAAAATAGTCGTAACAAGCATTGTGAGAACTTCTTTGGATTTTCACATGCTAATCCAAAACCGAATTTATATCTCATTTATGATGTATGGACTATTTGCTACTATTTGCTATGATACTTCAAAATCCAAATAGTTTTTGTTGCAATGTACAATTCAATGCATATTCACAAAATATATATACTTACAATTATTACCAAAGTGGAAAAGAATAGATGTACTTTAGAGCCATATAAATCTATACTGTGTCATGGTTTTGATGTTGATTGTTAAGATAAATTGTTTGATGAATTAATTGACTAAATTCATAAATTAAAAAAAGACCAAAGCAAGATCAGGAAACACTAACACTTCGCACTGAAATCTAATCTACCAAATTGAACTTTCTGCAGTCGTAGTTAGACTGTACCCCTAACCTTGAAAATGAGAAAAATTTTTGTGGGCCATATAATAAAATCGTATATAAATCAAAAAGATTCTCCACGAGATTTATAACATTCCGCTGATAGGTGAAATGAATAAATAAAGGTAGAGTATCGAAAGGTAGCTGAAAGATCAGCAAAACAATTCCATAACCTTTCACTTTAGCATCAGCTGAATCAGACAATCTAAAATGTGAATATAAATTATATGGAGACAAAATACTTTGCAGTTTTTTGCACGTCACCTCCTGTAAATTTTCCTGATGATTTCTCTTGAGTGCTTCCATTCCTGACACAGGGATTTCCCCTTCATCGTGTCGCCCTATTGACGTATTTTTGTTGATTTTACTACATGCTTAATTGCTCAGGTAATGCTCATTGAGGTAAACATGGTTCTCTCGCCATCAACTTTAACATTATCGTCACACTACGTACGGAAGATCAGTGGCATTGCAATATTTGCAAGCCTTGATTTTAAATAGTCGATTAAGATCACATTCATACATTCCAGAAAATTAATACTCACCGTGAACAAGAAAGAAAACATAGCGATCGATATTTGCGCTGGATTTAAATGATTTTTGCAGCATTTCAATCAGTCTGGATAACGCCAAGTGAGTATTTCTGCGATAACCAATATTTTGAAGCAGCTTTTCTGGAGAAAAATAAGCGTTGTATTTAACTGTTACAATCTAAATTTACAAAAAAAACTTTCAATAGACCCTTTTTAGTTACGACGCCATCCCTTAAAAGAGGCAATTTTTTTCGGTTAGCTATTTAACTATATGGGAATCATTGCAATAGTTATATAAAATAAAACAATAAAACCTTAACCGTTTACGTTTACGGTGTAGCCTACGTCATGTATCTTTATATCGGCAACTCGAATACGGCCAGTTATATATCTTGTAAAATCAACTAAGAAATCGATTAGGAAATACTGTTCTGAAATGTTTACTTCTATGAGTATAGAAAGCCTTGTACTAATCGCCTGCATATACGTTTTACAACATGATGCACAAAATGTAACATGACTGAATGCATAATGAAACATTCAAAGTTTTGCGATAATTTCTTAGTGGTCAAGTGAAGGCGATTGATAAATGCTTACTCTCTCAGACAGCATGGCAACGCTAATCGAAAAGGATCTATTTAACACAATCGAAGGGATTGTGTATTGCTTTGCGGTAGTAGAGAACAGGATAAAAGATTCCAAAAGAGTAATCTACAGTATACCCGAAAGGTCGCTTAGAATGTGCTAGTGGATTTTGCATTGGGTCCTTTGCAGTAAATGTTAATTTGTGACGTCTTCTTAACTTAATAAGGTAACAGAAGTACAAACGTTTACGTCGGTTTCTTGATACACCACGCAAAACACTGATGATGTTTGAAGTAGAACTTTTCGTCAGATCTAAAGAGATATGGACGTTTGATGAATACACCAGTATTGCACATTTCACTTGTTGTCCACCAGCAGAAAGCTGTATTTAAAAAAGTTCAGGTTAAGCATGACATCGCATAATAATTAATAGGTATAGTATAGTGCATATACGATCACGTAATTACATACCGCATATATATATAGCTTATATATATTTCAAGCACTACATCTTATATCTAACTAATCATTATGAGATGGGATAGGCCAAAGAACTTGTAATCATCAAAGTTAAACACCCCAAAACAATTAAAAATAATTAACAATAGATTAAGAGTTTGGATATTAAGCATCTATGAATAAACAACATTTGTACATACAGTTAATATACGATCTTCTGCAAATTTTACAGAACTCTGAACTGAATCATCTCTAACATCTTCAGATATGTCAATGATGACGTAGATTTCTAGATTACTCGATTGTTCAGACAATGAAGAACCACGTCCAGCACCAGCACCTTGTAATAGCTCTCTTGAATGTTCAGTTGCTCTTTGTAGCTTTGCAATCACATAATCATTGCTTTGTGGGATTTTGGGGTCTGTTAAGATTATCATTATATTTAATTTTGAAAAGTAAAAATTAATAGATTCATTAATTAAGTACTTAACTAATTACTTGAACGTAAACGTTTTATATCATATTTCTTTTGACAGTGAATTAATACGTGAAAGGTAATAAATTTTATGTTACAAAAACATTTTTCACTAAACTGTGTTTAACTAATTTCTCAGAAGCATCTACTTCATTACACCTAAGTCTACATCAAAACAGCTGTTTAATAGGTACGCAGCTATAAAGTAGCCATTACAGAATCTCATAACTTGATATAATCCCAAACGTTGTTATCTTTTAATCATACTTATGCACTTTGGGCTTCCTCCACCACTCCATTCTAGAAAATAATAGCACTCCTGGCGAGCTTCACCGACCATTACGTAACCAGGATCACATTCAAACTCGACGAAGTTGCCAACACTGAAATTTCCTCCTTGTGTAAGGCGACCATTGATAGGAATACAAGGATGAGGACAACGGATTTCGTTATCTATTTCATAATCAATAAACAATTCTAAACTTTACTATGACTCAGAACGTGGCCAGTTGATTGGTTATGTATAACAAAAAAGCTTAGCTGTATCCAAAGTTCCAAACGCATTGTTTGGCTGTTCATGTAGATTACTGGAAATGTGTTTACCTTGGTATAGAATTATATTTTACCTATAATGTCACAAACAGTGTCCTCTCCGCTCCATAGACCACTCTCAAGACAAGTCATCTTCCCACTTCCAAGAATCCTTCTTCCAGAGGAACACTGAATGGTGATTTCGTGACCAACATAGAATGGTCCAGGTAACCCACTGGCAACTCCACCTCCCATCAGTTGAATAGAAGTTAAAGGATTCCCACATGTTATTCCTTTACAAAATCAATAGTCAAATAACAACAAAAATCAGTTTTATTTCAGAGATTAAGTCTTTCATTATAAAAAGAAAACGTTTTCAATCAACAACGTCAGAATAAAATATCACAATAACACACGAACTATTTGCTCCATACTATCATTCCAACAAAATTTGAAAGATTTCTACAAGCTATTCCTTTGTCAAACTGGTACAGTATTTGGTATTGTATAGACATTTAACAAAAGTTTTCACTTTCCAACTTAAAAAGATTAAAGTTAATAAGAAATTACGTTCAGTTTACAAGACAACAATACCGTGCTAAAAACTAAAGTTAAAAAATATTTTCCCGATTTAGTGTCCAACTTCAAAGTTAGCAGTTGTTTAATACAATTACTGTTAAGTAATGCTTAAAAAATAACAATAATAATATCTGAAATGGGCCCTACTTTAACCTTAGTTCTCGAAAAAGACAAACAACATAATGACAAACGTAACTGAAATTTTTTGGCATTTATTTTATTGTATTCAGGACTACAAAATGACATATGCCACTTTTTAAAAACTGCCTTAAACACTTGTGTTATTTACCTATTGTAAATACGGGTAACATGCAAAACTTTAATCATTGTTAATTGTTTTTGAATGTTTCAAAGTTTAATATACCCCAACAATGGTATTTCTATTTCAAAATATTTTCAAAAGTTAACAGGCTACAGGAACAAAGTTTTCAATAATTTCGTAAATCAACGTCATAAGTGCTGGAGAAATATAAACCGAAATAGTTTACAAAAATTTACCAAAACATATTCAAAACAATCTTACGTTGGCATGATGGAATATCTCCATCCCAAGTACCACCTCCAGTGCACTTTCTTTCGAAATCGCCTGAGCTTACATAGAAACCGGGATTGCAAGTATAGCGAACTCTTCTTTCAAATCCATTTCCTGTGTAGCTAATACGAGAATTGCTTGCTGGCGTTACTTGGCCGCAATCAATGTCTGATGGAAAAAAATAGAAAAAGATTCGAAAAAGGTTCGTTTTTGACTCTATTGTCCACAATTCTAAGTTACTGATTGTAATTGTTTTACCAGGGTTGACGCACGACCGACCGCAATACCCATCGCATAAACAGCGAAGATTTCCAACGCAATCCCGGTCAGTTTGGCAACCTCTACCGCAAACCAAATTGTATTCTCTCGCCTTTCTGAAGTTGTAACGTCGGCACGATACTGCAAAGTTTCGTTATTTTAGTAAGGATAAGCGAAAAATGAATATACGAAAAATGGTTAAAAAAAAACTGTTTCGAAACATATTTTAACAATATACGGTACTGTAGATATCGTATTTAGGAATGGTCTGACGAACATATGCAAACAGTTGATCCTGTCCATCCTTTTCTTCCATGACAATAATGTGGAATTGCTGGAGCTTGCTTAACATAACCGGGAGAGCAGATATATTCAGCGACGTCATCGTAATTGAACTGGGTGCTTGTCGCCGGAACCGGATTACGATTTCCCCGAAATACACGAAAGCTTTCAGCATTAGATATTGTTGGAGGTATTCCGCAAAAATTGTCTAAATATACAGAAAATTAAATCCGCATAATTAATAAAACACGTATAAAGACTAACTATGCACATATTTTTGTACGAGCTGTTACATTACCCTGAGGTGTGGCAAGACTAAAATAAATTCCAAAAGCATTCTGAATAGGTGTTAATGTAACTTGAAAACGTCTCTTACAGTACATTCATCTTTTAACATGATCACCTACCTAAATTTATACACGAATACCCGCACTCATGATCACATAAACAAACTTTTCCATCTTTGCACTGGCTGCTGTCTGACGAGCAATCTTTGCGGCAAGGCCTACCCACAGCAGCTGCAGCGTTCAAATCTCTCGTTGGGCATTGCGCTGTAACGTTCAAGAAACCAAGAATTACAGAACGTCACAATGAATTAACAATAAGCATGGTTACGCGTAACTGGGTAACAGTAACGTTCAGGAAATGAAAAATTTACGCGGGCAGCAAAATAGGTGACAGTTGTTAGTTCAGTCGAACATACAGAGCAAAACATGGAGAATATGAAAAACAAAAATCCACTGGAAATTACCTGAGGCACAAATCATCCAGAGAGAAAAATATAGCAGAAAAACACATTTTCCCGACGATGGGTTCATCACACGACGGCTATATTTACACAATGTTAGTTTCACTTTTGAAATTTAAACGAAGCGGAAAAACTTTGTAAATAATAGTTCTATTGTGGTCAACAAAAACATACAATAGAGTCTATAACATGACGTAATAATATTTCTAAATGGTAATCTTCAATATAGACATATTTTCGTGAATTACAATTATTAACGTAAATATTTTTCGAAAAAGTGAAACATTAAATGAAACGAAACCATGTAACAACTGGTGAGCTTTGTACCCTGCGCACCGGGTGGCCATGCAAAAAAGCGACCAATTTCTACTGATGACTACATAATGGTGAGAAATTGTGTAAAGCGATCTTTACTTCAACAGTAAAATTGTTATTTCTTCATGATGCAGCGCTCAACTTATGCACTTGCCTCGGTGTATTTGGCAAACAAAGTTGTGCGTGAAGTTGCCCATGGTTACAACAAGGGACTTTTTACTGTATTGTCGTTTTCACTGATTCTGGAGTCAATCATGTTTTGAACTAGGACGATAGCTATACACCGACTTCTTGTAAGAAACTTTGGGTTCTAGGTTTTAGTATTTTGGCCTGGGTTTAGATTCCTAAGTTTGGGCAAACATTTTATTTCAAAAGCTTGTTACGGAGATACTTTTATAATACGAACTTGTTCTTAATGAACCAAAGGTCAAAAAGCAAAGACTGAATCAGCTGTTTCAAAAAAAAGCAACAACAAAGTTGATGCTTAGTACAAAGTTTAAATGTAACCAGTAAATTAAAACAATGAAACATGAACACAATAACACTATATAATGAAACAATAGAAGAAGAATCTATATTATAGATTATGTATGATACTATATATACTATATTTTATAGATATAGCCTAATGTGTCGTTATAGATTCTATAACGTCGCGCTTATGTGCATGAGCACTAAGTAATTAAGGTACTCGCGTAAATAGGTAGTAAAGAAAAGGTACAGAAGAAAGTTAATGAGAATTGAAACTACATAGTCGCTTCGATTGCCGTCAGCCTGTTGTGGTCGTTCATTCGTGGAACGGTTCAGTAGGTTTAGAAGTTCAAATGCTTCCTGTTTTGTAAGTTGCTCGCTGTGGCGTATTTTGTTGTTTTACGTTTTATAAGTCTTCTGATGACAACAAACCTATGAGATTTTGGACCACTGTTTGAAAAAACAACTTTCAATGATTTTGTTGATAAATCAGTGCTCATGCGTAATACTTGACGGTGAAAATCCCCGTTTTTACGCCACTGAACCAGAGCTGGAAGTCGGACCGGGATTTTCAGTTTGGGTTCGGGCTAAAATTTGATAAAAAAAATTCGAGTCCGATTCAGCCCGGATTCGTCATCAGTCTATACCACACATGCGACGTTATTTCGCTTTCTTTACACAAATGTGCATGCGCGAAGGTTCGTTTTACACCTTTGTTACATTGTACTTATATTTTCTAAAAGATAAAGTGAGCTACAAAAAAAGGACTTGTGGTTCATCCAGTGAAGTGAAAAAAAGTTCCGTAGCTATTGACCACATTTTTTGGTAAAATATCTTACTGATTTATACGCATTTCAAATACCTTGCTATATTTAGGCTTTTAAATTGTTGTAATACTCTTTTAACATTTTTTGATGGGAACTACCAGCGCTCCAGGCAAAGCAAAGGATAATTTTCAATAATCTGTTCGGTAGATCTAGCTGTTACGATCACGCGCAACCTTGAGCTAAACAACGAGATTAAAATTTGGGCTGTCGCTATTTCACCGGAAAAAATGTGCGTTCAAAGCTATTCACGGTTTTTTGTTAACCTGACTTACATGTTAAATAGAGTAACTTAAACCTACCCTAAATTTATCTTATAATCTAAATCTGTCTCCAATAAAACCTTAAATAGCTAAAATCAACTTTTTGCACGGTCTTTCTTCTAACATAACCGCCTATCTTTAACAACAGGCTGCATGACTTACTTTCGGTGAAATAGTCACTTGGTAAATTTTTTGCAATGCAAAGCAAGTAACATCTCACTTTAAGGTGATCTTCTGGAAACATTTGTCTCGCTTCTTAACCTGGCAAAAAAACCTAGTTCTTAGTTTCAACGACCCAACACCTTGTACTAAAAAGACCCTTGTGAACTACATGGTGCAAAATGTTTAATTCACATTCCCCAAAGCTCCACCTTGCATGCTGTACACTTTCAGACCTTTAGACAAAATCGAGCAACTTCTGCCGACCAATAGCTTCGCTGGTTTGTAAAAAAAAAATAACAATATCCATGGCGTATATCTAGATGTAAAATAAATATCAATTAAAATTGTATATAAACATGCGGTTTTATCAACGTCCTGATCAAATTAATTGCTTTCTAATTACGCAGGCGTATTGCGTATGCTAATATGCACGTGCGCAAATTTATGGAAAACAGATTTCGTACGCGCTGAATGTCGCAAAGTCTTTACACCAACTCTGTGCAATGATAACGTCTCATTCTACAAACCTTCAAACTCTGTGGCCTGCGCTCGTCTGGTGCGTCTCTTACCTGTTATTCTGATCTGTTCAAGGAGAGAAAAAGTTTACACGCATACACCTCACGCTCCCAACCAAGATGATGTCACAACCGCCGTAAACAATGAGTATGACGTAGAACATTTCTCAACCGGCCGCAAAGTTGACTTCGTACCATTCGAAAATTAACCTCATAGAATTATCAGGTGCAAGCGAAGTTCAGCAAAGAAACAAGAAAACAATTTTATGAAGCTGTCACACACATAATACTTACAATGTAGGCTATTGTTACCGCACACATTTCGCACAACTACTTATCGCAATCGATACCTGTTCAATCCATCCAGGATATAGACTACAACGGGCTTAATCCAACATGCAGTTTTTAAACCTTTTTTATAACCACAATACAAATTTCAAACTTATCTAACGCACCATTTTCAGCAAGTCCTATTAACATGAGTTTTAAGCGATTTTCTTTCCTATTATTTCACGACATGAAAAAGAGACAAAAATGAGGGGTTTGATGTCTGTTTGTTTGATGAAAAGAGTCTTTATACAAGCAAGTACAAACACGTATAGAATTGGATATTTATCAGCTCAACATACGACACATCAGTAATAGTGAATATTACCATCAGAAGCATCATGGCAACAGCAGCAAATTTACACAAAAAAGTCGTTGTTCAATGTCGCAATTTATTTTGAATCCATTTTAAAATTGTCGGCGTGAGTCGGAAGAAGCCGGGGTATGATACTGACAACCCACAATTTTTTCTTCTTGCAATTTCAAATGAACTAAGGCCCAGCACATAATATTTCCTGGTACGTGCTTTCCGTGACATGTAGGCTTTGCCTGCTCACTATCTCCTTGACATGTGGAACTTCTGGATCCAGATCTGCGAGAGAAATTACTGCAGTCTCAAAAGTAATTCATTGCTTCATACATATCGTAATAATTAAAGCTCAAGTACAATTTATAATAATAAAAAACAATTAAGCGGAACAAATACTGACAATCTTGGTGCACAGCGTCCGCAACATGTTATTATGCATTTCACCCTATTTATGAATTAAAATGCTTTACGTTGCATAAATAACGCATAAACTAAATTAATAGTAGGCCTACAATCTGCCCGTCATTCAGCACATCCTCGAATCCAACGCAAAACATGTTATCTGTCATCTGGAAACTTGCGGATGAAACACCCATGAGCTCAGCTTTTCGTTGGTAACTTGAAAGGCATTCCTTGTTTGTGATGGTCGGCATATCAGTTTGACGAAGAACTGGTGATGGTCTTCCACGAGCATCATGCACACCCCAGCCGGCCACTATACCGGTTGATACGCCAAGATTTAGCTGAAGAAAAAGCTTTTTTCTGTAATAAAAAACCTTCTTGCATATGCATTGCGGCGTTAATAAGCACCACTTTTTTAAGACAGCACAGGACGTAAATCACTGTACAGTATTAGTCAAACAAGTGAGAACAAACCAGAAATAAATCATAGAAAAGATCAACTATAACTAAATCTTAGCTTGAAATTACCAGCTCAAAGTCTTCTGCAAGGACTGGGAGACATATCGGTCTGATGTAATCATTCATGACAACTGTATCAGCAAGTTTTACTAGAGCAATATCGCAAGCCCTTGCTCTACGCCCTACGGTCATAAGAAGGATGACGAAGGATTTTACTTACTGCAAATGGTCTGCGTACTATAAGCAGAAAACGAATAAAAATTTCATTAAGTGAAAACGTTTGAACTGACAAAAGTCCGACAAAAAAAAGCAAATGAAAACAAAAAGAATTTATAGTTGTATCGAAATTTTGAATAAACACAAACCAACCTTCAGCTTTAAACGCATCGAACAAATTAGTGGTCAAACATTTATCTGGCAGGAGTTCTTGTAACGTATTCTGGTTCGCGTTCTTCTTCTTCTTCTTCTTCTTGGTCCATTCGGCGGTCATGAACACTCAACCAGACCTGAGTTAAATGGCTCCAGAGTAGACTTTCCGGTGGGTATTCATATTTATTTCGCGTTACGCAATGGGCGGCAGTTACAACGTATCTACAGTAAAAAGCCCGACCTAAATTTCAAAATACTGCAAACGAAATAAAAATTTAAAATTACTGCAAGTATATACTATGCGTTCTATATCACATAAAAGCATGAAAATTGTTTGTTAGTATCTGTGACGCTTGAGAGGAGTTTACGGAGGACTTATCAGGAAACCACCGTATGTGAAGAAGCTTGTTGAAACATTCGGATCTTGGCCAAAATGAATAAAAGTAACCCATGGCCACTCGTTTGGCGAAGCTGGAATGCCACCGGATATATGTTGTCCCAGAAGTCTTCGATAGCCGCTATTTTTCTGGCCGCAAACTAAACAATAAGCATTTGTTTATTTAGGATAAATTAAAACACTTTGTTAACCATTTAAAGTTTCTTGATTAGAATCGTATGTTTCTTTAAAACGTGGAATGCCAAAAAGTAGCCTACGAAGCATACAAAATATACTTTAAAATCCCAAACATCATAAGTGTGTATGACGATATTTCGTACCATGTTAAAATCCACCAGCAACAACTAACAAACGTTGATTAATTATTGAAAAAAATTCATTTATCTCAGTATCAAATTTATGCAGATAACTGCTAAGAGCGTTTTCATACTGAGATACATTGTTTTTGAAATTACATTTTCAACTGACCTGGTTTGCAAACAGGTATGTTGTTATGTTCTGATTCTGCCATGGGTACCCACTCGGCGTCAGCGTCACAAATCCAACGCAAAGTACCGGACTCCAATTCGTACCTAAAAGCAATCAACAATTCTTGCCTTGCTTATATATATATATTCTTGCCTATAAACATGGTTCAACGCTCTTGTAAGAAATACCCGATAAGAATTTTGAAAAATCTATATTTAGTTCAATGGCTTTATCAAGTGACCATTCATCGCATTCAACAACCAGCTCTTCCCCGTAAGTAAATAGTTTATTGTTGAAATCCGCTATGCTAGCGTATTGAACAGTTGAAAGATGATTTGATGCTCCGCAAGATTTTACTAAAAACAAACACTACAGAAATTTTATTGCCGTAGGTCGACAAAGTTTTGACGAAATTTTCAATTTTTTAACACAAAAAGGAAAATATCCATTTGCAGAAATGACCATGATAGTTTGATGCAATTGTAAAGCGAGCTCCAAAACACAACCACACACACATAAAAACATTTGCTTACTTTGACAATGCGGAAGGTCATAGGACCAGCGTCCAGACCTGAGACAGGTTGATGAAGAGTATCCTGTCAAGTTATATCCTTCGTTGCAAGCATAATTAAGGACTTCACCTATCAACCATCGCGACTTGAATAAAATTGGTCTCGCGTTTGCAGGTGGCGATCGACTTGGACAAGATATTTCTAAACAAAATTGGCAAAGAATACATGGAGAATGTTACGCAATTCTTGTCGATGTTATGTAGTAAGCAAACCAAAACAAACTAAGTTATATATGCGAGTTGGCGGACAATCCTGCAAACACATGCATGGCAGTAAAATAGAAAGTATTCAACCGTAATCCACTCACCTAAGCAAGTCGGTAAATTTTCCCAAGAATCGTTTTTGTTGCATCTTCCCACAGTACTGCACTTCCGTTTAATACGTATCCTTTGTCACAATGTTTCCATGACTGAAATAAAAGCTTCTCAGTTGAATAGAGCCATGTGCAGTTGACAACGGTGCTTGGCATTTAATAACTGCAACAACATTAAAACCTTCTTTGTTCGCAAACCCATTTACAAATATTCTACTCAATCGCATGCTGAAACGAATTTTTAAAGGTTAAATTATTGCTTTAAAGGCGGCTTACGTCTACATTCTGGCATTGAACCAGACCATTTCTTGTCAGAACGACAAGTTCTATTCTCGTTCCCTCGATCTCGATCCGAATTCAAAATTGGCCAAACCCAAACCGGCCCACAAACATCGTTAGTCATAATTTATTTCCGCAGAAGTAAAAGTGAAAAAATACGTTCATGTTACGTGCGCTCAATATATCAGCGCAAAGTCGAAAACGTGAAACGTGATAATCTCTGGTAGAGAGTAGAGACACATCCCAAGGTCCTAATCACAACTTTAAAAGCGCCTCAGGTGTAAAAAAACATTTACTATATAGAATTTGCAAATTAACTTTGATTAAAGATTGCTCAAAACAGCAAAGTTTCATTCCGTTTCCAAAAGACACTTATCATCAAACGCAGTCTGTCACAAAAAAACAACGAAAAAGAAGCAAAAATTTATTCTTCAGGGTTTTCCGCGATATTTTCTTTGACCCATCGCATCATTCTCATTAGGTTTGTGTAGTATCCTGGTATTGGTCTGTCAATCCCTCCATCCCTGTAGGTTTGACCGCATCCCCAGCCCCAACTCACAATGCCTATTTGCAGCCAACACGAGTGGCCTGTGTTTGAGTCATGGACCTATGTTTGAAAGTCGATTCAAGTTGCTTAAAATCATATTTTAGTTTCCTTCAGGGCGAAAGCATCACGTAAGAAATTAATTGTAAATTCTCACCTCTCGGACCAGTGGACCGCCGCTATCGCCTTTACATGTATCGACGCCTTCGTTAGCGATTCCAGAGACACCACAGAGCATATTCTCTGTGTAAATAACTTGGAAGTCATCGCGCCCCCAGTCAATGTTTTCAGCAACATCTCTGCATCTGTTTTTAGGACAAAATATTCTTATTACGCTTTAAGCAACATACAGGATCGTATTAACAAATCGGTACTGTATACTGTATAGTCGTTTAACTGCCGAGTATGAGCATAATCGCCTTATGTTGAAATAAATTCAAACCACTTGAAGCACTTACAGATTGTGATCTTGAATTCTCAGAAGACCTTGCCTGAGCACATTGGAAGCCCGAGCTGTTCGCTGTATGCGCTTCGGTGTTCCCGGTGTTGTGTGTCCGAAACCTGTGGCGACCGACAGGATAGTTTTATGTGCTCGGTTAGCTTCAAGTAGGAAGTCGCCTAAAGTTGTTGGAAATGATGAAATAGATAACTTCAATATCTTCACAAATAATGCGCTCGTGAATCCATTTTATGACAAATACACGACTTTCTATAATGAAATCGATGTTACTTTGCTTTGTACAACTTTTTTCTTCGGTTTCATTCCCATCTAAAACATTTTGGTTTCTAAGATAACTTCCAAGGCAGTTGTTCTCCATACAAGGCAAGCAGACAGGACGAATGTAATCAGTGTAATTCACCCAACCAACGTTCAAGATGGGCTCTTCCCATTTAGTTTTACCTGGAATTAGCTGATGGCCGATTTTGACCTGGAAAATAAAGAGTCGATTGTACAGGTGATATATCGAAAAAATTTTCTCAGAACAGTCTCAGTCTTACGGAAAGGGGCAAAAGAACATTCATTTAAAACTTGCCAATGAACGCAATCGATTGTTTAGAAACCCACGTCGTAATGGATTACGGTTGCAGGTTCTTTGTTTGGTGCCCAGGCTAAAATACAATCCTATTTCTTAGGATTTCAAATAAACATATAAGGAGCAAATAAGGACCCAAAACGCATCAGTAAGGACATAGGCAGGTCATAGAACATGTTAACTGCAGCTAACCTTCCGACTTGACTAGTTCATTGTGAAGCAAACGCGCATGAGGGCGCTGTTACAAAGAAAGTTAAGTGCCGTGATGTGATTACCAGGAAACATCATGATTGGGCAAAACGAAATGAAAATATGCGGATACAAACACTCGTTAACAACATGATGACCATAAAATGAGTATATAGCCTACTGTAATAAAATACGATTACAAACAAATATACACAAAGTATATAGGCTAAACAACTTCTTCAGACACTATTTCTGTAATGGATTATCACAATATAGCCTACTTACAAGTGCAACGTTAAAGTTATACAGCTTAAAATTTTCATGTATGACAATCTTCTCGGCAAAATATGCTCTGACAATTGGTAACAGTTTCCTCGCGAAGTTCGTTGGGCGTTTATGAAGACCTGTTTGATACAATTTGTATTTACACGTGAAAGGGATACATGCTATATCCTGGTTACCAATAATGTGAATATCTTAATGCAATTCTACCAGACCAGTATCAGCTAATTAGTTATAGATACTGTAAATGTTGTATTGATATATTTCTTAAAGCTTTTGTAACGGAAAACATATCGCCGATTTAATCAATGTTACTTCATTTTTATGACTTACCAAATGTGACAACAAAATCGTTTGCCCAATCTGAAATATCCGTGTCTTCATATTCAAACAAGTGAGCGGCGGTCAAAACCCAGCGATTATTGATGACGCTTCCGCCGCCGTAAAAGTTTCCATTTTTGTAAGTCTGCATTAAATTGAATATTCTATGGGCATTTAAACCGTGTCAGCGAAAATGATGATAATTAATATATTGATCAATGTGTAGCTCGTTGTCAAACGTCACTTTTCAAGTCTTTATGTCATTCTTGCTCTACGTAGTTTAAGCATAAACAACGGTCACAAGTTGCAAGTAAGTAGCAATACACACGAGAAATAAAGCCGTGTACAAAGCGTAAGTGTATACGTTTATATATTTGTATACTGATATGCTTACGTCCACCACTTTGCCGTGAAACTTGGTTATGACAACTTGCCAGGGCCATGATCTATCAGCCGCTTCATCACCATTCACGATCCTGTCTAATCGCGCTTGTTGTTTAATGCTTCCTACGTCACCAGCTCTCCCACATACACTGTAGTCTAAACAGATTTATAAGAATTGAAAAAATGTCCATGTGGTGTTGGTTTCATGCTTTTCATCACTTTCATTTTATTTTGGAAAATAATTCACTTCTCATACTTAATTAAATTTATCAACCTAAAAAGAACGTAAGTTTCAATTTAACCTATTCTGGCATCTGTCATTAAATCCAGCAAATCATTGATTTGATAAAAGCTTTCCACAAAATACACATTTTTGACATTTTTCTGAGAAAGAGTGAGTAACTCGGTATATCTTGTTTCATCAACACGAGGATCAAGACAATCAACACAAGTCGTGATCACGTAGAACTGTTTCAAACACAAACAAAAACAGAAACCGTATTAATCCACATGTAACTTATTTAATCAATCGTACCTATTCAATGCAGCAAGAACTGCCGCTTTTAATAGCTGTTAAGTAAAACCTTACCATGGGTGAATTCGCTAATGCACTCAATTTTGTCACCAATGACTGTGGAGAAGGTCCCAAATTGTGATTCCCTTTGAAAGTTAAATTTGTTTTAATTCTTAATGCACATTTTAATCAATCAAACGTGATTTAAACTCCTGGTACTCCTGTGGTTTTCAATAACTGTTGTGACAGAACAAGTGTAAAATATTTACTTGATACAAACAACAAAATATGACGTTTCCAACTGGTTTTTCGACGTTGTGACCTGGACAATGTCAAAATGCTTTCTACAGAATTTAAAACTTCATAAATATTTCTTCCCGTGCGAATTTCTCTTTGGAGGGATTCTGAAGACCAGATAAAAACCGATAAATCATAGTATTGATACAGCACATGGAATTTTATTAAAGCAACAAAATTGCTAAATGTGTAGCATTATTCTATTTCTAATTTGGACATTAAATTACCTCTGTCTCTGTAAATACTATGTAGCGTTTCTGTCACATACTTTGAAGAAGAAGTTAAAACATCCGTAAAATTCAACATCACATTTGTTTGTGAAGCAAATACAAAAATGCTATATTCAACGGGGGAAGTTGAATTTTCTTCGAGCTAGAATGAATAATCATGTAATTTTTGTTCATTGCGAATCAACTTGATTGAAACTTTATTAGTTCTTTCAATCAAGTGTTTAATAAGTTATCAGGTTCTCCGTTGCCATCGTAAACAAAGAAGTAGAAAATAATCTGTTATGTAAACACGATAACATCTCACCAAACCCAATTGAAAAGTATGTGTAAAACATATACAGAAACCAGTTTTTAGTTAACGTCCTTACCCTTTGCACAAGCTTCACAGCAAATGTAAGTGAAATGTTCAAAGCTGGATCCGACATATGACGGGAAAGGTCAAACAGAAAATAAATCTCATGTCCAGGTTCAAAAGAAGCAGAGATGAAACTGGGTTTTGTGTCTAAACAATCATTAATTTAATTGGTAGATTAAATTTTTAAATATTCCTGTATACAAAAATATTATTTTAATTTAATTTAAAAAAAAAAACACAAAATAAAACGTTAAACTTACGAAAACAAGTAGGTGGTTGGTGGCTCCAATCTCTTCCCAAGCATGTGGCTGCAACAATTCCATACGAATTATCCAACATGTGGTATCCATCTTTACAGGTGTATTTTATTCTCTGACCTCTTTCGAATCGTTGAAATTGACCAGGCTTCACTACGATCTTGGAGTTTAGTTTAGGAACAGTGCAATATTTCTCTGCAATAAATTAGCAGCGAAAATATTTTGAAATGTTTCACTTCGGAGAAAAATTATAGAAATAAAAACCTTTGGTGAAACAGCGGTTACGGGAGCTATATTTGAGCAAAGTATCCGGCTTAGGTGACAAAGTCCACCTCTATGACACATCATGGTTTGCCAATCGGATTTAACTGGGTGGCGTTTGGACTGAGGGGAAATACAAGACTAGCAAACGAGAAAAATTTGAAAACTTTTTAAAACTTTCTACAGTTAGACTAACAGAGAACGGATAATAGTTCAGAAAGAGGGTTCCAGA